>NC_050581.1:168830050-169511274 GCF_011100635.1 Trichosurus vulpecula
CTCACAATTAGATAGAGATTCTAGCACCTGAAGCTCCTTCTCATTTTCTTATTTAGTGTCATTTCCCTTTCCACATCATTACTTAACAAATAAAGTCAGAAAATGAAATATAAGTATAAGCTTTGTTTATTCTGGTTATCAACGCTGATAACAAAACAAACCATATTGTTTAATCTGTCAGCTTTTAAAAATCAGTGTGGATTATACCACAGCATTAATCTAAGAATTGGTTTATTTTGCAGCATCCTGTAGACATGGCTTGCACATAAGAAAAGCTCTTTTCCTGGATATGTTTCTCTTCTCCACTTAGAGGCAGTTTGGTGTAGTGTAAAGAGCACTAAAACTAGTCAGGAGAAACCTTAGGTTCAAATCCTGCTTCTAATACTGACTTTTGAGGTCATGGTCAAGGTCTCTCTAACCTTGCCTTTAACTATAAAATAGTCTGTAGTATGAATTACTGTGAGGGTGAAATGAGATGAGAGATACTCTTTATGACTAAGTATTTATCTGGAGTTTATCTTGATATATAATGTGAGATATTACTCTATATACCAAATTTCTGCTAGGCTGCTGCCACATTTTCCAAGTAGTTCTTGTCACATAGTGAATCCCTACCTTAGTAACCAGAGTCTTTGGATTTACTGAATACCAATGCTACTATGTTCATTTGCTTCGGTATGTTGTATACCTGATCTATGCAGTGACTGATCCATTTTTAAATCAACATTAAGTTATTTGGGTGATTGTTGTATATATTTTTTTCTTTGTCTGCTATAACTAGCATTTCCAGCATTAATTGTAAAATTGTGTTAATTAGTAATGCTGATCATGGGTATCCTTGCTTTACCCCTGATTTTACTGGAAAGGCCTCTATCTTTTCTTCATTACATACATTTGATAAGCAGCTGATTTTTCGGAACCTCGTTGTACAACATTTCTTGCCATTAAATTTTATTCATCTGGCCAAATGAAACTGTTTTTTGGATCTAATTCTGCCAACCAACATACTGGCCATAGCCCTTCCAGTTTTGTTTCTTCTATAAATCTGACAAACGTAGAAGAGAATTAGAATAGGGCAACAAACATGTATGGAATATTGTTAGAAACCTAAAAAAATAATATAGGTGGGCAATTTAAGATGGGACAGAACATGAAGGGCTTGTTTATATCACGGGAAAACCTCGGGGATGAGGCCAGTAAAGAGGATAGAGACTGGGGGGAAGGAATGGGAAGCGTCAGCTAAGAGCAAAGGAGGGAGTGGCTGGTGAAGGAAGAGACTTTGGAGGCCATCAGGCCCAACACGCTTATTGTACGGGTGAAGAAACCGAGGCCCAAGACGCAGGCACTAGATTTCGAGGCGGGGACTTTAACCCCCTCCTATCCTTTAGGATACCAACCTGGAGGAGAGGCGGAAAAGCCAATGGCGTAGAAGCAGAGGCGGAAGAGCCTTTACCGAGGGGTAAACTGAGGCGCAGTAGGTGCTGTGCCTTCCTTTGCTTCGGGTCACCGAGATGGGTATTTGAGGTGGGGCTTGAACCGTATGAGTATTGTAAAGCGCTTAGCACGGTGCCCGGCCCATATTAAGCGCTATATAAATGTTATTATTACTATTCTCGTCCTATGCTGGGGGAGGAAAAGGAGAGGAGGGAAAGGGGGGGGGGGGTGGAAGGCTCCTTAGAGGCCCGAGCCGAGGCCCAGAGCGCCCCCGTGGTCCGGCCAGGGTCACCGGGACCCGGGCTGTAAGGAAGGAAATGACTGCAGGGCGTAGAAACACCAGCAGAGCCAGAACCCAGATACAACCGCGGCGCCCCCTCCCCTTCGCCTCAGCTCCGCCCGCCTTTATCTCCTCTCCTCCCCGCGCCGGCCGCAGCCGCGGACTCCGGCGGCGTCCCCATGGCAACCGGGGGTGGGACTTCCTGTCTGCAGTAGGGCCGTTTCCGCCGAGACCCGGAAATCCAACGCTAAGCCGGTGAAGGAAGGAGCGCATGCGGCGTTGTCCTGACGACCCCGGCGTGCGTTCGTCCGTTCCTCGGCTGGGGGCGAGAAATTTCAGCGCTTGCGTCGGTCAACATCATCGAAGAGGACATCTTTTCAATGGGGATAGGTTTCCGGTAGCGGAGTTATCCATCATCGCCCCCCCAGCCTGTGGCTTCCTCGTGCGCGCTGTCTTTGCGGTGGGAGTGGGGTCCGCCGCCTGGCCAATCCATCCCCGAGCCGTCGATCGCGCCCTCGCCGCGTCATGATTACGCCCGCGTTCGAGTTGAGCCAGGACTCCGAGTCGCTGACGATTGCCATCCGCGTGCCGTACGCGCGCGTCTCCGAATTCGAAGTCTACTTCGAGGGCGTCGATTTCAAGTTCTACGCCAAGCCGTACTTCCTCAGGCGAGTGCGGGCAGGGCGGCGGGGGGAGCGCTCTCCAGGGTGCCCCGCGCCGGGAGAGAGGGAGGGGGTGGGGCCGTCCTCGAGGACGGAGAGCACGCGTGGGAGCAAGAGGGCGGGTCAGTGTAGGCAGGCTATCGCTTATCGCGGTTGTGGGCGCTTGGATATTTTTTTCTTAACACCAACTTAAAAAAAAAACCAATCAAACCCCAAATTTAAGCAGGCACCCCGAACTAGAAGGAAGAGACGAAACCGTTTACTCTAAAGAAAGCCCCAGGCGCGGGTGGTCCAGCCTGTGGACTTTGTCACATTTCTGTTCCGCCTGGTGTTGAGAGCTCTTACTTGTAGGTGTCTGTAAAAACCTATTTTCGTAGCCGTTTGTTCCCGCATTCCTCCCCTATGTTGCCTTTTTGTGTCCTAGCAGTAAATGTTTATTCAGTTGAATATTGTTTTAAACCTCCTTCCAGACTCCCCCTAGAGCAGCCTCCCCTTAAAAAAAACAAACAAAAAAAAAACCAAAAAACAAAACCAAAAGAAAAGGTTCGGGAAAAACTAAACCACTGGTGGAAGAAGTCTGACATCAGCCGTGTTCCTGACTCTTTAGTGCCTAAATCTGGAAGGAGAACTGGATTTGTAGGCAGAGGACTTGTTTTCACACCGAAGCTCTGCTCTTGTGTGACTTGGTGCAAATTCACTGTATTCCTCAGTTTCGTTATTTGTAAAAGGAAGGGTTTGGCTTAGATAACGTCCCTGGTCTTTTCCAGCTCTGAATCTGTGATCTTGCTAGAGGAGATAAAATGCCTACTAGTCGGTTTTCAGTGCTTGCAAAACATTCAGATGTCCCTGTGATTTTGATGACTACTTAGTTTGTGCCTTTGTAGCTCAGTTACGTAGTTGTGCTACTTAAAAATGCTTGTTGAGACTAATTGAATTGGTGTGAGTATTCCCTCACAACCCATCCATGCAAACAGCTCTTTCTGGCCTCTCTAGGCTCACTTCTTTTCATGGAGTGGGTTCAAGCATCACGTTTCAATCTGGGATAACTTCCATCTGTTGGATGATGATTTTGGTTCCCTCCTGAGTCCTCTTCTCCTTCTGTACCATCTGACTTGGTAATCTCATAGCTCCCAAGGCTTCAATGATCTCTGCTCCTTATCCTCAGATATACTTCAACTCTCCAGGACCCTGTTAGGTATCCCAAGTGGGATGCTCCAGAGGCACCTTCAACTCAACATATCCAACAACATTATCCAAAACTGAACTCATCTTTCCCATGAAACCCTCCCCCTCTTCTGAACTTCCCTTTTATAGCCAAGGGCACCCCCAGCCTTGCAGTCTACAACCTTTAGACTTCATCCTTTATTTCTCACTGTCTCTTACTGTTCCCTCTCCTTCCATCCCCACCCCCCCAAGTCTAATCTTTTGCCAAAGCCTGCTGATTTTATCTTTATAATTTGATTTTAATTCAGTAAACACTTATTGAGTACCTTCTCTATGCCAGGCTAAGCTCTGAGGATGGAAATAAGAAAGATGGCCCTTGCCTGCAAAGAGCTTACAATCTAATGGGAAATTACCGAATGCTGGAAAGGGGAGGTAGGGGTATACCGGGGGTATATCTCTAGAATATACTACCTTTCCTCCTTTGACATGCCCTGAGCACCTCATGGCTGGTCTACGACAATGGCCTGTCTCAGATCTGTTAAAACTCCAGTCCATCTGCCACTAGGTTGTCAGATTGGTCTTTCTAAAGCACAGATCTGACCAGGTCACCGTCTTATTTAATCAGTTCCAGTTGCTCCCTATCTCTTCCTGGATCAAATATAAAAATCCTTTTTCTGGCATTCAGAGCCCTTCACACCCTGGCCCCCTCCTACCCTCCCAATCTTCCTATACCTTACTCTCCTATTCCTCCCTGCTCCCACAAACTCTGCCATCCAGTGACTCTGGCCTCCATGCTGTTTCTTGAACTTGGCACTCCATTTCCACTCTGGTCGTTTTCCCTCAGTTTTTTTCATGCCAGTAATGCTCTCCTCATCTCTGCTTCCTGGCTTCCTTCAAGTCCCGACTGAAATCCAAGAAGCCTTTCTGGGCCCTGTTAAAGCTAGTGTTTTACCTCTAAGATTATCTCTACTTTATCTTATCTATTTTTTGTTTGTACATAGTTGGTTTTGTGTTGTCTCCCTCCTTAGATGGTGAGGTCCTTGAGAACAGGGACTGTCTTTGCTCTTTGTTTCCCCACTGCTTAGCACAGTGCTGGCACATAGTAGGTCCTTAATAAATGCCTGTTGGCTGACTGACTGACTGGAGGATGAATGATAGAGGCAATTGACCAGATGTGGGAAAACCAGTTCTGGGCCATTGTAGTAGGTGAGACGAGAGGACCTGAACTCAATTACTTGATTGTGCTGTGAGTGGAGTAGAAGGGAGAGGTGATTCAAGTAACAGACATTTACTAAGTACTTATGGTGGGCCAGGCACCGTGGTAAGTGCTGGGGATAAAAGAAACTAAAAAAACAGTGTCTGCCCTTAAGAAGCTCCTGTTCTAATGAGGGACACTTCCTTAAAATCACAATTAAAATCCCATCTTTTACAGAAAAAAGCCTTTCCCAGGCTCAGGAAAACTCTTCTTTGTGAGTTCAAATCTGGCCTCAGACACTTAATAGCTGTGTGACCCTTGGCAAGTCACTTAACCCTGTTTGCCTTAGTTTCCTCATCTGTAAAGTGAAAAGGAAATGGCCAGCCACTCCAATGTCTTTGCCTAGAAAATCCCAAATGGGGTCATGGACTGAACAACAAAGAACAATCCCTTTTAATTTTAGTGCTTTCCCTCTGTTAGTTATTTCTTATGTAGCCTATATATAACTTGCTTTGTGCATATTTGTTTGCATGTTGTCTCTCTTGTTAGATTGTAAGCCCTTTGAGGTTAGGGATTGTCTTGTCTCTTTTTGTATCCTTGGTATTTATCGTAGTGCCTGGCATGTAGTAGGCACTTAAATGCTTATTGATTGATTGCTGTAAGTAGTTATAAAATGTATATTCGAGGTATATACATTGTAAATGGGAGGCAATCCCAGAGGGATTATGGGAGACTGACAGGGGACATAGGAAAGTCCTCTTTCAAAAAGTGGGATTTGAGACAAATTGTGAAGGAAGCCAAGAGGTGGAAAGGAGTAGAAAGAGTATTGGAAGCATGGGTGAGAGCCAGTGCTCAGGCGTGGAGTTGAAAGATTCGTTGAGTGAGGAACAGCAAGGAGGCCAGTGTTGATGGATACTGAATTTGTAGAAGGTGCTAAAACTGAAAGAAGACGTGGAGGCCAAAGGACCATATTTCTCTTTGATCCTGGAGGCCATGGAGAACTTACCGGTGTGATGTGTTCAGCCTGCACTTTAGGAAGGTCCTTTTGGCTGTGAAGTGGAGGAGGTGCATGAGGCAGGGAAACTTTGTGAAGGTAGAAAGGATAAGATTAGCAATAGATTGGATTTGTGGAGGGAGTGTGAGAGAGGAATGGAGGATGCCACCTAGGGAGAGAGCCTTGCCCTTAACAGTAATAGGGAAGTTGGGAAAAGGGAGGAGTTTATGGGTAAAGATAATGAGTTGTGTCCAAGATGCGTTAAGTTTGAGATACCTGTGGGATGTCCGGGTCAGGATGTTGAAGAGAGAGGTGACTTTGAAGTTCTGAACTTGAGTGACTGGAAAAAGGGTGTCCTTGGCAGAAACAGGGACATTGAGAAGACAGGTGGATTTAGGAGGAAAGGTAATGAGTTTCTTATTGGCCATGTCAGGTTTGTTATGCTAATGAATATCCAGGTGGAGACGTCCACCAGGTGGACATACATACTCAAATAGAGAGGAGGGCTGCCTATATAGATTTGGGATTAGTCTTCAGAGAGATGTAATTTGGATCTAAGGGGGCTAAGGAGATTACCAGGAAAGAGTGTAGAGAGAACCCAGGCTAGATCTTGGAGGTGCAGCCATACAACAGGGGTGAGATCTAGATGTTGATGCTGTAAAGAAGGCTGAGAAGTCTCAGTCAGACAGGTAGGAAAGGACTTAACATTTGTGTGGCACCTTAGAGTTGTAAAGTGCTTTACGTGTAGTAGCTCACTTGATTCTCACAGCTATGCTGTGAGGTAGGTTCTGTTATCACCATTTTACTGGTGGGGACATTGAGCCTGAGATGGGCTCTGTGACTGATCCAAGGCCACAGAGCTAATAAGAGTCAGAGGGAGGGTTAGAAAACAGATCTTTTTGATGTCATGTCCAGGACTCTTTGCTACCTAGCTGTTAGTTTACTATGTAATCCTGATTAGTAAACTGCTAATGAAAGATAGCTTTGCCTAGTGGATAAAGGGCCAATGTTAGAGTCTGGAGACTTGGTTTAAAGTCCTGCCTTGAATAAAAACTGGCTGAGTGACCCTGGACAAGTCCCTTAACCTCTTAAACCCTCAGGGAACCGAAGCAACTTAAGTTACTAGGGATATGGGAGTTTAGTGCAGTGAAGTCAGATTTGTGTTAGAGTTAGTTACCTGGGTTTGTGAGTGGAGATTCCATATCAACAAATTCACAGGTCCACAATCCTGCTCCCTCAAAGGGGAAAAAAAGATTAATAACTTGTAGAGTAATTTTTTCAAATGTGATTTTGTTCATTTTATCAGTTTTTTTTTTAGGTAAGTCCTTTTTACTGTGGTTTTTGTAATGTCACTAAATAGCTCAAACACACTGCTATTTGAGTTAAGTGCTTGATAAAGACTTTTTTAAATTCACAGATTAACTCTTCCCGGAAGAATTGTGGAAAATGGAGCTGAAGATGGTTCGTATGATGTGGATAAAGGTACAACATTAAATTCTTTATGCCAGGAATAACCACATGACTGCAACTTGAGGCTCTCTAAGTGGAACTAGAATCAGTCTAATAAAACATGCCATTACTTTTTGTTTATTCCTTAATGTAGCGTGTTTGACATTTTATTTTAATGCTTTTATTTGCCATTGTAATTTTAATGTATTTTATTTTATCATAATGTACCTTATCTGTAAAATAAGGGAGTTGAACTAGATAAACTCTGAGCTCACTCTTCAGCTTTAGAGTTCTGTGGTTTTGTATTCTGTGTTAAATGGGATAATAAAAAGTGCTTTGGAACCTTTGAAGTGGAATCTGTCAGCTGCGGTGGTGGTTGTGATTCTGTACCTATCCTTTTTTAGTTATTGAGAGAAAGTGTGTAAGGCAACTTCGAAATGTGGTCATCTGTGAACAGTGACCTTTGTTATGGAAGCGACAGCCCAGCACCTTAATACTGTTCTTGTGCAATTTTAAAATTAAAACATAAACTTTAATACCTTAGCTTGCTGTTATCGTAGAAATAATTATGAATGACATTCAAAAACAGGTCAAATTTTCTTTACTTAGTTTATATGAACTTCAGTTTTCATAGTTTTTTGGCAACATATATTACTTTTGTTCATTTTACGTTCCCATTGCTAATACCCTATTTCAAGGCCTCTGACCTAGACAATTGCAATAGATTCCTAAAGAATATATTTGTCTTGCTAATTTGTTCTATACGTTGCTGCTAGGATAAACTTCCTTACTCATAGCTTTGACTATGACATTCCTCAGCTCAAAATTTTTTATTAACTCCTCATTTCCTGTCCATTTTCTTTAACCTGGCCCTCTGCAATCTGATTACAAAGTACTTTTTGAGCCTGTCATCCAAACATCATTTTTAAAGCAACTACAATATGCCCAACACTACGCAAGCTCTGGAAAAGAATGGGATTCCCTGCTGACAAGGAGCATACATTCTAATGGAGATGTCAAATACACGTAGAAACAGCATAATTACATATACATAGTTATATAGAAGGTAGTTTAGGAGAGGGGGTGCTAGGAATTGGCAGGGATTGGGAAAGACTTCTTGCAGGAGATGGGACTGTTTGAAGTGTCAGAAAGAAGGAAGTGCACCCAGGCATGCAGATGGGAGATGGGACAGGATTGAGGAACCTTGAGAGAAGGTCACTGTGGCTGGATCTCAGAGTGTAGGAGGGAGAAACTGTGTCCATGAGGCTGGGGGGGATAGGTTAGGATGAGGTTGTAAAGGGCTTTATATAGCTAGAGGCATGGAAGGAGGGAGCCACTGAAGTCGATTGAGGATGGGAATCACTTGGTTAGAGCTTTGCTTGAGGAATATTGCTTTGGCCGTGGTGTATAGGATGTGCCAGAGTTGGGAGAGATGTGCAGCAGCAGGGAGACCAAGTAGGGGGCTGCTGTAATCCAGGTTAGGAGAGGTGAGGAATTGGAAACTTCGAGTGAGAAGCGGCAAGAATCACACCTAATTGGCTGTGTGGGATGAGGCAGGGATTTAGATGGCAAGGATGGTGCTGAGGTTACTGACTTGGGAGGCCGGGAGAATGGTGGTACCTTCTATAGCAATAGGAAAGTTTGGAAGAGGAAGGAGTGGGTTTAGGGTAAAAAACAATGAATTTAATATGGGACATGGTGAATTTGACATATCCCTGGGACATTCAACTTGAAATGTATGGATGGTAATTGTGACGCTGAAGCTCTGCGTAAAGACTGGGACTGAATATATAGATTTGTGGGTCATGTGAATAGAGGTGATAATTATTCTTGTGGGAATGAAAATATACAATTGAGACCTGCAGAGGAGGAAAGTGAAGTGAGAGCAAGGCTTGTGGCCTGAGAAGATGCTGAGAAGTGGAGAGATTGGAGATTTCCATCAGGGTGATGAATAGGTTTGGAGGAGGAGAGGCATAGGGAGAGATGAAAGTGATAAGAGTTCCTTTCACATAAAGGAATGGCAGTTTTTAGTTCAAGAATTTCTAATTCACTGTTACATCTACTTTTTAGGAACAATTTTGAAATTTTATACTATCTGCTAAATTGTAAATCCTTTTAATTCAAAAATTATTTCGTCTTTAAGGAATCTTTACTCTTCGAATGTCAAAAGAGACTCCTGGTCAGTATTTTGAGGGGCTGAATATGCTGACATCGCTCCTGGCATCAAAGAAATCCAGATCTGCAAAGCCACTTGTGGAAGTGACAGGTATGTTCCTTTCCATTAGGAACGGTAAAGCTTTTGGAATTGTTTGAACAGGAGGGTAGAAATGATTGGTGGATACGTGGAAGAGCAGGTCAGATGAGGAAACAGGGATAAGTTTGTGGAAGGGAATTATGTGGTTTATGTTTATAAGACGTACTGAGATTCCCAAGCTAGAAATGTTGCTTATAGAGTTATTTTGTTTTTTTCCTCCAATTTCAGAGAATGTTACAAAATACATGCTTATTTGCCTAAAGGATGTGTTTTTCATATGTTTCTGGGCTTGGAGTCAGGGAGGCCCGAGTTCAAATCTTTCCCCAGACACTAGCTGGAGGATCAAAATATATTGAGAAAAAAAGGTTTATTAAAAAAGGTTAGTCATAATCACAGCCGTGGGGAAGTGGCATCAGATCACTTTTTTCCCTACAAATTCACAGAGCATGTGCAGAGGTGGCCCTCTGCGTCATTCCGGTGGCCAGAGCTCAGCATCTCCACCAAGTCCTCGTGGCCAGAGGGGTCACTGAGCTTGCCCTTCTTCCAGCTGCTGTAGTTCTGTAGCAGAGTGGCTGGTGGTCCTTAACCTGTGTTTGCCTCAGTTTTCTTATCTGTAAAATGGGGATAGTAATAGCACCTGCCTCCAGGTTGTTGTGAGGATCAAATGAGGTATTTGTAAAGTGCTTAGCACAAGGTCTGGCAGGTAAAGTAGGTGCTGTGTCAACATTAGTTGCTGTTGTTATTAAATTGCCATGGATTTTTAAAAAGAAACACAAAAACCCTTCTATAATGGGCTGACTGGAAGAAAATTTTGGCACGTGAGGTAAAGTCTTTTGGCAACTATGAGAAACTTGACTTTCAACCTCCAAGTTAATGAATTTTTGATAAGAAAGTAATTTCCATAATATAATGAAAATAATCTGTTTCCTTCATATACTATTCAACATGTTTAGGTTCTGAGCTTCCTGCAGAGTCCAATGAAGATGAGGAAGAAGACTTTGATTGGGAAATTGAACAGTCTCCTTATGAAGAATTAACAGAAAATGACTTGAATTCACAGTGCCATTATGGGTTTGGAAACTTACGCACAGGAGTGTTTAGAAGATTACAGGTTTGTTGTTTCCCTCTGAAGATTGTCTAGGACTTTTTTCTTATATTTGAAATCAGTGTTTCTCAGACTCGTGATCACAGCACTTTCATTGAGTTTGATAAAGCTGTGAGTTATTATTCAGTGTTTATTGACTATTTTTATTATGATTCTAAGCTCCTGAGTAGGGTGCTGCTAGGGGGCGCCATAGTGCTCAGAGTGCTGGGGCTGGAGTCAGGGAAAGCCTGAGTACAAATCCAGCCTCAGACATTGACTAGCTTGTGATGACCCTGGGCAAGTCACTTAACCTTTGTTTGCCTCAGCTCCATCATCTGTAAAAGGGGGATAATAGCACCTATTTCCCAGGCCTTAGCACATAGTTAGCACCACATAAATACTACTATTATTACTATTACCAGCCAGTAGGCACTTGATGTTTGTTGATGATGAAGATAATAAGCCATCCACATGGATGAAGAAAAGATTTTCATTTCCCCCTACAGCTTGAACATTGTTATATTCTGTGAGGATAAATGAGAAAAATGGAAGACACTTTAAGTAATTTTCCCAAGGGATGTTATAGGATAAAAATATTTGAGAGCTACTGTCTTAGTCTTTTTCTTAATGTAACATTTCTTAGCAGCTTATTAGATCTAGTGTGTCCCAAGAGACTTTGTGCAGTTTTAATAGCCCACAACTTCACTAAGGCTTTTTGGACACCCTGTGCATTAGTTTATTGATGTTAGTCGGTGGATGTAACCCGTGAGAACAGATGTGCTTCACTCAGTCCTGGGGGAAGGAGGCCTGGCTTTTTGCCTGGCCCCTCCAGGGCTCTGCTGTGTGTTCTGGGGCTGGTCACTTAATTCTTCTGAGCCTCAGTTTTATTGTTGTATGAGGGGCTGGTGAGGTCATGCAGGTACAGACATGGAAATAATGATTTACTTGGGATGTTACTTGTATCTTCATGAGACTTTAGGTAGTTAAATAAGGGGTTAATGATTTCCCAACAGGTTGCTGATGTAAGTCAGGAATGCCTTAATGTTCTTTCAGACCTCTCCCTGATGCCTATATAATACAGGATTTATTCTGTATTGGATCAGAGCTGGTCTGTGCTTGTACTAAAATATGTTCATTGAAAAGTAAATACATTAACATAATCTCATTTAAAAATTTTTCCCATCATATAAAAGAAGGCTTAATTAGTAGGCAAGTAAAGCCACCTACCTGATCAATCTGTTTTGTCTTTCAAAAGGGTTTTCCTTCAAGGTTTTAGTTATATTAGCTATGTGACCTCCTTCGTCCTTTCTAGTTTTGAGATTCTTTCTTCCTTTTGCATCAATTTTAATCCATTATGTTCATGAACATTAAGAAATTACTAGACTTCCCAGAAATGCATGCAAACTGAGGTGTCATATATTAAAGGATACTTTTTTGGGGGAATATTAGTATGGCATAAAGCTGTACTTTGTGGGTACGGTTCCAGAAACTTCCAAAAAAACTTGCATAGTTGGGTTTATATGCACCGTTTCTGGGTGATTTTTTTTTGTACTCTATGATAATCGTTCCATGTGATTAAAACAGATTTATAGCTTTAGACTAAAAATATGACCCTTTTAATAATTCATGCCCGTAATGCAGTTAGAAGAAATTGAAATAATTGCTGCATGAATAATAGCTTTGAGGAAATTGCTACTAATTTAAAATTGTAGATTCAAAGTCAACTTTAACATGCTCTAAAATACTGCTTTCACATTTAAAATGACCAACTAGTATAGTGTGCTGCCTTTGGACAAGATAAATTCCTGAAGTTATTTTGACTGTTGAGGCAGACCTGAGTTTTAATCCTTCCTCCAGGGTTTATAATCCATGTAGCCTTGGGCAGGTCACTTAATGTCCCTGATGTGAAGGTGTTAGGGCTTGAGGGCTTCTGTGGTCCTGTGACTCCCTAGGCCTGTTGCTGCCAGCAGTTGGAGGAGGGGGATTGCGCATAGAAGGCTGCCAGGTGTTGGGGGATTCCTTGGTGCTCCTCTGAGTCTGTGCTCCTCTTTCTCCATTTCCCTTTTTTAGAATGGAAATATCAGGGAGAAGACAATGAAAAATTAGGTGCACAAATACTGTGTCTGTCTGGTTCACTGTCCTGCGTTCTGTGCAGTGGTTCACTTCAAGGTAGAGGGTTTTAACAGTCATTTTTCTGAAATCCTATTTCCAATACTCTATGGGGAATGGTTTTTTTTTTTTTTTTGCTTTTCTTTCAAAATATATTTAGTATCAAGCAAGAAGAGACGTTGCTTAAAACACTATAGAACATTTCAAGACTTGAGTTACCAAAGAATACCACATTATTTGCATTTGTGATTGGCTTCCCTTTTTACACGTCTTTGCAGAAGAGTAAAAGCTAGCTTATGGTTGAAAGATAGGACTAAATTCTGTGGACAGCCTTTAAAAGGAAAGGTGAGGCTTATGTTAAAAGAATGGATTAACATGTTTAGTAATCCTGATTTTTGTTTAACACTGGTTAATCAAAGGTTAGTTTTTTTCTTTTGATCTCCTATTTGTCACATACAGACTGGTAATAACAGAATTCTTGTTTTACATGTCTTTCTGCCCAGTTTGTTGTTTCAACAAAGTCATCTAAATTCGGTCCTTCCATTCAGATTTTAAGTGCTTTGATTTATTAAAAAGAGATTGTTCATAGAAAAATTACTTTGAACAGTGTACAGGACTGGTGGAGATTGGGTATTTCACAACATGGGATAGTACAGTCAGTATCTGGCATATGGCTGCTCTCTGTAGATTCCCTTTGTTGTCCTTGATGAAGGTACCTTATGACTTGAGTTAGTCCACTCTTCTTGTCCGTATGAATCACAGGTCTCTTCACTAAGTCCATGCTCATAATCATAGTAATCAGCACCACTTTGTGCTGGGGTACTATAGCTGTTGTCATAGGAGTCATAACTTTGCTCATCATAAGCAGTGCCATTTCCATCATCATACTCATATTCTCCGTGTCTGTGGTGTTGATGGTGGAGGAGGAGGTCGGTATCCTTCTGGGAGATGTTTAAAAGCAGGCCTGAGGATAAAATGAATGAGCCACCAGACAGAAGATTTAAGAGTGGTCAGCAAAGGTCTTCCCTCCAAAGACTCAGAAGCCACATTTGGCCTGTCTGGCATGTAGCGGGGGTACGCCTGGGGGGCAAAGTGCACCCCAAGTTCCATGCTCGCAGCACCCTCAGCTGGTGTTGTGGGAGTGTGTGTGATCTTACATTCTCCTTGTTCCTTTTCCTTTACAACTGCATGTAACTCAGGCATTCATTTTGGCCAGGTAGCTTTGGTATGTGGGCATGTTAATGGGGATTTCTGTACAAATTGCGTGTGTTATGTTGAACTCTGCAGCCATGGCTGTGGTTATGGCTCGAACTGGAATGTCCTTTGCTCTGGTGACTGCTGCCTGGAAGGAGTTTGGAGTTGTTTCGAATGAGAGAGCAGTTTACATTGGATCTGCTTCGTGCTGCTTGGCTGCTCCGCCTGTTGGGGGCCATCTTCACCTCTTGCTTGGTGTATAATTAGGATTTTGCCTGTCCACCGTGGATTTAATAATAACCAACCTGTAATAGTATCTCCTGTGCTGGTTCTGTATGCAGATTTCATCACACAGTGAGCTGCTGGAATCTACTCCCGACTTGTCTTAGGTTCCTGGTTGATTGTAGGATTGAACCTTGTGTTCCTAGTAAGTAGTGTTCTTATTGTAGTAGGGAGATTTCTGTTTGAGTGTCAAGGTTTGACCTTGGCAAGCCCCGTCCATGATACATAGGCTCCCAACCTTGCAAGGCTGTTAGGGGAACCCTTTGTAGACTGTCAGGTGCTGCCATATAGAAATGTCAGTGCTTATGCTTTCCTTTAGCTTTACCTATTTTGTTTTGGTTTGTAGCCATTTGAGGATATTGGTGAAGGCTTGTTGTCCTTGTAAGTAGGGTCCAAAGAGAAATGACTATCTAAGCAATCTCCCTAGTATATTCCTATTTGGATTGGGAAAGATATATGTGTTTGTGCAGGTGGAAATAATTTTATTGTAGACCTGAATTTCTTGAAAATGTTTTTGTGTGTGGTTTTATTTAGCTTCCTAGGTGAAAAATTCAAACATTTCTTTTTTTTTAATTTTTTTTAATTTTTAGTTTACAACACTCGGTTCTACATAATTTTGAGTTCCAGATTTTCTTCCCTTCCTCCCCCTCTTCCTCCCCAAGACGGCGGAATCCCATATAACTTCCACGTATAACTTCGCATTGAAATTCAAACATTTCTAATGAGGCATTTCTCTCTTAATAGAGAGGAAAGCATTTTCAAAAGTTGTGAATATAAGGTAGCATAATAAGTTTATTCAGTTTGATATATTGAATTGACATTTAATTCGGTAGAAGACATCAGTTTACTAATGTGTTTTCAAAGGGAGCTACTTCTGTCCTCTTTACTGATAGGATCAGGTACCATATCTTACAGAATCAGCTTACTGGTAAAAGACTTGTTGTGTTTGATGTTCTGTCTGAATTCTGGGCTGACGTATGTAACTGAGCTGATGTGGCTCACTTCCTTCCTCCAGGATGAATTGAGTGACGTCATTGATGTTAAAGAGCCAGACTCCACCCCCCCAGCCGAACGAAGACAGAAGCGCCTAGCTGCGGAAGAGTCAAAATTTGATCCCGATCATTACCTGTAAGTGCAATGTTAAGTTCTTCATACTCTTTGGAGCTTCCAGTGGGTGAAATAAAGTCATCAAACTGTTTCTTCCTCACTCCTCCCCTGGCCTCAGTTTTGAGAAGAAAATTTTAAAAATTGATTTTTTGGGGGGGAGATAGTGATTTTTAAAATTTCATGGAGGCCTTTGGCTCTCACACTGGGATGGACCTTCTAGATCATCTAGACCCACTCTCTTATTTTATAGATGAGAAAACCGCAGCCCAGAGAGTAACTTCTTGCCCAAGTTACACAGGTTGTATGTAACTGCCCGAGTTCATTGAGGTCCCCAGCCTGCACATCCAGCCAGCCTTCCTTCTGTGATACGACATTGCACAAGGTGCTGCTTCTAGTTCTACTGGCCATTGAGCTAAGCTATGAGGGCAATGCCTCTATGAACTAAATATACATAGATGTAAATAGATGTGTAAAATGTTGCTTCCTAGATGACTACTTTACCAACGGCAAAAGCTTTGAATAGATACTTCGAGCTCTGTTTGTCCAGGGTAAAATAGAAGAGTAAATTGAGTGAATGAGGATATTTTTGACATTTCTATTATCTATTTGCTCACTATGATGAGCAAAGTTATGACTCCTGTGATAGTAATTTGTTCTAAAATAAAACGATCAAAGCCATGAGTAAGTGAAACTGTATTTGAATTTTCATAAGTATAAGTCAGTTTTTACCTTCTTTGCATGATATAGCAATGCTTAGCTAATACTTTCATGCCCTAAATCCCATCTTCAACTGATGAATACTTCTTCACCAAGGAAGCAAAAATAGAATGCTAACATAGATATATAAACAAATTTCCCCCTGCTTCTGTTAGCTGTAGTCTGCCTTTAGTATTCCAGTTTTGCATTTTCTCATTCTTCTTGTCAAGACATAGTTAAATGGTAATAGGTAATATTAAAGGTCAGAGCTCAGTTCTGGAATCAAGAGGAACAACATGGCATGGTGGATAAAGTGTCAGACTTGGAGGCGGGAAGACCTGGGTTTGAATCCTGCCTGTTGTCCATGAATAATTCACCCTTCTTAACCTCAGTTTTCTTATCTCTAAAATGGGGATAATAATACTAATTCCATACTGTCAATACTGAGGCTTGTTGGTGAAACTCAAGTGAAATAATGTGTATAAAACTCTTTGCAAATCATAAAGTGCTTCATTAATATCAGTTGTTATTTTATCATATTGACTATAGTTCTGGCCTATTTTTTGGTTGAGCTTCATAAAGTGATCTGGTAGCCCTCATTGTTTTAAACCATTATAATAATAGGTTTTGATATGTGTAATTAAGTTTATTATTCAAATCATTAAATACCTTTGGGCATATACAACTTTCTGTGTTTTATATTTATTTGAACTTACTGGGATTATTCAAACATTTGCAGATTTTAATAGTGCCAAAGTACTGATTACAAATATATTTTGAAGGACTTTTCTGAATTTACCATTTTGACTTGAGTCATTTCCTTGCAAAAGCTTTTCCAGATTATATTCTGAACATAAACTTTCATTGCTGCCATGTTGGCCCTTTTTGGGGGAGACAAGTTTTTGACAATTGGGATCTGCTATTAAAATTAGAGAAAGAAGTTAACATTTTCCCCCTAATTCCTTCTTATGTATGATCTGTGAATGCTTGCTGTTACTCTAGTAATTAATATTTTATCTCCCGTCACAGTATGAGACTAATTGGAATAAAGTATATCTTGTGTGCAAATGTCATGTACTGTATGATATAGTGATAAGAAGCCAGACTTTGGGACATTTTAAGGGACAGCGAAAGCAGGCTGTCTTTTATATTTTAGAGGACATCAGAGGTTCTCCCCCATTTATGTTGCCATTTCTAATTATGTTTATCTCGCCAATTGATGGTTTTAAAGGTCTGCTGAAGAGCAATTTGAAGAAGCCCATTTAAATTCATGCTGAATATTTAAAATGGAATCTTCATTGTCAGCAGATTTCTCAGGCAAGGGTAAGGGCATCAGGAACATTTCTGAGAGGGAGGGAGCTTAATTAGAACAATGGCCTAGCTCTTGTAAAAGGGAACAGAAAAATAACTGTTTGGGCTAAGGACATTAAGAAATTTGGTTTTATAGTCAGAAGCATTGTATAAGAATTGTGTTTTTCTCTCTTCCTTTCATTCAGAAGTTCACTACTTTAAGTGGTATGCAAGAACTAATCTTTTCTGTTTATTAACAACTAATAGCTTTTTTTTCATAACCTCTGAAAAGGATATTTTTAATTGAGATGCAGAAATAGGGAAAATGGGAGAATGGAAGGTGTGTTCTTGTCCCATTTAGTGTCCTTGGATATTCGAAATTTCAAATTTTAGCTGTCTTACAGGTTGTTATCGACGATTGTGTGTTAGCTGATAAATCAAACACACATTTGTTGATTATCTGGATGTGAATTATTTACTTCATGTATTTTGATACTTGCGTAACTCCTTGTGTAAACAGACTGATTCTTTTTACTCTCAAGTCGTGTGTCAATTCAGAAAAATAGTAGTTTAGAAAAAACTTGGCCCTCTCTTCTATTTGTCTTTGGTTTATTGTCTTGGGGATCCTTGAAATAAAAGAGGTGATTTACAGAAGGGAAACTGTCAAGGTATTATCCTGTTTAAAATATTAGGTTTGGGGAAATGGTTATTGGCAAAATTCTCTGAATTCAAAATAATTTGAATAATCTGAATTAGTGAAAAGGCTGAAATGTGTGATTTCCTTTTTAAAGAACTTTAATAATGTTGCTGCCCTTGTGTGCAAATTTCTCATTCTGCCCATTTCTCCCTGAAATCCATGATTTTGTCATTTCTTACAGTGCTAGAATATTCAGTCACATTCATATTCTGCAGCTTGTTCAGCCATTCCCCACTTGTGACATATATAATTATTGGGGTTAATATAAATTCACCTTAATCTCCTATCTTACTACATCTGCTCCTGAATTATTATGTAGGCATACCCTGCTTAGAGTCATTAATTAGTTCTGTGAAACATAATGTTAGAAGAAACATTGTAATATGGATAGTTCAGTAAGACCGTTGCTGTAAATGAAAGAGAAGTTCCTGGGGAAGGACAAAATTGATTATTAAAGTATATGCGCCCATCTATACAAGTTCACATACACATCCATGTGTGTGAAGGGTCTTTAAAGAGATCTGAGACTCGTTTTCCTAAATTGAATCGCCAGACTGAACTCTCATCTAGTTCTTTTGTAGTCTGCAAAGAGATGTTGAAGTTACCAAGAAACATGAAGGGAAGAACAGGCTGGTTGGGGATTTGGTCTCCTTTTATCCCTGAACCACAGGTGTGGGTAGGGGGTTTGGGACGAGGTGGGCACAAGGTAAAGGAGCAGTACTGGAGTCAGATAGGAGGCGATGCAGAGAAATAGGGACCTCTCAAAGATTACTCACTGTTTTAAAGTAAGACATTTACTATGTAATTTGTGTGTTTGATGATGGACCCCAAACCATTATGATAGGATTTCCTAATGTTGTGGTAAAATTTGCTTAAAAAAGGTAATCTTGTGAAAAACCACCAATTAAGGAAGTAGCATATGGGTTATTCCTATAAAATGAGGCTCAGGATTTTGACTGGAGTCATCAAAGAAAGTTTGAAATATGTTCAGTATACTTTGCCTCCAAGGCAAGAGAATGAACAAATACATTTTGGAATAATAGAATTAGAAAGAATAAGGGGTTTGATCTTAATTGATTGGATTTTTAACTGCGGATTTTATCTGGTGAAATCTTGTAAGAAAGTATGTTCGCAGAGTGGTAGGTACACTTATGATGTGCTGGTGAATTTCTACTTAAAGTATAAACTGAATTTAGTCTTTATCTGAAATTTTCCTGGTAGCTGAGTACTGTCAGGTATATGCTTTAATTATATTTTATGAAGAATGCCCATGGGGCCTTTTGGTAATAGTGTCTTTAGTATTTTCTATTGCATTCTCTTCTCTTTAAAGCATTTTTTGGTAGATGTAGTGGTTTTCCCTGTTAAAATCTTAAATACCACTGATGTTGCATTTCTAAAGTCATCTTAAATGTCATTGATTTAATCATTTGAACAGCTGTAAAGGTAGTTTTAAAGAAAGTGAAAAGCTACTGCAAATACTATGTGTAATCAGCCTACCAAGTTATTATACATTTGATCTTGGGATAGTTAGTGTTAATATTGATAATAATAAAAAGTAATTGCTAACATTTAGGTCATGTTTTAAGATTTGTAAAGAATTTTATATATATATTATCTTATTTAATTTGATCTTTACAACGGAGCTTCAAGTTAGGTTCTATTATTGGCCCCATCTTACAGTAGGGGAAACTGAGGTAGACAGAGGTTAGTTGCTCAAGGGCATACAACTAGAAAGTATCGAAGGCCAGATATACAGACTCTGGTCCTTAGGTCTTCCCAACTCCAAATCTGGTATTCTTTAAGTAAAATTCAAATTAGAACAGGTTATAGGACTTGAATTTTTCTTCCAGTCTTTCTCTTCCCTATCTTTCCGTTTTTTAAATGGCCTATATAACCATCCTCTCTATTTTGGCCTTCTTTTCAATTTGGACTACAAGTAGAGGTCAGTACCAACTTTGGGATTGACATGAAGCTACTACAGCAATTCTCTAAGTACCATTTTATCTCTGTAGCATAAAGAATTTTCTGCTTTCTTTGAAGTGATAACTAAGACTTTAAGTTGAATGATTAATGAGAATGTGAAAGAAATTCCCTTCAAGGGAGTATTCTGTTCTTGTAGTTTCTCCTGATGCCATGCCACCTTCATCTACCAGGGAGTGAAAAAAGTATATACAAGTCTGAGAGCTGTTGTCTGTCTCTGGGGGTAGAAAGAAGCAGGAACAATTAGGGGAAAACCACACAATGGAAGAACCAACCCAATGGGGAAGAGATGAATATAACTTTACCTTTCTCTCTGTTGTCTGCCTGCAAGTCAGTAGCTACGGTAACTAAAATTAATTAATTTGCTGAGCTCCTCCTCTGTGCATCACCTTCATTGTATTAAGAACTGTTTTAGACTGCTTTGGAAGAAAGGGAAAAGACTCCATCAGTAGATTGTGGGTGGCTGTCTGTGTAGATTCTGAATATTGCTCAAGTCTTTGTCTTGATTTTTTTTCCCCATTTGATTGAAAAAACTTCCTGCTTATAATAGCCTTACCAAAACCTGATGTATGGAGCAATGTCAGATGTTTGTATGCTGCCAGATCTAGTACTTCATCAGGTTGCACATCTCCCCTGTGGAATACTTGTGATAGAAGGTGTGTGTGTTGTGTATTTTTACTTTTTGAAGATACTAGGAATGTGGGAGGCATCTTTTGTAATCTGTGCTTTTCTTTAATTACATGGTAATTAGCAACTAAGAACAAGTGAAGTGTAATTAGAAATTAAGATGAGTATGTATTGGATATATAACCCTTTCTTCTAGGAGTGTTGTTGTTTGGTCAGTTATGTACGACTCTTTGTGACCCCATTTTTTCTTGGTGAAGACACTGGAGTGATTTGCCATTTCCTTCTCCAGCTCATTTTACAGGTGAGGAGACTGAAGCAAGTAAAGTTAAGTGACTTGCCTAGGGTCACACAGCTGGTAAGCGTCTGAGACCAGATTTGAACTCAGAAAGATAAGTCTTCCTTGACTCCAGGCCTGGCATTCTATCCACTAGCTGCCCTGTTTCTTTTAGGATCTGTATAGTCAATTTAAAGTAGCTTATTGAAAGAAAGATTCAAAATAAAAAAGATGTGATAACTTATTATAACAAACGCATTCCCTGTTTTTCCAGAGCGGACTATTTTGAAGATGAAGCTATTCGAAAAGTTTTGAAGTATAAGCCTTGGTGGACTATAGCATTTGCAAAAATGACGGCCTCTCCAGAAAGGAGTCAGGAGCAGAGTAATCAAGAAGAATTTCAGGGTAAACTCACAATTCATTCACTTTGCTTGTTTTGGTTTGGTCTCAGTAGGTGTCCAGTTTTATGGTATTTATGCCCATCTACTAACTTTCTGACTAAATACACAGCTATGACTGCCCTGTAGTGCCAAGGTAAGGTTTTGATTTCTTCTCCTAAAGTCTTCTTGCAGTCTTCTCATGGCATCGAAGGGATTCTGGGTTTTCCAAGGCTGTGCCAACAGAGTACATGCTCTGGGGAGGTCCTTCAAAGCTGGAGAAGGAGGCTTCAAGTACAGGCCTCACAATAGGCAGAGTGACTGTTGTCCCAGTAAAGACCAAGCTGAATTTGGA
Source organism: Trichosurus vulpecula (assembly GCF_011100635.1). Lineage (NCBI taxonomy): Eukaryota > Metazoa > Chordata > Mammalia > Diprotodontia > Phalangeridae > Trichosurus > Trichosurus vulpecula. The sequence continues at coordinate 168,851,555 of NC_050581.1, forward strand.
GAAGCTTATGACCAGAAATTTGGCAACCTGATGGTGAATATTTTTGTCCACAGCAACTCCTCATTTGTGGAGGGAGTGCTTTTTGCACTAGAATGATTAATTTTCACGAAAGATTATTTCTGTATTTCCTAGTTTGCTCATCATGTTTCCCATGATGGTTATTCCAAATCATCTAGTCCCCCATGACATCCTCATCCCCTTCCCTCACAGCAGAGGCAATCCTTCCTTGCCTCCTACTTTTTAGAGAAAATGGATGCCATCTTCTGTGACCTTCCTCTTCTCTACTCGACATTTTCCAGACTTTTTCTCTTCCTTTGCTCCAGTCTCTGAATAATGGTTGACCTTTCTTCTTACCTAGAACAACAAATCTGCTTATGCTCTTTATGCCTTCCCTTCCCACCACCTATAGGAGCTTGTCTCATTCCCACCCATTTTCAGTCTCTCTTTTTCCATTGGCTGCCTACAGACATGACTGGGCCTCTGTAATCCTTCCCTGAAGAAGACTCACATGGCCATTTCCTCAAGCAGTTATCTTGTATCTTTTCTCCTTTTTACAGGCAAACTCCTAGAGAAAGCCATTTACAATTGTTACCTCTGGCCCTCCACCTTCAAATCACTTCTCATCCCCTTCCAACCTGGTATATGATCTCACTGCTCAACTGAGCCACTTATCCACGATTGCCAGGGTTCATTTTTTAAAATAAATTTTTATTGATGTCTTTTGTTTTTTACTTGCCAGAATTTCTCTGCATTTCTCTTATTATTTGTGACTTGTAATATTCTTTCATATAGTTGTTAATCATTTGCCATTCTTATTTTGAAAATTGTCTGTGCATATCCTTTGATGACTTACCTCTTGGGGGTTGAATACCTCTTTGATTTCATAGGTATATCATTTTTCTCTTAAATTGCTGCTTTTGATGCTGTTGAGCACCCCTGCTCCTGTTTACCCTCTCTTCCTTTGACTTTCATGCCATTGCTTTCTCTTGGTTCCAGTCTTAAGTGTTTGATATCTCCTCAGTACTTTGTTTTGTGATCATCACCTCCTTCCCACCAAGCGGGAGTGTGTCCCCTAAAACTCTGCCTTGAGCCCTCTTCTAGATTTTTCTCTCTAGACAGTCGCATCTGCTTCCATGAGAGCTGAATCCCTATATCCAGCCCTAATCTTGCTTCTGAACTATAATCTCATTTCTAGTTTTCTCCTGCACATCTTCACCTGGAGGTTTGCCTCAAATTCAACATGTCCAAAGTAGAGTAGATTATTATCCCTTTTCCCAAATCCGTTCCTTATCCACACTTCCCTATTTCTGGTGAAAGCACTGCCACCAACTCAGCCATCAAGGTTGGAAACTCTGGATTGCTCCGTGGTTCTTCCCTTTCTCTCAGTCTCTCCACTGGCAGTCTTGGTCAGGTCTCCGGTGGTTGTATTTCCACATCTCTTGTCTTTCCCCTTCCTTCTGCTCATAAAGCTGCCAGCCTAACAGAGGCCATTATCATTTCTCACCTGGATTCTTGTACTAACTCCCTGCAGCCATTCTTCTCCTTCAGTCCAGCTTCTATCAGGTACTAAATTAATCTTTCCGACATACACGTTTGCTTGTTTAACTTCCCTGTTTAAAAGTCTTTAGTGGCTCCCTGTTGCCTGTAGGATAAAATAGACTCTTTTGCCTTGCATTGGAAGCCCCTTACAGACTAGCTCCTGCCTCTCCTGACTCATTTCATATTGTATCCCAAACTGCCCTTCTAGTTGTTTTTCCAAAGGGCTCTTGCCATTTCCCATTCCTGGAAAGGACATGGCCCACATTTCCATTTCTTAGGAACCTTTGCTCCGTTCGAGGCTCAGCTTAGCTACTACAGGAAGATTTTCCTGATCAGTCTAGTACTTTTTATTGCCAAGAATTAAAATAATCTTTAATTGTTTTTTAACTCTGAAGAATATATTCTTGTGTATAGTGCATACCTGACATTAAGTTTTTTTTTTAATTAAATTTTTTAATGAAAAATTGATTTTTCTCTCCTGTCATCTTACCATTAACCTACCCCATCCCACCACCCCCAAAACCCTTTATAACAGTTATGCATGGTTAAGCATAACAAATCTCTGAATTGTCCACGTCCAAAAAATAGGTTTCATTCTGCACTCTGAGTCTTACCATTTCTTTGTCAGGAGGTGAGTAACATGTTTTATCATTGGTCCTCTGGATTCAAGGTTGGTCAATGTGTTAGAATTCTTAGAGCTTTCACAGTTGTTTGTTTGCTTCTTGTTATTATATAGATTGTTCTTCTGGTCTGCTCATTTTACTCTGTGTTAGTTCATACAATTATTCCCAGATTTCTCTGAAACTATCCTTAATACTATTTCTTACAACCAATAGTATTCCATTATGTTTGTATGTCACCATTTGTTCACCCATTCCATTCCCTTTAGTTTCCAGTTCTTGGTTAATACAAAAAAGAGCTGCCATAAATTTTTTGTACATCTGAGACCTTTGACTTTTTCTTTGACCTCTTTGGGGTGTAGGCCTAGCGGTGATAGTGAATTAGCCTAGTTCTTAGTGCCCTCTTTTGTTCCCCCTCAAACTGTGTTGTATTTACTTATCTGTACACATGTCGTATCTGTCCATTACAATTTTAGCTCCTTGTTGTCAAGGACTGTTTGATTTTTGTCTTCAATCCTCAGGACCTAGCACAATGCCACACACATAGTAGACATTTAATAAGTGTTTGCTACATTGAATTGAGTGAAGGAAACTTCTCAGACATTTGTTTTCTCTTAGAAAATACCTCTTGAAATTTTTTTCTTTTGCTTTTTAAGGTTCATTTGTTAGTACTTTCAAAGAAATTACTATCTTTATATGTTAAGTTGATTATCTCTTTGGGGCTCTGAAAGCATCACTGTTGGAAGGACAGTTGAGTAGCAGCAAGATTAGAAAAATAGCCTTTCTCTGTGCCACTGTCTGTTAAATGAATTAGCATGTTTCCTTAAAATCTGTCAGGTGATTCTGTGAGGCACTAGGCATGGTTTATTGCTGCATCTGCAGGTTATAAACACCAGGTGGACCACCTGTCCAACTTATTATCAAAGACAGCTAACAGCAAGGGGGTTCAGTGAGGCATCAGTACTTGCCATATCGTTATTTAAAAACTGAATCCGACCTGTGAATTGCCTTTCCCCCTTTAATCCTTTGGTAACATTCCTTGGACTATTAAGATTGTGTTCATTTTGAAGCGTAACCTGATAGTAGTTTGAGTTCCATGCCCAGATAAAAATACTGTTCTCTAAGCTTGCCTCCGCCTCATTGCCTTAATTACTTATGTGATGAGACTCTAAGGCTGCAGAGAAGGAGGAAAGACCAACTGGTTTGGTTGTAGTTTGTGTCATTTTAGAAAAGTTATCGTGGCTTAGAAAATGAAAAGTTGGGCCCATATTGTAATCAAAGCTCATCTATAGTGACTGCTTGATAAAAATTCATACGTTTACCTCACCATTGTCTGGAATCTGCATTCGAGTTGATTTGGAAAATGACATTTTTCGACACTTGGACAAATTTCATATAGGTTTGATAGACATAATATGCCAGCTATATAATTGAAAGTCTTAATGCCCATTAGACCTGTTTAGCAAGTTTAGATATACTAGAAACATTTTGAATATCAACTAGGGAGTATTCTCATATTTTAAAGATATCAAATTAAACAAGTGGCATGCAGAAAAATTTCAGTCTCCCATTTATAATTTCCTTTTATAAGTTTGAGCTCTGGTTACCCAAGATTCACAATAGGCCATTTCCTTTTATTTAAATTATTAAGTTTTTCTCTGATAGGATGTTACAATGATAATACTTTATGTATGATATCATTAAGGGGCTGAGTTCACTCCTGATCTTCTTTGGTCTCTTGCATATCTTCAGTCTTCTAGCTGTTGTGCATACTGAAGGTGCTGATATTTTGTATCTAATTCAGTGTAAATATTAGCAGTGAAAAAGTAAATTTTTTTAAAATATTCATTTTTAAAATTTTGAGATCTAAATTCTCTCTCTCCTCCAGTCCCTCCCCTCACCCATTAAGAAGGCAAGCGATATGATAAACATTATACATGCAGAACATTTCTATATTAACTGCATTGCAAAAAATGAAGGCAAGAAAAGTAAAGTGCAAAACAATCTACTTCAGGCTGTACTCAGGATTCATCATTTTTCTCTCTGGAGGTATATAGCTAAAGGTGAGTCCTTTGGAATTGTTTGGGATCGTTGTATTGATCACAATAGCGAAGTCATCATTACAATATTGCTGTTACTATGGACAGTGTTTTCTGGTTCTACATACTGTACATCAGTTCATTTAAGTCTTCCAATTTTTTCTGAAATCATATCCTTTTATCATTGCTTATAGCACAATGATATTCCATCACAGTTATATTTACCACAGTTTGTGCAGCCATTCACCAATTGATGGATATCCCTTCCATTTCCAATTCTTTGCATCTACAAGAAAAGAGCTACTATACATATTTTTGTGCATATAGGTCCTTTTCCTTTTCTTTGACCTTTTTGGGCTATGTAGTGTTATTGCTGGGTCAAAAAGTGTAAAACAGTTTTATAGCCCTTTGTACATAGTTCCAAATTGTTGTGCAGAATGGTTGGATCAGTTCACAACCCCACCAACAGTGTATTGTGTCCCAATTTTTCCACATTCCCTCTAGGATTTGTCATTTGAAAAGTGGGTTATTTGTAAGTAAGAATACCTGAAGCAAGATGGAAGGTCTTGAGATGTGTTGTAAAACAGTGTGATGCTCCATCTTTGAAGGGTTCAGTAGCATCAGTGGGCAAGAAATGCATGTGTATATATTCTTTTTGTGTAAAATGATAGTTTCTGTTATCTTTCCACATACAGAGACCTTGTATAGTCTTAAATAAAACCCATTATTTAATTATTTGTATCATCTTAAATAATGGGAATTTTCTTAAATAATTTTTGAGATAAATAGTTGAGGCATAGAAGGTATAACGTTTAAAAATATTGTGTGTAATAGTTTTGCGATCTCATTTATTTGGAAATTCTCTCCAGTGATATAGATTGTGGCCCATTCTTGCCTGCCCAACCTGTTCTAATCTTTGCTTTCTTCTGACATTGGGAAGTTACCTGTGGAGCACTCTAGCTGTCTACTTTTTATTTCTGGCTCTCACTATGGGACCAGCTCATCTTCTCTTTAACTGGGATAAAATGTGGGCTGAAAGAAATGTGTACTTCTTAAATCAAGATTTTTGAATCTTGTCTAAGGCTGGACAGAACTGTGGGAAAATGGCATGTACCTACACTCTTGGAGTTAGTTATGGTCACTTCTTTTTCTTCTCCTTTTCCTCCCTGGTCTTCTTAACAGCATTGATTCTGTCTTAGCTGTTCTTTGGAGCAGAAGGGCATGGCTTCTTTGCCTCTTCCTTTCCTCCTCTCCTTGCTAAATAAGTCGGCACAAGTTATAGGAAAACAAGTGATTAAGTTTCGATTGTTCCATCAAAGGGTTCTTAACGTGAATATGCAAAATTGAGTTATAGTTGTTTAAAGTGCTTTGCCTCTTTCTTTATGAGGCTGTTCTAATCTTATAGCCAGACATGATACTGTGGCTATTATTAAAGTAATTATCTTTGGAATTATCTATATTTCTTCCCCTGAGGACTTTTAAATGGATATGTCAGATGTTTTGCTGATGATCTGAGTTCTTGAAGTTGGCTTTGTCACATTTTTTATGTCTTTGAGTGGTTAATGTTAGTCTAAGAAGTTTATAGTCAGTGTACTTCCTGTCAAGGATGTCCTGTTTAGCTCCTGTGAATTGAGTGTTTCTAAGTTGGAATCATCCGTCAGCTTGGCAAGAAAACCTATAGCTGTAGCACTGTAGTACCCTTTCAGTCTGTGGTATGATGATAGAGAGGTGACCCCTTGTGGAATATTGCCTGAAAAAGTCTTTGTTTCTAAGGCTTCTTGGCCTTCCTTAGGGCAGAGCTGAACTCATTCCCCATGGGGGTGAGAGGGGAATGCATCCAGAGGAGGTGTGAAGGCTTAAAAAGTAATAAGGGATGGAGGTATTGCAAGCCATGGTAAGGAAAACAACACAGTCAGGAGGAGTAAGGCACAGGGAGAGAGAAAAAAATAAAATATTATGATGGGAAAAAGGGAATTCAGAGTTGAACTTGGAAGCAGAACACTTGTGACTTAATGGCAAGATAAGGATGTGACCAGGTATGTGCTGGCAACGGTGGAATGGTCATGGGAGGTGAGCACATTAAGGAGCTGAGAAATTAGGGTCAATGTAAATTAGGGTCAGCATCAGCATTTATATTGGAATTCCCTGTAAAGAGGGTAGGGTATAGAGGAAGACCATGAATCTGATGCTTAACTCATTGAGAAATTAGGGTGAATGCCTTCTGGGGGCAAGGAGAGATCAGTAGATAACAGTTACTAGAATTTGGATTGCGTGAACCTCAGAGGAGCGGAGGTTGTTAAGTGGTTGTGAAAGAGAGAGAGAGTTTGGAAGTGGCAGTGGGGGGAAAATGGAGTATTCTGAGTCCCTTACCATGACAAGGGAGTGTGAGTGCAGCTGGTCCTGGAAAAGGTAACCAGAGATGCAGTGTTATCCAGATGGAACCAGCTCTCCCAGAGTGCAGGGAAAGAGAAGAATCAGACAGGAAGTTGTGCTGGGTGAGAGGAAATTTAATTATGAAGCAAACATTCCAGAAGGACTATGAATGAGATGGTATTTGTAATGTGCTTAGTACAATACCTGACACACAGTAGGTGCTTAATAAATGCTTGGTCCTTTGTTCCTCTCTCTCTTCCCTTACAAAGGAAGGGGTAAGCAGGTGTGGAGGGGAATATTGGAGAGGCACTTAGGGTTGAGGTTGATGAAAATGAAGGCGTAGGCAGCTGGGCTTGGGCAAGAGGGGTGGGTAGGTCTGGCATTCAGGGCACTCAGTATCCCTGGATTGAGGAGACTAGGGAGAGATGGGAGTATGTATGCCAGCCATTGGAGAAGAAGTACAGGCAGAGTAATACTGAGGTATGTTGATGAAGCAGGTGCTGAGGAGGTTCACAGACAGCCCTCGAGGCTTTGGCACAGCTTTTGGTTGCCCAGCTTGCCAAAATTGCTGTGTCTGAGGAGGCATAAGCAAGTCCACTTGGCACCTGAGTTGGAAAGAGGGCATATGTTTCATGCCAGGGGATGTTGCCTACCAAGCTGATTCAGAGCAAGCCTAGCAGTACTGTAGTGTGTCTCAGCTTCCTCATGGGGATTCAGTAGGTTGTGACCCTCAGGATATGTGGAACCTAGTCAGCGGAGGGTGGTGTTTCTAGGCTAATTTAGGATAGACTGACACCCTAACGCTCCAAAACAAGACTAATAGGAGACAGGAAGGGATAAAAACAGAGATGCCAGCAGGGAGCCTCTGGCACAATGTAATAACCATTTCTGTGACATTTTAGATGCCATTTACAAAGTGCATTTCATATTAACTACCCTGTTATTATTATGATTCCTATTTAACAAACGAGTAAGTAAAATAATCCAGAAGCTTACCTGACTCCAGAGCTGCCTGTGCTCCTCTGAATCTTGGGCTGGAGATTCCTGCACAGTCCTCTACTCCCTTTGTGTTGTGGCTTGAAGACACTGCTCTGAGTCAACATTATTTCATTTGTAAAATAGGGATCATGTTACCTGAACTACCTGCTTCACAGTGTGGTAAATGTGGAAAGTATTTTGTATATGTTAAAATCGTATAGAAATTTATGACATTGTGCCAGAGGCTTCTTGCTAGAATCCTTGGTTGTCTTTTCTAATCTTCCTTGGGAGGCATTAGTTTCTGCCTCAGCGCGAAAGGGATTGTGGACCACTACAGCTTGGAAGTATCATTTCTGGCTCCAAAGAGGGGACCAGCAAATAGGCTGTTGTGGTGCCTGTCCCTTTTTGTGCCTGCCTCCTGCTCCCTTGACTGACTTCCTAGTTGATTTCTCTGAGGAAGTATTTCCAGATGAAAATGAAGAAACAAAAGCCCAGATTGGGTAAGTGACTCGTCTAGGCTCATGTCACCAGTATGGATCAGAGACAAGACTTGAACTCAGGTCTTCCTGGTTGGTTCAGTGTCCACAGCCACCATCCTGAGAAGGCGCACCTGTGGAGATATAGTCTGACCACTGAGGATCCGGGAAAGAAAGTGCTCCCTACAAATTCGCTCTGTCCAGTAGTTCAGCGTTGGAAACTGATAGGATTTTAACAGTGCCAATGACCCAGAAGAGGAGAGGTTAGCCTCTCCTTTGCTGCTATACCTCACGATAGTGAGATCTTTCTGACTTAAGGCTGTTTCCACCATTAGAGTATAAGCTTCTTGAGAGCTGGGAATGTCTCACTTTTCTTTTTGTATCCCCAGTACTTAGTACAGCTGTGTGCACATAGTAAGTGCTTTAACGATGCTTAGTGCATTTTTTATTTGTGCCTTCGTTCTGAGACTGGCCATCTCCACCATCTCATGTTGCCTTCCTCTGCGTATAGAAGTAGATGGAAAATAATGAACACAGCAATAGGCTGGTGAAGGATCTTGGTGGGTCAAGAAAAGCTTCCCAAAGGAGATGACTCTCCATCTGAGCTTCGAAGGACACTGGCGATTCTGTGAGGCTGAGTGGGAGAGAGGACAGCGTTCTAGGCAACAGGGACCACGGGTGAGGACAGGTGAGTAGGGATGGGAGCTAGAGAAAGTCTCAGAAGAGGGATGGCCAGGAGATCAGTTTGGCAGAGAAGCCCTATGGCATAACGGGAGATGTGGGTTCCAGCCTGGCTTCTGATTCATACATGCTTTTACACACACACACACACACACACACACATGCACACGCACCCCCCCTTACTGGCAGGGGTCCTGGCCCCCTCCCATGTTAGACCACCATTGTTGGTCCCCTTTTTTGTTTTGAGGATTTCCTCAAGGGAATTCGTCTCCAAATGGCTAGTCTACTGGGTATGACCCTCTCCATTATTAGTAAACATTGATTAAGTGCCTGCTGTGCGCCCAGGAGGCAGACAGTCTGCTGCTGGGATTGTATCTGACACTATTTCAGCTTCGTATTTTGCTGGGAGTCTCTGAAACTTAGGGTCACCAGTTTGCTGTCATGAGGCATCAGAGTAGGACTTTGCGCAGGACAGACATGATGCTGAGACAGAATGGTGAGGGGAAATGGGGGAAAGCAACAAGGATTTATTAAGTAGCTACTATGCATCAGGTACTGTGCATTTACCAGTCTTGTCTCCTTCGATCCTCACAGCAAGGAGGGGATTGCTATTATCACACTCATTTTGTAGTTGAGGAAACTGAGGCAGACAGGGTCACAGAGCTTGAACTCAAGGCTTTCTTACTATAGGTCCACTGCTTTATTTAGTACACCAGCCAGCTCCTTCAGATAGAAAATATAAAAGCAAATAGGGGGAAAATGTTGAGAAAAGCTCCAGAGACATAAATCCCTTTTGAGGGGAGGCCTCCTGAAAAGATCAATGGGACTATGGATGATAAAGAAGGGCTCAGGGTTTTTGTGCTCACTAGAGTAATTCTCACTTCCTTTTTTGAAGTCAGAGGTGACAGCATAGCAGTAGGCTCATTCTCTCTTCTGCTGTGGGTTATTTTTAGTGGTATAATTAACAAGAAATGTGAAAGATGTAGCAAAGCAGCTTTCTAGATTAGCTAAGTCACAGAAGTGCATGACGAATGTTACTCATGGTGGCAATTATCCAAGTACAGTAGGCCCTGTCTTTGTAGCTATTTCTGGTGCTGATGCTTGATTAGGCCTGAATTGTGTGCAGAGCCCCCCAAGTCCTAATGAGGCAGCCATCAGGGAGTTCAAACATTTAGGTCCTCCCCATTTTATCTTGAGCTGCCTCCTTCCTCCTCCTTTTTGGGGCTTGTTTTGTCAAGTTGAAGTGTGTGCTGTTAGTGTAGGAAGTTTGCCAGAATGGAACTTGACATCAGCCTCCTGAACCGGAGGGCTCTTGTAGCCACCAAGAAGAGTCATGTGGGCATTAAACATGTGGGAAAGAAGTCCTTCTGCAGCAAGCTCCTGCTCTATTAGCTGAGATAGAGAGAGAAGCAGCTTAAAGGAAGGTGATTTGTATTTGGGGAAGTATTAGAACTGTAAGACTGTGTAGACACTGTGTAGATTAGGACCTTACCTGAGGGAATAGACCAGAAATCTTATTACTGAACTCCTGCAGACCTTTTATTTTCTCTATGTAGAGAAGTCATTATCTGTATACCCAAAAAGTTTCATCTATGTGAAATTATATTTTATGGATGAAGTTTCTAATCATATTTTAGATAGGAATTATTTATTCTTTGTAAAGGAAACCTTTAAACCTCATTATCTTTTAATTTATTAGAGTTTTTCTCCAGTTTTTATGTCAGTTCTTTTTATTTCTATTTTAATTAAAACTTTCCCCCCAATTTTATTTTCAGTTTCAAATTCTCTCTCTCTCTCTCCCCTCTCCTACCCATTGAAAAGGCAAAAAATACAAAGCCCATTTTGCATAGTCATGCTAAATGAGTTCCTACATTAGCCATAGCTTAAAAAAAAGAAGGAAAAGAAAATATACTTCAGTCTTCACCTTGAATTCATCACTTCTTTATCTAGAGATGGGCAGCATGTTTCATCCTTTGGAATTGTGATTGGCCCTTGTGTGGATCAGAGTTCCTAAGCCTTTCAGGGCTGATTGTCCTGACGCTGTTGTTGTTATTGGATAAGTTGTTCTCCTTGTTCTGCTCATTTTACTTTATATCAGTCACATAAGTCTTCCCAGGTTTTTCTGAAACAACCCCCTTCATCATTTCTTGTAGCACAGTAGTATTCCATCATATTCCTGTATTGTAACTTGTTCAGCTATTCCCCAACTGATGAGTATCCCCTCAGTTTCCAATTCTTTGCTGCTGTTAAAAAGAACTGCTATTAATATTTTTGTTCGTTTGTGCCCTTTCCTTCTTTGATCTCTTTACAGGCTGCACCTAGTAGGGCATTGATGGGTCAGATGTTATACCAATTTAATAGTCTTTTTTGGACATAGTTCCAAATTGCTTTACAGAATGGTTGGATGAGTTCATACTCTAACAGCAGTGAATTAAAGTACATGTTTTCCCATAGCCACTCCACTAATTGTCATTTTCCCTTTTTTATCAATTTAGCCAACCTGACAGGTGGGAAGAGAAGTGGTACCTCAGAGGTTTTTTTTTTCTTTTTTTTCTTTTTTCTTGAAGGGGGGAAGGCAGAGCAGTTGGGATTAAGTGACTTGCCCAAGGTCACACAGCTAGTAAGTTTGTCAGGTGTCTGAGGCTGGGTTTGAACTCAGGTCCTCCTGACTCCAAGGCCAGTGCTCTACTCACTGTGCTACCTAGCTGCTCCAGAGTTGTTTTTTCACTGGCAAATTATTAGTGATTTAGAGTAGTGGTATCAAACTCAAATAGAAATAGTCCCCTATGAACTGCATATTGACAGACACAAATTTACATTATATATGTTTTGTTGTATTTTTATTTATTTTGTTAAACATTTTCCAGTTACATTTCAGTCTGGGTCTGTGGCCTTCATGTGGCCCACAAGTTTGACACTAGATTTAGAACATTTTTTAATATGGCTATTGATAGCCTATATTTCTTCCTCTGGAAAAACTCCTTTTCATATTCTTTGACCATTTATCAATTGAGAAATCACTCCTGTTCCCAATATATCTTAGAAATAAGAAATTTATCAGAAAAACTTGCTGTATATATTTCCCCCCAATTTCCTGCTTCTCTCTTAATTGTAGCTGCATTGGTTTTGTTTGTGCAAAAACTTTTTTATTTTATGTTCTCAAAATTGTCCATTTTATCTCTTGTGAGCTTCAGTCTCTTGTTTAGTCATGAATTCTTCCCTATCCATGAATCTGACCAATAATTTCTTCCACAATACTCTAATTTACTTATGATGTCACTATATTTAAATCGTGTACCAATTTTGAGCTTATTTTAGTATACAGTGGGAGATACAGGTGTACACATAATTTTTCCAGATTGTTTTCCAATTTTCCCAACAGTGTTTGTTAAATCGTGAGTTCTTGCCCCGATATCTGTGATCTTTGGGTTTATCAGACACTGAAGTTATTGTGATAATTTGCTAGTATGTATTGTGTGCTTAAGTCTTTTCCATTGATCAATCTTACCTAGTACCAGATTATTTTGAAAATTACTGCTTTATAGTATAGTTTGAGATTAGGTAATGCTGTGTTTCCTTCTATCCCATTTTTTTTCATTGATTTCCTTGATATTCTTGACCTTTTTCTGTCAGATGAAATTTATTATTTTTTTCTAGCTCTGTAAAGTAGTCCTTTGATAGTTTGATTGATATGGCACTGAATAAGTAAATGAATTTAGGTGGTATTGTCACTTTTATTTTATTGACACAGCCTACCCACGAACAATTAGTATTTCTTTGGTTATTTAGATCTCCCTTTATTTGTGTAAAGAGTTTTTTGAAATTGTATTCGTAAAGTTCCTGCATGTGTCTTGGCAGGCAGATCCCCAAATCTTTTATGCTGTCTGTAGTCATTTTAAATGGAATTTCTCTTTGTATCTCTTCTTGCTGGTAATATAAAGAAATGAAGATGATTCATGTGGATTTATTTTATATTATACAACTTTGCTGAAATTGTTAATTGTATCAAAGTTTTTTTTTTAGCTAACTTACTTAAATTCTCTAAATAAACCATCATATTATATACAAAAGTGATAGTTTTGTTTCCTCTTTGCCTATGCTGATTCCTTTACTTTTTTTTTGTCTTGTTACTATTGCTAGCATTTCTAGTACAATATTGAGTAGTAATGGTGATAATGGACATCCTTGCTTCACTCCTGATCTTAAAGGCTTCTAGCTTGTTCCCATTGCAGGTTAATACTCTTAAGTATTACTTTTCTTGTTAAGGAAAACTCCACTTATTCCCATGCTTTCTCGTGTGTTTTTTTTTTAACAGGAATAGGTGCTGTTTTTTGTTAAACTTTTTTCTGCATCTTTTAAAATAATCCTATGATTTTTGTAGTTCATGTTTTTAATATGGTCAGTTATACTTACAAGTTTCCTAGTACTGAGCTGGACCTTCATTTCTGATTTAAATCCACCCTGGTTATAATGTTTGACCTTTGTGACATTGCTGTAATCTCCTTGCTAACATTTTATTTAAAATTTTTGCATCAGTGTTCATTAGGGAAATTGTTCTGTAGTTTTTCTCTGTTTTCACTCTGCCTGGTTTAGGTATCAAGACCATATTTGTGTCATAGAAGGAATTTGGTAGTACTTCTTTACCTATTTTTTTTCAAAAAGTTTATGTACCATTGGAATGAACTTTAAATGTTTGGTAGAATTCACTTGTAAATCCATCTGGTTCTGGGGCTTTTCTATCAGTCTGCTGCCTTTTTAAAGAAGCTACATTTGTGTCATTGTGTATTGATTCTCTTGAAAATGAAGGATGAACAACATTTGTTTTAGTTTGAGTAGAATAGTTTGATTAAAACCTATATAGTTCTTAACTTTTAATAAGAATTTCCCTAACTTGATGGTTTGCAAATTGATTATATCTCTGTACATATTTTGGACATAGTTTCTCATAGAAATAGTATTTATGGAACTACTTTCATCATAGATATTGAACTTAAAGTTTGTGAGAGGCATCACTATATATCTGTTGAAATACATCAGTGGGTAGGTTAAAAATACATTCTCAGAGGGCGTGGGGGCGTGGGGGGCAGCGCCGGGGAAGATTTAAGAATGACTGTGTTAAAAGTCTGCATAGTCTAAGCTGGAAAGCTTTGAAGTCTTCAGAGGTAACAAAATAATATTATTTTCAAAAATCTGATGGGATGAGTGAGTCTTTCTTGTTTGAGGAAAGAGAATTATTCCAGTTTGATTAGAGAAGGATCATCATGAATTTTTCTTTGTTCTGGATTTCCTTGAGCTGTATGAAGGAGAAATCCAAGTTTCTTGCCCTTGGGCAAAGAAATAGAAAGGAATGACTTGGGCAATTTAGTGGCTTTTTCACTGACGAGGCAGTTGACCTTTTCTCATGAAAGGGTAAAAAAAGGGAAGTCTCTCAAGTGCTGAGACAGTCTTACTTTTTTGTTAGTATCCCCAGTGAACAATACCCAGGCCTAGCAGAGATCATGGCACATGGTTGGCGCTTAATAAATACTTGGGTGGTAGATGTATTGAATGATTGGGAAAAATCATCTATTAGGGTTCTTGACACTGAACTGCTGAGAAGCACCAGAATTGAATAAACTCTTAACATAAAAAAAGGAGAATGTGATGAGTTTTTACTTTAGGCCTGGGAAGTGAAATGAGTTTGATCAGGCAGTTCATAATAGTTGAAGATTAGTGAGAAGGTACTTAATTAAATTCTCTTCATATATGTGTGTGTGTGTGTGTGTGTGTGTATCTTGTACAAAAGTTGTATCTCTTTATAGAATTAAGTTACATATAATTATTGCTTTGTTAATTAAGCGATGTGGAGTCAGAGGACCTGGGTCTGAATCCTAGTACTGTGTGACTTTAGTCCCTTATCCTCTCTAGGCCTTACTTTCCTCTTCTGTAAAATGAGGAGGTTGGAGTAGATGACCTCTAAGGTCCTTTCTCGTTTTCCTTCCATGATCCTATGAGCTAAGCTAATTATCTCATAGAAAATGGATAATTGAATGGAAAAGGGAGTTAAATCATATTTCTTGTTTGTTTATATCTGTAGTACTTTCTGTTTGGATCCTCTGACTATAATCTAAACACTATGCTTAGTTTTGTGGTGATGTGCATTAGGTGAATAGCACCTAAGAGGAAACCTCAGACGTGCATTCTCAGCTAATTCAAATTCATCAGTTGGTCAGTTATCTGTAGCATTTTGTAAGCATCTCCTGTGATTTGCCAGTTTCTTTTGGTTTTTTGAACAGTCAGTCAAACTCATAAAATTGAGGGTTTTATGGTGTTGGGTTCTGACCTTTGATTAATTTCATTTACTTGCCCCTTCTGAATGAAGTCAGTTGTGTATGATACGGATACTGCCCCTTTTCATGAGGAACTGAAACTTCTAATATCACTAATGGTAATAAAGGATATAAGGTTGGATGTGACTTCCCCAACAGAATCTAAACACCTTGAGGGGAGAGATCTTTTTTGTTTCGGCGTTGTGTCTCTTGTGCCTAGCAAACGCTTTGCATCAGTAGCCATAGGTATTTGTTGCTAGACTGGATGAGTCACTTGAGGTAATTGGTAGAGATGTGGGCTTTGACTGTTGTTTCCCCAGGATTTAGAGGTTTTTCTTGCATTCTTCATCCCATGTGTTGGCTAACAGTCTTCTGTGGCTTTGGCCTATCACACGTGTTTTAGGACAGTTGGGACGTGAAGCCAGAGAAGCCAGTAGGTGGTAATCATATTTTACAAAAGAAGTTTGGACTTAATGCAGTGTCTAAACTGGGCTTCTTAAACTTTTTCCACCTCTTCAGCACTTCTTAAACTGTGGGTCAGGAAACCCACAGTTACTCTAGGAGAAGTCTATCCACACTAATGAAATGTGAATCTTTTTAATTATTTGAATGCTGACCTTTTAAAAAATTATTCATATAAAATCACTCTCCTCTTAGTAGATGGCATTGAAATAACATTTTTTGTTTTTGTCTAATTTGGTGAGCTTAAAAAATACCATGTGCATTCTCTTTTAACATATTTTAGATCATTCTTATTTTGTGAAATGCAGATAATGGTATTTTATTTTCCCCAAAATAAATAATTTTTTCCAAAAGTATTCAAGCAGTTTAACACAGACTGTTCCGTTGCCTATAGAAAAAACATTAAAATGATATAGCTTATCTCTGATCCATCATGGGATTCTTTAAGTTCTAAACATTTTTTAGCTTGCAGACCTTTTTATTATATAAGAACATTTTCACCAGTCCTTCGCACAGTTCATCCTAAGACTTACCATGCTCTCTTAAATTTCCTTCACAACTGTAATATTAGTTGAGGTTCAGTTGTGAAAGTATGTGTAGAACACTTTAAAAACTTTAAAGCAATGTATAAATGTTGCCTAGTAATGATAGCAATATTTTTAGTACTGAGTTTTAGTAGAAACCAAGTTTTTGTTTTTTTCCATTTATATAGCTCTAGCTTATTACTAGTTGCTAGCAGTCTTCTTTGATGTTATTGTTTTAAGAAAATTCCTTCTGTTCCCCAGGGCCTGACTCTTAGTAGATATTAAATAAATGTTTATTTATTGACTGAAGAATAGATTCCATCAGCATCAGACATTCTGTGCTTGCTTCCCATCTTCTCAGTCCTATTCCAGGGCCTTCTCTAACCCTACTCCTCACTACTACCGCCTTCCATGCCCCTGTCACCACCTTTCCATCCTGGGGCAAGATTCACAGGCTCCCAGCTTCTGTCATAGACCCTACCCCAGGACTTTCTCCAGTGCAAGGTCCACCAGGTGGCCAGCCCGAGACAAGACACAGTTTCCATGGCCTTCTCCGGTGCTGCCCTGTACCAGATCCCCTCCATGTCCTCACACCCAGGACAGGACTTTCTCCTGGGCGCTGTTGGCAGTGCTACCTCCTGGCTGGGCTCCTGCCTTCCGTGAGGTGACACCCCCTTCCCTGCCCGCCTCTCCAGGCCTCATAGACATGTGTTGTTGCTCATTGCCATGAGATTGGACCTTGAAGAAGTAACTTGAGCAGTCTGATTGCACCCTTCCCTCAGAAGACTCTGTTTACCTACTGACTGACTCTCTGGACTCACTCTTCTTGGCTAGTTAGCATACTCTTATCTTGTTATATACTCTCCATCCCAGTGATTCTGAAATGCCTAGCAACTAATGTGTGAATTTGAGGACCTCCATCTATATTTGGTGTGTCCGTGTCTCCTTTTGCTTTCATCTAACCTCTCTTCAGTCTTGCTTCTGCCTTAAATACTTAGCTGAAATGGCCCTCTTCAGCATTACCAGTGAACCTGATTTCCAAATCTAATGGCCATTCTAAAATCACCATCATTCTTGACCTTTCTGTGGCATGTTTGACACTGTTGATGACCTTCTCCTTCTGGATACTATCTCTGCTAGGTTTTCATGACACTGATCTGTCCTGATTCTCTTTCTACCTGTGTGAGCATATTCTTTTTTTCCAGATCACCATCCGTGTCATGCTTGTCGGTTGTTAGTTGGTTGTTAGTTGGTCAATCAATGAACATTCATTAATTAAGCACCTACTACGTTCTGGGTACTGCACTAAGTGCTGGGGATACGAAAAAGACAGTTTCTGCCTTCAAGGAATTCACAACCTAATGCAGAAGACAGTAAACAAATATGTACAAACAGGCTATATCCAAGATAAATAGCTCATTAAAAGAAGGAAGGTACTAGAACTAATAGGAGTTGGGAAAGATTTCCTGTAAAAGATAGGAATAGCTAGAGAGAAACAATGCTCGGAGCCAAGAGATGGAGCGTCAGGAGGCTGGCGCCATTGGGTCAAAGAATATGTAGAGGGGAGTAAGGTGTAAGAAGGCTGGAGAGGTAAGAGGGGTCTAGGTTAGGAAGGGCTTTGAATGCCAAATGGAGCATTTTGTATTTGTTGCCCTGGAGGCAGCAGGGAGCTGCTGGAGTTTGTTGAGTGGGGATGGGGGTGGGGTGATGGGGTCAGACTTATGCTTCGGTGGCTGAATAGAGGATGAATTGGAGTGGGGTTAGACTCCAGGCAGGCCGCTTCAGTAGTCCAGGAGTGAGGATGACAAAGGCCTGCACCAGAGTGGTGTCAGTGTCAGAGGAGAGGAGGCGGGTGTATTTGAGGGATGTTAAAGGGGTGAAAAAAGCCTTGGCAACAGCTTGGATATGGGGAGTAAGAGGAGCCTGAGGGACTGGGGAGATGGTGTTGCCCTCTACAGTAATAGGGAAGTTAGGAGGGAGGGAGGCTTTAGGGGGAAAGATAATGAGTTCTGTTTTGGTCTTATTGAGTTTAAAATGTCTGCTGGACTGGATGTTAGAGATGGCTTAAGGGCAGTTAGAGATGCAGAATTGGAGGTCAGCAGTGAAGTTAGGGCAGGATAGGTTGATTTGAGAATCTTCAGCATGGAGATGGTAATTAAATCTTTGGGAGCTGATGAGATCTCCAAGTGAAGTGAAATAGAGGGAGAAGAGGGCCTGGGACAGAACCCTGTGGGACACCTAGGTTTAGAGGGTGTGAGGTGGATGAGGATCCAGCAAAGGAGACTGAGGAGAGGCCAGATAGGTAGGAGGAGAAGCAGGAGAGAGTAGTGTCCTGAGAACCTAGGCAGAAGAGAGTATGGAGGAGGAGAGAGCGATCAACAGAGGGGTCCACAGAAAGTTGGGAATGTGGATGGAGAGAACACTTTTGGGTTTGGCAAGTCAGAGAGCAGATTTGGGGGAATGCTGAAGTCAGAAACTGGATTGTAAGGCGTTAAGAAGATGGAGGATGATAGTGGAGATAGAGCACGAAGGAGATGTGGGTGTATTTGTAGGAATTGTAGAAGGAGCCACGTAAACAGGGAGGTTGAGAATCAAGTATAGAGAGGGGCAGTCTGTTGGAGGAGACAGATGGAATGAGTTCACCTGTGCAGGTGCAGGAGTTGTCTTGGTGAGGAGTGAGGCCCCCTCTTCATGCGAGACTGGGGTGAAGTTGGAGATGGGCAGAGAAAGCCGCCTGAAGGGTGGGAGATAAGGGAGAGGAAGCTTACTCATAAAATATGCAGCAGAGTTTTCAGCTGAGAGGTTGGGGGAGGGGAGCCATAAAGTGGGCTAGTGATGCAGGTAGCAGGATTGCTGAGCAGCACTGAGTGTTCCCAAGATTCTTAACCCCTGCATCCTCTCTCACTTGGTGATCTTCTCAACTCCCCAGGGTCAGTTTTTGGTCTCTGGAGGTACAGCTCCACAGCATCATCAGCTGCCCTTTGGATTTCTCAAATGCCCTTAGGCATCTCCAACCTGATATTCCCCAAGTAGAACTCATCATGCCTTTCCCAGGGGCTCTCTGACTCTCCCGGATTGCAGCCTCTGAACCTCAGAAGCCTCCTCTGCAGCTCCCTCTCCCTCAACCCGGTGTCCGGTCCTTCTCTCCCAGCATCTTTCATCTCTGGGCCTTCTTTCCCTGCTCAGTCACCTTTGCCTCGCCTCGAGCCAGCTCCTTCCTCTGCTCAGCTGCTAGGGGGACCCTTCCAAAGCGCCTGTCCGCCTGAGTGACCTGGCATCCCTGCAGTGAGCTCCAGCATCTCTACTTGCTCTAGAGTCGAACACGTAACACGTATATCGGCATATCACATGATTCCAGTCTTCTTGCACTCTGGGATTCAGCTGCACGGGCCCACTGCTTGTTCTTTGCCCATGCTCCTCCATCTCCTCTCTGGGCTTTTGTGGGGGCTGTCTCCCAGGCTTTTTTGAAGCCACAGTGCAAATCCTACTTTCAGGATGCTCTCTCCCAGTCTCCACAGCTACTCTTTCCTCTGAGATTATTCTATCTGCTCTCTTGTATGTGCCTTGTTATTTGTTCCATTAGAATGGAGTTTCTTGAGGGCAGAGAGACTATTTTTATCTTTCTTTGTAAAAGGCCTGAATAATAGCACATAATAAACACTTGATAAATACTTTTTGATTGATTGAAATTACCCTCTTACTTTTCTCCCAGCCCAGCTCTTACCATTAATACCACACTGTGAAATAATGCTTGTCCTCTCAGTTCTGCCTCCCTTCATTACTGAGGTGGGCCCCTGTGAATGTGGAACATTGTTTTGCTCTCAGTCAGGGTATTTATTAACTAAGTAGTTAATACCCTGGTTAGCTTTGCTGAAATTTTTTTTTAAGGTTTTGTTTACAAGGGATAGTTCTCTGGGCAGCAGAGGGATATATTTAGAAATTAATTAGATGTAAAAACAAAAGGCACCAATAAAAGTGAGATAAATTTTTAAAAATAATGCCAGGAAAAGCAAAGCTTGCTTATAAAGAATATTCTCGGCAAGGATTAGAAATGATGTGCCCATTGAGCATTCAAGTCATCTTTGTTCCTCTCATTTTCTCTTCTCTTTTTGCAAGGCTGCTGGCAGGGATCATTTGTTCCTGTTAGAATATCGGTACATTTGAGCAACTGCTAAGATTTTATGTAAGATCATCTGTGTTAGGCAGAGCAAATCATGTTCTTGTGGCTCTTTGAGTAGAAATTTTTTGTTCTCATATTTGCTATCACTTTCTTTCAGAAAGTTTAAACTATTTTACAAGCATTTTGTATCTGATTTATCTGTAATATTGCCATAGTGGATAGTATGGAACAGATATTCCCATTTTCCAGATGAAGAATCAAAAGTAGAAGGACATGACACGGTATTACTGTCATTATGGTCTGCACTCAGCTCATAAAACTTTGCGTAGTTCTTACAGAAGTTACATAGTTTACTGGGTTAGGGTACTGTGCAAGGAATCCAGAGACCTGCTTCTGGCCTTGTTCTTTCAATTAACTAGTTTGTAATATGATGATAGAGAATTTATTTAATCCCTCTGTGACTCCTTTTCCGCTCTGCATAATTTAGGCAGTAATCTATATAAAGGTGTTGTAAGGATGTGAGAATGGAACCTTGTGTGTTTCCCCAGCAGATTTTAGAAATAACTCAATGAAGAATAAATAATATATGAAACACTCTGAATGCTTTGTGTGATGATATGGAAATTAATAACTAATTAGTCCTTTCATTTTATCTTAATTATGAGATTATTTTCACAATGTCACACAATTCTGCTGGTGATTTAGGTGCGTAATTAATGCTTGTTTTGACTAGAAATGGATGCATCTTGCTTGTAAAGGATCTAACTTTAAATAGCTGGCATAGGAACAACCAAAAAAATTGTGAGCAAAATTCTTTTCTTCATTAAATTTAAAAACTGGTATTAAATGCACTTGAACCAATGACTTTATTTATTTTTTTTTTAAAGCATGCATTTTTCTTTATTTTCCTTTTTGTTTTTTTTTTTTAATGCAATTTATTTATTTAACATATTTGGTTTTCAGCATTGATTTTCACAACAGTTTGAATTACAAATTTTCTCCCCATTTCTGCCCTCCCCCCCCACTCCAAGATGGCGTATATTCTGGTTGCCCTGTTCCCCAGTCAGCCCTCCCCTCTATCACCCCCCTCCCCTCTCATCCCCTTTTCCCTTCCTTTCTTGTAGGGCAAGATAAATTTCTACGCCCCATTGCCTGTGTATCTTATTTTTTAGTTGCATACAAAAAGTTTTTTGTTTTTGAACATCTGATTTTAAAACTTTGAGTTCCAAATTCCCTTCCCTCTTCCCTTCCCACCCACCCTCCCTAAGAAGTTGAGCAATTCAACCTAGGCCACACATGTATTATTATGTATAACCCTTCCACAATATTCATGTTGTGAAAGGCTAACTACGTTTTGCTCCTTCCCAACCCATCCCGCTTTATTGAATTTTCTTCCTTGACCCTGTCCCCTTTCCAAAGTGTTTGTTTTGATTACCTCCACCCCCATCTGCCCTCCACTCCATCATCCCCCTGCCTTTTATTTTTTTTTTTTTATCTTCCTCCCTCTTCTTTCCTGTGGGGTAAGATACCCAACTGAGTATGTATGGTATTCCCCCTCAGGCCAAATCTGATGAGAGCAAGGTTCACTCATTCCCCCCTCACCTGCCCACTCCCCTCCTCTCCTAGAACTGCTTCCTCTTGCCACCTTTATGGGAGATAATCCACCCCATTCTATCTCTCCCTATCTCCCTCTCTCAGTAAGTTACTCTCTCATCCCTTAATTTCATTTTATTTCTTTTAGCTATCTTCCCTTCATCCTCAACTCACCCTGTGTCTGCTCTCTTTCTTTTACATATATATATATATACACATACATACACATACATACATATACACATAGATACATGCATACATACACATTCACTTATATATATACATAAACATATATATATGCATATATATATATGCATATTCCCTTCAACTACCCTAATACTGAGGTCTCATGAATCATACTCATCATCTTTCCATGTAGGAATGTAAACAAAACAGTTCAACTTTAGTAAGTCCCTTGCAATTTCCGTTTCTTGATTACCTTTTCATGCTTCTCTTGATTCTTGTGTTTGAAAGTCAAATTTTCTATTCAGTTCTGGTCTTTTCACTGAGAAAGCTTGAAAGTCCTCCATTTTATTGAAAGTCCATATTTTGCCTTGGAACATGATACTCAGTTTTGCTGGGTAGGTGATTCTAGGTTTTAATCCTAGCTCCATTGACCTCCGGAATATCGCATTCCACGCCCTTCGATCTCTTAATGTAGAAGCTGCCAGGTCTTGGGTTATTCTGATTGGGTTTCCACAATATTCAAATTGTTTCTTTCTGGCTGCTTGCAGTATTTTCTCCTTGATCTGGGAGCTCTGGAATTTGGCAACAATATTCCTAGGAGATTTCTTTTTGGGATCTATTTGCGGAGGCGATCGATGGATTCTTTCAATTTCTATTTTGCCCTGTGGCTCTAGAATATCAGGGCAGTTCTCCTTGATAATTTCCTGAAAGATGGTATCTAGGCTCTTTTTTTGATCATGGCTTTCAGGTAGTCCAATAATTTTTAAATTATCTCTCCTGGATCTATTTTCCAGGTCAGTGGTTTTTCCAAGGAGATATTTCACATTGTCTTCCATTTTTTCATTCCTCTGGTTCTGTTTTATAATATCCTGATTTCTCATAAAGTCACTAGCTTCCACTTGCTCCAATCTAATTTTTAAAGTAGTATTTTCTTCAGTGGTCTTTTGGACCTCCTTTTCCATTTGGCTAATTCTGCCTTTCAAGGAATTCTTCTCCTCATTGGCTTTTTGGAGCTCTTTTGCCATTTGAGTTAGTCTATTTTGTAAGGTGTTGTTTTCTTCAGTGTATTTTTCAGTATTTTTTTGGGTCTCCTTTAGCAAGTCATTAACTTGTTTTTCATGGTTTTCTCGCATCCTTCTTATTTCTCTTCCCAATTTTTCCTCTACTTCTCTAACTTGCTTTTCCAAATCCTTTTTGAGTTCTTCTATGGTCTGGGGCCAGTTCATGTTTTTCTTGGAGGCTTTGGTTGTAGGCTCTATGACTTTGCTGTCTTCTTTAGGCTGTATGTTTTGGTCTTCTTTGTCACCAAAGAAAGAATCCAAAGTCTGAGACTGAATCTGGGCGTGTTTTCGCGTCCTGGCCATATTCCCAACCAACTAACTTGACCCTTGAGCTTTTCAGTGGGGTATGACTGCTTGTAGATTACAGAGTTCTATGTTCTACGTTTGGGGGGGAGGTGCCAGCTCTGTCAGAGCCGCACTCCTCCTTCCCCAAGGACCCCCAGTCCAGACTGGGCTCAGATCTTCGGCAGGCTGTGCACCCCTGCTGTGATCCGCCACTTAATTCCCCCCACCAGGTGGGCCTGGAGCCGGAAGTAACAACAGCTGTAGCTGCCCCACCTCCGCTGCCCCCGGGGCTGGAAGCCGAACCGCGAACTCCTTCCACTCCCGCAGCTTTTCCCACTAACCTTCTCCGCAGTCTTTGGTGTTTGTGGGTCGAGGGGTCTGGTAACTGCTCACGTATTCAGGGCGCTAGGGCCCCCTCCGCCCGGCTTCCGGTCTGGATCGTCCACGCCGCTCAGGCTGGGCTCTGCTCCACTCCGTTCCCAGCTCCCAGCTCCCAGCTCCGTGTGGAATAGAGCTCACCCAGAGACCATCCGGGCTGTCCTGGGCTGGAGCCCTGCTTCCCTCTGCTGTTCTGTGGGTTCTGCCGTTCTAGAATTGGTTCAGAGCCATTTTTATAGGTTTTTGGAGGGACTCGGGTACGGAGCTCACTCTAGTCCGTGCTTACCAGCTGCCATCTTGGCTCCGCCCCCAATGACTTTATTTTAGGAATGGGTACAGATTTGGAGATGACCTTTTAAAAAATATTACTGCAGTGAGAAAAAATAACTAACCTTTTAGTTCCACTTAGGCTTTAGTGTTAACCTGGGGTCTAGAGACCCCTGAGGGTCAGTGGATAGTTTTCAGGGGGTCCATGAATTTGGACTGAAAAAATGACTTCTTTATGATTGATTTCCTTTGCAATCTTATGTATTTTATGTTAAACATTTAAACACATCATTCTGAAAGAGGGTTCATAGACTTCACCAGATTGCCCAAGAGATCCATGGTACAGAAAAGATTAAGAACTCTTGCGGTTTCTTTTTTACCCAGACTCTTTAATAGAATAACTATATATTGACATAAGTATGAAGTCTTTATTGAAGATTGTTGAAATTCCTAAAGGGTAAATGTGTGGTTCAGATTTTTTGTTCACCAAAGTTGTAATGCTTGACATTCTGCTTTAATTTTGACAAATCAAGATGTGTTATTGGGTGGTGAGAACATTGTTTTTCTTTTATGCTTTGTCTTTGAAAATCTTTTTTTTTTCCTTTCTAGTTTCTTTTTCTAAAGAAGAGAACTATCAGCTACTAAAATTTACGAATAAATCTTATCTGCTGGATAAAAGAGCTCAATATTATGTGTACTATGGTTTGATTGACATTCTTTTGGCTTACTGCTATGAAATTCGTGTTACTGAAGGCGAGAGCAATGTAAGTATGTGTTTATTTCTGTAGAACATTGCATGCACCCAGCTAGACTAAAATACCACCTGCCTATTAGCAGAACCTGAAGCTAACTATTTGAATATGATTCTTTATAAAATAGCAACATGAAATTTGTACCCAGTGGCCTTTTTCAGCCATGAGTACTTGATTAGATGTAGGAATTTAAAGGGGTTAGTAGCACAGTATCAGATGCATTCTGGCATAACTCATCCTCTCCACTAGAAATGACAGCCAAAGAGGCAGTCTGGACAACTTGGCCAACGTTAATTTTTTTCAGTGCTTTCTGTTTGTCAGGCACTCTTGAGGTCAGATGCTGGGAAGATAGAGACAAAAGTGAAACAGTCCCTGCCCTCACAGAATTTACCTTGTCTTGGGAAGGGTGGAGCTGAGGACAGATAGACCACATGCGCAACTATGTCAAAACAAAGGATGTGCACATTCATGCAAAGTGGGGGTTTCCTCCCTGAAGAAGAGGGGACTGTTGGCAAGGAGGGGGCAGAGAATGTTTGGCACCAGGGACCTGGCTTCACATAGTTGAATTAGTGGTTGTGTGGTAGAGAGATTAGCTCTGTTCTCCTTGGCCCCTTCAGGGCTGAACTTGGAGCATTGTGTAGAAGTAGCAAAGAGGCTGATCTAGGCTTGATTCAAGGAGAAACTTGCCAATATTTATAGCTTGGTTGGTTTGGCTGCATGTGCTGTCTGGCGTATTGTGTAAAAGAATGATCTAACAAATGTTAAAGAATGTCCTTCTATTTTTTAAAAGTTACTTCTCTCATAAAGACTTGAAGCCGAGGTTGGATGATCACTTCCCGGTGTGTTGTAGAGGACAGTGTTTTCAGGTAGAGGTTTCTTCTAGCCTTGAGGTTCTGTGATTTCATGTACCCCATTTTAGGCCTTAGTTCCCCTCCCCCAAAGTGTCTTAATTACATTTTTACACACCAAATCATGTTCTGGTGTATTCAGCTTGTTATGTATAAGAATTCCATAGGGAATCCTTGTGTTAAGATGAATGATTGCCTAATTTTTTGAAAGTTAAGATTTTGGAATTTATCTGGTTGTTTCAGGTAGTGCTCACACAACAGTAAGTCAGTAACCACAGCAGTAGTAACAATAGCTAACTTATATATAACTATGTATTTCCTCATTTGATCCTTACAGGCATTCACCTCAAAGGAGTGATTTTCCCTGGGTCACTCATTATTAAGTGTCAGAGGCAGTATTTGATCCCAGGTCAAAAGCCTAAATGGTTATATTTATGGTAGATTAAAAAGTTCTGGGAGAAACAGAAGCAGGCTTCCAAATTAAAGGTTTTGGTTGTCTCACTACCAAGGCTATTGTTTTTGAAAAGCATATGGTTAGTATTTTTCTTGACTACTTTGATAGAGTTTGAGTATGACATGTCAGTTTTTATCATTTTTAAAGGATTTCTGTTGTATAGTAACAAAGACCCCTTTTTTAGATTTCTGTTTTTTCCCTGTAGTGAACAAGGTTTATGTGTCAAAGTGCTTTAATAGAATAACATGGCTCAGTTGGTTTCATAAATTTATGAATAGGAAAAATATTTTACCTTTGAAAAATTCATGCTTTGATTTTGTTTGAAAAAAATGAGAGATTAGGATTTTACAATATTTTATTTGGCTACCATTTTGGATTTGAAGTTTGCACGGTTGAAGGCATAATAATATAATTTGAGATTTGTAGAATCTACTGCACTCTCAGATCTCAGCTGTAGAGAGCCCTTTAGAGTTAGAAACAGCACTGCAACAAAAAAAAATGATATTAGTTGAAAAAACTGTGATGGTTGTAGTGATGAGAGGTGTTGCTTTTACAGGCACCAATAACTTCAAAAGGGTGAAGACTGAGTAAGCACTTTAATTTTAATTGCTACTTCTAAAGTTTTGACTCATCTAATATGTTTTGATATACTTACTCATAGAAAAATGTTATCATTCCTTCGTCCTTTCCAGAAATGAAGTAGAAATGTGGTTCCTAGCAGCGTACCCATTACTGATTTACTCAAGCAATTAGTGCTTAAAGAACGGCTAGTTGATGAGGCAAAGCATGTTAAATGCAGGTTTAAAATATCCTTGTCATACTGTTTTGTCACCTGGCATAAAATAACAAAAAATAGCCTTCTGTGTCTTTTAAAAAATGGAAACGTGGCATAATGCATTGCATTAAGAACCACACACTTAGAACAGTATCAATAGATTGTGATTCACTGACCTCAAAGAGTTAACTGTGCAGAGGGCTGATGGCGGGCCTGATGGGGCATTGATTCTGACGTCGGTGGAGTGGTGAGCCATTGAAAACTTCCCTTTTGTCAAGATTTGTCTTAATACGAAGGGTGCAGTGAGAGCTAATTGCTGCCGTTACCCCATTCCTGAATAAATCTTAGGTCAATCTGATTGCCAACCAAAATTGACTCATTCCTGTGAGACCATCAGTGACTTGTCTTTGGAAAGAATTAGGTTAGAATGTGAAGGTCTTATCATAAAAGGTTTGTTATGAAGTGGCTACTGGGAACTTATTCCAGTATGGTGATATTAGTACTTAGTATATTGAACAAAAAATGTAAGGAAATCCTTGGTATCTTTGAAGAGTTGATGAAGAGATTTCTTTGTTATAGTAAATATTTTCTTTCCTAATTGAAATTAAAAGTGATAATAAAGTTTGCCCAGAAATTTATAATTCAGGCAGTTTATCAGTCAAGGAATGGATCTACTGTTGCTGCATGATTACCGTAGCTATATTTTTATTCTGTAGTCATGAGCACTTGTTAATTCTTGAGTTATCCAAAAAGTATATCACTATGACTCAGTTGCAGACTTAAAAACACGTGTTCTGCTGTTGTTATCCATTTAGATATGTATTTGCCTTATTTTTAAACGATTTGATGTGAGACAAACACAATTTTCTTTCCTAACCAAATAAAGGTCGAATCTCCTTGGAATATCAGAAAACTAAGTGGAACATTGTCCTGGTTTGAGGTAAGATTTTCTGATGCTTAAAAGCTTATATTCCTACATGAAGACATTATTTAGTTCTTTCTAGAGAATTTGACTGATTCTTTATCTTTTTATAATGGAAATTGCATTCTGCAAGTTCTCTTAATATATTTGTGCCACATTTTGGTACCAAGAATTCAGTAACATTTTAGTAGGAATCTTTTATGAGAAGCGCTTAGTTCAGTTACCTGCATCTTATAAGTTACAGAGTCTGAGGAAGTAAGATTATTTGAAGTAACGGAAGTGGCTTAAACTAGGTAGGATTATTTGATGAAATGAGTTTTGAGGAAGATTGAGAACATGAGTCGAGAACGTTAGGGGAGCAAAAGTCCTGATGGTGAGATAAGGGTATACATGATATCCAGAGGTGAGAGAGGGCAAGCATGCACAAGATAGGAAGCTTATGTTTATATGTCTGGAGGAGAATGTACAAACTACGCCATCATTCTAACATTTTAGCATAGCACTTTATCCTTTCTAAAGCACTGTTCCATTATTTTGGGAGATATGGACAGGTAGGTTTGTAGGAATTGTGGGGCCTTTTAAGGTCCACTGTAAGAAGCTTTAATCTGATTCAGTAAATAATCATGTTCAGAAAAGGTCAAGAAAACCGCTCTTGCTTCGTATGCAAGATACAGCTATTGGAAGGGAAGACCAAGAAGTTGACAGAGGAGCTACTGTAGACTAAACCTGAGCTGACATCCTGGATTTGGGATGATAGTTATGAGAGTGCAAGGAAGTAAGGTGTATCTAAGAAATATATTTAAATTAATTTGAACTTTTATTTTCTTGTCCAGTTTCAAAACTAAAACATTGTATTGCTGACTTTTGGAATCTGTTTCTCTCTCTCTCTCTCTGAAGTGGCATTTGGGATTAAGTAATTTGCCCGCTCACACAGCTACTAAGTATCTGTGGCTGAATTTGAACTCAGACTTTCTTGATTCCAGGGCCAGTGTCTATCTATTACTTAGCTGCCCTGGTTCATATATTGAGTGACTATCCTATTATTCCCATTTCCCCAAACATTAAAATAAATTATGAGTTTTCTTTGCTTATCAAGACTGACAGTGAATTTAATTCATAAGGGAGAGATCATTTTCCCATCTGCAACACCTAGAACTTCTCAGAATGGGGGAGATATTAAATATAAATCATTTTTAATAGATCTCATATACATGTGTTCTGTAATGGCATATGTTTTAAATTTCTTTATATTATTTTTAAAGTCTTCTTATGACCTCATTATGCAATGGAAAGAGCAGATATAATATCTAGATCTAATAAGAATAATAAAGATAACACCTACATATTTTATTGTAAAGAGTTACAATATTCCCAATTCAAAACTGCTAGTATTCTCTGTGTACTTGGTTTGGCGGTAATGCTCATGTTTTTAGATTCTTTTATTGAAAATCATGCCATTTATTTAAAGATTTTTCTTCATGTAATGTTTTCTGGAAATTAATAATTTTCAATGACAATTAACAGAGTTGGAATAATGTTCATGAAATCCTGGTTTCTTTTGGAAGAAGAGTTTTATGTTATCCGCTTTATCGACATTTCAAGCTGGTGACAAAAGCCCATATTGATACAGTAAAGATACTACAATTAGGTAAGATATTTTTTTGCCTACTAAAATGGGAGAGATTCTCCCATCTTCCAGTAAAGTGGGAGAATTCTAAACCTAGAATCCTTGAGAAGGCAGGTAAGTTGCTGTTATAGTCATGACACATACTGTGTTACTTCTGTCCTTGTAGAGTATTCTACTTATTCTCTTATTTTCTAGTTAAGTGGTATGAATTATTTGTGTAATATGCTTACCTACTTATCCCCCTCTGTAAATCTTGTTGCCTCTTTAGTGGCTTTATACTTAAGTGACACTTTCAAGTATTTGTGGTTCCATCATATAGGCATTTGCTCTACCCCTGCATGTCACAATTCCGCAGTGACTTTGTAAACAATCTTCAAGAAAAGGTTCGAGGAAAAATTCGTTGCCATGTAGCCAACCTGGTGATACTTACAGATACTTAGACTGACCTCAGGGGACCAAACCACATTTCATGGCCACAGTTGGACTTGAAGGTTTTCCAGCTGGATTTGAGCTTCACTGACACAGCCTTTGAGAATCTAGGGTCCCTCTCATATGATGATGAGGCATCACCATCATCATCAGTTATACCTCTAGCTTTGGGGATTGGTAAATAAACAGGGTTATTTAACAACAGTGACAGTAACTCACTTTATATTCTGCTAACTTCTGTGCATATATGTACACACACACACATACACACACGCTATACATCCTTAAATTCTTTATGGAGTTCTGATGAAATTTGATTTTTTTGAATACACGTGTAATCTTTATCCTTATGTTCTAGTCTGTCATGATCTTTCGAATCAGGATTCTATTATTAATTTATAAACAAAAGTTCTCCAGGCCTAACAGTACTGCTTCCATTCTCCGTAGTCTTTCAGAGATCATTGAAAGTGACTCAGGAGTTACATCTTTCATCTTTTGTATAAAATATATACCTTTTAAGTATAATCTGGACCAGATTACCTGAGCCCATCAGGGGCACATATAAAAATATAAACAGACATACACACATACATATGCATGTGTGTATATATACATGCAGGTATATGTATATATACACATATTTTTTAAATTTTATTTTTTCAGTCAGCAACAATCATTTTCTCTTCCCCTGCTCCCTCTCTCCAGGCCCCAAATGAAGAAAAAACCCTTGATACAAACATATGTAGTCAAGTTAAACAAAGTTCCTCTTTGGCCATGTCCAAAAAATATGTCTCATTCTGTGCTCTGAGCCCTTCACCTCAAAGAAGGAAAGTAGCATGATTTATCATTAGTCTTCTAGGATCATGGTCATTACACTGATCGATGTGCTCTTGGTTTGGTGGTAATACTCATGTTTTTAGATTCTTTTATTGAAAATCATGCCATTTGTTTAAGGGTTTTTCTTCATGTGATATTTTCTGGAAATTAATAAATTTCAAGGACAATTAACAGAGTTGGAATAACATTCCTAATTCTTTCAAAGTTGTTTGTCTTTTGCATATTTACCATGCTTTCTTTCTATCAGTTGTTCTCCTGGTTCTATTCACTTCACTCTATATATGTCTTCCCAGGCTATCTCCATCATTTCTTACAGCACAGTAGTATTCCATCATGTTCCCATCCCATAACTTGTTTAGCCATTCCCTGGTTGATGGGTAGCCCATCAGATTCCCATTCTTGGCTACCTCAAAAAAAGCCATAAATATTTTTGGTATATCTTTAGGGTTTGTTTTGCTTGGACTTCTTTTCATTTTTAAAATAATTAGTAGTTGTGATTGACTGTAGTATGAACTGACATGATAAAATATCCTTATAATTAGATGTTTAAAGCTTAATTTCATTGTTGAAATTCACACAATCATTATTGTATACAGGTGGAAGTAATTATTCTCATCATTCTCTTTCATAGAATAAAACTATTATCCTCCAAAGGGAGTAGGTAACCATCAGAAAGAAATAAACACAAATACAAATATTTACACTATACACATTCGTGTATACATGTACAATTTATGTATACATGCGCATGCATAATTTGAAGCTGATTTTAATTTGGCCAGACTACCAGAATTTTGTACAAACTTTAAACCTAAAGTTGACACAGAATATTATTGGTCTTTTATTCTTCCAAATCTTAGGTGAGGCCTTGAAGTGATAGGATTTTCATTTGTAATCTTTGCTGTTATTGTATGCATTTCATTTTTGGGATCAGACTTGATTTTTCCTTTAAATTTGGTTCACTTCACTCTTCATAAGTTCTTACTACTTAACATTCACTGAAGTTATCTTTTTTGTCATTTCTTGTGGCACAACAATATTTCACATATCACAGTTTGTCCAGACATTCTCCATTTGTCTTAAGAGAAAATCTAAGGCATGCCATCCTTAATTTCTAGTTCATTTATTTTGGTGGGGTTTTTTTTGTTTGCTTTGACTTTCTTTAATTCCTTTTTTTTGGGATTAAAAGGTTTGGTCCCTTTATCATCCTCCCTCTTACCCCTCCTCCCTATCCCTGCTTGTTTCCCTGATGACTGTGGTGTTCAAATTCTTAAGTGTTTGTGTTCAATTCTCCTTTGTCTGTTTTAGATAAGAATGAGCTTCTTCTCATGCCCAGTCCTCCCACCCCTTCATACTCTTCTGGTGTTTGTGTACTCTTCTGGTGCACCCCAATTAGAAAAAACAGCAGGTTTTACCTGCTTCCTTCTCTGTTCTAAGCTGGTGTATTCCTTTCACCTTCCATTCTCTTTTTCCTTTTCAAAATCTCCATAACAGAATCAATCTGTCCTCAGGATTCCCTCATTACCCTTAGAATAATGGACATTCTGAAAGTTTCTTCTCCCTCTTATTAGAATATTAGCATTACATCATTGTACAGCTCCTTCTAGCTGCTCAAATAAATTTTCTTTTCTATGTTTCTCTGGACTCTCATGTTTATATTTCACAGTTCCTGTTCAGCTTTAGTGTTTTCAGCAGAAATGCTTGAAAGTCTTCTTTCCATTAAAGGTCCATTTTTTGCCCTGTTGGATGATATGCTCAACTTTGGAGAGTAAATTATTCTGGGTTGTAAGCCTATAACTTTGTTTGGAATATTGTATTTCAAAATCTCCTCGTGGTGGAATTGGCCAGGTCTTATGTGCTTCTTACTGTGGCTCCTTGGTACTGGAACTGCTCTCAGGATTCTTATAACATTTTTCTGTGATGTAGAAATTATGGATTTTGGTTATGACATTCCTAGGATTTTTTAGGGTTCTTTTCAGTAGTTCATCTAGCTGTTTTCTTTTTTTTTTAACTTTGTCCTCTGGTTATAATAGTTTTGGGTAGTTTTCATTTATGAATACTTGAAATATTGTTGAGGTTTTTTAATTATTGCTTTCAGAAAGTTGGTGATTCTTAAATTGTTTCTCCTTGACTTGTTTTCCAGGTCATCGGTTTCTTATGTCAGATATCTTACATTTTTTTTTCTCATTTTTCAGTCTTTTAATATTATTTTTATATTTTTATCTCAGGGAGTCATTGATTTCTGTTTGATCTATGGTTTTTAGGGAGTCTGTTGATGAATGAGGTTTTGCTACTTTTTGAAACTATTGCTTCTCTTTCTAATGCTTCTAGAGCTTTTTTTTCTTTTTAAAATATCTTGCTTTTTTCCTCCCCTTTTTTTCTATTCATGTAGTCCTTGTGAAAAAATTCATTTTTTTCTTTTGAGTCTCTGCTTGCACTTGTTATAATGTTATTCATGCTTTTGGGGGAT
Source organism: Trichosurus vulpecula (assembly GCF_011100635.1). Taxonomy (NCBI): domain Eukaryota; kingdom Metazoa; phylum Chordata; class Mammalia; order Diprotodontia; family Phalangeridae; genus Trichosurus; species Trichosurus vulpecula. The sequence continues at coordinate 168,884,559 of NC_050581.1, forward strand.
CTTGACATCTATGATAATTTTTCTACTGACTGGTGTCTTCTCTCTCCAGCTCCAGTTCCACAACTGGGGCTATTCTCCCTGTAGGTGGCATGGGTGGCCCTCCTTGACCTTGCCTTAGATCCCCTGAATTCCTACACTGACCTCTACCTCCTGAAGTTAGCTTCCCTCAGATCTTAGAGTGTTGGAGCACGAGATCTCCACAGCTCTTGATTGGGTCTTTCAGAGTCTTAGAGACCTCCATTGTTAGAGCAGCATCTGGGATGTCTTGGTTTGAGTACCGTAGCACTACACTGGTTGATCTTGTGCCCCAGGGCCTCAGAGGCACTCTTATTGGGGCTCTGGCCACTTGGAAGTCTTCGTTGACGCTGGGGAGTGGCACAGAAGGCTTCACTCTTGCTTTCTCTGGCCTTTCTTAGGAGGCTGTCGCCTTTTTTTGCTGGTAGCCCCCTTTCTTATCGCCCATGGGCTTCAAGCTGGCTTTTTGTGCCCCTCACATCCATAAGCTCTGTGATGCTGGGCAAGGCATTTTGGGCAGTTCTGGAAGGCTCCAAAGTACACATCAGATGCTGCCGTGGCAGATGGAGGCCACACACTCAGAATTGCTCACGAACGCACGCAAACACAAATGCACACTTTAGTCATTCAGCTTGAAAGGCATTGTGGTGTGTTGGAAATCAGATTGCCTTAGTGAGGACCGGTTCAGTTTCCTCTTCAAACCTTTCCTTTGCTAAGTGACCACTGGCCAGTCTTTGAACTTCTCAGAGCCAGAGTTTGCCTGCTTGTAAAATGGGTGAGCACTTTGCATGGTCTGCTTCATAGGGTGGTTGTTTTTAGGAATTGTGCTGACCAATTTCAGTATTAACTAAATGTCAGCCTGGCTGAATGAGCCTATCAGTTTTGCTTGTTTTTTTTTTTTGTTGTTGTTGTTGTTGTTGTCATTCTGTTTTGTGTCATAGAAAACAAGCAGAGGGAACACTTCCTTGCTTGTGCCTTAGTGGAGCCCTCCCACTGGGGAAGGTGACAGCAGTTCTCTTTGTTGATGGGATTGTGTATTTTATCGTGGTCCTTGATAGTTTTAGGGCCCACTGGCTCAGTAGCAGGTGAGCTCACATTCAGCTACATGGCTGATTAACATATGTACATTTGCATATAGTGACCTTGAAAATCTAGCTTCCAAATAGCAGCTGTTTCCCCAAACCTTGATTAGTTAGGATGTGCTGTGGGTGTGGTAGGAGAGGACTTCTTTGTACTTTCAGATCAGGCTGCTTGGCATGTTTGAAGGGTGACATCAATTACTAAGATTAGGACAGTCAGCTTGAGGCTAGGTGGTGTTGCCAGTTGTGGCCATTGTTCTTTCTCTTCCTCTCTGCAACTTCCTTATGCCACATTCCTCTTGCCACTTACTCCAGCAGGCCTGCCACAGTCCTCCTTAGAAATATCACTTATCTTCTCTTAGATCTTTGAAAATAAAAGATAAAGAAGGTTCTCTAAGTATCTTTATAATTTTAATTCTTATTCTGTGTATTGGGTTCTGGGTGACACTTTTAAACTACATTATTATATGTGATTTATGTGCTAGTTAATCCCAATTCCTTTTTTGTATTAATATTTACATTTCATTATAGTTTGAAATGGTATTACCCTTACCCTAGGCCCATAAAATTCTACAGTTTAATAATACAATTTAAGATATACCTTGGTCCTTTCTAGAACATATATTTCAGCACATACCATTTCTAAAAATGCCTGCATTATTAAAGTACTTTAAGTATTTGGCTATATTCTTTATTTTTCTGGTCATTATATATATGAAAATTTCATTTTTGCTCTGACAGTAGTATTTTTCTGTTTAAATTAAATTTTCTGTTTAAAATTGCACAGATGTTTGATAGGGGTCTTGAGGCTACTAGAAATTGCTTTGTACTAGAGACATTTTATGAAGGCTAATGAGTTAACCTTCTGTATAGCAGAGCTTTACACAGGGAAGCTTATTTGAGAACACACCTTCAGGAGACTAGTTCTTGTCACCAATTAAAAACTGGTTTGTCATTTTACCTTAGACATTTAGCAGTATAAAAGATCAGTCATTACTTGGGTTAATAACCAGTTTTATTGAGACTACTCCTTTTCTAAACTATTCAGTAAATATGATAGTTTTTCTCTTTTATAAATTAATTGCATTAATATACAAAATTGTTTGAAGGCTCAGTTCAGTAAACATTTATTAAGCTCTTACTATGTGCCAGGCACTGCACTGATAAGCTCTGAGGATACAAAAAGAGGTAAAGGACTGTCCTTCCCTTCAAGGAGCTTATAACTTAATGAGGAAGCAACATGCAAACAAATATATATAAGTAAGCTATATACAGGATAAATCGTAAATAATTAAGAGAGGGAAAGCATTGGAATTAAGATGGGTGGGGGAAGGCTTCCTGTAGGAGGTAGGATTTTAGTCGAGACTTAAAGGAACCCCAGGAGGAGAGAGATCAGTAGTGGAAGCAGAGGATGGAGAGCATTTCAGGCATGGGGGACAGCCAGAGAGAATGTTCAAAGCCAGGATCTGGGAATCTTGTTCTTGGAACGACAAGGAGGCCAGTGTGACTGGGCTGAGTACATCTTGGGGAGTAAGGTGTAAGAGGGAGCTGGGTTATGAAGGGCTTTGAAGGCCAAGCAGAGCATTTTGTATTTGATTCTGGAGGTGATAGGGAACCACTGAAGTTTATTGATTAGGGGAGGTGACATGGTCAGGAAAATCACTTTTAGATTGGACTAGGGAGAGACTTGGGGCAGGCAGACACCCTTTCTCTCCTCCTCCTCCCCCTACCCCGCAAGCAGGCTACTGCAGCAGTCCAGGTGTGAGTGATAAGGCCTGCACCAGACGGGGCAGTGTCAAAGGAGAGAAGGGAGAGTATTAGAGGGATGTCGCTAAGGTGAAATGGACGAGCATTGGCAACAAGATTGGGTATCAGGTGAGACTTAGTGAAGAGTCCAGGCTGTGCATGAGTATGAGGGACTGAGAGGTGGTGGTGTCCCCTGTAGTAATAGGGAAAGTGGGAGGGAGGTTTAAGATGTCTACTGGACATCCAGTTTGAGATGCCTTGAAAGACAGTTGGAGATACCTGATTGGAGGTCAGCAGCAAAGTTGGGGCAGGAAATGTAGGTTTGAAATCATCAGCATAGAGATAACAGTTAAATCCATGGAAGCTAATGGGATCACCAAGTGTGAAGTAGCATAGTGGGAGAAGAGAAGAAAATCCAACACAGAAACCTGGGGAACACCTGTGCTTAGAGGATGTGACCTGGATGAAGATGCAGCAAACCAGATAGAGGAGTGGTCAGATAGGTAGGAGGAGTACCAGAAGAGAATGGTGTCCGGGAAACCTAGAGAGGAGAAAGCATCGAGGAGGAGAGAGAGATCAACAGTGTCAGAAGTCCACAGAGAGGTCAAGAGTGAGCATTGAGAAAGGGCCATTGGATTTGGCAGCTAACAGATCATTAGTAACTTGGGAGACAGAAGTTTTGGATGGAATATCCCCTCCCCCCACCCCCCCACCCCCAAAAGTGTAAACTTGATGTTCAATGAAAATCAGACTACATTCTTATTTCTGGAACTCTTATTTTTTTAATAAACCCTGAAAGAATACTCTTTAGTCTTTACATTTTAAATCCTGTTTGTTGTAAATTTTTTTTTGAGGGGGAAGGCAGGGCAATTGGGGTTAAGTGACTTGCCCAAGGTCACACAGCTAGTAAGTGTGTCAAGTGTCCGAGGCCAGATTTGAACTTGGGTCCTCCTGACTCCGGGGCCAGTTCTTTATTCACTGCACCACCTAGCTGCCCTATGTTGTAAATTTTTTTGTACCAAGAGTTGGCAAATTGAAAACTTTTAATTAAAAAGATTTTGTGAAACAATTCTGTACAAAAAAGTTGTAAACACCACTAGAGTAAAAGTATTACATTCCAGTGCCGTCCATTTCCCTACCTTTCCCATGATTCACAGAAGCTGTCTTTTTTCTAGTGGAAACACGTTGCCTCGAGTCAGGAGACCTGGGTTATAGTTTAGTTCTGGCACTGTTTTTCACTGTGATCTTCACCTCCAGGGTATCAATTTCTTCATCTCTAAATTGAAAGGGTTAGACTAGTAGAAAGCAGAACCCCTTGAGGACAGGGATCTCCAGGTCTTAGCACAACGTCTTGAATCTAGGAGCATTATTAGATGCTTGTTGAATTGACTTGGCCAGATCACTTCCAAGGTCCTTCCAAGGTCTAACATTTGATAGTTCTCAATCTTAAGAAAAACTGGAAAAAAAATCAAATAAACACAAATTAGGGTGAAATTGCTAGTAGGCTTTTTCGTATCTGCCCTTTAGTACAAAGCATACAACCATTGTGATTTTAAATTGTTAATATTGATGTATTAATTGACTCTTGGGTTTCCCATACAATTTTTAATGCAAAATTGAATCTATTTTTCCAGCCTGAGATATCTAAGTCATGAATAAGATTAACATAACTATTTCTTTCATGTTAATAAAATACCCAAAGAATATAATTCTTGCTCTCTTATTTCTCATATCCTCTTACAGATTCTAAACAATTCTTTTATCTTTCCTTTTCCATTTGGGATTCCATTTCTCATTGCAGAATGACTACTATATTTAGATTTCTAAGAACTAAAGAAAAGTAGTGCTTTGGGGGAAGTTTACGTTGACTGGGAATTCAAGTCAGTTTTGGAAATGCTGTTAGATGTGCTTCTATATCATATACATGTAGATCATATTTAATGTGTTGGTGTACACATATCACATATAACGTGTGTATGCGTATACTCATATACTTATTGCATTTATTTACATAAAAACTCCTAAAAAGAAATTGGTGTCAGAGGGACAGCCCAGTGTCTCTGAAAAGCGGGATGGACAGCGCTAAGCGGCATTGTAGGGGTGAAAAGGAGAAAACTTCTTTGCTGAATGCAGGCCAGCAGAGTGATTATCGGTCTCTCCCAAACCGGGCTATTCCTCTAGCTTACTAAGTGACAGATAACTTCCTTTCAATCCTTCCTTCCTTCCTACCCCCCTCTCCCAACCTCATGAGCCAAAGTCTGTGTTGTTTCTCCCAAACCAGCTTGCTGTCTTCTATCTTCACATTTGTTTCACTTTAAAGGCTAAGATTATGCCCTGTAACAAAGCATTCGTGGGCACATCTACTGTGCATCATTCTTAGAGGCTAATGCGTCCGTCTGTGTAGAGCTTTTTTAGGAATCCTGTTCATGATAAGAAAATATTTTAGCAGTTTTATTTTTCAGGAAGCTCTTTCCTTTATTCCTTTTTATTTTTACTAAAATTAGAGAGGTCAGGTTCCTCATTCAGGGTCACACAGGTAGTTAATGACTCTCAGGCTGACTCTATACTATTCCCTGGGTGCGATGATCAGTCAGTTCTCAGTAGACATTTGTTAAGTGTCTGCTGTGACCAGGACCTGGGCAAAGTGCTGGGGATACAGAGGGGGGCAGAAATCAGCCCCTGCCCTGAAGGAACTCACAATCAAATGGGCAAGAACATCCACCTGGGGTTGTGTAGTGGGGCCAGTGGTTTTTTAGGAAGAACCCACATAAATTGATCTGGGAAACCAGACCTCATAACTGGATGATCAGTCAGAAGCATTGCTCTAGGCAAGGTAACCATTGTGCCCTACTACAGTTGAGTAGCCTGGCTGGTTCCTTTTTAGGTTTCTGAGGAACAGAAGCCAAATGGACATAATTGATTTGCCCCCTTAAGCCTCTAGGAACAAACATTTCCTCTTCAGGTTTTGGAGTATGAGGTTTGGGATTGTGCCACGCTTCTCAGTGGTGAACTCCATTCTCTTTCACAGCTGTTGGCAGCAGCTGGCATTAGAGAGCCTTTTGTATTTGTGGAGAAGTTCTAGGCCTTCATCTGTAAAATGAGGAGTGGGACCAGGAGACTGGAGCTGAATGGAAAGGGCCATAAATCCTCCTGATTCTCTAGCACAGGCTCTAGGGGGCAGCACACACTGGTTTACTTGGAGATTTTTGCTTTTTCAGCAGAACCAGTGATTAATTAACTTAATAATTTAAAGGCTTTTAGGCCGTATTACTATATTTTGGGAACTAGATTATACAGAGTGTTCTAGAACACTACAGGTTGCTTTTAAATTTTAAGTGATTTTCAAAATCAACTTCTCTCTGTGGTAGTAACTTCTTATCTACTTTAAATATACACACCCTGTTTTCTTTATGTTATTTTAGTGCTCTTGTTTTAGGTACCCTGATTTTTGACTTTAATGTCACATAAAACACAAGACATTGATATTTAGTACATAGTGTAGTGGCATGACTAGTAGGAATGCCTTTCCTCTTCATGCTTCTCTCCCCATTGCTGATTCTCCTCTAGTGAGATTGAAAGGATATTGTAAGGTTCTAGATATTTAACGTTCTGTTCTCTATAAGCATGGATATGAAATAAATACACATAAGAAATTGGGAGAGATGAACCCTGACATTAAAAACTAAAGCTCTTGTTAGAGGTAAAAAAAATTGTCACCTAGAGAAGATTATTTTAATAGATTGAAAAAAAGCAGATGTTACCTGAAAAACTTGTTCAAATTATGTTTACATGTTTAGTGTTTCCTTTTTAAAAACTAAATCGTTAGAAAAATGGAAAATGATAAAAAAATACATTTAGCAATTTCTTTAAAGTGAAACATTTTGAGTATAATAAACTTCTTTATGTTTGATTTTGACATATCCACTCAAACTGGATGACTTGATAGACATCTTATATTCAGTATGTCCCAAAATCAACTTCTCTTTCTCCCTGAACCCTCCTCACCTCCTAAATTCCTCCTAAATGCCTGTGGGCAGTATCATCCTCTCAAGCCAGAAAACTCAAAGTCATCCTGGGCTCACTACTCTCTTACTGCCCCATCCAATCTGTGACTACCCCTGTCCACCACCCCATCCTATCCATGACCGGGGCCTGTCCATTTTGTTTTTGCAACATCTGCCCCCTTCTCTCCTTTGACACTGCCATACTCTAGTGTAGGCCATCATCCCTTCACATCTGGACTATTGTAGTGGCCTGCTGGGGGTCTGCCTGCCTCAAGTCTCTCTCCACTCCTGTCCTTTTTCCATTCAGCCACTAAAGTGATTTCTTCAGGTGCATGTCTGACCATGTTACCCCTCTACTCATTAAACTCCAGGGACTCCCCATCTTCTCTAGGATAAAATACAAATCCTCCTTTGGTATTTAAAATACTTTATAATCTAGGACCACCTCCCCTCCCCACCTTTCCAGTCTTGTTACTCCTTATTCACAGCAACTTATTCTTTAGTTCAGTGATGCTGGTTTCCTTGTTCCACAAAAAAGATACTCCAGGTGTTTTCTCTAATTGTCCTCCGTTCCTGGGATGCTCTTCTTACTCTCTGCTTGCTGATTTCCGTAGGTTCCTTTAAGTCCCAACCAATATTCCATCTTCTACAGGAAGCCGTTCCTAACCCCTGTGAATTCTAGTGCCTTCCCTTCCTTAGCCTATTTATACCACACATAGCTTGTTTTCCATGTGTGTTTGCTGCTGTCTTCTTCATTAGATAGGGAGCTTCTGGAGGGCATGGACTCTCTTTTGCCTCTTTTTGTATCCCCAGTGTTGGCACATAGTAGGTGTTTAATAAATGTTACCAGCTGTCTATATTAATTAAAATAGTTTGCTTGTTAAAGTGTGAACTCCTAATTGTACTTTTAGAGTGCCATGTAAATCACAGTAATAATAATTGGCTCTTGGCAGGACAGAATGGCCCTACTCCTTGTCATTCATGAATGGTAACAATAAAGGAATTAGAACTTTGAAGCTTAATTGGTATCTTTCTAACCAGCTAAACTAAAAATTCATGTAACACTTTATAATTATAGTCACATAGCTAGTAATGGGTGCAGCTTAAGTTTCTAATCCATCTCCCCAGTTTATAGTTCACTAACTACCAAAATAATTTCCCTAATATCTAGCTCTAGTCATGACATTCTAGGGTTGAAATGGCTTCCCACTGTTGTAAAGCCTGGATTTCTTACCCTCCCTTTGGAACCCTGTTAGGTTTTGACCCCCAATTTTATCTCCAGCCACTGGTTGCCTGCTCCCTGTTCTTATAGTGACTGTTCTACTTAGGTTATCCAGAACAGTCACAGTTTAAAATATTCCTTTTCTGTTTTACCCAACTATTCGCTGAATCACAGTATTTCAGCACCTGGTAGCAAAATGAAGTAAGGAAACATTTTAATAAAATATTTGTCATGAAAGATGGAGAGTCACAGTCTGTGAGTGGTACTTACTCATTAAAAGTATGAGCCCATCTGCTGTATGCTGTTGGCTCTGTATGTAATCTCTATGCAAGTGGGACAAGTGTGGGCTGTATGGTGGTGACAGTGCTGTCATTAGTTTAGTATATTTTTATAAGTCATTGATTTACAAATCAGAAAATTCTTTATCAGGGAAGAATTCATGACCCAACGAGAGATAGAGAGCATTACAAAATGCAAAATGGATAATTTTGATTATGTTAAATCGAAAAGTTTTTGTATAAACAAAGCCAATGCAACAAAGATTAGGAGAGAAGCAGAAAATTAGGAGAAAATCTTTACAACCAGTGTCTCTGATGAAAGTCTCATATCTAAAATATACAAGGAATTGATTCACATTTATAGGAATACAAGTCATTCCCCAATTGAGAAATGGTCAAAGGATTTGAACAGGCAGTTTTCAGAGAAAGAAATTAAAGATATCTATAGGTATATGAAAAAATGCTCTAAATCTATTGATTAGAGAAATGCAAATCAAAACAACTCTCAGGTACCACATCTGTCCTGTCAGATTGGCTAACATGGCAAAACAGGAAATTTATAAAGGATGTGGGAAAATTGGAACACTGTTACATTGCTGGTAGGGTTGTGAACTGGTCCAGCCGTTCTGGAGAACAATTTGGAACTATGCCCAAAGGGCTGTAAAAATGTGCATCCCCGGTGAAAGAAAGAAACTGCTGGAGCTCTCTCCCAATTCTGTCAGATACGTCTAAAAAAGTGAATCTGAGCAGATTTGAGAGAGTTAGAAGCCACTAGTAGACTGAGAGGGGTAGGAGTGCTGGGCACGCGGAAGGGCACCAGACTAAACCAATGGGGAACAGCAGAGGAATCCAGCCAATGTGCCAGTCTGGGAGGTTGCTGGTTGAGTGAAACGCTGGAGCGAGGAACAGGCTTAGGGCAGAAGTACCAGCTGTAGCTGCGATCGAGCCCCAGGCCTCTCAGCCCAGGACAGGAGTCTGTTGGAGCACATAGCCTGCAGCTGCGATAACAGCTAGCCTGGAGGCCTCCAACCCACAGTCTAAAGGTTTGAAACTCCCCCTGTTGAACTTCTGGGAGCCGTGATGGCTAGGTAAAACGGCTCCCATCCCTCCCTTGAATAAACCCAGAGAACACTGTCTCAGGAGAAACAGAGGAGCCAGAAGCAGGGCTTCAGTAGCAAGAGAAGTTGGGGAGAGGGCCCTTACTGTGGTGGCGGAAGGAGACTAGTGCAGGAAGAGAGGTGTCCCAGCAGCCCTCACCTCAGCAGAATGAAGAGTAACTGAGCACCAGGGGGTGGAGCTAAGAAACGTCAATGCCAGGACCCCAGACGTGGCTTTGCACAGCCAGAGGAAGTGGCAGACATCAGCGCAGACAACACCTGAGACCACCCGTGCTGTAGAGCGGTCCTGGAGAAGAGGAGACTCCCAGCAGCCAGACCACCCCTCCCCCACACCTCACGAAACCAGAGGCCGTAGAACATAAAGCTAGTGAGCAGGCCCACAGATTCCAACACAAGAAACTTGGGACAGAGCCTCCTGAGCCTCAGAAGCAGAGATCCACCGTAGAAGCCAGGAGGAAAAAAAAAACACCATGAAAAAACACGCTAAAAAGCCAAAGATCATTGATTCCTATTATGGAGACAATTCAGAAGAGGACAGCATGGACACCACACCCACATCTGAAACCTCAAAAGGGAAAGTGAACTGGTCTCCAGACCAAAAAGCATTCCTGGAGGAACTCAAGGAGGACTTTAAAAACAAAATTAGAGAGGCAAAAGAAAAAATGGGAAAAAAAATCACTAATGAAAATTAATCTTTAAAAAGTAAAGCTGGTGAGATGGTTAAGGAGAATCAGAATATAAATGGAGAAAATGTCCCATTGAAAAATAAAGTCAACCAAATGGAAAAGGAGATGCAGAAGATAAAGGAGGAAAACAGTGCATTAAAAATTAGAATTGGGCAAGTGGAAGGGATCAAACAAAATGTAAAGAATGAAAAAATAGAAGAAAACGTGAAATATCTGATTGGAAAAACAATTGGCCTGGAAAATAGATCCAGGAGAGACAATCTAAGAGTTATTGGTCTACCTGAAAGCCATGATGGAAAAGAGGAGTCTAAATCTTCCATGAAATCCTTAAGGAAAATTACCCGGAGGTCCTAGAACCAGAGGGTAAAATGGTCATCGAAAGAGCTCCCAAACTGAAAACTCCCAAGAAATATTATAGCCAAGTTCCAGAACTACCAGGTCAAGGAGAAAATACTGCAAGCAGCCAGAAAGAAACGATTCAAATATAATGGAACTACAGTCAGGATCACGCAGGATCTGTCAGCTTCTACATTAAGTGACAGGAGAAATTAAAATATGATATTCCAAAAGGTAAAGGAGCTTGGACTGCAACCAAGGGTCAACTACCCAGCAAATTGAGCATAATTTTCCAGGCAAGGAGATGGACATTCAGTGAAATAAGGGAATGAATTCCAGGCCTTCCTGATGAAAAGGCCAGAGCTCAATGGAAAATGTGATCTCCAAATAGAAACCTCAAGAGAGACATGTAAAGGTAAGTGCGGGGGCGGGGTGGGGGGGCCCTAGTTACTCAATAAGGCTAATTAGATACATCCTTGTATAAGGTTATTTTGTTTTATATATTTTATATCTATATGTCAGTCTTGAGAATAGTATAGTTATTATGACAATTGAAAGGGATATTCGTAGACCATGGGTGTCAGTATGAAATAATCAATATAATGATAGAAAATGTAGTTAAGAGATATAAAGGGATGGTTCTGGGAGAAGAGGTAAGGAGGTAGTAGAAAAGGGTAAATTACGTCACATGAAGAGGCACAAAAACACAGTAGTAGAGGGAAAGAAGGGAGGGAGAAGTGCAGTATTTGGGCCAAAAATGGAAGAACATACCCTGATAAGTATAGAAATCAAACTTGTCCTACCGGCAGTAGGGGAAAGGGGAAAGAAAAGGGAGGTGGGTGGTCAGGAGGGAGAGAAGAAGTAGCGAGGGAAAAAAGGTAAGATAAGGGAGAGGAATCAAGAGGGAGGGTAAACTGAGGAAGGCGGTGGTCAAAGGCAAAAGTCTGTTGAGGACCAAAAGGGAAAAGTAAAAGCATAAATGGGGTGGGGGGTGGAAATAGGATGGAGAAAAAGACAAAGATAGTGATCATCACTGTGAATGTGAATGGGATGAACTCTCCCATAAAATGCTGTTTATAAGAAACACATTTGAAACAGGGGGATACACAGAGGGTAAAGGTAAAAAGCTGGAGTAGAATATATTGTTCTTCAACTAAAGTAAAAAAAGCAGGGGTAGCAATCCTAATCTCAGACAAAGCAAAAGCAAAGATAGATCTAATTAAGAGAGATAAGGAAGGACAATATATTCTGCTAAAAGGCACCATAAACAACAAAGCAATATCATTATTTAACATATATGCACCAAGTGGTATGGCATGCAAATTCTTTTTTTTTAAATTTATTTAATATATTTAGTTTTCAACATTGATTTTCACAAAAGTTTGAATTACAAATTTTTTCCCCGTTTCTACCCTCCCGCCACTCCAAGATGGCGTATATTCTGGTTGCCCCATTCCCCAGTCAACCCTCCCATCTGTCACCCCACTCCCCTCCCATCCCCCTTTCCCTTCTTCTCTTGTACGGCAACATAAATTTCTATGCCCCATTGCCTGTGTATCTTATTTCCTAGTTGCATGCAAAAACTTTTTTTTGTTGTTATTTTTGAATGTCTGTTTTTAAAACTTTGAATTCCAAATTCTCTCCCCTCTTCCCTCCCCACCCACCCTCCCTAAGAAAGCAAGCAATTCAACGTAGGCCACATGCGTATCATTATGTAAAACCCTTCCACAGTACTCATGTTGTGAAGGATTAATTATGTTTTGCTCCTTCCTAACCTATCCCCCTTTATTGAATTTTCTCCCTTGACCCTGTTCCTTTTTGAAAGTGTTTGTTTTTGATTGCCTCCTCCCCCCGTCTACCCTCCCTTCTATCATCCCCCCTTTTTTATCTTATTCCTCCTCCTTTCCTGTGGGATAAGATACCCAATTGAGTGTGTATGGTATTCCCTCCTCAGGTCAAATCCAATGAGAACAAGATTTACTCATTCCCCCTCACCTGCCCCCTCTTCCCTTCCTACAGAACCACTTTTTCTTGCCACTTTTATGTGAGATAATTTACCCCATTCTATCTCTCCCTTTCTCCCTCTCTCAATATAGTCCTCTCTTATCCCTTAAATTGATTTTATTTTTTTAGATATCATCCCTTCATATTCAACTCACCCTGTGCCCTTTGTGTGTGTGTGTGTGTGTGTGTATATGCACACATATATACATACATAGATATACACATATGTATATGCACATATATATATATATATGTATGTATGCATATTCCTTTCAGCTACTATGATATTGAGGTCTCATGAATGATACACATCATCTTTCTACGTAGGAATGTAAACAAAACAGTTCAACTTTAGTAAGTCCCTTATGATTTCTCTTTCTTGTTTACCTTTTCATGCTTCTCTTGATTCTTGTGTTTGAAAGTCAGATTTTCTATTCTGGTCTTTTCACTGAGAAAGCTTGAAAGTCCTCTATTTTATTGAAAGCCCATATTTTGCCTTGGAGCATGATACTCAGTTTTGCTGGGTAGGTGATTCTTGGTTTTAATCCTAGCTCCATTGACCTCTGGAATATCATATTCCAAGCCCTTCAGTCCCTTAATGTGGAAGTTGCCAGATCCTATGTTATCCTGATTGTTTTTCCACAATATTCAACTTGTTTCTTTCTGGCTGCTTGCAGCATTTTCTCCTTGATCTGGGAGCTCTGGAATTTGGTGACAATGTTCCTAGGAGTTTTCTTTTTGGGATCTATTTGAGGAGGCGATCTGTGGATTCTTTCAATTTCTATTTTGCCCTGTGGCTCTAGAAAATCAGGACAGTTCTCCTTGATAATTTCTTGGAAGATGATATCTAGGCTCTTTTTTTGATCATGGCTTTCAGGTAGTCCAATAATTTTTAAATTATCTCTCCTGGATCTATTTTCTAGGTCAGTGGTTTTTCCAATGAGATATTTCACATTGTCTTCCATTTTTTCACTCCTTTGGTTCTGTTTTATAATATCTTGATTTCTCATCAAGTCACTAGCTTCCACTTGCTCCAGTCTAATTTTTAAGGTAGTATTTTCTTCAGTGGTCTTTTGGACCTCCTTTTCCATTTGGCTGATTCTGCCTTTCAAGGCATTCTTCTCCTCATTGGCTTTTTGGAGCTCTTTTGCCATTTGAGTTAGTCTATTTTTTAAAGTGTTGTTTTCTTCAATATTTTTTTCAGTATTTTTTTGGGTCCCCTTTAGCGAGTCATTGACTTGTTTTTCATGGTTTTCTTGCATCCTTCTCATTTCTCATCCCAATTTTTCCTCTACTTCTCTAACTTGCTTTTCCAAATCCTTTTTGAGCTCTTCCATGGCCTGAGACCAGTTCATGTTTTTCTTGGAGGCTTTTGTTGTAGGCTCTTTGACTTTGTTGACTTCTTCAGGCCGTATGTTTTGGTCTTTGTCACCAAAGAAGGATTCCAAAGTCTGAGGCTGAATCTGGGTGTGTTTTCACTGCCTGGCCATGTTCCCAGCCAACTTACTTAACCCTTGAGTTTTTTGTTGGGGTACGCTGTTGATTTCAGAGCTATTTCTATTCAGCCAGCTCTGCCACCCCAGCACTCCTCCTTCCTGAAGAACCACCAACGCCGATCTGACACAAATCTTCAGCAGGCTCTGCACTCCTGCTCTGATCCTCCACTTAATTCCTCCCACCATGTGGGCCTGGGGCTGGAAGTAACTGCAGCTGTAGTTCTGTAGCTGCACTTCCCCCGCTGCCCCTGGGGCAGTGGCTGAACCTCGAACTCTGTCCCCCACAGCTTTTCCCACTAACCTTCTCTGTTGTCTTTGTTGTTTGTGGGTTGAGAAGTCTGGTAACTGTCACAGCTCACTGATTCAGGGTGGTAGGGCCTGTTCTGCCCGGCTCCTGGTCTGGCTGGTTCTGCTGCCTTCCATGCTGAGCTCTGCTCCCTTCCACTCCGTGCACGATAGACCTCATCCAGCAACCATCCAGGCTGTCCTGGGCTGGATCCCTGCTTCCCTCTGCTATTTTGTGGGTTCTGCAGTTCATAGCATCCATTTCAAAATTTTTCTTACATCTTCAGATTTTCAACAGCAGCTCCTTCCCCCAGCCTTTCATTTGAAAACCTTACCTTATACCTTAATCTAAATTCAGCCTGGGAGCTCATAACAAGGGCTGGCCCAGAGTCACGCACACCACCACGGCTGTGGGTCAGAGCTTAGCTTGCAAATTCTTAGAGGAGAGGTTAAGGGAGTTACAGGAAGAAATAGACAGCAAAACTATAATAATGGGGGACCTCAACCTTCCTGTCTCTGAACTTGATAAATCTAACCTCAAACAAGAAAGAAGGAGGTGAATAGAATTTTGGAAAAGGGAGATATGATAGCTGTCTGGAGAAAAATGAATGGGGATAAAAAGGAATATACTTTTTTTCTCAGCAGTACATGGCACATACTAAAAAATTGACCATGTACTAGGGCATAAAAACCTTACACTCCAGTGCAGAAAGGCAGAAGTAGTCAAAGCATCTTCTTCATATCATGGCACAATAAAAATTATTTGTAATAAAAAACCGTGGAAAAATAAGCTAAAAATTAATTGGAAACTAAATAATCTAATTCTAAAGAATGAATGGGCCAAAGAAGAAATCAGAGAAACAATTAATAACTTCATTCAAGAAAATGACGATAATGAGACAACATACCAAAACTTGTGGGATGCAGCAAAAGCAGTTCTTAGGGGAAGTTTTATATCTCCAAATGCTTACGTGAATAAAACAGAGAAAAAGGAGATCAATGAATTGGGCATTCAACTGAAAAAGCTAGAAAAAGAACAAATTGAAAATCCCCAATTAAATACCAAATTAGAAATACTGAAAACCAAAGGAGAAATTAATAAAATTGAAATCAAGAAAACTATTAAATTAAAAAATAAAACAAAGAATTCATGACACAACAAGAGATAGAGATCATTACAAAATACAAAATGGATAATTTTGGTTATGTTAAATTGAAAAGTTTTTGTATGAAAAAAGCCTACGCAGCAAAGATTAGGAGGGAAGCAGAAAATTGGGAGAAAATCTTTACAACTAGTGTCTCTGATAAAATATACAGGGAACTGATCCAAATTTATAGGAATAGAAGTCATTCCCCAATTGAGAAATGGTCAAAGGATATGAACAGGCAATTTTCAGAGGTAGAAATCAAAGATATCTGTGGGTATATCAAAAAATGCTCTAAAGCACTACTAATTAGAGAAATGCAAATCAAAACAACTCTTAGATAACCACATCTCTCCTGTCAGATTGCCTAAAATGACAAAACAGGAAAATGATAAATGTTGGAGAGGATATGGGAAAATTGGAACACTGTTACATTGCTGGTGGAGTTGTGAACTGATCCAGCCATTCTGGAGAGCAATTTGGAACTGTGCCCAAAGGGCTATAAAAATGTGCATACCCTTTGACCCAGCAATACCACTTCTAGGGTTGTATTCCAAAGAGATCACACAAGTGGGAAAAGGACCTATATGCACAAAAATATTTATAGCTGTTCTTTTTGTAGTAGCAAAGACTTGGAAATCAAGGGAATTCCCATCAATTGGGGAATGGCTGAACAAGTTGTGGTATATGAATGTAAGGGGATACTATTGTGCTATAAGAAATGGGGAAGATACGGACTTTACAATAACCTGGAAAAACTTGCACAATATAATGCTGAGTCAGCAGAGCAGAACCAGGAGAACATTATACACAACCACAGATATAAGGATTCTCTGATGACTAACCTTGATAGACAACACAAGGTGCAAAGACAACTCCAAAGGACTCGTGATGGAGAGACCTATCCACATCCAGGGAAAGAACTATGGAGTCTGAATGCAGGTTGAGGCAAACTGTTTGCTCTCCTCTCTCTCTCTCTCTGTCTCTCTCTCTCTCTCTCTCTGTTTGGTTTTGTTTTCTTCTTTCTCATGATTCATTCCATTGGTCATAATTCTTCTTTACAACTTGACTATTGTGTAATAAGTTTAATGCAAAGTTATATGTAGAAGATGTATTGGATTCCATGTCATCTAGGGGAGGAGGGGGGGGGGGGGGGAGGAAGGAAATCTGGAACTCAAAATCATGTGGAACTGAGTGTTGTAAACTAAAAGTAAAAAATCTTAATTTAAAAAAAATGTGCATCCCCTTTGACCCAACAATACCACTTCTGGGGCTGTATCCCAAAGAGATCACACAGGTGGGAAAGAGACCCATGCGTACAAAAATATTTAAAGCAGTTCTTTTTGTGTGGTGGCAAAGAATCGGAAATCAAGAGGATGCCCATCAGTTTGGGGAATGGCTAAACAAGTTGTGGTATATGAATGTATATTGTGCTATAAGAAGTGGGGAAGATACGGACTTCCTAATACCTGGAAAGACCTATTTGTTATGATACTGAGTGAAGGGAGCAGAACCAGGGTAACATTGTATTTAACCACAGACACATGGTATCTGTGATGACTAACTTTGATAGACTTGGCTCTTCTCAGCAATACAAGGTTCAAAGACTGCTCCAAAGGACTCGTGATGAAAAGAGCTGTCTACATCCAGAAAAAGAATTATGGAATCTGAATGCAAATGGAGGCAAACTATTTGCTTTTTTTTTTTCTCTTCTTTTTTGATTTTGTTTCTTCTTTCTTATGTTTCATTCCATTGGTCATAATTCTTCTTCACAACTTGACCGTTGTGTAAATAAGTTTAATGCAAAGGTATATGTAGAACATATATTGGATTCCACACCATCTTGGGGAGGAGGGGAGAGGGGAAGGGGAAAATTTGGAACTCAAAAATTTATGGAACTGAGTGTTGTAAACTAAAAACAAAAAAATCTAAAAAATTTAAAAAAAGAAAATCCCTTATCAGACTGAAAGCAGCAGATCCTGATTTGCATTGAGATAATGTCATCATACTACATGTACCATAACTGAATTTGACTACTCATGTTTTACTGCTGCTGAAGCTTTTGTCGTATTTCTTTTCCCTTGAATGTCCCTTCTTCCCTTCCATGTGTGTTCCCTCCTGGAGGTCCTTCTCATTATTCAAGGCCTACTTCAAATGCCATCTCCATGAAGACTTTGCTAATCTCCTTTCTAGATATGATTTCTCTATCCTTAGATCCCCTAAAGCACTTTTTATCTCAAATGACACTTTTTATAACGTGCCTTGGAGTTACCTGTGTACTTGATTTATGCACTTACCTGCTTATAATCTTTAAGGTGTAGACTGGTTTACTCATCTTTGTATCCTATACAATGATTTTATTCTTTTGTCAACAAACTTTTTTAAGTGCTTACAATGTCCTGGGGACTGTGCTGAGTGCTGGGAATGCAAAGAAAGGCAAAAACAGCCAGCCTGCCTGCCTTCCAGGAGCTAATATTCTAATTTAGGAGGAAATGTGAAAAATTGTACATTGAAGATATAAATAAAAATACAATGTAGTCTCAGATTGATTTGCTCATAGTACTTTCTCATGAAATAGGAAATATCTTTTCTACCTAGCTATGTAGTTTATAAGATAACTAAAGGTAAAAATTCATGGTTAAAATTCATAAAAGTGTTGGGCTGGTCCTGTCTCCCTTCCTTCCCTTTCCTCTCTCCTTTCTCTCTCCCACTCTTTTCCATCTCTCCCTTCCTTGTTGCTCTTTCCACTTCCTCTCCTCCTTATGTTGTTTGTCTGTGAAATTGGTTATCAGATTGTAAGCAACCAATTTAAATTCTTATATTCTTTCTTTCATATACTCTTAGTAATGAAAGTTTAAAAAAATTACTGTGTATGTCTATGTAGCTTTCCATTACATTTTGCTAAATGAAGACATATAATTTTGAGTAATTTCATCATGCAGATAATTTTAACAACATGAAAATAAATTAATAATAATAGGATTCCCAAAAAACAGTTTTCATTTATGTTGCTGATTCTATGAGAGAAAAAAAAAAGACTGGGTGTGGTGGCTTATAGTTAATAAAACCAACTGCTGGGAAACCTGACGCTGTTGGATCTCTCGAAATCAGGAGTTATGAACTTCAGTGGGCTATGCAGATTTGGTGTCCAAACTAAGTTTGGCATCAGTCTGCTGAGCTCCAGGAAGATGGGGACCAGCCAATTACCTAAGGAGGGATAAACTGGCCTAGGTTGGAAATGGAGCAGGTCAGAGGTCCTTGCCAATCATAGGATCAGGCAACGATTAGCCCCTGCACTTCTTGGGGAGATCCATTCAGAGAGAGAGAGAGAGACAGAAATAGAGAGAGAGAGAAACACACACACACAGAGAATTTTCATCTGAAATTTTAAAAATGAGAAACTTTGATTTTAACCAAAATAATGCCAAGTTAAAATATGATAAAATAGTTTGTGCTCTATTTTATAATTACCTTTTCTCTATTATTGATGTGTGTATTTTCAAGTCACAAAACAAAACAATCTTTTGTCGGATTCGTGTAAAAGGAAGTTTGTGCTGATGTTTTTTCCCCCTTCTATAAATGATTTTACACATTGTTTTGTCTTTTATGGGCTTTTCTCAGTCCTATATTCCTTTGTGCTGTGTTTTCTTGCTGTTGATTCCCACTTCCTGGCTAGTCTGTTTCCCCTGGGCTTTCGTGATACTGTTCTCTCCTGGTTCCCCACCTGTCTACCAGGATCTTCTTTGCTAGATCATTATCTGTCTCTTGTCTTCTACACCTGAATATCTCAAGGCTCTGTCCTTATCTCTCCGCAGTTTCTTCCTTGGCATTCTCATCTGCTCTCATGGATTCAGTTCGTTCTTCCAAATCTATATCTGTCTAGCCCCTAATATTTCCTGAACTCCATTTGGACATTTCTAATTGTCTGCTGGACGTCTCTACCTAGATGTCTTATCTTATCCTAGACATCTCAAACTTAACCTATCCAGTATAGAACTGATGGTCATCCTTTTGCCCCAAATCGATTCCTCCTCCAAACATCCTCATTTCTGTTAAGGGCTGTACCACCTGCTCTGTCACTTGGGTATGCAACCTCAGATTGTTTCCATGTTCAGCTTTTCCTTTCCCTTGACGTCACTTGTATTTTATCCTTTGCCAGGACTTGTCAGTTGCACTTGCGCAGTGGTTTGTGGAGCTTTCCCTTTCTCTCCACTTACACAGCCACCAGCCTAGGTTAGGCCCTTATCACCTGTGACCTGGACTAGTTTCTTCCAAGGCTTAGGTTAAGTTCCATCTTCTCCATGAGCCCTTTCTTGCTCCCTCCTCATGTACAGATGTACAGATTGTCTCCCGCAGCTGGACTGTAAGTTTCTTTGGGTCAAGGACTGTTTGTCTTGGTTTCCCCCGTGCCTAGAATAATGTGTGGCACATAGTAGGTTCTTAATAAATGCTTATTGATTAATGGATTAACTCTTGTAATAACCTCCTCATCATTCCAGTCTCTTCCTCTTCCTTTATTATCTTCCTAAGATACAGATTTAATTGTATCACTTACTTTCCCTAAAACCTTTAGTGTCTCCCTGTTTCCTCTAGAATAAAGTGCTAATTTCTCCCCCTGGCTTTTAAGGTTTTTCTACAGTCTGACTTCAAGGGACCTTTCTCGCCTCAAGTCCTATATTATTGTTCTACACATTCTCCTTCCTGTCTGTATGCCTTCACAAGGGCTGGCCCCCAAAGCCTAGAATCCACACCAGCTCAGCTCGGATTCCCCTCCTATACCAAATTTTTCTTGATCCTTTCCCTTGTCAGTTCTCTTTTCCTCCTCAGATTAGCTGACATTTATCTATCCATTTACTTGTTGTAGTTTCTCAAAAAAAATATTCTTCTATAGAGTGGGGGTTATTTTGTTTGGGTCTTTGTATTCCCAGAGGCTAGCATGTGCCTTACACGTAGAGAACTCTTAATAAATGCTTGTTGTTTAATATATTGTAAAATGTAAGGACTTAAAATTGCAACCTCATATATTCAGAAGCTCTCATAATACTTTATTGTGCGTGTTTTATTGTTAGTGATTTGACATGTGTAATTTCTTACCAGTGCCCTGAATTAAAGGAAAATTGTCACACTTACCTTTCGTAACTTTGATTAATTTGCCAGGGTTTTTAATCCCCCCACCTCCTTTTTGGGTATTTATTCAAATTGTAATTAGATGGTCTTTCAGTTCCTTTCAGAGGATTCATCAGAGGATATAGAAAAGCATTCTTTAAAGTAATGGGAAAATGATTTCACGGATTTGCTGTGTCCTAAGAGGTCTTTTTTGATCTGTGATCTTTGCTAGAAATGAGATTGAGGTTAAAATAATTTATAATGTATCCAGCCATCCCTATTGTCCAAACATATTTTTAGAATGCACATTATACAGACATAACCCTAGTTATCCTTAAAATAGTTGGAAGAGTTTATTTGTATTTTGACGTGATTTTCTCTAAAGGTCCTGTCCATAAACTATTAGCCAAATCATCAATAGTGATTCAACCCTTATTCAACATTATTTAGTTCTCACTGTCCTATATTGTTGGAACCTCTAGAGGGCAGGACTAGGCACACAGTAAAGTACATAGAGTTAGCTGTATAATATAAATAATCGAAAATAAAGATAGAAGCTGGAAAAACTTAGTTTGTACCTGGGACAGTACTTGGTACCTAACAGGTGTTTAATTGATACTTGCCTGCTTAATTGATTGAGTTAAAATCCCACAAAAGCATGCCCAGATTTAGGACCTAGATAATTTTTAATTGCCTGGAGTTAAGAGACTTCATAGATTTCTTGCTGGTCATTGTGACAATACACATTGTCTCCCAAACAAGTCTGTTAATAATGCATGATTCCAAACAGCCAATTTGACCTAGTTTAGAACAGTCTGAACTTGTCTCACATTCACAATGAGCCTGTAAGACTGATAGAAATTAACCCAGGAAGTCATTATCTGTTGGAAACTGAAAAATCTCCTTTTCTTGGACACCTTCCAATATTAGGAAAAGCTAGTGAGGGAGTAGATACATTAAGTAATCAGAGGAATTACTAACCACACAACTTGTGATGTGGTAGGAATGATGTATTTTCATAAATACTATGTACCTCTAACTTTAAGAACTCTTAATTCTCCCTAAAGTAAAATGTTAATACTGCCTATGAATGTTTTCTTTTTGTGGACAAAGTTAACTTAAGGTAAGAACAATCAAATTAGTTGGCATCCTTTGCATGTTAGTTGATGGATTCTGGAGAATCTTATCATGAAAATAGTTACCTTGGTTATTGTCCAAGTTTTACTGACTTGAAATAGTCATTTAAAATACTTTGTGCCCAAGATTAGACTCAGTGCTGGGTATACAAATATAAGCAGAAAGAAAGACAGTTCCTGCCCTCAAGGTGTTACCCTTCTAATAAGGGAAGACTACAAACAAAAATGGAGGGGAGGAGGGCAGCTACATGATGCAGTGGATAGAGCACTGGGCTTGGAATCAGGAAGGCTCATTTTCAGGAAGGTTCAAGTCCAGCCTCAGATACTTACTAGTTGTGTGAATCTGCAAGTCACTTAACCCTGTTGCCTCAGTTTCCTCATCTGCAAATTTAGCTGAAGAAGGAATTTTGAACCATTCCAGCATCTTTGCCAAGAAAACTCCAAATGGGGTCGTGTAAAGTTGGACACAACTGAAAAACAGCTTAATGACAACAACAAAAAAGGAAACTGGAAGGGGGAGGAAAGGGAAAAGAAGGGATACCTGCCCAAGGGTGTGATGTTGAAGTCTGGACAGTCAGGAGGGAAGCCAGGAAAGAATCGCTAACCTGGGCACTTCCTCAAAATGGAAGTTCCAGGAGGTTCTAGGAGGAACTCACCATTGACTGGAGGGGGGCTGCTGGGACAGAGCAGTCTTCCAGAGTTGGGTCCATCGTAGACATAATCTAAGGAAGTTCAGTTCCTGGAAAGAGGAGACCTTTGTCTTAAAAATGAGCAAGTCTAAACCCTTCCTCTTGTTTCTGTTTGTGGTTCTGGCATATTTTTCTTTCTCATTTCTCTACTGTATTTTTAAAAGGAGTAGCCTGAATTCCTTGCCTCATTGCAGGTGCTATCCACAGCTCCTCTTGCTCTGATTTTTTGTCTCACACTCTACTGAAGCTGCTGTCTCCAAGTTGGGAATGATCAATGAGCAGGATATAGTTCTTGAGAGGGGAGTGACAGAAAGGCTTGGGGAAAGAAACCACTCGTCTTAGAATTTGTCATAGAGAAAGAAGAAAGGCTAGAAACGGCCAATTTCAAGGGTCAGAGAAAGGATAGGCAGGATCTCATGGACTAAAATTCCTCAGGGAAAGTCAAGTCAGGGGAGATGGAAAGCTCTTAAAGATGAAATTTGGAAGATAGAAAAGGCCTCTAAAGAGATCAGTGTGGATACACAAAGAAGTCATCAGCCAACCTGAATTTTAGAAAAGCGTGTAAACAAAGGCATATGAATAATTCTGTGAGAAATGTGAGAACAAACTGAAGATGGTAGAGAGTTGTGATCAACCAAAAAGGATTTTTTAAAAAGTTATATTGGGGAAAAGAGGAATGTCCAACCAGGAAATTTGCTCTAGGTGGATAGATGGATGCTGAGGAAGGACAGAGAATGAAAATTTACCATCTTCTTATTTTGCTTCTATTGTGCAGTCTTTCCTTCCAAATACTGATCCATTCTCATGTCTTCAATTCTCACTTTTTGTAAGGATAACTCTGATCTGAATTTCTAGTCCCCATAATCTTGGTTTTAGTACCATATTTCTGACTGTCTACTCATCTTTCCTGCTTAGCTATCCTCTTATAACCTTAGATTCAACAGAGGTACTATGTCTCAGTGGAGAGAGTGTGGGATGAAAAGTCAGAGGAGCCGGGTTTGAATCCCCAAATTTCCTGTATGAACTTGGGCAAGCCATTGACCTTCCCTTGGCTACTCTCTCCTCAAATGTAAAAATGAATGGGTTAGACTAAGACCTGAGTTCCTTTTTATCTCTTACTCTGTGACTCTTTTTTAAAAACCTTATCGTGTGCTTATTCTAAATCTCTTTGAACTTAAATATTTTAGTTAGAGATGATGAAATGATGAAAACAAAATATTTCTAGTAGTAGGTGTGCAGTGTAGATTGGAAGGGAGGAAAGCCTGAACTCAAGGAGATTGGCCAGAATGCTCTTATATGGTGAGTCACAGTCTAGGTATGACTCAGTGAGTACCTGGCTGTGTTAGGATGGTGGCAAATGACAGTGGATGAGAAGATACAGATGATATATGCAGAATCACAAAATCAGTCATAGAATCAGTTCCTCATTAGCGACACTCTATCATCCCCACCTACCCTCCCCCCATTCTACATGAAGCACAAAGAGCCCTTTGAAAGAAAAATTATTAGGACTCAGTAAGAGACTGCATGGCATTGTGTGAGATGGATGAATTCAAAGGTGACTCCACAGTTTTGTTTCTGGCTAAGTGGAAGAATTATGGTTTTCCTGACAACGGTGTGGCTAGCAGCTGCTGTAGAGGTATAAGACCCAACAAGACCAGCAACAAGAGTTGCCAGCACAGGTTTTTTGATCTGCTTTACTAAGGAAAGTAACTGTAAGGGGTCAACAATCTCACTTTAATTAAACATACAAATATCACTCACTTAGTTCAGGAGGAAAAGCCAGTACCCTGAACTTCAGAGCAAATACAAACAAATTACAAAGAGAGACAACATAAACAGACCAAATCACAATTCATTTACCAGAGAAGAACCAATAGGTCTGGGTTAGCAAAGCTGGGGGAGGGGACAGTTACAATAGCTTGCCTGGAGTCACACACCACTCTTCCAGTGAGTGAGAGCCCCAAACAAAACATCTGGGTTTCTTCAAAGCTGGAGGGCTCTTAACTATGGCTACCCAGAGTCTCCACACCCACACTCTTCCAGTGAGTGAGAGCCCCAAAGGAAAAACACCAACCTCTGAGTTTATATACCCTGTTCAGGGTCAAAGGGCATCACAACATTGGACTCAAACCCACTTGGCCGTGGCCTAAAAGCTTCTGACGTCACAAACATGTGACTCAAATCCATGTAAATTAGGCTTTCCCTTGAGGCAAGCAGGTCATCAGAGACCCCTGATTTAATCGAAGAAACAAAGGCCTGACTCATCGAGGGCACTTGATTAAATAAGTGCTCCAAAAGAGAAAACAGTTAAAAAAAAAAAAGGTAAAAGTCCCACCTTAATTGCTGATGCACTGACAGAGAAGTAGAGAGAAAGGGGGAGGGAACTGGTTGGGAAGCATGGGGTAAAAAATGTTGAAGAAATTCTGTCAATAATGAATGTTCTATCAATGAAAAATCATTTTTCCTCCAATCCTGTAGAGTTTTTTGTTTTATTTGTCTTTTCCCGAGAGTTATAATAAACTTTCTTTCTTTTGTGTTACGATGTTCAGTGTATTTCAGAATGTTTTCCCTCACTCAGTTGCCTGTGAGGTGGTGGGGTTTGCCCCCCACTTTTTGTCATCAGAAACAGAGAAGCTTGCTGGGCTTTGTCTTTTGCTTGTGTTGTCAATGTTCAATGGCAGTGAGCTGGGATCCTTTAAAATCTTGATATCCAGCTCATTATGACCAGATATGATCATCAGATGATTTAGCATGATGAAATTCATGTACACTTTATGTTTTATCAGTATTAAAACAAAAGGCAAAATGCTCTTTGTAGATGAAAAGAAGCAGTGCTGCAGATTTAGTAATTTGTCACATGATTATTAAATTTAAAGGAATCCCATGACTTTTAGAATATGGAGAATTCTTGTTGAATTGTAGCATTTGCTTACTTGTTTTTCCAATGTCCACTAAAACCTTACTCTGATGTCTTGTGGCAAGGAGGTGATGCTGGATTCTCAAAGTGTATTTTGGCTTATTATAAGCTCCAGCAAGTCTTACCGGACTGGAAAAGCTTCAAGTATGTGAGCAGAAACTGGGTATCCATCATCTGAGGATCAGCCTAGGTTTGGAGAGATTCATTATCAGGAGGTTGGCTGCCACAGCAGTCTACTAAAGAATGGAGGTGCTCTGTCAGTGAAAGGAGTGGCCACACAGATAGAACCATTTCTCTTGAAGTTATAGTAATGTTGAAGCTGTTGTGTCCACGTGAAGCAATTTAAAGTGGATACCTTTAAATAAACAACATTATAATGGAGTTTTGTCATGTTTTAATGTTGTTATATAAACTATGTTGGTTTATGTAGGCTATTATCTATGTGAAAATCACTGAAGATAAAGATTTAATTTTTCCTAAGTAGTGAAAAGGATTTATTTCACTAGTCATATTTCAGTCAATTAGCAGCATTTATTAAATGCTTGCTGCGTGACAGACGCTGTGGTAAGTATTAGAGCTACAAATAGAAATAATGTAGCCATCCTTGCTCTCAGAAAATTTATATTCTAATCAGGAAAATGAAAAGTACATGTATATGTCAGAAATAAAGAGAATAATATACAAAGTAAGGCAGGTAGTGCTTGCCTTCTACCTCTTAAAGGAAAAGGTGGAATTGAGGAGTGAGTACATTCTAGGCATGGGTCATGATGGAACAAATACATCTGATAAAGTTCATATAGTACCAATGTGTTTCTATGCAGTAAAGTAATATTAAGATATTCTTAGTCTTAAAACATTGTTCTGTACAAATTATGTTAAATACTCTTCTCTTACCCCGTTTCCAATAAGCTTTAAATTTTAAGTGTAAGAAAAATTGGACATCATCTCTAGCCTTTTTGAAATAATGTTGTGATTTTGTTTTCTATATTTCTCCAGGAAGAAGTGCTATTTTGAAGTGTCTCTTGGATATGCACAGAATTTTTCAAGAAAATGACCCAGCGTATATTCTAAATGATCTCTATATCTCAGACTACTGCATATGGATTCAGAAAGTCAAGTAAGTAATGTCAACTGGACTGGAGCTGGCCTCTAAGCTGTGGGTGGGCGGAGCCACACAAAGCAGGCTAGAGATAGGAGAGTCAGGACACAAACAACTTTAATTAATTTCAGAGTGAGGAAAATGGTGCTTGCAGGTGGAAGCCCCTGCCCTAAAGAAGGAGGGCTTAACCTGCTACGGCAAGGCATAAAAAACCACAAGTGGGCTGGACCATGACATAATCATTCTCAGGTCTTGAGTAGCATTTCCCAGCAGGCTCATGTGTGGACAGTGCAGGTGTTGCTGGGTTCTGTGGGAACATTCTCCAAGTTGATTGTCTCACAGCAGGGTACAGAATCAGTGGAAACAAACCTGGTTTGGTTCACTTGGCAGCTACAAGGAACAGGGATTATGAGCATGTCTAGAGATGGAATAGATGTTGGCTCTCAGGTCCCTGGGAAATAGGGGGATAAACCATAAATCCCTCAATGAACACCTGTTGCTGGTCCAAGCGAAACACTTTGCCAGAGGGTGAGATCATCCAGCACGCAAAGGATTATTGTTATGCCAAGCTCAGGGCACAGCCTGCTTGCTGGGCCTTAGCTCTAGGAAATAGGGTGTCTCCAAAATATTTTGACAGTTATGTTACTGTGTTTATGAATATACATGTGTTAAAGTATTGGAAGATAGCCTATTTTCTGAACATCTTAGAGCTAAAAATGAAATAATCTGAAGGACTGACTTCATATGGAAATAGGGAAACTTAAATTCACCATTTCCTAAAAATGAAAAGTTCAGTAAGGGTGAGCTGTATTTGCATAGGGAGAGAGATGCAGGCAGCTGTCTGTTAACTCTTTACTTAATCAGATTAACATTGAATCATGGGTTAAATTTAAAATCTTAATGCCTGCATATTCTGTAGTGCAGCTGATGATTGTGTATATCCAGTGTTACTGTTCTTACTATTCACATTTTCCATTTCAGGACATAGATCTTGTTTAGCATTTCTTTAGCTATTAATATTGAGGGACGTGATATGCTTATAGTTAAAAGATTTGAGAAGAAACACAGACTGTCCATCATCCACAGGCTTTAGAATGTAGTAATGATAGCCGCATTTATATGGTATTTTAAAGATAGCAAAGCCTTCTTAAATATATTATTTCATTTAATCCTCACAGAAACCCTGAGGAATAAGTGCTGTTATTATCTGCATTTTACAGTTGAGGAAACTGGAGCCGACAGGTTTAGTGCCTCGCTGAGGGTCCCAGCGCTAATACAGATTGGAGGGAAGTCAGATCCAGCATTCTGTTAGGACACTTAGTAGCAAATGTTTGGGGGTAATTCTTAAAAACACATTTAACTAATAGTGTACAGAACAGTCAATCACAAATGGAAATCTGGACTTTCATATGCCCCGTTTTATTCAAGAAATAAGAAATATGTCAAGTCTAAAGATATAACTAAGTTTAATTTGGTTGAGAATCTGGATTATTCCATGTATTATGGATTTAAAGGATTCATAAAAGCATAGGTTTATAGTTGGAAGTGATTTTATAGTTCAACAAATCCAACCCCTCTTTATAGATGAGGAAACTGAGACCCAGAGAAGTTAAACTTGCCCAAGGCTATTACAGGTAATATGGACCAGAGCCCAGATTTGATCCCACATCTTCCTGACATTCAATCCATCAATTTTTTCCATGTACTACTTGACACAAATTTTAGAGCCTTCCATTTCGGGAGCTGTTCTCTGTTAACTAAATTAACTCTGTTAACTAAGAACATGTGAGGTTTTCATGTAAGGATCAGTTGAAAAAATAAGTAATATTTAGCTTAGAAAAGGGAAATGACAACTGTTTTCAAACACGTGAATGCTTATTCTATGGATGAAGGATTTGACTTATTCACCTTTTGCCTCTGTGACTGTGCATAGGCCCTTTACAATATCTGGAATATCCTGCCTAGCTTCCTTCAAAACGTAGCTTCAGGGGTGCCTTGCTGTTCACTTCTCTGTGTACATGTTGCATCTCTTTTTCTTTTCCCCCAGTATAATGTAAGCTGTCTGAAGGTAAAAACTGTCTTATTTGTGTCACCTAGCTTATTGTTGTATATTTCAAATTTAACAGGTTATTTCCAGCATTGTTCTACTTGCCTGTGTCTGCTTCTGAACTTTTCTGCCTCTGTTCTGTATATATTTTGTTAATGTTTCATTAAAGCCTCTTTTCTTGCTTTTTTTAGTATTGGTATCACTGCACTCTCCTAAGTTTCCCCTCCCCTGAAAAGTCCTCCTTTATTATAAATAACGTAAAACAAATACACTCATTAACCATGTCTGAAAATATAAGTTTCTTGCACCCCTAATTCATTATGTCTTTGCCAAGAAATGGGAAGCGTGATTTACCATCATTCTGGAACTGGGATTGGTCATTGCATTGATTATACTTCTTTTTTTTTATTTTTTTATTTAATATATTTAGTTTTCAGCATTGATTTTCACAAGAGTTTGAATTACAAATTTGTCTCCCCATTTCTACCCTCCCCCCCACTCCAAGATGGCATATATTCTGGTTGCCCTGTTCCCCAGTCAGCCCTCCCTTCTGTCACCCCACTCCCCTCCCATCCCCTTTTCCCTTCCTTTCTTGTAGGGCAAGATAAATTTCTACACCCCATTGCCTGTGTATCTTATTTTCTAGTTGCATGCAAAAACTTTTTTTTGTTGTTTTTGAACATCTGTTTTTAAAACTTTGAGTTCCAAATTCTCTCCCCTCTTCCCTTCCCACCCACCCTCCCTAAGAAGTCAAGCAATTCAACATAGGCCACATGCATATCATTATGTATAACCCTTCCACAATACTCATGTTGTGAAAGACTCACTATATTTTGTTCCTTCCTAACCCATCCCCCTTTATTGAATTTTCTCCCTTGACCCTGTCCCCTTTCAAAAGTGTTTGTTTTTGATTATCTTCACCCCCATCTGCCCTCCCTTCTATCATTCCCCCCCTTTTTTTTAATCTTCTTCCTCCTTTTTTCCTGGGGGGTAAGATACTCAATTGAGTATGTATGGTATTCCCTCCTCAGGTCAAAACTGATGAGAGCAATATTCACTCATTCCCCCTCACCTGACTTCTCTTCTCTTCCTACAGAACTGCTTTTTCTTGCCACTTTTATGCGAGATAATTTACCCCATTCTCTCTCTCCCTATCTCCGTCTCTCAATATATGCCTCTCATCCCTTAATTTGATTTTATTTCTTTTAGATATCTTCCCTTCATCTTCAACTCACCCTGTGCCTGCTCTCTCTCTCTCTCTCTCTCTCTCTCTCTCTCTCTGTATATATATATATATACACACACACATACATACATACTCACATACACATATATATACATAAACATATATATATATACACATAAACATATATATGTATATGTATATATATATATATGCTTATTTCCTTCAGCTACCCTAATAATGAGGTCTCATGAATCATACACATCCTCTTTCCATGTAGGAATGTAAACAAAACAGTTCACCTTTAGTAAGTCCCTTGTAATTTCTTTTTCTTGTTCTTTTTCTTGATTACCTTTTCATGCTTCTCTTGATTCTTGTGTTTGAAAGTCAAATTCTGCTCTGGTCTTTTTACTGAGAAAGCTTGAAAGTCCTCTATTTTATTGAAAATTCATATTTTGCCTTGGAGCACGATACTCAGTTTTGCTGGGTAGGTGATTCTTGGTTTTAATCCTAGCTCCATTGACCTCCAGAATATCGTATTCCATGCCCTTCGATCTCTTAATGTAGAAGCTGCTAGATCTTGGATTATTCTGATTATGTTTCCACAATACTCAAATTGTTTCTTTCTGGCTGCTTGAAGTATTTTCTCCTTGATCTGGGAGCTCTGGAATTTGACGACAATATTCCTAGGAGTTTTCTTTTTGGGATCTCTTTGAGGAGGCGATCGGTGGATTCTTTCAATTTCTCTTTTGCCCTGTGGCTCTAGAATATCAGGTCAATTCTCCTTGATAATTTCTAGAAAGATGATATCTAGGCTCTTTTTTTGATCATGGCTTTCAGGTAGTCCAATAATTTTTAAATTATCTCTCCTGGATCTATTTTCCAGGTCAGCGGTTTTTCCAGTGAGATATTTGACATTGTCTTCCATTTTTTCATTCCTTTGGTTCTGTTTTATAATATCTTGATTTTTCATCAAGTCACTAGCTTCCACTTGCTCCAATCTAATTTTTAAGGTAGTATTTTCTTCAGTGGTCTTTTGGACCTCCTTTTCCGTTTGGCTGATCCTGCCTTACAAGGCATTCTTCTCCTCATTGGCTTTTTGGAGCTCTTTTGCCATTTGAGTTAGTCTATTTTTTAAGGTGTTGTTTTCTTCAGTGTATTTTTCAGTATTTTTTTGGATCTCCTTTAGCAAGTCATTGACTTGTTTTTCATAGTTTTCTCACATCCTTCTCATTTCTCATCCCAATTTTTCCTCTACTTCTCTAACTTGCTTTTCCAAATCCTTTTTGAGCTCTTCCATGGCCTGAGACCCGTTCATGTTTTTCTTGGAGGCTTTTGTTGTAGGCTCTTTGACTTTGTTGACTTCTTCTGGCTGTATGTTTTGGTCTTCTTTGTCACCAAAAAAAAGATTCCAAAGTCTGAGACTGAATCTGGGCGCGTTTTCGCTGCCTGGCCATATTCCCAGCCAACTAACTTGACCCTTGAGATTTTCAGTGGGGTATGACTGCTTGTAGAGTTAAGAGAACTACGTTCCAAGCTTGGGGGGATGTGCCAGCTCTGCCACCCCAGCACTCCTCCTTCCCCAAGAACCCGCAACCCAGACTGGACTTAGATCTTCAGCAGACTCTTCACTCCTGCTCTGATCTGCCACTTAATTCCTCCCACCAGGTGGGCCTGGGGCCAGAAGCAACTGTAGATCTGTAGCTGCCCCAATCGCTAACTCCTTCCACTCCCTCAGCTTTTCCCACTAACCTTCTCTGTTGTCTTTGGTGTTTGTGGGTTGAGAAGTCTGGTAACTGCTGCAGCTCACTGATTCAGGGCGCTAGGGCACACTGCACCTGGCTCCTGGTCTGGTTGGTCTGCACCACCCACACTGGGCTCTGCTCTGCTCCCAGCTCCGTGCGGGATAGACCTTTCCCAGAGACCATCCAGCCTGTCCTGGGCTGGAGCCCTGCTTCCCTCTGCTATTTTGTGGCTTCTGCAGTTCTAGATTTGGTTCGGAGCCATTTTTTATAGGTTTTTGGAGGGACATGGTGGGGAGCTCACGCTAGTCACTCGTTTCCAGCTGCCATCTTGGCTCCACCCCCCAGCTCCTTGATTATACTTCTTAAGTCATTTGAAATTGTTTTCTTTTACAAGGTTTTCTCTGGACTCCTGTGTATTTGTATTTCACAGTTTCTCCTCAGCTCTCGTTCCTTCATTAGGAATAATTAAAAGTTCTCTGCTCTATTAAAGATCTATTCCCAACTCCCCTCAAAAGATGATACCCAGTTTTTCAGGGTAAGTTATTCTTGCTTGTGAGCCTCTATCTTTTCCCTTTGGGAATATTTTTTCTCTTCTTTTCTGGTTGTTGCTGCCAAGTCTTTTGTGATCCCGATTGTGATTACTTGACCTCTTTCTTTCTGGCTGATTACAATATTTTTTTTATTTGATTTGGAAGCTCTAGATTTTGGTTACGACATTCATGAGTGTTTTTAATTTGGCATTTCTTCCAGGAATGGTGAATTTTTTTCAATTTTCAGACTTTTCTCTCTAGTTCTAATAGGTCTAGGGAGTTTTATTGTGTCTTTTCTTGAGACATGGTATTCAGGATTTTTTTTTCTTGTTCTTGGTTATCAGGAAGTCTGATGAGTTTTAAATTATTACTCCTTGAGTTGTTTTCCAGGTCAGGTTTTTTTATGTTAAGAACTTTCCCTCCCCTATTGCCTCACCTCCCCCACCCCTTTTTTTTAAAAAAAAAACTTTGTTCTGTTGTTTCTTCTGTTAGGGAATCATTGAGTTCTTATTGTTCTACTTGGGTGAGGTATTCCATCTTTTGTTCTAAGCTATTTATTCTCATTTCAATTCCCCCCCTGAAAAAGAAGTCTTCTTTTATAATTTCATTTTTATCTCTTGTAACATTTCTTCTAGTTCCTATCAAAGTACTTTTGGCTAAACCATCTTTTTCTCTGAGGTTTTGCCTGTTGTAGGTTATTCTTTTCTAGGTTTTACCTCATGAGCTTCTCTTGAACCATAGTATTTCTTCATTTCATTTGTTGTTTTCTTCTGTTAGCTCATGTTTTCAGCCTCAGTTTTGGGATTAGAATTTTGTGTTCGGGCCAGTCCTTTTTGACAGTCTTTAATGGGCTGGCTAAGCTTTGTTTGGTTTTGTCTCCTTTGTAGTTTGCATTCTGCTGCTGTTGCTGTTGATCTTAATCACCTAGTTGGTATTAGGACCTGCCTTCTGACTTTCTGACTTCTGTTCCAGTCTCCTAGTGGCGGGAGACATTGTGTGCTCTGGCCTTAGTTGGCCTTTGCTTCTTACATGGTTCCCAATTGAAGTTCTGATCCTTAGTGTGTCTGTGAAAGGCCCCAGTGGGTTATAGATTATTCCAGTCTTAGGTCTCCTTCATAGTCCTCTCTGTCCCCACACTGGTGCCTAGTATGATTTGGCCATTTCTTAGGCAGCTTAAGCAGCGGCACAGTGGATATTGCGCCAGGCTTGGAATCAGGAAAATTCATTTCCATGTTCAAATCTGTCCTCCATTTACTAGCTTGTGGGACCCTGGGCAAGTCCCTTACTCCTGTTTGTCTCAGTTTCCTCATCTCTAAAATGAGCTGGAGAAGGAAATGGCAAACCACTCCAGGATCTATGCCAAGAAAACCCCAAATGGGGTCACAAAGAGTCAGTCACAACTGAAACAACTGAACAACAACAACGTCCTGCTACTTCTTCTACCCTTTTAAATGAGATCTGCCTTCCTAGTGAGCTAAGGGGATTGGTGTTGTCTCTGAATTCTCTTCTGACAAGAAAAGCTCTGCATCTAGCTTTAGCTCTCCTCTTACTGGTGCTTATGTTGACTTGCAGTTTCACTTTTCGGAGCACTGGCTCATCAAGACCATTTGTGAGAACTCCTGTTAGTTTCCCTGAACTGGAGCTGGCTTCCCTGGGTTATTACTGCCTCCACAAGCTTCCATGGTTGCCTGATCTTGAATTGGCTTCCCTGGCTCTTCCCACCAGCCCCACTTTTACCCAGACTCAAGCTAGGTTTCATGGTATTAACCCTCTATCCACTGCCCTTTACCTCTGAGTGCTTCTGGACTAGATGGAAGGACTTCTGTTTTTCTTTGGCTTTCTTTCTTTTTGTCTTTCTGGTATCCTTTTCTGATATTTGCAGTGGTATGTGTGGGAGAGCTGGGATTTTCTACAACTTTCCAGTTTGCCATCTTAGTTGGAAGTTCTACTACAATGATTTGCTCCATAGGAGGCACCTAACAAGTATTTTAAAAATTGATTTGTGTTTAGCTTTACAGAACAATGGGTGCAAGTGATAAGGAGGTGGATTTTGATACAGAATAAGTAAAAAAAAAATTCTTGGTTTTAGAAATAATTTTTATTGGTATCTTGTTTTTTCATCACCTCCATTCAAGTGTTCCTTCCCTAACTCTCTCCTTCCCAGAGAGCCATCTTTATAATAAAGAATTTTTTAGAAAGAGGAAGAAAGAAAAGAAAAGAAGTCAGGCATTCTTTTTCTATGCCATATTTCATAGTCGTGGTCCTCCACCTCTGCAAAGAAACAGGGAGTGATGAGTTCATATATCTTCTTTGGAGCCAAATTTGGCCATTATAATTAGAAAGCATTCTGTTTTGTTGTTCTTTCCATTTTAAGTAAGAATTTCTCAACAGTTATAGTTATCCAAAATTGAACTTATCTGTACAGTTATAAGTTACCCATCACTAGAGCTGGTCTGGTGACATATAGTTGTCAAAAGCTTAAACTGGCTACAGTAGAAGATGGTAGATCTGGCCTACATATGCTTCCTGTCCACATGTGTAAATAAAGTGTGATATTATACCGGATGGCTTAAGGGAAAGTTGGAAGACCTCTCTCATCTTCTCCTCCAATCTGTCTGTTATTTCAGTATTTTCAGGGATTACGATAGAATGGTTTGATCAAAAACATGGGGATTGCCAGCAAGGTCCTTGACCTGTTTACCTAAGTCTAATAGTCTTAACCTTCATGTGTGTGGTGGTCTTGACAGCTGCTGGTTACTCACAGTTTAAGGCTGTAATTTGTCAGGAATGTTGGAGAATAGGGAGTCAGCCTTCAGAAAGAGGTTACACTAAAGGTCCCTTCTCACTCTAAGATTCTATAATTCTATGCCTTTACTGGAATGCCTGTTCAAAAATAATGTAGCAGTATTCATTCTGATTTTTTTCATATTCACAGCCACATTTACTTAGAAAAATTGGCATGTCTTTTGGAGACAGTTTTTAAATACCTAATATGATTATACCTTGGTATAGAATTGGCATAATTAGCTTTTTATTTTTAACTTTTGATTATGAGAAGTGGTCATTTTTCACAACTTAAAGAAATAAAGACATAATTAGGTTAACCTCTAATCCTGAAAATACTAAGAAACTGCTGAAGACAACTCATATTAACGTACAGCAGGTGGTCTCAGTATTTGTGTTGAAAATCCAGATTCAGCCAGATGGAAAATTACATCTTTAACCCCTGAGGTCATAATGGCATGTCATCACCTCACTTGATCCTCCTGCTAATTGAGCTTATCAAACACCCTGCTGTCATTTCCTGTTATTACTTTCATTTTTGTAATAAAATGAAATTTAATTTGTCTCTTCATGCAGGATTTCAGTTTTGTTAGTGTTAGTATTTCAGGTCAAGGGTATTATAGACATATAAGGACAGCTCTCAGAGACATACCTGCATTTTGTTTAAATTAATTGCTTTATTCATGACTTTCCTTTTAATTATAGAAAATAAATAAAATTTCATGAATATAGATGGCCTCAAATTGTAGTGGAGAAAATGAGTCTTTACCTTTCCTTTTAAAAATGTTATTATTTGGTTTTAAATTGTGTAAAAGAGACTAAAGCTCTAGGCCAAGAGACTACATGTTTCTTGTATGTGAATCCTGTTTTACATCATTAACCCCATACCATATAAATATGATAATTGAGCATCTGTGTGACGTACCTGTGGAAGTAGAACGATTTGGTGCCAGAACTTACTCTGGAACGCCCACATTACTTCCAGAGTTCCAGTTCTCTCTCCTCTAGTTTTTGCTGCTTTCCTCCATCATTTCTAGAAAAGGGGTAAGCCAGGCCTCCCCTGTAACTAAGATGCCTTACCCTAGCTCCTTCCGGGTGGATTCCCCTTTTTGGAGAAAAATCTGGCTTCTTTTCATTTTTTTTTGAGGGGGGAAGGCAGGGCAATTGGGGTTAAGTGACTTGCCCAAGGTCACACAGTAAGTGTGTAAAGTGTCTGAGGCTGGATTTGAACTCAGGTCCTCCTAACTCCAGGGCCGGTGCTCTACTCACTGTGCCACCTAGCTGCCCCCAGCTTTGCTTCTATCAGGGCATTCAGTGGATTCCTGATACTAATAGCTGAGCTGGGTCATGTCAAGCATAGTCTTTTCACTTATTTATTTATTGTGCATCTATCTTTTTATCATTTTTTTAATATTAATTTTAAAATTTTGAGTTCCAAATTATCTCCCTCCCTCTCATACCTCCCCCACCTACTATTGAGAAGCCAAGCAATATGATACCATTATATATGTGAAGTCAAAGCATATTCTTTTCAAAGTTGTATTCTTTCCTTTGCAACGGCTGTTTTTTTTTCTCTTGGCTTGGAGAAGCCCTCATATACATACTTTAGCAAGTTTGGTTATTTACAAGTGTGCTATGGAATAAGCAATATTAGCTCTCCTGTAGAGTAGTAATTTCCAGGATTTTGCCTGTTTTTAGCTATGTATAGTTAGAATAATCCTATGATAGTCAAGATGATTAAAGACCCACTCAGTTCAGCCATACAAAGTGATCGGTTATCTAAACTTATTAGGTATTTTTTCTGTAATGTGAAGTTAAGTAACTTCATATTCAGTACAAATTCAGCCTCACATACTTACTGGTTATGTGAACCTTGGCAAGTTAGTTAACCTCTATTTCTTCCTCATCTGTAAAAAGTGGATAATGATAGCATCTCCCTTTGGTTGTTGGAAGGATAAAATGAGATGATATTTGTAAAGTATTTTAGAAACCCTCAAGTGCTGAATGAATACTAACAATGGTCAAATATTGACAAAAATGTTACATTATATCATGTTCATTTTATGTTATGAATTTTAGATTTTTGAAAGTTAAATGTAATTTGAATTGATATTCTTGTAGGAGATTTAAACTGTTATGTTAATTTGAACTTCATTTTCACTATTTATTTTCAGTTAAATTCACCAATTCGTCCTGAATGGAAGGATTTTTTTCTTTAGCCTAGGAAAGATTAATACATGCTGATATACATTCAGTGATATCTATTCATTGTGGCTTTACATAAAAAGGCTTTACCTAATGGCTCTTTCCCTTTTTGCCAGCAGTTCAGCATTGTCCACAGGGCATTGTTGCTCTTTATTAGACTTTGCTTATTAGATATATGCCAGTAATTCATAGGATTATGAATATTAAATAACCCCCTGTAAAGATATGAATGCTATCCATAACTATTCTGATTGGGAAACCTAGCAAAAGAATTATTCCTTTCAATGTTAAGATTTGTTGCTAAGAAGTACAACATAATTCAGCAATACTTATTCTCTTAGCTGTTTTGAATAAAAAGGAGTCACCTCCCGATTCTCTAAAAGCTCAAGCACTTTATAGGAATAGAGTAAAACAATTTAATTGTGTAATAAAAATTTCTTTGAGTTTTGCAGTATCTTTTGAGGAGCTTAAAAGCACACAACCAGAAAAATTATCACAAAACTGAAGCCTGATCAAAATATGTTTGGGACATTTTAGGATTTTTATTAAATTTTAAAATATATAAATGATATTGTCACTAATTATATTATTGGAGATATCAGTATGAAATTAACAAATCTAGAAGGAGCTAATGAAAATTACTTAATGTTTTTTAATTTTAATGTTTTTATTTTGGAAGAAGAGGAAAATTTTTGAATTTCATATATTTATAAATAATAGATAATGTATTTTCAGAATGGTGAGAAATGAACATGTTTCCTGAATTTAAAGTACTGTGGTTTTACCCAAGGAAAAATTTTGAATTTCATAAGCTCTTTTTTAGTTCATACCTTTTAGACCAGTGAGCTGCCAAAATCACAACCCAGGTATTGTGTGATTTTTTTTGTTTTTATAATGCTTCTGGCATCAAATCTGAGCATTGGAGTAGCTGATTTCTGGGGTTGGTGATTGTGCTTCTTGGATCTGTTGTCCTTCTCTCCCCTTTCCCCCCATTTGATTGTCTTTTGAGTGAACAAATTGTTATTAACAGCTCTCTTCTCTACTTTTGCCCTTAAATCTTTTTGCATCCCAAAGAGGTGTTCACCTTTACCTTGAATAAATTCAATATAGGCGGTGATTGTGATTAATTCTGATTTTAGAAGCCATATTAGAAGTCTTTTTGCATAAATTTTCAAAGTATTTTGGATTGTTTTTAACATCATACTTGGTAAGAAGTTTTGAATCCTTGAATATTGTAACACTTGTGCATCACACTTAGAATAATCTATGTTTGGTATAGCTTTGTCTGGAAAGTCATTTGAATGGAATCAAAAGTAAGCTTTTTTCCTAAATTAACAAACATTCTAATAGAATTTTCGTTTCCTCTCCTAGTTGAGATTGAAACTCAATCCATTTTGTATCTTAATTACCTCAACTGAAATCATTAGAGAGTTAGTATTTTAATGTGAGAAGTATGAAACCCCCTAAATAAACAAGATTAATTATATTCATGTTATGGCATAAAGGTGATGAGATTGGTTGTGATTTTTCATTTCTTCTCCTTTCTTGCTCTAGGATTTTTGAATTAACTCTTTCTGTGGTAATTAGAAGCTATCCAAATGATAAAATCTAGGAAATTTATTTGTTTGGAAGAGAGAGTGACGTTACCGACATTTTAAATAGACAGAATCCATTGTTTCAATGCATTCATATCTGAGACACATTCAGATATATAACTTTCCAGAAGTAGTATCTCAAAATTTAATTCAGCATTTTAATGATGGTATTTTGAAAAACTACTATGTGGAAGGCACTGAGAAGGATATAAAGATGAATTAGACTGAGTTTTTGTCCTGCAGGAATTTATGATGTATTTGGAGGGCCAGATAGGAGAACAAGTAGGCTGAAATGTGAGTTAAATTAAAAACTCCTCGAAGGCAAGAGCTGTGTGTCTGAGTTCATCTTTATAATCTAGGTGTCTAGCACAGTAGCACGTAGTAGGCCCCTGATAAATACTTGCTAAATTGAATAAAATAGCTATAATGTAGAGCCTATGAAAATGTATGAGATAGATGTTATGAAGCTTCAAAGGAAGGAGATTATTTTTGGCTGATTGGGATGTGAGTTGGGAGTGAATTACAAGTATTATGTAGAAGATGTAATTTTTGAATTCAGCCTTGAAAATTGAGAAAGATTTGAGCCAGTATGGTTCTGTCAGCAAGCCAGGAGCCCAAGGTACCACAGATAAAGGGAAACAGTTCTTGATCTTAAAGAGGTTACAACATTCCATCAGGTGAGAGAGACGGCCTATGGATGTCAAGTAATTTGGGGGATGTGGGGAGATTGGAAAAACCTGCCTCTTGAGCTGAGGCACAAAACAAACTTTGGGATTCTACGCAGTGAATATGAGGAAGAAGCACATTCCAGATATGGGGGCCAACCAATGAGAAGGCTCAGAAATAGGAAATGGATTGTCATGTTTGTGGAACAGTGAGAAAGCCAGCTTATCCAGATTGTTGATTGCATGGAGGAGATGATGTACAGTAAGGCAGGAAGGGTGTGAAGGACTGCCAACCAGATTTTGAGTAGGGAATGACCTGCCTTAAGAAAAAAAAATGGACAAAATGGTGGTGCCGGTAACAAATGTTGAAATTTAGAGGAAGAAGAACAGATTTTGGTGGGAAATGTTTGATTTCATATTTGAACTTGTTGAGTTTGAGGTGCCAGTGGACCATTCAGATGGAGATGGTCAACAGGACACAGGGTTTAGAGTCTTAGAGGTCATCTAGCGTCACCCCTTCATTTAGTGTTGAGGAAATGGAGATTCAGAAAGGTTAGGTGGCTCACCCAAGGCCATGTGGAGTCAGAGACATGAGATGTAGAAAGGTATGTTTGGACAGGGAACAGCCTCTCAAGAGTGATCACTGGAGCTCTAGCAGAATGAAATGAGGCTGGAGAAAGAAACAGTGTGGTCAGAGCAGTAGGAGAATGAGGAGAGGGCAGCATCCCAGAAGCAAAAGGGCATGATCAGCGGTGTCAAGTGCTGCAGATAATTCAAGGAAAATAAGATCTTAGAAAAGGCCATTGTATGTCATTAAGAATGAATACTTGGTGACAGAAATTGTAAATTATGCTTTAATGCTTGCATAGCATATGATATCAAAATTAGTCTTTAGATATTATTTCATTTGTTACATAAGGCCATTTGCAAAGTTTGAAGCTAAAATAAGTTATCCTTTCTGTTCTTGAAAGAACTTCAGACTATTCGTTGACTTGAAACTTGAGAAGCAGCATAGTATAGTGTTGTAAAATAAGTGGGGATATCCACAGTCTGTCCTATCGCTAAAAATTATTATCCTTTAGATTCCTTTCTTTAAAGGGTACTTAGTTGTCTGTAAACTCCAAAGCCATGTATTTTGAGTAACACATTCATTCATTTATACTATGGGTCTTCTACTGGTGTCTAAGAAAAAAAAATTAATACTACACTTTGCCTTATAGGCTCGTCTTCGAGAAACAATTTTTATTAATTTGTCATTATTCTAATCCACATATTTCTATCTTAAAGAGAAAAGTGTCTGAAATGATAGAGCTCCTCTCTGCCCTCAGATCTCTCTCTAGCAGATGATTTGAAGTAATATTTATAGGACTCTTGAATGAGGAAAGGGGTCTCAGGGTAATAAATCTCAGTTTGGGCTCACATTCTATTTCATCTAGTACAACAGTAGTCACTAGATTGGGGGAGGTAGGTAACATCCCTGGAGAGGCATTCCCTCTTTGACCCTTTGACTTTGTCCTCCAGCTTGTCACTGGTTACCAGAAACAGTCAAAGGGACCTCCTGATCAATATCCCAGTCTTTTCAGAAAATGAGGAAAGAGGCTTAGATGGTTCATAGCTAAACCCTTCCAACAGTTGGGGGAACTGGATATGAGATATTTTTCATTCTAAATTTGGTTACCGTCCTTAATTCCAGGGCTTGAATTTTGGAGTTAGGCCAAAGAGAAGGGGAAAAAAGTCTGGAAGGGACTTCAGAAAGGAGAAATACTTATTTCTTTATATTTTGAGTTGAACTGAAAAGGTTTTTAACATACTTCTCCACTGAGAAAATTATCCATACTACCAAAGCAGAGTGGGGCATATCATTTTACCCTCAATTACTGTTAGAAAGGTATTGATATTAAATGTTCCCACCCTTCTGTTATCTCTTGGTTTGGAGATCTTTGCTCAGGTGAAACTTCGATCTCAGTGTTGTGGATACTTTGTGAGCATCATTCCATTCTATCTCCAGGTTACAAATATAGCAGCACTCAGGACATCTTGTTAGTGTTTCTTATTCTTCTTATATGATTAGCACTCTCTGCTTTCCTGGCCAGACATATCCTTAATGATTTTCTATATTTACTTAAATGTAAAAGGAAAAATATATACTTATTTTATAGAAAGTTGGTAACTTCTGGAAGATATTTTAAGTTAATCTAATGCCGAATAATTTAATAACTTCATTATTATGTTAAACAAATGTGTGCATATGTGTGTATATATATACCTACATACACATACTTACATATATAATTTACAAAGGTGTTTGCTAACACATGTCAATAAATCCAATTCTGCTAGTCGTTTTACATGAAACCAGTTCTTTCCCTACTAGGACCCTAGGCCAGTATGTCTCCATACATCCTAATCACAGACCACTGACACGTTATTTCTGTTGAGATTGCTTTGATTCAGCAACCATTTAAATATGTGTCTTCTCTAGAGAGAACACAGAATTAGGCACATATGAGGTCTTTTCTGCCTTCTTTTGTTAGGATCTCAAATTTACCCTTTTTATTACCAATAATTTGTGCATTTGTATATAGATGTCTAAAGCAATGGGTTTTATTGCTGACTTACTTGAGTATGAGTTCTGGTCTGTCCCTTTCTTCTGTTCTTTTTTTCTCCTATATTGTAACTGCTCTGCTCTGTAGTATCTTGCTTGGCCAGATACATGTAGGCAGTTTTTTACTCCCCATCCCCTTGAAGATTAAAAGCCCTCTTGTTTAAATTCCTAAAACTCCAAGCAATTATTTGTATGTGTATATCTTTTTAACCAAACTGTTGTTAGGTGCCAAGAGCCAGTCGTTACTTCTGTATTTTAATCTGTGACCCAGAAATCCAAATTACCTTTCTTACAGATTGTGATTGAATCACTCCTTGTATCCCTAAACTTTTTAGTGTTTTGACTAGAATTTCATAATCTTCAGCAGTGCTTTCTAGGTCTAATGCTAACATTTTAATGCTTCAGGGAATATCATATGGAATATCATATGTCTCCACAAGAATGACCATTTGGGGGTTAATTTTCATCAGATTTGAGAAACTCCTGTGTGTTCTCATTCATGTCCAGGATAACTGCCTTTGGACAGACAGCAGACATTTCTTTCATTTATGTCAAGCTGGCAAAAAGCAACATCAGTTCCCTTAAATAAGGAGCCAGCAAGCACTGCTTTTACCTCTTCTCTGACTGTTACGACTTGGCTACTGCAGCTGTGGATGCATGTCATTATTCCTCAGCACAAGAAGCCCCTTTTGTCTTCAGAGACTTCAGCTCCTTCCTCTGCCTTGGCATTTTTCTTTCTTACTTAAGCTTGTCTTCTATTCTTTCAAGGAAGACTTCTTCCTTGATAACCTCAATTGCAGAAAAAACTTTCGTCTGGCCCTTTCACTTTGTCCTCTAGGATGGAGATTAATTTAACACTTCGTGAACACCTAGTTGTTGCTGGGTACTGGTGGAAAAGCAGATGTGCACTCTTTTAACAGGTCATTACTCAGTTAACTTTGCCCACCATACTTTTTTTTCCTCAGTCCTTTGTAGTTGCTGTTGGTAGCTGTTATAGCTAATCCTCATGACAATTTACTATTCACGTTGACTGTGTGTGGGCTTTTTGGCATGGGTTCTTGCCTTTTCTCACTATATTGAGTTCATCTGCCTTGCTTGACATTTAGCATTATGTTATTGGGCCCTAATAAACAGATCTGCTGTAGTTAGTAATAATGATAATAATTACTAGCGTTTATATGTTGCTTTAAGGTTTGCAATGTGTTATCTCATGGCTCTTAAGTAGCTCTTTTTTTCTCTGCCTACCAAAGAGCAGATTTTCTCAGGCTTCTACTAGCTACTCCACCCTCAGTATAAAAGAATGGGGAAAAAATGGCCTAGCTATATAGTGAGAATGAGATGCCACAGAGCAACAGCCTGAGTGCTAAATTGGTATGACCAAGAGGAACCTCTGGCATTTTGGATGGATTGTCTATGCAGGGTTGTCTCAATTGCTTCTACAGAAAGTTATGGACAATAATTATCCAATATGAGAAGACATAGAGGCTTAACAGTCTTTATACCAAGGAAGGCAGTAACCACTTTGATGAGATCATAGACTCATCAGAGTATCTCAAAATATTTCATGTTGTGAAAATATTTTCATCTTAAACTCTTGAATGTAATATTTGGTGTTACTAGGTACTGAATCCTAACAAGTTGGCCTTAGTGTGTTTTAGAAGAGCAGGGACAGAATTAATTAAGAATTATTTATTTAGGCCTATTTATTGAGGCCTGTTATTAAAGGTAATTACAATGGGAGTGCCAAAAAAATAAAACATACCCATATTTTCAGCATTGCGAAAAACCCTCAGTTGATCCATCCCGCCCTACTAGCTATCATTCTATGCTTCTCCTTCCTAAACTCTTTGAGAAAGGTATCTGTGATCTGTCTTCATTTCCTTTCCTCTCATTCTTTGCAGGCTGGCTTCTAACCTTACCGTTCAATTGAAACTGTCCTCTCCAAAGTTACCAAGGATAGTTTTAGGTCATACATTTTTATTGGCGTCTTCTGTTTCTTACATCATAGTGATCTCCATTCCAGAGAGCCAGCTCATATAATAAATAATATTTTTTAGGGAGGAAAAAAAAATCAACACAACTGTTTGATACTTTGAAAAAGCCTAAAAACATGTGCACTATGTGACATCTTGTGGACCTCCCACCTTCACACAAGGGTGAGTTGGGGCATCCTCTAAAATCTCTTCATTCACGTCCTATTTGAACGTTATAATTTTGTTACATTTACTTGTTTTTTGGTGTGTGGCTGTTTTTTCCACTTACATTGTTATAACCAGTGATCTCTTAATTTCTAAAATCTAATGGCCTTTTCTCCATCCTCATCCTTCTTGACCACTTTACCTCCCTTAACCATGCCAGTCACCCACTTCTCCTTGATGCTCTCTTGATTTCTGTGACACTCTTCTACCTTCATTCTCTTCTTACCTGTTTGACCTTTCCTTCTCACTCTCCTTTGATGGATCTTCGTCTAGGTCATATGTGCTAAGGGTGGATATCTCCCAAGACTCTGTCCTGAACAGTCTTCTCTTCTCACTGTATCCTGTTTCCCTTGGTGATCTCATCAGCCTTTTTAGATTGAAATAGAATCTATGCAGGTGAATCTCATCGGTTCATCTGGCCTGATCTCCAGTCTCATGTCTCCCACTGACTTTTAGGCATCTCAAAATGTATGTCTCGTAGACATCTTAAAATCAGCATGTCTAAGATTGAATTCATCTTTCTCCAAATAACCTCCCCTCTTCCAAATTTATTACCATTGAGAATACCACCATCCTCTCATACGAGTTGTCATCCTCAGCTCCTCATTTGCTCTCCCATCCAGTCAGTTCCCAAGTCATGTCCATTTTGCCTGTATAACATTTCTTCTCTCTCCCTGCCACTGCTCTGGTTCTGGCCCTCATCACCTCAAGCAATAACCTTCTAGTTGGTTATCCCTTCCTCAAGTCTCTTCCCTCTGTAGCCCATTCTTCACTCAGCTGTCAAACTGATCTTCCTAAAGTACAGTCTGACCTTCTTCCTCATTCCCCTGTCCCTCCCATGCTTTACAGAAAGAATCCTTAACCTTTTTTTGTGTGTTTTGGACGCTCTGGGTAGTCTGCTGAAACCTATTGACCCCTTCTCAGAATCATATTTGTATACATTTTTCCTTGTGTTTTGATGCTCTGATTTTAGTTTTAACCAAATAAA
Organism: Trichosurus vulpecula; assembly: GCF_011100635.1. Lineage (NCBI taxonomy): Eukaryota > Metazoa > Chordata > Mammalia > Diprotodontia > Phalangeridae > Trichosurus > Trichosurus vulpecula. The sequence goes on from NC_050581.1 coordinate 168,929,468, forward strand.
AGTATATATATAAAATATATATATAAAGGAACATTAGTTATCTTTAAATGTAGTTTTCTTCTAAGAGTTTTAAAATGCACCAGGCTATAGCCGTGCACACCAGTAATGTAATACTGCCTTTGCCTTTTGTTCTGGCTTTTTTTTTTGCCCAGTTCTTTTAATATTGTAGTGAAGGCCATATCATTTTACAACGCAGATTTATAATTACATGGTAGTGTGTTTAAGTGACAAAGTGAAGTTTGAAATGCAATGTCTGTTATAACCATCTTATTTTCTGAGATTCTTCTTCCCTCAATAAACAAATAAACCATCATTTGAGACAACCTGCTAGAATCTAAAAAAGTCTTTTTTTTTTTCCTTTTTCTTGAGAGGTAGAGGGGGGAAAATTCCACACTTTCTGTTTTCTGTTACAAGAGTTCGCCTTGTCCCACTTCAAGGGAAAAAAATATGCTATTTTAGGTTTTATTAACATCCCTCAAAAATAATGCTTCATCAAGATGGCAGTATTTTTTTTTCTTACCAAAGAGTAAGAAAGTATACAAGTATAAGCATATTGTCTACTTTGTTAATGAATTCTTCCTTTTAAGGGTACATCAGTTTTAAGACTTTGTTAGTTAGAAGCATCTGAATAAAATTATTCCCCCTCTCCCCCAAATTAAAATGACATCAAACTTAAAAGCCACGATCTACAAAATAAAAATCGAAGGCTACCATTGTTCCTTCTCCCCTTTCCTGGACCAGGACCCTTCTCCTAGATCTGAGAACCTAGACCAATAGATCTGAGTCTTCCTTGGTCCACGCCCCTGCACTTGGGGTAGACGATCCTCTTGTCCTTGGATGTCCTTTCTCTGGTCTCCTCTCTCCTTTATTCTTCTAAAGGTCAGGGACTGCTTCTTTTTTAATCTTTCTGTTCTCTGACTTCAGCCATTCTAATTCAGACCCTCATTATTTCTCATGTGGATTGTTGTAATCATAGTCCCTAAGAAGTTGGGGGCAGCTAAGAGTGCCAGGCCTGGAGTCAGGAACACTCATCTTCCTGAGTTCAGTCTGGCCTCAGCCAGTGAGAGAGAGAGAGAGAGAGAGAGTGAGAGAGTGTGTGTGTGTGTGTGTGTGTGTGTGTGTGTGTGTGACCCTGGGCAAGTCACTTAACCTTGTTTGCCTCAGATTCAGATGGTACAGAGACAGGTACCACAGGCAAAGTTCCTCCTCTTCTGTCATTTCCAAGACAACTCATAAGCTTGGCCTATACCATCTGAATTGATTTACTTAGGACTCAGTAGGGGGATTGTTGGCTTCAGTGGTTTATCTATCTTTGCTATTGAGGATCATAACATATGGAGGTCCTTAATAAAAAGATCCAAACCATAAGATTCTATCATGATTAGTTTTTCGCCCCCAGATGAGGAGTAGAACTTGAGCTGTTTATGACAGAGGGGTCAGACCTCTGTCTTCCTCTCCCTGTGCCAAATCTCAGCCATTTGTTACTCCCTTCCATTGTAGTGCCCCCACTTGAAGTTATGATATTTCATGTTTTAAAAAATCAGGAATTAAGAATGGCTTTAAAAATTAGAGAAATGTGTATTAAATGCCTGCCAGCTCCAGTATGGTGGTCAGGGAACCACACTCTGGAGCATCTGACTTCCCAACTGTCAGATCTCAATGTTGCTCTCAGCTGAGCTTCCTCTTCCCTCTGGAGTCCTGGTGCTCATTCTCATGATGGAAATCTCAAAGATTCTGTGTTGACTAGTGGCTCTTCGGCATTTATTGGTGTCCTAGAGGTACTCTTGTCACTACATATCCCCAGCACTCGTCCATTGTCTTGCACAAAGTAGGCATTTCATAAATATTTGTTGAATTGGACCATGAAGAGAAAGCCACAGAGATGGACTCGGTTGAGAGAGACATCAGTTGTGCCGGACAACTCTGGAAGATATAGTAGAGTGATGAGCCCCTGACAGGAAAGCAGTGATCGAGGCCAACACCTTGGCATGTGCCCTGCACAGCTGGGTAGGCTATTCTGAGCACAGGCCAGTAGACCACAGAAGATAGAGCTCAGCTCATAGTTGTTTAAAACCAAAGGCAGTGCCCAGATGTTTATAATCTAGAAAGGAAGATCTGGATAGATGCTGCTTTTTCAGCCACACCTGTCTGGACACAACGCAACTGGCTTCATTTTCTAACCCGAAAGCCAATAGTACAAAAGGGGAAAAAATACTCATGTGGGGTCCATTGTGCAAACTGGCTCAACAAAGTGTCCAAGTAAGGAGACTGAGCAAAACCTTGTAAACATGCGATACTTTCACTACCGCCCGTCGTAACTGCTGGTGGCTGGTTTCCTAGGTGGTTTTGCTGTGTTCTCTCCCTTTTGTTTATTTTTTTATTTTCCTTTATTCTGCAGTTGATATTCCTCTAGGCTGCATCCAAATGCGCCTTGCCTTAGGGAGAGATAGACAAGAAGAAAGCCTATGTCTTTCCCCTCAGGCTCAGGCTTTGGGAAATCAAAGCTTCACGGAAGCAGCTTCTGCCTGCCTGTTGTGGGGTCAGTGATTTGTGTAATATTTTCTCTGTCAGCTCAGCTCTCCTGATTTCTTTTGAGTAAAGGAATGAAAAGCTGTGGAGTTGCTGCCTTTTTAAACAGGTGTAGTGTGTGGCTGTGGTCAAAAGCAAATCCAGCACTCCTGCTGCCTGCATTTCCTCTTGTTCCTCTTGTTTTTCTCTATAGTGAGGTAATTCCATTGAAACTCACCCATATTCACTGAGAAGCAGCAGAATGGAAAAGGGCTCTGAGCACCTTAGATTTTCTGTAATGTGCATGAAGGATTCTGATAACCCAATTTGCAATCAAACTATAATTGAGCTTTTTGCATCAAATTATTGTTACATGAAATGTTTGTTATTCATCTTATTTAGAATACTTTATATTGTGTTCTGATTTTTAGTAAATTAATCTCTTAATGACTTTTTCGTTTACATTTTCAGGAATAGTCAGTACTAGAAATTATGATTTGGGTCTGATTGGGACATTTTGGCGACCTTTCAGTTGCTGAAGCCCAGACAAAATCTAATTATAAGAGAATGTAGGATTTATGTAGGACTGGCTTTGCCTGATCAAACTGCTAGCACTTTTTTTAGAGTTTTCAGTCTTGCCCTATACAAAATAAGTGAAACGTCACCCTTTGCAGCGTCATTGATCACATTCCATGTAACCTTGAGTTATTCTTGACTTTTTTCCGTGAAATGTAAATAGGTGTCATTGTGATCAAGATTGGAATAATTGATCATGAACCTAGCTTACTTTTTAAAAGAAAAAAAATTTAGTAATACTTTTTTGCTTTTAAATCTCAATCATTGTTAGATGAAGGCTGCACTCTCCATTTTCTACTCTCTCGAATTGAACTCTTCCTTGTGACAAAGAAAAGCAGTTAAGCAAAAACAATCAATAGAGCGAATGTGTGTGACAATATATGCACCATTCCATCCCTAGAGACTGCCCTAACTCTAACAAGGGGAGCAGATCCCCAATACTTCCCATGTAAAATGCTGTTTGGGGAAAACCCCATCCTGCTTCTCATGTGAAATAAGCTTCAGTGAGACCTTTTATTCAAAGGGAGATTACTTTAAGGGCAAAATGCTGTGTAGTAGGTCTTCTAGACATTGTACCATGCATAGGTAGCAGGTAAGGGCCCTAGAATCTCATACAGCATTCTTCTAGTGTGGTCCAGTGACGTAGTCTTTAAGGATCACATTATAGTGAGGTCTCCAAATTTTTTTTTTTAATAACTGATCAGCGTACTTTTTTCCCATTATTGGGAATACCAAATAATAGAAGTAGTGCGTTAATATGAAAGCTTTATCTTACTATAGTACTCATTATGAAATATCCATATACACCCTTTTATGCTTCAGTGATTTAAGAGCTTCATTGGTTCTCTTTCCATTGATATAGTATTCAACTCCATTTGTGCCTTAGGAGATGGTTTTCATGAATTGCTGTGGCTAAAAAATATTCATTACCTTATAGCCACCTCTGGAGAAGAGCTGCTTTGAACTTAGGATGGTCCTTTTATAGCAGACGCATATATTTATAGGCCTATACTTAGGCTTTACCAGCTTAGTAGGACCTACCAGAGCCTCGCTCTGTTGGCTTTGCTTTGTAGTATTCAGAGCGACTGCCATACCATTAGGAGATACTGGATTATTAAAGTTTTTTCAAAGTTGTTTTCCTTTACAATGTTGTTGGCCGATATTGTATATTGTATGAATCTCCTGGTTCTGCTTACTTATTTCTGTTCATACAAGTCTTTCCAGGTTCTCTGAAATCATTCTCTTCATTCCTTACAGTGTAGTAATAAATAGTGCATTACATTCACTGATATTGCTCAGCTGGTTCCCAATTAATGTGTTCTCCCTGAATTTTCATCTTTTTGCCACTACAAAAAGAGTTGCTGTAAACAGTTTTGTACGTATGGATCCTTTTCCTCTTTCTTTGATCTCTTTTAGGATATTGGCCTATTGGTGTGCACAATTTAGTGACTTTGAGCATAGTTCTGAATTACTTTCCAGAAAAAATGGCCAATTCACAACTATGCTACCAGTGCATTGATGTTTTATTTTCCCTCGGCTCCTTCATTTGTCATTGCCCTTTTTTGTTAATTTTACTAGTTTAGTGAATGTAGAGTAGTACCTTAAAGTTGTTTCATCATGCATTTTTCTAGTACTTGTGATTTGGAACACTTTTTCACATGACTGTTGATAGTCAATTATTAATAGACAATTAATATTTGATTTCTTCCTTTGAAAACTGCCTGTTCATATCCTTTGGCCATTTATTGATTTGAGAATGACTCTTGTTCTTAAAAATTTGAATCAGTTTCTTATATATCTTGGAAATGAGATCTTTATCAGAAAAAACTTGGTGCAAAGATTTTTTTTCCCAATTTCCTTTCTAATTTAACTACATTGGATGTTTGTGTGTTCAGCTAGGTGGCCAAGTGGATAAAATGCTAGGCCTGGAGTCAGGAACACTCATCTTCTTGAGTTCAAATCTAGACTCATACACTTCATAGCTGAGTGACCTTGGGCAAGTCACTTAACCCTATTTGCCTTAGTTCCTCATCTGTGAAATGAGCTGAAGAAGGAAATGGCAGAGCACACCAGTGTCTTTGCCAAGAAAACCCCAAGTGGGGTCACAGAATCAGACTCAACTGAAATGACTGAACAAGACTTCTTCATTGTATATAATCAAAACTGTCCATTTCATTTGTGTATTCAAAATTGCCCATTATATCTTGCATAATACTGTCACTTGTTCAGTCATGAATTCTTTCTCTGTCCATAGTTTTGAAAGTCATGTTTTTCCTTCTTCCTCTGATTTATGATATAACCTTTTATCTCTAAGTGTATCCATTTGGAGCTTTTCTTGGTACATGGTGTGAAATGTTGAGCTATACCTAATTTCTTCCAGAGTTTCCCGTGTTCTTAGAATTGTTACTTTTTACCCACAAGCTGGGGTTTTGAGGTTTATCTATCTCTAAGCCACTATCTTCTTTGTTTCTGTATATTTTGTTCCTAATCTTTTCCACTGATCAACCAGTCTTATTTTTAAACCAGTATCAAAACATAGCCTCCTCCTTTTTAAAAAAAAATTTATTTCCTTGAGATTTTTGACTTCTTATGTCTTCCAATGACTTTCATTATTGTTTTTTGTAGCTCTGTAGAGTGATATTTTGGTAGCTTGATTGGTATAGTACTTAATATATAATATACCAAAACCAGTACACCAATACAAAATTAATTTAGATAGTATTGTTATTTTTATTATATTGGTTCAGCCTACCCATGATCAAGGAATATTTCTCCAATTATTTAAAAAATTTCTCCAGTTCAGGTCTGTATTTGTTTTTTTTAAAATTTATTTAATATATTTAGTTTTCAGCATTGATTTTCACAAAAGTTTGAATTACAAATTTTTTCCCCATTTCTACCCTCCCCCCACTCCAAGATGGCGTATATTCTGGTTGCCCCATTCCCTAGTCAGCCCTCCCATCTGTCACCCCACTCCCCTCCCATTCCCCTTTCCCTTCTTCTCTTATATGGCAAGATAAATTTCTATGCCCCATTGCCTATGTATTTTATTTCCTAGTTGCATGCAAGAACTTTTTTTTTCTTGTTGTTTTTGTACGTCTGTTTTTAAAACTTTGAGTTCCAAATTCTCTCCCCTCTTCCCTCCCCACCCACCCTCCCTAAGAAGGCAAGCAATTCAACATAGGCCACATGCATATCATTATGTAAAACCCTTCCACAGTACTCATGTTGTGAAGGATTAATTATGTTTTGCTCCTTCCTAACCTATCCCCCTTTATTGAATTTTCTCCCTTGACCCTGTTCCTTTTTGAAAGTGTTTGTTTTTGATTGCCTCCTCCCCCTGTCTACCCTCCCTTCTCTCATCCCCCCTTTTTTATCTTCTTCCTCCTTTTTTCCTGTGGGGTAAGATACCCAATTGAGTGTGTATGGTATTCCCTCCTCAGGTCAAATCCAATGAGAGCAAGATTTACTCATTCCCCCTCACCTGCCCCCTCTTCCCTTCCTACAGAACCACTTTTTCTTGCCACTTTTATGTGAGATAATTTACCCCATTCTATCTTTCCCTTTCTCCCTCTCTCAATATAGTCCTCTCTTATCCCTTAAATTGATTTTATTTTTTTAGATATCATCCCTTCATATTCAACTCACCCTGTGCCCTTTGTGTGTGTGTGTGTATGTATATACATACATAGATACACACATGTGTATACACACACACACATATATGTATATATATGTGTATATATATATATATATATATATATATATATATATATATACATATATATATGCATATTCCTTTCAGCTACTATGATATTGAGGTCTCATGAATGATACACATCATCTTTCTATGTAGGAATGTAAACAAAACAGTTCAACTTTAGTAAATCCCTTATGATTTCTCTTTCTTGTTTACCTTTTCATGCTTCTCTTGATTCTTGTGTTTGAAAGTCAAATTTTCTACTCAGCTCTGGTCTTTTCACTGAGTGTAACCAGAATGGCCTTTGTTTTCTTTGAGTGACTCAGCTTACCTCATTGAGCCTCTGAACGCTGTGGCTTGCTCTTCTGGGGCAGGAAGTCCAGCCACCATACCAGGAATCAAAACTTCCTATGTGATGAGTCATGGGCCTGGCTGAGGGAGGTGTTAGCTCCAGAACCTGGTCTACGCTAGGGGGAGGGGCCAAGTCAAGAACCAATCGGCCCTGGTCATTCAGGCTGCGCTTGATGATGTCAAAAACTCTATAAGAGGGGAGAGGACAGCTTGAAGCTCTCTCTTCCCTTTTCCGGTTGGTCTGGGAGCAGCGGCAAGCAAGCGTGACTCTGGGCTAGCCCTTGCTCTCGGGCGAGCCCAGATGTTGGTAACTATGAATTGTATTGGGTCTGTCTGTTGATATTTGTAACTTGTTTGTATTTTGGTTTTGAGGTTCGGGGTGCTGGTTTGTTTTTCCCCCAAACTAAATGAATGTTTTAAACCTCAGGGTGCTGGCTTTTTTCCCCTGAAGTACGTGAATCTGTATTTGGTCTGTCTCTTGATGCTTGTCTGTATGCTCCCCTGAACTAACTGAATGCTAACTGAATGCTGGCGTTTTCCCCTGAACTAAATGAATGTTGTCTGTATGCTAAGTGAATGCTGGATTAAAGTAAGCTGGTCAACCCCTTCACCGTGCTTTCCTTGTTTAAGCAGATAAAAAGAACCTGTGCTTTCTTGGCAGCCTCCTGGGTCCCAGCAGCCCCCTGGTGCTGGCTGTGGGGGAGGGATCTTACTCCCCCACAGAAGCTGCTAGCTGGGTTGTTAAAGCACTGAGAAAGCTTGAAAGTCCTCTATTTTATTGAAAGTCCATATTTTGCCTTGGAGCATGATACTCAGTTTTGCTGGGTAGGTGATTCTTGGTTTTAATCCTAGCTCCATTGACCTCTGGAATATCATATTCCAAGCCCTTCAGTCCCTTAATGTGGAAGTTGCCAGATCCTGTGTTATCCTGATTGTTTTTCCACAATATTCAACTTGTTTCTTTCTGGCTGCTTGCAGCATTTTCTCCTTGATCTGGGAGCTCTGGAATTTGGTGACAATGTTCCTAGGAGTTTTCTTTTTGGGATCTATTTGAGGAGGCGATCTGTGGATTCTTTCAATTTCTATTTTGCCCTGTGGCTCTAGAATATCAGGACAGTTCTCCTTGATAATTTCTTGAAAGATGATATCTAGGCTCTTTTTTTGATCATGGCTTTCAGGTAGTCCAATAATTTTTAAATTATCTCTCCTGGATCTATTTTCTAGGTCAGTGGTTTTTCCAATGAGATACTTCACATTGTCTTCCATTTTTTCATTCCTTTGGTTCTGTTTTATAATATCTTGATTTCTCATCAAGTCACTAGCTTCCACTTGCTCCAGTCTAATTTTTAAGGTAGTATTTTCTTCAGTGGTCTTTTGGACCTCCTTTTCCATTTGGCTGATTCTGCCTTTCAAGGCATTCTTCTCCTCATTGGCTTTTTGGAGCTCTTTTGCCATTTGAGTTAGTCTATTTTTTAAGTGTGTTTCTTCAATATTTTTTCAGTATTTTTTGGGTCCCCTTTAGCAAGTCATTGACTTGTTTTTCATGGTTTTCTCGCATCACTCTCACTTCTCTTTCCAATTTTTCCTCTACTTCTCTAATTTGCTTTTCCAAATCCTTTTTGAGCTCTTCCATGGCCTGAGACCAGTTCATGTTTTTCTTGGAGGCTTTTGGTGTAGGCTCTTGCACTTTGTTGACTTCTTTAGGCCGTATGTTTTGGTCTTCTTTGTCACCAAAGAAAGATTCCAAAGTCTGAGACTGAATCTGGGTGCATTTTTGCTGCCTGGCCATGTTCCCAGCCAACTTACTTGACCCTTGAGATTTTCAGCGGGGTATGACTGCTTGTAGAGCAAAGAGTACTTTGTTCCAAGCTTGAGGGGATGCGCTGTTGATTTCAGAGCTCTTTCTATACAGCCAGCTCTGCCACACCAGCACTCCTCCTTCCTCAAGAACGACCAACCTGGACCTGATGCAAATCTTCAGCAGATTCTTCACTCCTGCTCTGATCTGCCACTTCCTCCCACCACATGGGCCTGGGGCGGGAAGTAACTATAGCTGTAGTTCTGTAGCTGCACCTCCCCCGCTGCCCCTGGGGCAGTGGCTGAACCACAAACTCTGTCCCCCACAGCTTTTCCCACTAACCTTCTCTGTTGTCTTTGGTGTTTGTGGGTTGAGAAGTCTGGTAACTGCCACAGCTCAGTGATTCAGGGTGCTAGGGCCTGTTCTGCCTGGCTCCTGGTCTGGCTGGTCCTGCCGCCTCCCATGCTGAGCTCTGTTCCCCTCCACTCCGTGCTCAATAGACCTCATCCAGCAACCATCCAGGCTGTCCTGGGCTGGATCCCTGCTTCCCTCTGCTATTTTGTGGGTTCTGCAGTTCTAGAATTTGTTCAGAGCCATTTTTATAGGTTTTTGGAGGGACGTGGTGGGGAGCTCATGCAAGTCCCTGCTTTCCAGCTGCCATATTGGCTCCACCCCCCTTAGGGTTCATATAGTTCTTAATGAATGTATCTAGGTAGATAGACTCAAGTTTTTATATATTCTGCATTTATTTTAAATGAAATTTCTCAGAAATGCTGATTATTTTGTGGAATTATTTTATACCTTGTATCTTTGCTACAGTTATTGTTTCAATTTCTTTTTGGGTGGCTCTCCAAGATTTCCTAAGTAAACCATCATATTGGCAAAAAGCAACAATTTTGTCTCCTGTTACAATGTTTATTTCCTCAATTTCTTTTCTTATTGCAATGGCTATCATTGCCCTATATCAAATACTAGTGGTGTGAGAATGAACATTCTTTGCTTTATCCCTGCTCTTACTAGAAAGGTATCTTGTTTATTCCCATTACTTATAAGACTGATTTTTTGTTTTAGATAGACATTACCACCATTTTTAAAAAAAAGATCTGTTTATTCCTGGTTCGTTGTTGTTATTGTAGTTTTTAAACAGGAGTGAGTGTTATATTTTGTCAAGCTTTTATTGCATTTATTGCTATGAACATTTTTGTTATTGTTAAAAATATGATTTATTATATTGTTTTACTAACAGCCAACCCTTCTCACCTTGTACAAATCTAACCTAGTCATAGTATATAATCTTTGTGATAATTTTTTGTATTCTCTTTGCTAACATTCATTTTAAAATTTTGCAGTAATGTTCATTAGGGATATTGGCTTTTAGTTTTATTTGTTTCGACTCCTGGTCTGGACCATATTTATGTCATAGAAAGAATTTGGTAGGATTCCTTCTTTTGATATTACAAACAATTTGCGTAATAGAGGAATTGTTTTTTGAATGTTTGATAGAATTCCCTTGTAAATGCAATCTTCCCCCTTTGTGGTTAGACTTTGTTTTACTTATGACTAATTACTGTCTTAATCTATCCTCCCTCTTATTTCCCCTACTCCCCTTTCCTCCTGTTTTCCTGTTAAGTGAAATAAATTTTTTGTCTCCAACTCTGAGAGAGAGAGAGAGAGAGAGAGAGAGAGAGAGAGAGAGAGAGAGAGAGAGTGTGTGTGTGTGTGTGTGTGTGTGTGTGTGTGTGTGTATTCTTTCCTCATTTTGGCAGTTCAAATGAAAGTGAGATTCAGGGGTCTCCAGCTCTCCAAACCCTTCCTCCTTATTTGCATAATCTTCTACTGGTATAACCTAGTTATGTGAGACAATTTCCCCCTTTCTTCTGCTCCAGTCCCCCCAGTCCCTCACTTATTTCTCTTCACCTTCCATTCTTCTTAAGATCATTAAAAGCATAACAAAATTGGTTCTAGGACCTCTCTCTTATTTGACTCCTTCTATGACTATGATGATATTAGGCTGTAGTTTGCTATAGATTATGTGGAGTGTTAGAGACAAATGTTTTGAATAAGAATTATTATACTAGTGCAGTCAAACCTCCACTTTTGTGGGGGTAACATTCTTAGAAAATGGCGTGAAAATCAAAAACATGAATATTGATACATTGAACTTCTGGAGAATAGGAGCTTAGGTTCCCGTGACCATAAAAAACTGTAATCTTTCACTAGAGATTGCTGAAAATACACTTTTCAGCATGCAGTTCTTTATAACAAAACATTAATTCTGATAATATGAACTTTTCCTAACACAGAAGCCATGGAATAATCCATAAAATGCAGTTCGCAACATAAAATTCTTAACATGCAAAACATTTTTTCTCACTTAGTAATTTCCTAGAATTCTGTGACCTTTTGTGCTAACATCTCAAAAAAAAAACCCCAAAGCATATTGATTTCAGGCTATATTCGCTTTTTATAACGCAAAATCTATAGTACCACACAGCAAAAAAAGTTCTTAAAACTAAAACATTTTTTAACCTGAATCTTAGTTTCCACTAGGTCCGATGGCAGTGTGAGGATATTGTACTAGGTCTACACTGTACTGCTGTAAACCTCTGTCCATCTTGATTGCCCTCTGAAAAGCGAGGGAGAGGTTGCTGGGACTTTAGTCACTGCTATTGGAAGATGCCAAGGTTGGTGAGGTCTCTGCGTCTTCTCCAATGCTCTGTCCTTCGTGGCTTGTGGATGGCACTGGAGAACATGAAGGACACACCAGCCTGAAATAACCGGTCAGCAACATCTGCTTGGTGTGCCATTAGAGATCTGTAAGTATCTTGGAGTATGGGAGCATGACAGAAGCTAACGTTCAAGGGGGTCGGCAGCCTCTCGGGTGAGCAGCCTCAATTTCTCTAGCCAGCCGGTTGGTTAAGCCGACTGAGGCTGCAGACATCTGCCCCTTAGTGGTCTGAGGCCCAGGGAGTTCATCCTGCAGTCAGGATGGTCATTCACTCATTCATTCATTTATTCACAGGTTCACTCACTCATGCATTTCCTTCCTTCTTTCCTTCCTTCCCTCCCTCCTTTCCTCCTCTCCCTTCTTTCCTTCCCTGCCTACCTTCCTCTTCTCCTCCCTCCCTCCCTTCCCTTTCCTTTTTTCCTTCCCTCCCTTCTTTTTCCCTCCCTCCCTTCCTCTCTTCCTCCCTTCTTTCCTTCCCTCCTTCCTTTCCTTTCTTCCTCCCTCTCTTCCTTCCTTCCTTCCTTCCTTCCTTCCTTCCTTCCTTCCTTCCTTCCTCCCTCCCTCCCTCCCCTTTTCTTCTTTCCTTCTCTCCCTTCTTTCTTTCCCTCCCTCCCTTCCTTCCTTCCCTTTCCTTCTTTCCTTTCCTCCCTTCTTCTTTGCTTCCCTCCCTTCCTTCTTTCCTTCCTTCCTGCCTTCCTCCCTTTATTTTCTCACTAAGCTGCATTGACTTTGCATGCTTGGGCTTAGAGCCCAAAGGATTTGTACCACTCTTTGAGGGCATAATTTTAACACAGAAAGGCAAATGATGAAAATATGCAACAAATGCACAAGAAGCTTTTTACAACTGTGTAGGGTGAACAAGACCAGTGAAGCCCCTAGTAGGATACCAGCTACTCCACAAACTTACGTGCATCATTCCTCTCATTTTTTTCCACTGTGCATAACTGCAAATGTGCATGGTTGCCAACCCTAGAGTGAAAATGAGATTACTCATCTCCCTCGCCCCCCTCCAGTCCTAGCTGGAGCTGCAGAAGTTCTTTTCTTCCATCCTGGCTGTCTGTGAAGAAGGCTCCTGTCGCTGTGGGCCCCAGGCACCACCCCTAGAAGCCCATGGAAGATGCAAGTTGTACCTGAACCCACGGCCCCAAGGGGCACAGCAGCCTCTAGTGCCCATGGTCCTATCACCACCCCCTTGGAGGATCTGGAGCTCTGGACCCAATTCTGCCAGGCTGGCACAGAGATCGTCATCACCAAATCTAGCAGGCGGATGTTCTCTCAGTGCAAGATCAGACTCTTGGGCTTGGTCCCCTACTTGAAGTATGTGGGGCTGGCAGATTTTGTGCTGATGGACAACTTCAGGTATTAGTGGACCAAAGACCAGTGGGAGGTGGTGGGCAAGGCAGAGCCACGGCTCCCTGGCCACTCCTACATCCACCTGGACTCACTGGCCTATGGCGGCCACTGGATGAAGGAGCCTGTGTCCTTCCGCAAAATGAAACTGACCAACAACACCTTGGACCAGCTCGGCCATATCATCCTTCATTCCATGCACCACTATCAGCCCCGCTTTCTCGTGGTACAAGCCGATGACCTCTTCAATGTCTGCTAGAGTCGCTTCCAAGTCTTCACTTTCCCCCAGATGGTCTTCATCTCTGTCACAGCCTATCAGTATGAGCAGATCACCAAATTCAAAATCGACAATAATCCCTTTGCAAAAGGATTCCGGGAACAAGGGAAGAAGCCAAGAAGGGCCCACAGACTCAGCCCAGCCCAGGGGCAGAAGAGGAAGAGGCTTGGGGAGCTTGCTTCCAGTCCCGAGTCTGAGAAATCTGGTCTGACCAAGGAGGCGACTGTGGAGGTCCAGGACAGTGCCAGCTCTGGGCCGGTCAGCTGCAGATACTCCCCTTTCTGGGGAGGGCCTCGGTGCCAGCGGACCAGAGAGAGGAGCCATCCAGAGAAGCATCCGTGCCCACCCCTGGGCCTTACCCTGTGTGCAGGTTCCAGGATTATGGTCCCAGTGTCTGGAAAGCTGTTCCTGGCAGTGATCGTCGGCCCAGGCCTGTGGTTCCAGGTCCTATGCTATCTGGTACTGAGCCAGAGCTCAGACAGCTGCCTGGGTTCTGTGCTCCCCCAGACAAGGCTGGCCCCCATGGTCCCCTGTACCCTCCCAACAGCCTGGAGGCTGGGCCAGGTCAGTGGCTGGTCCCCACCCCTGCACACAGACAGCCCTGGCCCTTCCCTTCCCTGGATGGTGCTGCCCACGGGGGCACCCCAGACTGGGGCCAGCGTCTTCTCTTTTCCTATGCTTGCTGGTGAGAGCCACGGTGTCCTCCTCCCCTCTGGACTCAGGCCTGGAAGGAAGAATTAATAGCCCCATGGCTGCTTCCCTGTCTATTGATAGCCCTGGCGTCTTGAAAGGGAGGCTGAGGCAGAGGCTGGAGAGGGGGCAGAAGAGGATGCGTCTGGCTTGAATGAGGCTTCGGCAGCTTGAGGAGATGGGCGCTCTTAGTCTATAGGAAACTGGTGTTGGGACAGGGTCCAACAGGCTCGGTTTAAGCCACACTACGAGTCCCAGCAATTCTGCCATTCCCACACCTGGCTGTCTGTCCCTCCACTAAAGCGCCCTCTTTCCTGGCTCTCCCCCACCTTCCTTCCTTTCCCTCTACCGCCTCTTCTGTCTTCCTCCTTCTCCCTCTTCCCTCCTGTCCTTCCTCCTTTCCTCCTTGGAGGAGACTCAGAGTTAGGGAATCATTCACATCCCCTGACACTGCTCCCTCTGGGTGGGTGGGGGGTCTTCTGGACCCCAGCCATTCCTGCCCTGAACCCACAATCCACAGACACCCAGCACTGGTAGGACCCAATGCCCTCCTTCCTCTGCACCCTCCTCTGTCTGTAGTTGATAATGATGATAATAATAAACCATACTGTGCTGCTTGAAAAAAAAATGAGATTACTAATAAAATTTTGTGAAATGCTTGAAGTTGCAGAAGTTAAACATGCTAATAATTGGTATTGACTTTATATCCAAATGACCCATTCTTTGAGTTACGAGCTAACTATTGGTATGAAATTCAAAAATGGAGGATGTTTTTGTTACTGTTGATATGTTTTTACTTTGCCTTCTGTCTATTATCCTACTGGGTTTTCTTCTTGTGTATCTCTTTCTGCTTCTCAAGACTGGTATATGCAGATGTTGATAATTATGCAGTTATTAGCCTAGCCCAGTTTTGATAATCTTGCATTCATCTCCACTTGAGATAAGTTTCGGACATTGTCATCACAGTTGGCAACTACAGTATTAAAATGACGTATTAAGAATATCTTTATTCTGTTTGACCTATAATTCCATGTATCAAATATGCATTACTTATATTAATAGGAAATTAATGAAAAGTGAATGGCAATTTTTGCTTCCTTCACTTAAAACAAACAGAAGAGAGAGCCCATAAAAAGCTTAATCAGAGAAATGGACAGTTGCGTAGTAATAAAGTGAATGAGGTTGTTGCCTCTATAAGAACGTTTTACATCTTATTAGAATACTCATAATTATTTTAGTTCCTTCACAGAAATCAGTAATTATATTTTTATTTTATCTTAACATTCTTTGCAGCTCTTTGGAAAATTATAGATTGTGTTTTCTGACAGGGACTTTTATGAAACATTGCCTGTGACAGTCCTTAAAAGAACAATTTGTTTTTGAGTTTGTATTCTTGGCTATAACATTTTTCCCATTATTTTATCATGATCTAAAGTTAACTTTCCTCTGCAGGAATTAAAGTAGCATTTCCCTTTTCTTCTTAATCCTTTTATTCATTTAAAAGTTTAAGAACTTTTCTCCTAGGTATGTGTTCTAGGCCAACCATTGGTGTACATATAGGAGATTATCTCATGTCTTGGGCAGAATGGAACAGTTTCCATTTCTATTCTGTGTACTGGCCCTTCAAAAACATCAAGACGGCTATAGTATTTTCCGTCTCTTTTTTTCTTCAGGCTAAATATCCCCAGCTTTTTTCGTTAAGCCTCATAAGTCATGGTCTCAAGGTCCAGCCTGATGGCCCATCTCTAGAAGCTTTCCAGCTTGTCAGTGTCATTCCTTAATTGTGTCATCCAGATGAATATGTAGTCTGACCAGGGCAGTGTTCAGAGGGGCTTTCTCCTCCCATGTTCTGGCTGCCTCTCAGTGTGACTTAATGGGGCATTCACTTTTTGTAGCTACTTAAATTGAGCTTGCACAGTCCACCAAAATCCACCCCCCCCCCCCCCAAGCTGTCTGTCCACATCTCTCCTTTCTTCTGGTCTTAAATTTGGTTCATTCTCTAGCATCCCAATTAACTACTTGTGACTCCACCCAGTTCTCCATCCTCCCCACAATTACAACAGTCCTCTTAATATTGTGCCTCCTGTATATACTGAGGAACAGAAGAACCTTATGAATAAAGTCTGGCTATTACGTGGTTGTCTTTTTATTTTCTATAACACTCAATTATAGGGGTTAGTAGTTATCCCATAAATAATTTGATGACAATATGACAGCATTTCTTATGTGTATCTACATCTGGTGAGCTGTGTCTAGAACATGGGAGATGATATTCCGCCAAATTCAGAGTAGTGGGAAAAGTTGCTGAGGGGCATATTCAGGTTTGAGAATAACAAAATCTGACAAACAGAACTTTCCAAAAGCAGAATGGGCTGTCTTCCTCCCTACAAGGAGTCTTCATGTGAAGCCTGGATGACCAGTTGAGTGTTGACTCCACAAGTGGTTGTATGGGAGGTGCTTTTTTCCTTTAAGATTAATGATTTTATTTTAAAGTCAGCATGCTTTCCCTTCATCCAGCACTATAGGACTTTTAATGCCATATTGACCTTATATGAAATACCCTTGAGTTTTTGACCGGGGTTTGAGTGGTTATTCTCAGTTTTTCAGTGCCGTGATTCATTGAGGTATAGAGTAAATGGAATTGTTCCAAGGTGAAATAACTGACTTAGAAATACAAATCAAGTGTCTTAATTTCCTGTCTGCCCTTTAAATCTCCCCAGGCTTAGAAAAATACCCTACACTTTTGTCTGAATGCCTTCTAAAACCATGTCTACACAAGGCTACTGCATTCAGTACTTTCACTCTTCTGCATGGAATAGTGCAAGTATTTGCAGGAGCCATTTTTGGGGGGCGGACCCCTCTACACACCCGACATTCTTTTCACGTGCCACTGGCCACCTGTTTGGGCAATGAGTCAGTGAAGAGATCCTGCTTATATGGTTAAATCTACCCCGCAGTCACTTCTGGATACAAACAAATGAGGTTGGAAATGCAGAAAGCTACACCAGAAGAAGACAAATCAGCCAATACAAGAACAAGCCACAATCGAGACAATTCGTTGTCCTAATATGGATCTTCTATTTTGGTGACTGGTTTTGAGTTCCTTCTGCTTTTTTCAAATTAATTTCTTTCAGCTGGTGTGGGTGGAGTTCCACAGTGCAGACAGCACTGAATTTGGAGCCAGAAGTCCTGCATTTGGTTTTCAGCTATTCCATGAACTTTTTCTGTGAATTTGGACAAGTCATTTAATCTTTCGAGGCCTAATTTTTCTCATTTGTAAAATGAGTGGGTTGGATTAGATGGACCTGGTTGGTCTCTGATCTTTTGTTGTAGAAAGAATTCTTGTATGGGTTGGATTCAGTTGTTTCCGATGTCCCTTTCAGTTTTCATTCTATGATTCTCAGTCATACATGTGGTGTCCCTCTAAATTTGGTGTTTCAAAAAATGGTCGATTCTTTCATCACATTCACAAAGGTATATGGTTTCCCTGTCACTCATTTCTATCTACTCTTTCAGTCCATATTCAAATTTCTAGTAATTTTAATGCAGTATAGTGTGGTTCCTCAATTTTTATGCTTTAGAGTTAGTAGGTCTTCATGATTTGACTGCGTTTAAAAAAAACCAAAACTTTTGTTCTTTGATAGATACATAATCTCGTTGGCTTGTTAGGTTAATCCTCTCCACTGGTTCAGACGGTGACCCATGTGTGCCTCCTTATCCTTTGCCGTTCTTGCCACTGTTAGTGATGTTTGCAAGATAATGGAATATGAGGAGTATACCACAGAGTTTGAGAGGGGCAGATGTCTTCACTTTAAAGAAGGAGGGGTGGGGAATGACATCTAAATTCTGAGACATGAAATTTGATTTCATTTCTGGACAGAATTCTAGAACATATTATTAAACAAATGTTTAGTGAACATCATGAAAAGAAAGGTATGTTCACAAAGATGGCTTCATTCAAAAGTAAGTATTGGCTGTTCTCCTTCCTTAAAGGCCTCTTAGACCCTTCCATGCACCAGATTATCAGGGATGATGATGTGTCCCTTTTAAGACAGAAAGAAGGGTTTCAACGTAAAAAGAAGGAAAATTGATTTATGACCTGTGTTTGGAGATTAAGAGTAGAAGAACGTCTCCCAGAGGATGAAGGGAGCCAAGAAACAAATTTGAGTCACTTCTTGGAAAGGGAGGAAGTTGATACTTGAGGAGGAAGCCACTGCCTGCCATTCAAGGAATGATAAAGATCTGTATCTAGATCAGCCACTGAGGCTCAGAGAAAGAAGAAGAAAGGAGGGGGTGGTGGGGGACCCTAAAACTGGAGAGGTATTGTGGACTCTCATGTACGTTTGTATGCCAAGTTTTTTGTTGATTCTCTCTATTCCTATGCTACTTTTGGCTATGTTGTAACATAGGCTTAATTGTTGTCTTTGGTCACCCTGTTCCCTAATGTTTTGCGGTTGAGTATAAATGCTAAACCGATATTGTCCTTGGCTTTCACCCTTTCTCCTCGGTGAGGTCAGGGTTTTTTTGGACCGAGTCAATTTCTGAGCTCTTTGGCCTCCTGTTAATGGTGATTTTTGTTTATATCCATTAAATTACTCTGAGAAATGGTGGTAGCCAGAGTCAATGTTTTTATTTTTTTATACATCTTATTTTTCATTGTCAGCAATTTATTTAAATAGGTCAGGTTGGAGCTTTTGTAATTACATAGTGTTGTGTTTTTATCTTCATCCTAATTTGATGTTAATTTTGACTTTTGCCCTAACCAGTTGATCTTCTGATTGTGTACCAATAGCTAATTCTAAAATACCTCCCAGGGCAGCAGCCAGTTGTTTACTGTTAGGATATAATCAACTGTTTCTTTTTTAAATGGTTCTGTGTTCAACCCCTTACTACAATTGTCTTTTTTTTTGTTTGTTTTTTATTAGATTTTTTATTTTTAGTTTACAACACTTAGTTCTACATATTCTTGAGTTTCAAATTTTCTTGCCTTCCCTCCCCTCTCCCCTCACTGTGAAAATGGCATGCAGTCTGATATAGATTCTACGTAAACCTTCGCATTAAACTTATTTACACAATAGTCAAGTTGCAAAGAAGAATTATGACCAATGGAATGAATCATGAGAGAGAAGAAACAAACCCAAAAAAGAGCAAATAGTTTGCCTTAGTCTGCATTCAGACTCCACAGTTCTTTCTCTGGATGTATAGCTAGCTCTCTCCATCATGAGTCCTTTGGAGCTGTCTTTGAGCTTTGTATTGCTGAGGAGAGCCAAGTCTATCAAAGTTAGTCATCACAGAATCAATGTGTCTGTGGTTGTATACGGTGTTGTCCTGATTCTGCTCCTCTCACTCAGCATCATGTCACGTAGGTCTTTCCAGGTTATTATGAAGTCCATATCTTCCCCATTTCTTATAGCCCAATAGTATTCCACTTCATTCATATACCACAACTTGTTCAGCCATTCCCGAATTGATGGGCATCCCTTTGATTTCCAATCCTTTGCCACCACAAAAAAAACTGCTATAAATATTTGTGTACATACAGGTCCCTTTCCCACTTGTGTGATCTCTTTGGGATAAGGCCCTAGGAGTGGTATTGCTGGGTCAAAGGGTATGCACATTTTTATAGCCCTTTGGGCATAGTTCCAAGTTGCTCTCCAAAATGGCTGAATCTGTTCACAGCTCCAGCAACAATGTAAGTGTTCTAATTTTCCCACATCCTCTCCAGCATTTATCATTTTCCTGTTTTGTCATGTTAGCCAATCTGACAGGAGAGATGTGGTATCTAAGAGTTGTTTTGATTTGCATTTCTCTAATCAGTAGTGATTTAGAGCATTTTTTCATATACCTATAGATATCTTCAATTTCTTCCTCTGAAAACTGCCTGTTCATATCCTTTGATCATTTCTCAATTGGGGAGTGGCTTTTATTCCTATAAATTTGACTCAGTTCCCTATATATTTTAGATATGAGGCCTTTTATCAGAGACACTGGTTGTAAAGATTTTTCTCCCAATTTTCTGCTTCCCTCCTAATCTTTATTGCATTGGCTTTGTTTATACAAAAACTTTTCAATTTTACATAATCAAAATTATCCATTTTGCATTTTGTAATGCTCTCTATCTCTTGTTTGGTCATGAATTCTTCCCTTTCCCATAGATCTGATAGGCAAATTATTCCCTGCTCTCCCAAATTGCTTATAATATCAGCCTTACAGTTGTCTTTAAGAAAATATTCATGGTAGGCAGTCATAGGGCTCTTTGGACCTTCTCATGTCTCACTTCCAAACTCTGTTTTCCAGCACAGCTTTTCTTGTCCACCCCATGCCCATCTTTAAAGTGACATTGAAGTTCACTGAGTACCAAGGTGTATGTTGACTTGGAGTTTCTTGTTAACTTCTTCATAGAATTTCTTTATTGTATTCATCTTGGTGGGGGAGGGGTACGGAACATAATACTTACCATGAGCGAGGCACTGTGCTAAATGTTTTTATCTCATTTGATCCCCACAACAACCCTGGGAAGTAGGTGCTGTTTGTTATGTTCTCCATTTTACAGATGAGGGAATGGTGACCGACAGAAGTTCAGTGCCTTACCTGGGATCACACAGCTAGTGAGTGTCCAAGGTGGGATTTGAACACAGTCCTGATTGCCAACCTGACGCTCTGTGCCCTATGGGGCGGCCAGCAGCCTGCAGCAGATAATCTCCAGCAGCAGTCAGTGTTTCACCTGCCTGTGCTTATCAGGAGCACAGCCTAGTGTCCCATGAGCAGGTTTCTGGTTTCGTTTGGGCTCATAATGGAACTAGCTCCTTTATTAGGAGACCTTGTGAGCCATCCTATTTAGCTGCAACTTCTTTATTTCCTCTGTTTGCATTTAAATTGAGAATGTTCATATGTATGGTCTTGTTAGTTACTGAGCAAAGATCTCACGTTTAGAGTACAAGTACCTAAACTAATTTGTCTAGAGGATAGAAGGTTGGTGAGATTCTTAATACCCTCTACTCTCTTTTTCAGTCCTTGGTAGCCATCACTTTGGAAGCAGAGAGGTAGTCCCACACACTGCCTTAGGGCCATTTGGTGTGTTTATTTGTTCCATGAGATCCTGTAGCCAAAGGATCAGTACTGAATGGCCCCCTCTGCCGGCAATGAACCTTGCTTCCTGAGCAGGGCTAGGCCTTCTGTAGCAGGTACAGTTATCAGGACCACCACAGGCTGATGGGGCCTGCAAAAGTTTGTGCTTGCTGACATAGTCTTCCATAACTAGGGGGCTGCTGAAGCCCACTCATATCAGCTTGTGAAACCAGACTGAAATTTTCAGTATGGACATTTACACTTCAGAAATTGGCAAATGCTACAAATCAGGGCTTCATTTATTGTTTTGTTGGTGGTCTAAATTTAAGAAATTGATGGAAAAATGTTAATATTGCAGAATAAACCTAAAAGTGTGCCGTGCGTGGGGTCCCTCCTTTTCAAGAGCTGGTTGTTAAACATTTACAAGTATACTCCCTGTCTAAAACCTCATGCCACATTGGGGCATGAGAATAGAATGTTGTCCTTTGGGTTCTTAGCAGTCAGGACGTTGTCTGTTTTTCCTAAGTTGTATACCTTCTTGACTCCTGTTGTCAGACCTGCTGCTGTTGCACTTCTCCCAACTTGGAGCACTTCCCTCTAAACCGTATCTCCAGAAGCATTGCCCTCAGACCCTGTGGAAATTAATCCATTCAGCTTTGGAACTTTTGCCCTGGGAATGGGTGAGCTGTCTTCGTTAGTGAATGCTATAGAACATTCATTAAAGAAATGTCCTTTAGTGGTCATAAAATGCATATGGTATTTGTCAGCTGTCTTATTTTCCATATCATGGACTAAGTGCCGTGAGGTCCAGTTGGAATTTGTAGAGAATCCTGTCTCATCTTCACAACATGATGCTTAGTATTATTACTGTTATTAGCACAACTATTTTTGAGAAGGATTCTTTTTCTATATGCAATGATAAATTTTTCTGAAATACGCCCTTTTGATGACTGAGTGAATAGTAGATACCTTTGTGCATCCTGGTCAAGTGAAGAATCCCACCGTGACATCTTTTGCTGTCTTACCAGAGAAAATATGTGGTCACCTGAGCATCAACCAGTACCCTGCTTTGATGGCAGTCCTCAGAAAGTGAAACATGCCATAAGGGGTTGAATAAATTTTGGTTGCAACTTCTGCTCACATTTTACTTTGCTCATCTTTCCA
The DNA here is from genome assembly GCF_011100635.1 of Trichosurus vulpecula. Classification (NCBI taxonomy): domain Eukaryota; kingdom Metazoa; phylum Chordata; class Mammalia; order Diprotodontia; family Phalangeridae; genus Trichosurus; species Trichosurus vulpecula. The sequence goes on from NC_050581.1 coordinate 168,951,678, forward strand.
GCACTAGGGAGAAAATGTAGGTATGTGCTTCATTCTGTAGCATGTGTGTGGAATTGTTGGTGAAGTTTTGGATGAGGCTTTTTCAGTAGAGAAATTAAAAGGTGATCATTGTGTCGTCACGCATTAAAAGAAAAAAAAAAACTTAGGTCTCCCCATCTTTTTCCACCAGGCTGAAAGTGCAGGGACCACTCATGTTCTCTGGGGGAGGACCACCATATTGATGTTAAACCTAGTGTGGACCAATTGGCATAGCCTACTGAGTAGCTCAGAATTCCCATGCTCAAGAAATCAGCAGCCTCAGCCATTCTCCCCCCACGTCCCCCCTTGTAGTTGGGATATAGGCATGCACTGCTAGAACTGGCTTTATTATGTATTAAATTTTTTTTAAAAAAGACATACCATTGAGATACTAGCTAACATCTCTATAGCACTGTAGGGTTTGCAAAGCACTCAGCTGAGTTCTGAGCAAACATGAAATGCTTTCCTAAGATTCTAAAGCCGTTTTAAGCTGATCTGGGCATGTTGAACAGTATGGCTCCATCCTGTATGACAGTCTCAAGACTGTACATTCATTGCCTTTTCTACTTCATACTTAATAAACATAATTCCCCCACCCCAACCCCCCAATTTCTATTTTATGAATAACCCCAGGAAACAGAATGTGAAGGTCTTTAAAATGGACAGAGAACAAGCACTTCGCACTTGGGCCTTGTAGGAACTGCGTCTTAGGTTATCAGTGGCTTGCTCCCGTCTCGCTGTGTCTGCTGGTAGGTTAGCTGCTTTTGGCAGAGGAAATGAAACCTCGTCAGTTGTTGCAGGATTTATAGTAGACCTGCTGTTGCAGGAAGTGGTGAAAAGTTGATTGATGGTCTGAGGCAAAACTCTCAAGCAAGAAACAGGATGCACGCTTTCTATTTTTACCCAGTGTTCTTTTCCTACATTTCTTTGTTCCACTTGCACTATGGTTTGGCTGTTTATCAGTAAATAAATCTGTGGTCCAATTTTCTTGCAAACTATATACCAAATTTAAAACAATGGTAATAAATAGATATCAACACAACTATGTTAAGGGTGTGCTGCAAAAGTTAGATCCATATGGCTTGTGGTGGTTGGTTTTCTTAACCTCTCACAGAATATTCACAAAGTGTAATTGGGGGCTGTGTTTTCATGCCCTAAAACCGATGATATCTCAGATGTAGCCATAATCCCACCAACATCTCATTTTGGCAGACATTTTTAAGTGCCTGCTGTGAGAAAGGCGCGTTGTATTAGTCAAGGTGAATACAAAGAGAATATGGCACAGACCCTGCTGTAAAGGGAGTGTACTATCTAATGGGGAATTGGGGAATGGTTAAACAGAGCATGGGGAAGGGGGCGCTTAGTGGAGAACGTTGGACTTGAAGTCGGTATGACCTGAGGTCGAATCCTGCCTCCAACATCTGCCAGCTGTGTATGACCCTGGGTCATCACATCATCTCTTGAGGCCTTGTTCCCTCATCTGTAAAGTGAGGATAATGATAGTACCTTTCTCTTAGGGTTTTTGTGAGGATCAAACGAAGTACACCCCTCTCTTCCCACCCCCCACCGTGATGCTCTAGTCTGGGTCTGGTTCTCTCTCTACAGTTCCTTTGTGATCTCATTAGTTCCCATGAGTTCAGTCTTATTGTATGCAGAAGACTCCTGTGTCCATATCTCCACCTCTCATCTCTTTCCTGAGCATTAGCAGCATTACCCACATTACCAACACTTACGTGGCCCATATGTGTTTCAAAATCAACATTTTCAAAATAGAACTCATTTTGTTTTCTCCTAAACCCATCCTCCATCAAATTTTTCCCATTTCTGTGGCAGGCACCACCATCTTTCCAACTTCTTGTTCTTAATTCTCCCCTCACCTCCTTTCCCTTCTCCTTCCCTCTGCTTCTTTTTCCTCCCCTCCGCTTTTTTTTCCTCCCCTCCCTTCTCCCTTTTCCCCTCTCCCCTCTCCACCCCCGTATCCAGTGAGTTGCTAAGTGTTGTTGATCCAGGTCCACAAGACCTGAAACCTTGACTGTCAGTAGTAGCCTCTCGATTAGTCCCCTTGCTTCCAGTCTTTGCCCTAAACCATTCTCCTCCCAGCTGACAAATTGATGTTCCTCAAATTCAGATCTGACGTCATTCCTCTCTCCACTCAAAAATCTTTGTTGGGTCTCTGATGCCTTTATGATAAAACACAAAATCTTTAGCTAAGCCTTTCAGTCCCTTCATAATATGATTCCCAAATGTCTTTGCAGGATTATTCCATATTATTCCCCTTCAGTTTCTCTTTCAGTCAGAATAAGTCAGCTAATTATTTCATTTCATCTCCTGCCTCTGTGGTCTTTGTAATAGTATTGGAGAGGTTGTGGAAAGACAGACTTGCTAAGCTACTGTTGGTGGGACTTTTAAATTGGTCCAACTATTTTGGAAAGCTATTTGGAATTATGGTTAGAAAGTAACACTGTCTATACCTTTTGACCTGGAGGTCCCATATTGAGGCATGTACCCCAATGAGATAACAGGTAGAAAGGTCTGATTCTCAACAGAGTATGGTAGCACTTTTTTTGTAGTAGTAAAAAAGTGGAAACAAGCTAGCTGTCCATCAGTTGAAGAGTTTCTGAGACATTGAGATGGGTGGTACTGGAGTGATTACCACTTACCCCAAAAGTGTAGAAGAACCAGGAGAACAGTGGACACATTTTCTACAACCTTGTAAATGGAAAAAAAAAAACCCAGAAAATTGAATCTGTAAATATAATGGCTAGACTTTGCCCCTAAGAACACATATGAGACTGCACCTTCTTTGCAGAAGTTGGGAGTGATAGGTTAGCCTTGATCGATGTGTTCCTTTTTCTTAAACAGCTTTTCTCTCCCTTTTACTTTATTTTTTATTTTTCCCTTTTTTATTCTATGTTATAAGGGGTGGTTCTTTGAATGGGAAAGGGGAGAGTGATATATTGGGGGACTGAACCAAACTAAAAAGCCAGCGGCCTACCATGTCTGGGATTCCCTCCCACTTTTGCTATCCCTGCTTAGCTGGCACCAGCAGGAAAGTTTGGCCAACTTTCCTCTCCCCAGGCTCTTCTGCCTGAAATGAGTTTACATGACTCTTTTTTTCCTTGTCTTTGTATTCCCAGTGGCCAGAGTAGTACTTTTCATGCAGTAGCGATCTAATAAATGTTTATTGATTTGAATGGAATAATTTAAATTGTTAGGGTGGCTGCCAATGTGGGTGTCGGATGCTGCATATGGGTTAAGGAGAGTGAGGACAGAGGGGTATCTTGAATTTAGACACAAGGAGAGACTATTAGTGACCTCCAAGAGAATTATTTTCCATGAAGTGATGGTGACCTGAGCCAGATGAGAAGGAGTGGAAGTAGAAGAGCCTTCTCTTTGTAGAATCTTTGCTGTGAAAGGGAAGACAGGGGAAGGGAGGGGAAGGGAGTTGGAGGTTGGGGGAAGGGGAGTGTCTGGTGGTTTTCACCCTCATGGGGGGACTTGAGATTGGAGATTAGCCTGTGAATGAAAGGAGATGGAGGATGAAGAAAGGTTAGAGAGGAGACAAAAGGGTCAGACCCGAAGGTGCAAGTGGAGAGAATGAACGTAAACAGAACGAAAGGCCTTTTAAAAATGGGATGTTCTAAGTGAATTTTATAAAAAGAGCATGTTCGTTATAGCAGTGAACTCATTGTCATCGGGCAAAGATCCTTATATTCTTAACATCAGTCATTCAATAAACATTTATTTATAAATGCCTGCTTTGTGCCAGGCTCCATGCTAAGCGCAGGATGTATGCTCATGGCAAGAGAAAGATAATTGATAATGGGAGGGTCTTTTTATATTTGGTGTGTAGACTTTGTCCCCTTGGGCACCTTCCAACTCTGTCATTACAAGATTTTGTTAGGATTTTCACTAATTAATGACGTCATTTATTTTGCATGTATATTTCTTGATGTGAAAGTTGTCTAGTCTTCATGAGCGTTAGAATGAAAAAGAAAGCACTGGTTTAAATTAGGTGCTTTCTGAGGTGAGTCAATTAAAATAGCACAGTTTGGTCTCCATAAAGAGTGGCAACTTTAAAACCAACTTAAATTTCATCAGTGACTGAGAAGACCAAACATGTTTCATGGTGTTGCTTTTTTTGGAGGGGATGACTTCCTGTTCTTCAGATGGCTATTACTAAGCGATCTGTCTAGGGAAACAAAGGCCAAATGAACCCTACTTTAACTCCTTAGGCAATGGATTTCTTTTCTATAGCAATGGTATTCTAAATGTTTATAAAGTACCTTTTTCTAAGCATTTCTAAGGAGTTTGGAGTGCATCCTGTGTGTATCTTTAGCTACAATCAATACACCTGATTGAATTAGGGAGGTTAGGAGGTTGTCACCCTCATCTTCCAAATGTGGGATAATGAGGCAGAAAAGTGAGTTGATTTGCCTAGAGGTGTCACAGTTCATAAGCAGCAGAAATGGAAATAGAAACCAGGTTCCTGATTCAAAGCCTACTGCTTTTATCTCTACACAGTATAGTATCTTCTGCCTATGTTACAAGTTATATTGTGGGGTGGTCTCTTTAAAGTGTAATGATAATATTTAGAAACAAACTTTTTCTTAAGGAGCATAGTAGGTTCCATCAGCTGCTACTACAGGAAGACCTGGAGGAGCTATAGCCTGCTCTGTCTTTTTCAGGGTCCAGGAGGTTTGGGTTGATACCATGTTTATGGTTGTCACTTTTCTAGTTCATCTGATAAGGCAATCCAGGGTCTGGGAACCAAGGTTAGAGGTGAATGATTTGAGAATTTTGGAGGTATTACATGGGAAAAGGAAATCAGAGTAAAGAGTATTTGAAAGTAAGAAGTAATTAAGATATATACCTTGTTGTAACTTTAACTAAAATGGCTCGTGTCCATCTTTTTGTCTGGTATATTGAATAACTGAATTCTCATTAAACCAGGTTTGATTTGAAAAGAACATTTACGTATAAAATTAAAACCCAAGTGGTTTTGTTATATGCTTAATTGAACTGGCCCAGTGAAGTTCCTCAGCTACGGATGATAATTGGGAGTAAATCTTAGCTGATAAAATTCAAACAAGGCAGTGTGAGTGAATGATGATGAGGATCCAATATGCCGTTATGAAAAACAGTTCTCGATCCAGAATTCAGGAGAAAGCTGGGTTTAGATCTGTGATCATAGACAAGTCAAGTTCTTAGCCTGCATCTCCTCATCTCTAAGAGATATATATTATGTAGCTCATGAAATTGTTTCAAAGCATCAGGGAAACTTTACAGTACCACATAAATGTCTCCTTCCTGCTGAGTCCTATCCTAGTATACATTGTGTGGTAGGCTGAGTGGCAACATAAGGAATGACTTTGGCTCATTAGATGTCTACATACATCCCCTGTTAAATTCCACAATGATGCCACAAGGGGAGGAGATCCATTGGACCAGCACAGTCCTGCCACTGCCCTCTGCTCCCTAACCGCCACCAGTAGTCAGCACTCAGCAGTCTGCCTTCACCAAATGAGCTCTTCACACTGATGAACACATGCTCAGGCTCATTCATGCTATATCAGGGGTTCTTAAACAAGGCTTATTAACTTAAAAATAAACCAAAACATTTTAATAATTGTATAATGTAATGTAATGTAATAATTGGTTTCCTTTGTAATCATAACCTATGTTATATGCATTTATAAAGATTATTTTGAGAAGGGATTTATAGGCTTCATCAGAGGGTTGGGGGTAGGGGAGAGGGAGTGGTTCATGACACATTAAAAGTTAAGGACCGCCCCCCCCATCTGTATCATCAGATAACACCTAGTCTGTGCATCCAGAAAATCCCATTTTACCCCAGCAGCCTCCCCTTCCTGATACCCCTTAATCTCCTTGTACATATGCCATTGATGAGTGATTCCCGTATTTAGCTGTGACTTCTAGGCTACAGGTAACGGCACGGGTCCATCTCTTAGCTTCCCTGCAGGGCCTGAAGAAGTCAGGCATTTCATTTTTGATGAGTGAAGCCCATGTTGTAAGAGGAATACAGTAAAAATGGACCTAATAAAAGTTTTTTTAATAGTGTGTTCTCATTTAAGGCAAAACTCTGTGCCCTTTAGGCCTCCCTCCTTACTAATGTTACAGTGCTCACTTCAGACATTTGCAGTGACTCCTTTATGAATTGTTGGGCAAAAGGGATTTTACAACCCTTTGAGAAATCGGTAACTCGCTCCAGTTGATCTCACAGTTTTCTTTACCAGACCTTCCTCTTCCGTTTCCTAGGCTCTCTGGAAATTCTTGCACTCAAGCATAGGGTTAACTTGGCCTATGAGAACATCAGTCCCACTATTAACACCCTTACTGTGGCTGGTTCACACCATTATGAGTTTGACTCACCTTTATCCCAAACAACTGAAGCCTGTTGTAGAAATGTTAATATATGACCATGTCTACACTTTCACAAGTGAAGATTAACCCCATGGCTAGCCCTGACCCTGTTTTGCCTTCCAGCCATGGATACGTTATGTGTTTATATATTGCTTTCCATCTCCCAGCCGTGGAACATCCTTTTGCTGAGGCCACTACATGAAATTTTTCTCTGAAAGATGGGGTTGAGATTTTTGTTGGAGGTGGGGAGGATGCTATATGACTATGAACTTTATGTCGACATTTTGCGTTTTTAAAAAGTTCCATCTTAATAATAAATTTATTCAATGTTTATAACTTAAGTGATTCAAGAGAGGAGCCACCTTGAAATATATAAGCTATGATTCTCACCCAAGGAAAAAAATGCTTTTTGTGGGGTTGTCTAATTTACCTTTATTCTTTTTTTTTTTTTTTGGAGGGGGAGAGCAGGTCAATTGGAATTAAGTAACTTGCCCAAGGTCACACAGCTAGTAAGTTTGTCAAGGGTCTGAGGTCAAATTTGAACTCGGGTCCTCCTGACTCCAGGTCCGGTGCTCTCCTCACTGCGCCACCTAGCTGCCCTGTCTAATATATCTTTAATTTTGTTTATTTAAGGTCCAAAAAGTTGGCAAGTCTTGCCGAAACTCTACAGAGAACCTACCTTACAAAGGGTCAGCTGGGATTAGAAATAGAAGAACTGGAATCAGCTGCACTTCTTGTGCAGGGGGAAGAAACTGAATCAGAAGTCCCCTGGTCTGTTTCCAGTCAGCAGCTCTCTGGCTTTGATTCACTCACAGGGGGCACTGCAAAGTCAGACGGGATTTCATCATCTAAGACAGAAGACCTGAGTGTAGACAGAGCTAAGCCTGCACATGATGAAGGTGAGAAAATAAATTCTCTGGAAGAAAACACCACCCTGAATACTAATTCTCTTGAACTTTCTATGAAACCCAACATCTGGATGTGTGATGTTGGTCAAGAAAAGTCAGTCAGTTCTTCACAGTATCCCAGGGTTTCTGCTCCACTCATCGTAGAATTGGAAGAAAAAATGGAAACTGAACCTCGGCCTTCTCAACAGCATGAAACTTCACCAGTGGAAAAAGGCAAGCAGCCCACCTAAACTGGTAAACACTACCACCACATCACTCAAGGTCTTATTGTTGGGAGTAGCATTAGATTTCTTACCCTCTTGCTGCTTCTGTTGAATAAAAATGTCATGACTCTGTCATAGTTCATTTTCTTGTTTAGTATTTGTAGCATTGTTTTCACAGAATTAATGTTCATTATCCTCGTTTCAAGTTTAAAGATGAAGTTTTCAAGTATTATGACAACATAATAAAAATGAGTGTTAGCAGATTGTCAGCTCTTTGAGGGCAGAGACAGTTTTGTTTTTGTCTTTGTGGCCTCAGCACATAATGCAAGTGCCTGGTGCAAAGCAGACTTTTAATAGATGTTTGTTGAAATGAATCTAAGATGTAAATATTTCAAGCTCAAATTCAGTAATAAACCATTGCTTTGGATGAAACTGAGTAATTATTGGTCTCTTTTCAGGAGGACTTTTACTTCAAAAGATAAGAAAAAGTACATGTCCTTTATTTTGCAAAATATTTGCATAAATTGTAGTTTTTTGTTGGCCTATCCTGTGGGCCACATAAAGTTGTGGTATATTGATAAAAAACAGGTTTTTTTTTTTACAAGCAGTTGACCCAAGTTCATACTACAGCCATTGCATGGGGGTTGGTCAAGGCTAGAATGGGGTGTCAGGAAATAGCGGACATCAAGGGGAACTTTCCATGAGAATAGAAGGCAAGATGGGCAGAATCCAACAGAACATAAGAAGAGCTTAGCTGGCTTTCAAGGCCAGAGAGTTAGGAAAATGTAAAGAAGAAAATCAGAATCATTAGTTTTGCATGCGGATTATGAAGAAAGGTCATCACTGGCTAACAGTTATTAGCAGAATTTGTAGTAGGAGATCCAAAGGCTGCCATGAATGCCTGTAATTAAATAAGCAGTCATAGAGATTCAGATCTCTGATACCTTAATTCATTTATTCTTTCTAACCTCTTGTTACTTATAGAGCCAAATCCTGTTATGAGAAGTTGAATTTTTGCACCCAGATAACCTCTGACATGATTGCTTCAGCACATCCGTGTTCTGTACAGCTGGTTTTTTTAAAATTCAGAATAATGTGGACAGACGAGTGTGATGACATGGTGATAGTTGCGCATGTTTGTTCTAGATAAGCTGGCAGCAGAGAACAATTGAGGTATTGGAATACATTGCTATGGAATACGTTATGGGCAGCTAAATGTCCTAATGGATAGAGCACAGCACTGGAAGTCAAGAAGACCAGGGTTTGAATCCTGCCCCAAACACTTGCTAGCTGCGGGACCTCAGATAAGTCATTTAACCTCTTGCAGACTTATTTTCCTCATCTGGAAAATGGTCCTAATAATAGCAGCCGTCTCTTGCACCTGGTTTCTGTGGAGATCAAATGAGGTGATTTTAGGTAAAGCTCTTTGCAAACTTTAAAGTGACATGTGCATAATTGTTATCTATAGCAAGATTAAAATATATTAAGGATATTTCCCAGAAATATTTAAATCATAAATACTTTTTCCTCCTTGAAAACTCTCCTGCTCAAACAAACGATCACCGGGGTATACTGATTAGGAACTAAAAACATTAAAACATTGTCGTTTATGTTGAATCACAATGTAGTATGTTACTGTAGAGAACAGGAAAGTATGATCAGTAAGATCTTGGTGGGAAGGCGGGAAATAAACTTGACTGCCTGCTCCATATTAGAAATGTGACACCGATTTCAGTATCCTGTCTCATGGACCCGGGACACCGTCACTGTGTGTTTAAGAGGAAGTGGACTCTTGAGACTCAGCAATTTTACTCCTTTGGGATAATCTGTTAATTCTGATAGAAAGTGAGTGACTGAAATGGAGAGAGAACTAGGACAACTCTCTTGAGAACTGTTTTAACTCTTACAAAGAAGGATCTATAAAGAGAATTCTTGAGAATTTTAATTTCAGTTGGTATTCCAAGACAGCAGAGTGGTGACACTGCATCTCCAGAACTGAGGAAGGAAACGGTGGTAGTGATACTTAAAGGGGACTCAAGCTGTATGTCTGAGTGCCACATCTGGTACAGTGAATCACTCCCAACACTGGGGATTCAGGCAGTCTTTTACTAAAAAATGTATTCCAATGGCCTCATGTGAAAGCAGTTCAGGAAGATAAAAACCGGTATTGGGAAGGTTAAAAGCAGATGGTAGGAAGTCTCTCTGGGGTCTCAGGAGTCCCTTTCCAAAGTTCAAAGAACTCTGTTTATTCTCTCCTTATCTAAAGGGCTAATAGATGGTTCTCGCACCCTCCCCTCCCAATTCTACTTGGGAGCAAAGTTACCCAAAGTGCCTCAGGTCTGCCCCCACAACTTTCTTGCTTGAAGTAGTCCTGGGGGATGATGTGGGAGTGTTGGGGATTAACTTATGCCTTCTCCATTTGACTAATGTTGGCACATGACACTTTTTTCTTTTTCATAGCTAACATGTTATAAATAATTACTTGTATTTGTTTTGCTGTTTGCTACGCTTAATAAATTTTATAGCACTAACTTTGATATTTATTTAGGCTTAGGATGTTGGGTAGTTTGATTAGAGAGATGAGTAAAAGGGAGAAAAGATGTTTCTCCAGTTTAATAAATAATATTTGATAGTGTGGGGCTCAGAGCTAATTGACTAATGAGATTTTAAAATTTGTGTCATTTATGAGGAAATATAATAATATTCCACGATTGCCTTAGAATCCAGGATGAGGATGAATGAAAGCAGAAACCATTAGAAGTGAGGATGAGTACCCTATATAGGCTATACAAGAGAGAGGCCAGCCCTAAAACCCTTTTACATTTGGGGGTTTATATAGGATATCTCTATGTGGCATTGAACAATATTAGTGTGGCATGTTTCAGCCCCAGCAAAAGGAAAAACAGCTTGATTTGGAGAGAAACGTGTCCCCTTCCTTCACGGCCACCATGATAGAGCTTGCCTGAAGAACTTTATTTCCATAGGAGGTTGATGTGTTCACTGTTACAGGACACACCTGGTTATAGAGCTTATTCGGGAGGAACACTGCACCCATTAGAAGAAAGAGGACTTGGGCTTCTAGGAAAACATCTGGTACAGTGAAGGAACTTTCCGTTTGGACTCTATGCCTGACTGCCACTTATTATCTGTGTGACTTTAGTCAGCTTACCTCTTCTCTGAGCCTGTTCCTCATCTTAAATGAGAGTTGGACCATATTATGTGCTAGTGAAAACTGGTTTGGTTAGTATGGCCCTGACCCCAACCCAGGATGCATGGATACGAAGGCTCAGCTGACCCAAAGACCAAGCATTTTCCCATTTCCTAGACACTTGCTTGATGTGGCACAGAGTTAAATTTCCTGAGTCCCTGCCCTTTATTCCTAATTCCTTATTAGGCAACTCAGATAATACTTTGATCTTTTGATTACACTGTTGCTTTGCTCCACAGGTAATGGGCTAGACTTCTACTCATGTCACATCTAGTTTAAAACCTAAGTGGCTGGGGCCTGAGGATCAGAGTGAGCATCTTTTTGCATGTCAGAGGCATTAGCCTGCTTATGGAGCTAGGGACAGTGAAAGAAGCACCCCCATGCTGTTTCCTGTTGGCATCTGCCCAGTGTGACAGTGTCACTCATTGGCGTTCCCTCTCCCCTTCCCCCCCGAATATGAAGTCTCTAAGGGTCCTTCTACCTCTAAATCCATGACTATGATGATCTCCTATACTTATTCACTGGAGGAGGGGCGGTCAAGGCCCTCTGCCCTTTCAATCTCCAACTGTTTGTATTCCAGAAGTGCTCAGCTAGTTGAAGGAGTAGGCATCTCATCTGCAATAGACCTAAAGAATACTTCTATTTGCAAAGAATCCTGTAGATTTTTCTTGGAGCCTTGGAAAGCTGCAAAATTCCAATGGCCATTTGACATTCATGTCTTCCCAGGAACGTAACACTGGCACCCACTTTATGATGCATCATCAATTATTTGCTTCACTTGTTTTTTCAAACTTGTTCACTTGCCCAATGACTTCAAAACTACAAAGGACCTTTCCTTCCAGAAGCTTATGTCCTTCTGTATTCAGCTGGTGGCTTGACTGCCTATTTTGGAATGGTTTAGTTGTCTTTGACTGAAAAACTTTCTTCATACAAAGAATAATAACTCAATCCTTCCTTGACGTCCTTAAGGCAAAGAAACTCATAAAACAACTGTGAGAGGTATAAGAAATCACAGCAATTGAGCTTTTTAAATTTGGCCATAGGTACCTGCAATGCTTCCCTTGCCCTCTCTTAGCTCAGAATAAGCTTAAAGCATTATATTTAACCCTGCCTTTATTTACAGTGGGCTAAAAATATGATATGCCAATAATCCAAAAAACATCTAAAGAAAGTTCTTTGCATATGGACAATTGGTAAGGCTGCTTCAAGAATCTCTGGTAACCATGTCAATCACTTGAGTCAATTGATAGAGAAAAATAAATTATATCACTGTCTGGATTCCGTAACAGCAAGTAGGAGTTCTTAGCCCTAACTTTACAGATCCAGTCAGGGCTTACCTTTGCCTATTTGGCTCTGTTCTCTGGGAAAGTCAGTCTTAGGCAAGCTTATTTCCCTTTTAGCTGCTCTAGAGAAATGTGAAGGGCTAGAAATATAATATGACAGACAGAACCATGACTCTGTCAAAGTTAAAGGACCTGGGTTCAGATTTTACCTCTGATGCTTACTCTGTAATGACCTTGGGAAAATCATTTAACCTCCGTGGGCCTTATTTTCTTCATCTATAAAGTGAGGGGATTGAGTTAAGTAGCTCCTGAGGTCCCTTCCAGCTCTAGATGAACAACATCTCCACAGTTCAGTAGTTTTACTCGTAATGGAAGCATTGTTTGGCTTCCCGATTTACATATTCTATGATCTCTTTTAAAAATAGGGTCCCGGTTTGTCTGATAGACCATTCCTCTGGCATCTGGATCTGGGGTAATGTCATCTTTCGCTGGTATAAAATTTAGCATCATAAGGTTAAAGCTGTTAAGTGCCAGAGCCAGATTCCCATCAAGTCCTCTGATTCCAAATCCATCCCTCTTTCCACTGTTTCATGTGGCCCCTTGTTCACGAACGAGTCAAAGCCTACCTTTACAGCATTTAGAATTTATTAAGCAAAAGGAACTGAAGCAAACAGGGTTAGTGACTTGCCCAGGGTCACACAACTTGTAAGTGTCTTAAGGTCAGATTTGAATTCAGGAAGGTGAATCTTCCTGATGGCAGGCCCAGTACTCTATCCACTGAGCTACCTAGCTGCTCCTAAAAATACAATAGAACATAGATAATGTAAATATGTGGTATTCTAAGTCAATATGCAGCCTGCAGGATCCTTATGTTCCATTTAGTGGCCCTGGTTCTATTTGAGTTTGATACCCCTGGTCTAGGGCACCAAGAACTCTAATGAGGTAAAACTCTAGGGAATTAATAGCAGAGAAGGCTAATCTCCAACCCCTAATTTGCTCCCTCAGTACCCCTCCCCCTCAACTACAATTTGATGGGATAAGAGGAACCAAGCATTTGCAATAGAACTCCACTCCATCCCATGCATTCAGAAATCAAAAGTTCTTGGTCTGGGACTGCACTGTGGCAGAGCTCTCTGTACTGCAAAAGTCCTTGGACAGAGAATGGAAGAGCAGAGGGAACTGGGGCAATGCATTTGTGGCCCTCCACAGACTTTGAGAGAAAGGTCATCCAACTGGAGCCAGTTCTGTTTACCCCATAGACACTTGGCCAAGAAACTGTGAGGCTGGTGCCATGAGAATTGCCCAACTTGGAAGGAGGCTTCAACTGCTTTGAGCCCTCAGAGAAAGCACAATCAAGAGGGGAAGGAGTCAGAAAAGTGAGACATAGGGGAAAATAGGAAAAAAGACCAAAATTATCAGAGATCTTAGGAGGAAGAAAATTCAGTTAAAGACCTTGAGCAGAAGCAGATGAATTACAAGGGAAGATATTAATAACAGAAGGGAGTATGGCTTCCAGATCAGCTGAGCAAGTCCAGACATCTATGAATAGATATCATAAAACAAAGGAAAATGAATCAATACCTGATGATACAGGAGATCTTTTGGATTTCCAAGAGAGTATAGAAACACAGCAGGATATTCCTAAATAATTTAAAAGTGACATAAAATTATGAAAGCAGAATTTATGGCCTGCATAGTAGAAATAACCAACATAATAGGAAAACTTGAATCTATGTTGGCAAGTCTTACCAAAGAAGCTGGAGAGAGAATTACTTATTGGGAATGCAAATAAACAGAAGTAAAGGACAATCTGGAAGAAGAGAGGCAAAAAGCATGATCTCCATACAAGTAAAACATATTAATCTTGAAGACAGGATACATAGAGACAACTTTGGGATTTTAGGTCTCTCAGGACACATCAGAAAACCTGAACACTATAATGCAAGAAAGAACATAACTGCCTAGAAATTTTGGACACAGAAAACAAAGTGTCAGTGGAAAGAATCCACAGATTTCCTCCAGGAAAAAAAAAATGCTGAAAGCTCTGAGAAGCAGAATGGTTATATCAGACAACTGCAATGCAGGCCTTTCTTGCTCTCTCAAATTTTTTAGTACTCTCTTCCTCTAGAAATCACTTTGTACATATACACATTCCAGTATACATAGCGGTAGGCAGTGTGATAGAGTAGCTTGATTTCTGGGCTTGGAAATTTGAAGACCTGGGTTCAATTCCCACTTCTGTCAATAGCTTATATGCCTGGGCAAATCACAACTGCACTGTACCTCTGCTGACCCTCTCAGACTTACCCAAATTAAGGGGTATGTGAGTTTGGGCGAATGGCAGAGAATCACATTCTGCAGTGATGAAAGTTCCTACTTCGGGCAGTCCCCATTCTGTTCAGTAAGTAGGTCTGTTGCAAGTGTCTGCAGGTTCAGCCCTGGTACTATGTCCTATTCAAAGTCTTTCCTGATTCTCCCAGTTATTAGAGCGCTCTCTCTTCTGAAATTGCCTTAAATTTACTTTTCTTTGTGTATCCCACAATCCAGTGCAAGACCTTTGAAGGCAGGGATCATTTTATCTTTTTTTTTTTGTCTTTGTTTACCCAGCACTTAGTACAGTGCCTTGCACAAAATAGGAGTTTACTAAAAATTTATAAATTGAACTATATCAATCTAAAACTTTTTAAAAATATAAAAACTGAAAAAATGCTCCAAAAATGTCCCAGAGATGCAAAAATCCCTCAGTGATAACTGATCTTACAGAGGATGGGGCAGCTAGATGGTGTAGTAGATAGAGTATTGGGCCTGGAGTCAGAAAGATGAGTCTTCCTGAGTTCAAATCTGGCCTTACACTCTTATAAGCTGTGTGTCCCTGGGCGAGTCACTTAATTCTGTTTGCCTCAATTTCCTCATCTGTAAAATGGGCTGAAAAAGGAAATGGCAAACCACTCCAACATCCCTGCCAAGAAATCCCTAGAGTCAGATGTGACTGAAACAACTGAACTACAACAAAAACTTAGAGAGGATATTGGCTGCTCCATCAGCTTCTACTTAAACTCATTTCCATGATTTGGTTTGTAAGATGGCTCCATTTCTAAAAACAAAATTGTTACCAAATTATTTCTTAAGACTTCCAAATCCCCAAACTAAGGGTTATTGTCATCTTCTTCTCCCTTTCACCCGTTTAAAAAAAATCCTTTATATATAGGTTTCAATCCCTATCAAGCAGGAGAAGCCTTGATTAGACTAGATTTAAGGCAGCTAGTGATAAATGTGGCTGAGAAATTGATTCATGCCTCTGGAGTGACTAGGGGCATAGCCATCCAGAGCTGACACCACTAGTGTCTCAAGGCTGGAGAAAACAAACAGGGAAACACATGTCAAACAGATAAATTACTTTGCTGTTCAGAGCTCTCTATAGAGGCCATTTGTTTCCTAGATAAGGAAGGCTGCTCTCCAAAGTTGTGAAAAGATAAGCGAGGACAGAAGGATGAATGTGGAATTCTTAGGTTATTTGGCTACCTAAGCTCTTGAGAAAGGGACTTAGCCCCAGAAGGGATCTTGCAACATATATCTGCAGTCATTTTTCTTAAAACATGCCATGATTTGCAAGTTTCCCATGTAAATTCTGTGCCTTATGTTTTTTTAAATTTAATTTAATTTTTATTGTTTTTTTAAATCCAATTCATTTCTGAAGTCATCGATTTAAAAAGAAAGAGAAAAAATTTCCAACAAAAGTAAATCAAGCTTGGCAATACGTGCAGGATTCTATATCTGTAGTCCCTCTTTTTTGCAATGAAGGGATGGAGATTGTGCTTTCTAGTTTAGAGTAGCGTGTTGCTTCCTTCAAAGCTATCCATCTTGTTAATGGAGTCTGGTAGTTGGATCCATGGGATTAGAAGATTTATTGACTTAAAATAGAAGCTGCTCATACCAGTTGGCCTGAGGAAAAAAACAAGCAAAGTTCTCAAAAACATCTCAGAAGATGAAATCTGTCCCTTAAACTCAAGTTAATGAGAAAAGTGAGAGATGTACTTACTGGTATACAGCCAAACCCCTAACTGGCACATTTACAAGAGCACATATAGAGGGGTCTTTCTCAGATTCTTTCCACCGTGGCTCCATTTACTAGAGGGTTGGAAAGAATCCTGCCTAATTTATGGGGGAAAGGTTTTAAAGAGTACATAGAATTTCCGTGTTGGATGGAAGCTCAGAGGCCATGTAGTCAAGCCATACCCTGAATAAGGATACCCTGTAAAAACATACCCAACAAGGGATCATCCCAGCCTTTGCTTAAAATCCTCCCATGAAGGGGCCCTACCACCTCTCAAATTGGTCCAATTCACATTTGGACAACTCTAATTGTTAGGAAGATTTTTTTCTCAAATCAAAATCTGCCTCTTTGTAAGTTCTGCTAGTTTCTCGTTTTGTTCCTAGGGCTAATTTCCTACATAGTATGAGAAAGTGCTGATCCCATACCCTCTGGATCCTACTTTTCTCTAAGGCTAAATATCTCCTGTTCCTTCAAATGACCGTCACAAGGCCTAGTTTACCTCAAGGCCTTTCAGTTCAACTCAAGTTAAAAAGCACTTATTAAATGCTTATATGTGCCCGATGCTGTGCTTACACTAAGGATACAAATACAAGAAAAAAGGGAGACAATCTCTGCTCTTGTGGAGCTTACGTTTTAATCGGGGAAGATAATATATAAAAGAGGAGAGGAGGAGATACTCACATGGTGGCAGAGTTTGGAAAATGGAGGTTGACTGGACTGGGCCTTTTCTTAAAAGGGAGTTTTTGGAAGGAACTCACCAATGAGAGAAGAGAAGGGGGTTGATGGGGCAGAGGAAGAAGGCAGGTGAAGAATGGTGGCAAAATCTGGCAGCCATCTGGGTTTTCTTCCAGTCTGATCCTTTCATGTTACAGATAAGGAAACTGAGACTCAGAGAGATCATGCCTTGCCAAAGATCATATGCCTACTCAATGTTTGAGGCAAAGTTTGATCCCAGGTCTTCAAGGTTGGTATTCTATTCACTGCAGCTTGTTAATGACCTTTCTCAAATGTGATGCCCAGAACCAAATGCGGTACTCCTGATGGGGTCTGACCAGTCTCACTTGCAATTGGTTATCTCAGCTTCTGTTGGTCTTTTCTGGAAAGTGCTATCACCCAATGCCTCCCAACCTCTGTTATCAGAGATAGGAAATCAACCAGATGCTTCTGAATGAAAATGCCGTCGTTCCCCACTTTCCTCTCCCAAATAAAACCTATACCCCATTACCGTTGAACCTGAGCTACCCTGTTGGAAGCTCCCCGGGTGCATGCTTGGCTTGTTTCCTGTGCCCTTTTGCCCTTGCCCCCAACTCTTTCATTTCAGACTTTAAAGCCTCCCCAAGTGTGAGTTAAAACATGCCTTAATAAAGCCCCTTGCTTTGAGCATGTACTTACTGACCTGTCTGATTCTTATATGAAACCTCCATTAAGATGGCACAAAGACAGAGAGTGACTATTACCTTCCTAATCCTGGGTTATATCTCTTGTGATATACTCTGGTCTCATGTTAGCTTATTTTTTTTCTGCCATGTTGAACTGGTGCCCTTTTGAGCTTACGGTTTGCAAGAATGTTTTTGGATAAACTGCCTTGTAGTTGTGAAATTGTGGTTTGGGTTGGTTTTGTTTTTTTAAAGACTTCTTTGAGACTGTGAGCTCCTGGAGAGCAAGAAGTGTCTTTACCCTTTCTTTGTATGCTCAGCCCTTAGCACAGCGTCTGGTGCTTAATAAATGTTTATTGATTGTCCGACTTCACTGTTATCTCTAATTTCATCTCGATAGAATTGGCTGCTGTTCTAGACAATCAAGATCTTTTTGGCCCTGACTGTGTCATCTAGTGGTTTCAGCTTACTGGATGTGGCTGAATATTCTGAAACACTTCAGAGGTCCATCTTGTATAAGCACAGCCCATTCAGCAAAACCAAAGGCCTTGGCAAGAATACTCTTTTCTGGTAGGAGACAACTTTCAGAAACCAAAGGCACTTACCCTTTTAAGACTGACCGTACCCTGAGTATTCTCAGTGTCTGCATTGGCATACTACTTTTTTTAGGGCAGCTACGTAGCTCTGTGGATAAAGTACTGGACCTGAAGTCAGGAAGGTCTGAGTTCCAATCTGGAATCAGATACTTATACCTGTGTGACCCTGGGCAATTCACTTAATTCTGTTTCGGTTTCTTCATCTGTAAAATGAGCTGGAGAAAGAAACGGCAAACCATTCTAGTACCTTTGCCAAGAAAACCCTAAATGGGGTCGCAAAGGGTTGGACATGACTGTAGAAGGTAGGATTATTTTAGCCAGGATTTAAAGAAAGCCAGGAAGTCCCTAGATTTAACTAAAATGCCTTTAGAGGACTTTGAAGTGGTTTATTGGCAGGACCAGATCAAATAAATCAGAGACTTATTTTGGAGGCCCCCAAAGCTCTTCTCTTCAACAGAGAGCCAATGGACTTTAGCCAGGCTCCCATTGATTTGATTATATAGGGAAAAGCTTTCCTATCTTATTTGTACGTGGTTGCTTATGTTGTCTTCCCCATTAGCCTGTAAATTCCTTTAAGTCAGGGATTATTTTTCACCTTTCTTTGCATCCCTGGTGCTTAGCACAAAGTTGGAGCAAGCACTTAATTAAATGTATATTGACTGATTCACTTGACTGATTGACTGGTGGTGGTCTAGGGCAGTGGTGTCAAACTCAACTATCAACGGAGGCCATTAAACTGTACATAAAAATCCCTGTGGGCTGCAGACTGACTTAGAGAACTACATCCTAACATTATCTGTGTTCTATTGTATTTTTATTTATTTTATTAAATATTTCCCAGTTACATTTTAATCTGGTTCAGTTGTACCCTGGGCTTGCCAGAGGCAGGTTTGACAGCCTTAGTCTAAGGCAACAGAACTAAGCTCAGGATTTGATTTATGGGGCATAATAGAAACAAGAATAATAAATAACAGCAACAACCACAGCCTGAGCTGGATGGGTTGAACTGAGTGGGGTCTTAGACTGTGTGGACTCCAGGTCATTATCAGCTGCATTGTCCCTACTTGGTTTGTGCCATTCAGTCAATCAAAAAGCATTTATTTAAATACCTACTATGTTCCAGGCACTGCACTAGACTGGAAGGCACAAAGACAAGAAGAAAACTGGAGCTTAGATTCTGTGAGGGGGAGGGGATCCCACTTGTCCCCCATCCTGATAACCTCTTCACAGGAATAAACACCAGCAAATGTAGGTATTGACTAAACAAGGTAACCTTATAGTTAAGACATCTGTCACCGAGGTCACCTCTCCTGCAGAATGGGCTCCTGAACTGAGTGTCGAGCAAAGCCTGGGATTTCAAGAGGGGAAGGGGAGGATGCAAGGATATGACTGGTAAAGTGTTTGGACCATAGAGGGCATGAAGAGGAAGGACATGCAATAAGACTGGAAAGGTCAGATGGGGCCAGGTCGTGCAGAGCTGCAGGAACAGAACCCCATGCAATGACGTAGGCACTTCACCTCTGTCCCCTTAAGTTTCATCGTCTGTGAAATGGGGATAATGATAGTGCCCACCTGGCAGGGTTATTGTGGGGATCAGATGAGATGAGGTAGTAAACACTTTGTGAATTCTCTTAATCACTGCCCAAAGGGCTATAAAAATGTGCATCCAGCACATACCGCTTCTAGGGCTGTGTCCCAAAGAGATCGCACAAGCGGGAAAAGGACCCACAGGTACAAAAATATTTATAGCAGCTCTCCTTGTGGTGGCCCAGAACTGGAAGTCGAGGGGATGCCCATCAATGGGGAATGGCTGAACCAGCTGTGGCACAGGAAGGTAATGGGGTACTATTGGGCTATAAGAAATGATGAGCAAGCGGACTTCGGGGACAACCTGGAAAGACGTATATGAACTGATGCTGAGTCACGTGAACAGAGAACCTTGCACACAGTAACAGCCGCAGTGTGCGATGACTGATCTTGATCGGCTTAGCTCTTCTCAGCAATGCAAGGATCCAAGACAATTGCAAAAGACTCACGGTGGACAATGCCATCCACATCCAGAGAAAGAACTGTGAAGTCTGAAGGCAGATCGAAGCAGACCATTTGCTCTCTTTTTGTGTTTTGTTTTTTTCTTTCTTACGGTTCTTCCCATTTGTTCTAATTCTTCTACAGAACATGACTAATGTGAAAGTATGTTTAATAAGAATGTACGTATAGAGCCTATATCAAATTGCATGCTGTCTTGGGGATGGCAGAGGGGAGGGAGGTGGAGAAAATTGAAAACTTATGGAAGTGAATGTTGAAAACTAAAAATAATCTGTAAAAAATAAAAATATAAATTCTCCTGCTTATTACCCTTCCAATCGCTCAGGTTCATCACCTCAGAGTCGTTCTTGACTCCACTCTTCCTCACGCCACGTATCCAATCAGTTTGCCATTGATACTTTCACAGTATCTCTGGCATATGTCCCCTTCCCTCTGACTACACAACCAGCAACCCTGGCTCAGGCTCTTATCCTAAGGGGTCTCCCAGCCTCCAGTCTCACCCCTCTCCAAACTCTCGTCCATACCGCCCCGTGGACCTAAAGCACGGGTCTGACCATGTCCCCCTCCTCCTCAAGAAGCTCTCCTTACTCTCAGCCATCTCTGGGATCAAATAGGATCTCCTCTGTTGGCATTTTAAGCCCATCACAATCTGGCTCCAAAATATCTTTACAGACGTATTTCAGATCTCTCCCCTCACGGGCTCAGCCAAACAGGCTTACATTTCCCAGATATGCCATTCTTCCAGATCCGGCTCTTTGTCTCCCGACAGACAGTCCACATGCCTAGAATGGGTCTTTTCTTTCCCATGCCTCTAGGAATCTGCAGCTATCTTTAAGGCTTGATTCAAGTGCTGCCCTTCAGGAGAGGCCTCTCCTGGTTCCCCTAGTGACTGATGTTCTCCCCCTCACAGAAATTACTTCATACTTACCTGTGGATGTGTTGTCTCCCTCAATAGAATGTAACCTGTTTGAAAGCAAGGAGTGTGTGTGTGTGTGTGTGTATGCGTGCATTTTTGGCACTAACCGCACTGCCTGGCACACAGAAAGTGCTTATAGTAAAAACTTGTCAAAATGAATTAAATGAGTTACTGGGGAAGAGGGAAAGGAAAACAATTGTTTATCCCTTTACAAATGAGGAAACTGAGGCCAGGTGTAACACAAAGTCACATGGCTACTCAGTAGGAGGGATGTGATTTGACCGCCATTAACTCAGCTGAGTAGTCCACTCTGGCGGTCCCCGGCTCATCTCACGAATGTGGTGACGAGATGGATTTGTCATCCCTTTGGGCAGAAGACTGATCTAGTGATGAACATGCCCATTCAGGCATAGAGATGCAGGGAGAGGGTGGGAGCGCTGCCATGTCAATACACAGATAGAGATTTAGACAGGCAACTTATCAACATTAATGAGAGGTGTTCTGCAGCATAAATCACCCTGGCAGCAGAATATAAAAATAAACCTGCCTCAGTGTAGAAGAAGCCAATACCAACAGCCCTGATTGGAGGGGCAGAAAGTCCCCAGCCCCCACTCGGTCTGGTCATCCTCCAGGTTTGGGGGGCAGTTAGTGGAAACAGACCATCCCTAATCCACAATTTCCGGCTTCACTGTCCTTCGTCTTGCCTAATTACACGTATTACAACTGCATCCTCCTCCTACAGCAGCAGGGGTCCTTACGGCAGAATAAGGAAGATGATCGGTCCATCTGTTCCTCTGGCACTGAAGGGAGAAGAAAGGAGAGCAGTGGGCACGTGTGTGTGTGTGTGTGTGTGTGTGTGTGTGTGTGTGTGTGTACATGGCTATATGTTTATTTGAGAAGGAAAGAATTGAGTGCAGGTGCCATCCGAGAAAAAATCCCAACGCCAGGTGCTGCTGGGGATTGTACCTAGTCTGTTATACATAAACACAGAGGGCTGTGGGTTAGTGGTGGGGTTTTTTAATTTCATGAGGTCATTTCAGATGAAGTTAAGAACAAAGCTGGGAGAGGGAGCAGCCTCTCTGCTGCAGAGGCCCGAGCCTGTCACTGACTGAGGGTGGGCGGGTGACTCACCCGGGAATGACATATGAAAACAATCACCTGGAGGAGAGTGGTTTTCTTCTCTTTGAAAACCAGAGCCCACTGGGCACTGATTAAATTCATTGTCACAGCCGGAGTCTGATCTTTATTTCATAAACACAGCCATTGTAGGACTGCACCAAAACATGTTCTTTGGCAGCTTAATCACAGGCTGGAGGTTCAAAGGCTTCAACATCTTCAGAGCTTGGAGGGGCCTGGGTCTGAAAGTAAAGGCTGATGTGACTCTGGCACCTGAAAAACATTAAGTATTTCCTTCCAGCTGTTCTTTGAGTGATTGGCTGAGCTTCTAGAGACTCAAAAAGACCAAGAACTATTGACTTTAATATGTATTGAGGGCAGCTAGGTAGCACAGTGGATAGAGTGCTGGGCTTGGAATTATAAGGACTCATCTTCTTGAGTCCAAATCTGGCCTCGGGCACTTCCTAGCTGTGTGACTCTGGGTAAGTCACTTAATACTGTTTCCCTCAGTTTTCTCATCTGTAAAATGAGCTGGAGAAGGAAATGGCAAAGCACTCCAACGTCTTTCCCAACAAAACTGCAACTGGGGTCACGGAGAGTTAGACACAACTGAATAACAAATATTTGGAATAGGGTTGGCTTTTTAGTATAGAAAGTGGGACAGGTGGGTACGGGACAGGGATGTGCCAAGGCAGCTTGAACTGGTGATCCGTCCAAATTTTCCATGTGGGCATTTACACCTTGGAAATGGGCAAAGGCTACAACTCAGAGTTTGATTTATTGTTTTGTTGATTGTCTAGACTGAAGAAAGTAGCGGAGAAAATGTTATTAATGCAGATTAAGCCTAAAAGTATGTTGTAGGTGCACATTGGTTTGTTTTCTGGAGAGCTGGTTGTTAACCATTAACCAGCACACCCCAGGCTCCAGGGTGGGTAGGCAGGAATTTTAGTTAGTGGTACCAAGGAGTGTAGCAGCCAGCCTCTTTCCCTTCAGCATAGAGGGGTTGTTTGTTAAATATCTCTTTGTGAGACTGTGCTCTTAAAATGCCATTTATGGAATAAAATAGGACAAGAAGGCAGGCCAGCCCAACTGTGGTGGATGCAGGACACTACCTGAAATGGCCAGGAGAGCCAGTGGAAGCAGGTTCCTCTCACAGTGTCTTATTTGGCAAGAAAGTGAGGCGCCGCTGCGGAGTCTGGGCACCATCTGGGAGTAGCCTGTGAAATTAACCTTAAGGAAACACTACATTTCTGTTAACTCCTCTCTGAGAAGCCTCCTAGGGCTGGCGAGGGCCCTAGAGGGTGACGTGAATGGATTTTATCATTGCCGACTGAGAGACATAGTGACATGGCGGACGGAAAGCCCACGGTGTAGCCAAGAAAGTCTGAACCAAATAATATATCCAGGCTGTGTGACCCTGGCCAAGTCAGTGACCTAGGCAGCTCCCTAAGGTTTGCCAAGGTGATGTCAGTCTTCATTTGTAGAGGGAGTTTTCCCCTCTGGGAGCTCCCCAATGCCAATGATGTCCAACATCCAGTCCCTCTCCCTGTCCCCCTGAGAGTCGGTGTGCTAAAAGGGAAACTCCTGGTCTTGACTCCTGTTGGCGCTAAGAACAAACAGGCGTCTGAATTCCACCTCAGGAGGAATGGGACCCCAGGCAAGCCATTTGCCTTCTCTGTGCCTTTGTGGCCTCATCTGTAAAGTAAGGGTAATAGTGTATATGATTACTGTGAGCATCCCATGGGTTAATATATGTAAAGCACTTTACAGATCTCAGAGCACCATTTAAATGTCAGTTATTGTTGACCATTTGAAGTGCCCTCACTCTCTATTTGTAGGCAATTGCCTTTAACGTTGTTCAATAGTTAATTGTTGTCAATTATTTTGTGTAGATTTATAGACTTTATCAATATAGATAATTTGTTCCATGAGAGTTATTTGGTACATTCAGGCCCTGGGAACCCTTGAGAATCACACAATTAAGGGACATATTTGGAATGTTTTCAAATGATGTTGTTTCCATAGAAAAGAAACAACAAAAATATTAACAAGCTTGTATTTCTTTCTCTCCTGCCTTCCCCACCGGAACTTTGGGATCTCCACATTAAGATGTAGGTTTGTCTGTGCTGTGGGCAGAAGATGTTTCCCGCTCGGATGTGGGATCGTGCCCATTCTTGGGTTCAGTGTGAGGGAAATGGTGCTTCTTAAGTCCCCCATCCAGGTATGTCCTACTAACAAGCCAGGCAGGGACCATAAGGCAAATAGCAAAATGTTAATTAGGCCTGAAGTAACACAGAAAGGTGCAGTTGTCCACAGATCCCCCATGGTTGTGAGGAAGGACACAACTCCCAGGCAAAGTCGTGTACTGAGTGAAGAAAGGTTGCTATGGAACGGCCACCTCTCTGGCCTGAGTTCTCCTAGCACTATCTCCTACTAACTGGCTGGGCCTCTCCTCTCTTGATTTCCTTCCCTAAAACATTCTCCCTGGATGCTATCATCTCTGCTAGTCTTGGCTAAACTCCTTGAGAAACCTGTCTGGACCAGGTGCCTCCGCTTTCTCTCATTTCATTATCTTCTAACCCCCTGGCAATCTGGCTTCTTACTTCATCATTCACTGGAAACTGCTCTCTCCAAGTTACCAGTGATCTCATAACGATCTCTTAATTGCTGTATCTGAAATGGCCTTTTCTCTGGCCCCATCCCTCTTGACTTCTCTTCAGCATTTGGTATGATCAATCAGCCTCTGCTCCTGGATATTCTCTCCTCTCTAAGTTTTTGTGACACTGTCTCTTTTTAGTTGGCCAACTGCTCCTTCTAGATCTCCTTTCCCAATTCTTCATCCATGTCATGCCCACTAATTCTGGGTGTCTGCCAAGGCCCACTTCTCTTTCCTTTCTATGCTTTCACGTTTGGTGACTTCGTGAGCTCCTGTGGATTGTTATCACTTCTCTCCATAGATGACTCCCAGTCTATATATATCCAGCCCTGGTCTCTTTCCTGAGCTGGAGTCCAGTATTGCTAACTGCCTTTTGGACATTTTCAACTAGATGTCCTCTAGGCATCTCAATCTCGACCTGTCCAAAACAGAACTTATCTTTCTCCCTCAAATCTCCCTTTTCCCCTGTTGGTGTTAGGACACCACCATTCCCCCTCAACTCCATTGCCAAACATTATCATTTCTTCCTTTGCAACATCTCTTGTATACGTTCCCCACCTCCACTTGCACAGACAATATTTGGGTTCAGTCCTTCATTACCTTTCACCTGTACTATCATAATAGCTTTCTAATTAGTTTCACTGCCTTGGATCTCTACCTGCTCCAATCCATCCTCCACTCATTTGCCAAAGTGATTTTCCTAAAGCCTGGGTCTGACCAACTGCCCCTCCCTCTATTCAGTAAAAACCAGTGGCTTCTTATTATCTCCAGATTCAGATACAGATTCCTCTGTTAGGTAATTAAAACTCTTCATACCCTGGAATCTCTGTACCTTTCCTGTCTTCTTATGCTTTAATCTCCTCCCTGCTGTCTCAGATCCAGATGAACTGGCCTGTTTCTGTTCCTTACTTCCAACACTGAATCTCTTTCCTCCGTGCCTTTGCCACTGACTCTCCCTCATGCCTACATCCCTCGTGTTCTCCCTTCTCTCTTAGGCTTCTGAGTTTCCCTGGCTTTCTTCAAGACTCAACTCAAATCTCACTTTCTGCAAAAGTCCTTTTCTGTTCCCTCATCTGTTAGTGCTTTGCCCTCTGAGGTTGCTCCCTTCTACTATGTAAATATCTTGTATGTACCTAGCTACTTAAATGCCAGTTTGCTTGCTTGGGTTCTGGATAATGGGATGCTCTCATACTTTCCCAGTCACCAATGGATGAAGCAGGGATGGGTTCTTGCTCCCATGCTCTTCGTGATATTTTCCTCAATGTTGTCACGTGCCTTCAATGAGGATGAAAGCAACATCTAGGTCAGCTGCCGAAATGATGATAAACTATTTAACTTGAAAAGGCTATGAGCCAAGACTAAAGTGAAGGGAGAGCTGATGTGCAATTTTTTGTTTGCAGATGACTGTGCACTCAATGCAGCTTCTGAAGCCGGGGTGCAACAAAATGTGAATTGATCCTCTGCCATGCGTGTTAATTTTGGCCTAACAATTAACACCAAGAAAACACAGGTGCTCTACCAGCCAGCAGCACACCGTCCATATGTGGAACCATTGGTCAGAGTAAATAGACACATTTTGGATGCTGTGGATAAATTCACTTATCCTGGCAGTATACTTTCCAGGGCAGTCCACGTAGATGCTGAGGTTGACACATGCAGTGCCAGAGCTAGCTTGGTGTTTGGGAAACTCTGAAAGAAAGTGTGTGAGAGAACAGGCATCAGGCTGCTTACCAAGCAGAAGGTCTACAGAGCCACCATGTTGACTACACTATCATATCCCTGTGAAACCCAGAGAGAGTATCAGCACCATGCCAGAAAACTGAGTTGCTTCCACTCGAATTCTCAGGAAGATTGTGAAGATCACCTGGCAACATAATGTACCAGACACCGAAGTCCTCTCTAGAACTGAACTGCCGAGCATTCAGACTCTGCTGCAGAGAGCACACAAACATATAAACAGCCAATATTTGTTCTGTGAAGTTTGGATTCAGCCAAAGGGCCACACTTGAGGACCTAGAGGTCCACATGTGGCCTTGAGGCCCCAGGTTCCTCACCCCAATCTAGTCCAACCCTCTGACTTTATGGGTGAAGAAACCAAAGCCCACAAAGGCGAAGAGATTTGATCAAGGTTGTATAGCTAGTAACCAAGAGAAGTGGGATTTGAACTCTTGGCCTCTGTCCTCTTTCCACCACACCTCCTGGTCTCTCTCCTTCTTTTCTTCCAGCTTTCAAGTGAGGTAAGCTTTGAAGTTCATTGCCTTTTAATGGCCCCTCCAGCAGTCTGGGGATAGGGTAAAGACATGTATAACATCTGTCCTTTGTTCAAAGCTTTGCTAAAGCTCTCTGAATTATTCATCTTCATACCCAGCACCCTACTATGGTATCCAAGAAGCAGAGGTAGGCGTCCTTGAAGGGTGATGTGGAGGAGACCTCCAGCTCTTTTCTCTAAAAATATCCATCTATCTCTCTATTTAGCTCTCTCTCTCTCTCTCTGCCTCTCTCTCTGTCTCTCTGTCTCTGTCTGTCTCTCTCTCTCTATATATATATATATATATATATATATATATATATATATATATATATATATACACAATAAAGATGTATTTTTGTTCTCCTCTTCTCCTTAATAGTAAGGATGATAAGATCAAAAATGGTTCCAAAGTGTCTATGCCAAACCAATTTCCTTCTTAAAGTGGCCTGAAAACAAAAATCTAAGAGGTTTCCACTTTGAGGTGATTTCCCCCAGTGCTGTTCAGCTCACAGTCTAACTGTTTAATGTGCTAATGGTATCCTCTCAGCAGAGAAAACATTATACTTAAGATCTGAAGTGGTTAACAGAAGCTGTGATGGAGGATGTGAAGTGACTTTTCTGCCGAAGAAGGGGCCATTCAACTTCCCCTTCCTTACTTGACCTGCACATGGACCACTCTTAGCCATCATGTTGACAATTAATGTCGGGCATCCAGGGAGTTCCCAAGCTACACAGGCCCCTAAGGGATTGGCATATTAGATTAATGATTTGCTGCTTAAGGAAGATTGCATTTGTCCACCCGGAAGGGGAGGAAGTCAGATTTCAGAGGGAGCAAGAATAAGGACAACAAAAAAAAAAGTCATTTCTTAGTTCTGAATAAAAAGGACCTTTCTGAAATCTCTGAAGTAAACGGGTGGTGGTTTATAAACATCTGTAGTCCTCCTTGGGGAGGAGAATTAAGGGTGTACAATCATGAAGAATCTTATTTTCAGCAGATTAAACTTACCATTTTCCTCCCAGTTTGTTGAAATGCCATCCTTGGAATAATTTGTACTTCTCTACAGTAGTGATGATTAATTTTTAATCCTGTATCTTCAGGTGGGAAAATTTTGAATTTACAATATGATGAATGTGTCTATGAAGCATCCCTGTTGCATGATGATCTCTTAAAAGATTATCATTCATCCATTCACTCATTCATTCATAAGTATTTATTTAGGGCTTCTCTGGGCCAGCGCTTCCATTGTGTGGGACATGGGAAGATCTTTGAGTAGATGGGCTCTTGGCACTGCTACCATTATGTGAGACGTCAGTTGATATTAGGTATCCTAGCTCTGGTCACATTAACATTTTATTTAATGAGTTGAACAGCAGCATGCATTTCAGGACAAGTAAGTCAAGAAACTTGGGATTCTTTGTTTCATTTTAGAGCCCTGAGATTCACGACCCTGAACCTTTTAATGTTAGAAATAGCCTCTTTGTGGGGATTGGTCAAGAGGGAAATTTAGATTTGGGAGGGAGGACTGTTGAAACCCAAAAGAAAATTAATGGGCTGTTTTGGCTGCATCTCTGATAGCATTGAAGAAACAAAGTTAATTGCCCCCCAAAGGCACCAAGGGGGAGAACGCATTGCCTATCATTATCATCACAGAACAGATTTCAAAGAGTGCAGAAAGAATACCTCTGATCCCATGTCCTAAAATTTTACAGAGGAAATAAATCAATGAGAGATGAGAAGCTCTCAGAAATGAAGACACAAAGAGAAACCTTTCCAATGAGAAGGAAAAAGGGAAGTTGCCTAAAGAGTAATGCAAATGCATATGGTACTCAACAGATTTGATAAAAACTTGCATAGAAGATGCATAAATGGACCAGTAACTAAGGATGGATTCAAAAGCAACAAATAAGAAAAAGAATGGTGTTAGAAACATTGAAGCTCAGAATGGGCTGAGATGGACAAGAAAAGCTAATGAAAACAAAAACGGGGTTTGCATTATTTTGGTTTTTAGCTGTTCCAGGAAAAAGAATGATAGGCCCGCTGCTTGAGGTGGACGGGGTGGTGATAAAGGACAATGGAGGTGGAGCTCCGGAACCCCTATTTTGCTTCCGTTTTGCCTGAAAAAGAGAATGGTCTTTGGGTCAGAAAGGACAGAAAACAAACCAATAATAGGCAGTCGATATCCACCATAAGTAGGGAGCCAGTAAGGTAGTACCTAGTTGCCACTGCTGAGTCTTCGAATCCTAAGACCCAGATTATATCTTTAGGTCCCGAAAGAACTGACTGATGTGATTGACAAGTCAGGTGTATCCATGCCAGGCATGCCACATTGCCACCAGCACCTTAACCTCCATTTCCCCTCAGACTCTGATGGACATACCCCAGGATCCTGAGCCCAAGAGCCTTGGAAATGGTAGTACCCCCCAAACCACCAGACTTACTTCTAGTCCAGCTCCTACACCCATGATTGCAGAGAGAAGCCCCAATTTCTCATCACACTAGCAACAATTGCAGATCAATTGCCACTAGTGATCAAATTGGTGCCAGAGCCCTGGGAGTGGCAGCATCTCCCAGACCACTGGTCCAACTTCCAGCCCAGTCTTTACAAGAGTGCCTAGTGCTTAGCATAGTACTTTGCACATAGTAAGTGCATAATAAATGCTTCATTCATTCATGGTTTAATGTTAAATTGCCTCTTTTTGTGTGTTGTCTCCCTTATTAGAGTATAAACTCCTTGAGGGCAGGGATTATCTTTTTATTAATTATACCCAGTGCTTAGCGCAGTATATGGCACAGAGCAGGCGCTTAGAAGATGTTTATTGGATTGGATTGAATTGTTAACTTGGTAGGAAGTCTTCAGTTAACTACCTCAAGAGATATGTGCTTGGTCTTGTGTTGCTTACCATAAAGGCATTGGTGACAAGCTTATCAGAGTTTCAGATGGTTGGGAGGTATAGTTAACACATTGGTTGACAAAGTGAGAATCCAGAAAGATCTAGACAGACTAGAATATTGGACTTAATCTAATAAGAAATTTAATAAAGACAATGTCTTCACTTGGGCAAAAAAAAAATCGACCTCACAGGTATAAGATGAAAAAGGTATGGCTAGAGAGGACTTCATTTGCAAAAGAGTTGGGGATCTTAGTGGATTGCAAAACCCAAAAGTAATCAACTGTATGACATGGCAGCTAAGAATGCTAATACAATCCTAGAGGGGCAGTTTGTCCAGGACTGGGGAAGTGAACTTTGCTATAGTTAGACCCTGTGTCACGTATTGAGTTCAGTACTAGATGGCACATTTTAGGAAAGCCATCACTGGTAAGCCGGGGAGACTGTAGAGTAGGGTAACCAAGACGGATGCCTCTAAGAGAACTGATGGGAGAAATTGGGGTATTTATCCTGGAGAAGTGAAGCTTTAGAAGGAAAGATACCTTTCTTTAAGCACTCCTTAAGTATTTCAAGGGCTCACACATGGAAGAGAGATTAGACTTTTTCTACTTGATTCCGAAGGTCAGAACTAAGAGAAGCTGCAGAGATGATTTAAGCTAGATATCAGGAAAAACTTCCTGACAATTAGCAGACTTATCCAAAAGGGGAATGTGCTGTTCCACAGGTCACCTGCCTCTCAATGGAGGTCCTCAAGCAAATGCTGGATGACCAATTGTCAAGTGTATTATGTAGGGGGTTACTCTTCAAGTATGGGATGCTGAGGGTCTTTGAGCTCCTGGAGATTGGAACTGAGGACACTTACAAATACTTTGAGTTCAATTATCCAGGCACTCTCTTTTTTTCCTGCTCCCTCCCTTCTTTTTCCTATAGTCAGGGGTATGCTGGAGGCAGCTCATACAAGCTTCCTTGCAAGAGCTGATTGTTAAATTTTTAATGTAAGCATTTAGAAATCAGAAATTGGCAAAAGCTACAAGTCAGAGCTGGATTAATTATTCTGTTGATTGTCCAGACTTAACAAAGTAATTGAGAAAATGTTAATAATGCGAATTAAATTGAAAAGTGTGTCATATGTACATTTTTTCCCTGGAGGGCTAGTTGTTATACATTTATGGGCAATCCTCTGCCCTCCCTTCCAGTAAGTGCCAACTTCTTGACTTATCTTTGTGCTTCAGATGTGAGGTTACCTGAATGGCAAAGAATGAGCTACCCTGGCCCTGAACTGATTCCTCCTGGGGAAGGTTTGACTTAAAGCTAATAATGAGTAAGAATCCCTTCACAATTTACCATCCCCCCTCCCCAACCCCTTCCTCCTCTATCCCACCCTCTCCCTCCCCTCACTTACCAGAAGCCTGGAGGAAAACAGGTTCATTAGGTCTCAGGTTTCCTTGGCTTTTGCCCATCCACGTGCTACATCACCTGCCTGGGATAATTCTCTCGCTGAGGGTTTGTCAGAGGTATAATGTGTTGACTCAAATGAGAAAAAAAATTATTGAGTTATTGTAGCTTCCCCTTCCTCCAAGTGCTTTTTTTGGTTCACTGAAAGTTTTGATGCCACTTTTCAGTTACCACTTGAATTTTTTTTTTGCCTTGTTACAGGAACAATTAATTAAAAATGGTACCACTGAACTCTGTTGATTCATTTAGCACTGCTGAGCTAATGAGGTGTAAATCCTACAGACTTCTGCATGGTACAGCTGACATAGTAATTTATATCAATTGGTGTGATTAGTACAAGTCTTCAATCATCCCATTGTGTCTCTCTGCAATCTGTCATAGTTCTAATAGGGAAAGCTTAACTTGGAATTGGTGTCCAGTGGGAGAAAGGGCTTTTTGGAGCTGACTAAAAGTGGAAACACTGGAATGGAATATCATGCCTATCTCCTAGTCAGAATTTGTATTTTTTATACCTGAGTTGTTAGTTTAATTTCGTAGCCTTCAAATGGTGGGGTATTTACCCCTTGGGAGAAATAACTGGTTTGGCTGAGGACAAATTGCCAGGCTTTGTCATCTATGATCAGCTTATTATAGGGTCCGCCTGCAAACATCCACAGACTATAATGATAGCAGTGTCCATTTTGTTAGGATTTAGAGCAGTGAATGATAATTTATTGTAATGAGATCTACTCTAATGAACTCCTCTTACAATTAAAATGTTTTAGAAAGCTTTTCTTTTCTCTTGGGTCTCACCAGGAAAGCTCAATATGGACAAAAAGTATGTACAAAGCTGCCACTGGGTGGGAATGCTCATTGACTTGACAAAATGTCAGGGAATAGGCCATCTTTTTCAAGTGCTTTTTCAAATGTTTGAAAATCCATTTTCATAAATTACTGAATATGAATTAAAAGTCAACCATTTGGAGGACTCTTGAAATGGCCTGTGTTAATTGGGGAGTTTTGGATGTAACATTCCTAGCACCATGGAAAAGGGCAGCGCAACTGGGACAACCAAGGCAGTACTATCCAGGTCCTAAGAAGAGAGCTGGAGGAGAAGAACTTAGAAATGCTTGGTACAGGTTACTATTTCCTCCATGCTGCCTCTTGGTAAACTAATCTTCTTAGGTGACCCTTCTTTTGTTCCCTGCCAGTCATCTGCCTGGTATCACACTAATAGAGCTTGCTTAGGCTTTGAGAAGTTACTCTTTAAGCAGGATTTGAATCAGGACACCTAGCCAAAATTAAGGGATAGACAAATTTTGGTTTGTAGCATCTTTTCTTCCTTTTGGTCCCTTTGCCTAGGGGCCATCTCTAGTCATCTTGATCTATATCTTGCCACTGGATGGCTCTGGAGAAGAAAAGTGAGGCTGGTGACTTTGCATAGCCCTTCCTCACTTAAATCCAATTCA
This sequence comes from Trichosurus vulpecula, assembly GCF_011100635.1. Taxonomy (NCBI): domain Eukaryota; kingdom Metazoa; phylum Chordata; class Mammalia; order Diprotodontia; family Phalangeridae; genus Trichosurus; species Trichosurus vulpecula. The sequence continues at coordinate 168,984,485 of NC_050581.1, forward strand.
TTTTCAAGTCATGGCATTGTCTTCCTGATGTCGTGGTCTTTGAGAACAAAGGAAAAACAACAACCTATGAGTAGCATGAGCTGCCCCACTTGGGATCTAAATGGCCAGTTGCAGTTGGAAAATTTAGCACCTTCCTGCCTTCCTGCCTGCCTTCCTGCCTTCCTTCCTTCCTTCCTTCCTTCCTTCCTTCCTTCCTTCCTTCCTTCCTTCCTTCCTTCTCCTCCCTCCCTTCCCTTCCCCTCCTCTCATCTTCCCTTCCCTCCCCTCCACTTCCCTTCCTTTCCTCCTTCCTCTTCCTCTATCCGTATAGGGTATCATACCCTTACCTGCGGTCCACTGACAAAAGGAATGTAAATTTTGATTGCTGAAACTCCAAAAGATATCTTGGGGTTTATGGGTGAATTTTCTTTCTTAAGTACCATGCCTTAAAGCCAGATCACTCTGGCTCTCATTGACTGACCAACAATAGGTCCCAGCCCAAGTCCAGGGGTGAGTATTTGGGTCCTGATTGCTCAGAGTGGATGTAAATAGCAGTTGTTTCTGTTTTAGCCAGAAACCCTGAGGGTCTTCCCCTCCTAGATTTTTTTGACTAGGTAAAAGAGGCCATTTTGTGCCTCATTTCTTACCTAGCCTTAATCACTGAATGGGCATTGCCTTAGTCAAACTGAGACCTGGGAAAAACCTTAGCTTTAAAAAGCCACGGTTTCTCACTGCATCTGGAGCCATCTCCAATTGCCCTGATCCATATCTTGCCACTGGACTCAGATGGCTCAGGAGGAGAAAGTGAGGCTGGTGACTTTGCACAGCCTTCCCTCACTTAAATCCAATTTACTTGCAAGTCATGGCATCACTTTCCTGATGTTATGGTCTTCTTCGAGAACGAAGGACAAACAGCAACAGCAACCTTCTGCCTAGGACTCATGAATTACACTATAACTATATAAGGACCTGATTTGTATTCCAAAGTTGCCATCAAGTCCCAGAAGGGACATACTTTCCCCCATCAATATCTTTTTATGTAAATCATTCATTCAGGTTTTTCATAACATTCCAAATACCCAAAGTACCAACTAACTAAGGGGATAAGACAATTCAATTGAATGTAATTTTGAGTTGTCCCTAGGTATGGGCATCATTGCTAGATTTCTGAAGGGTGAGTTCATTCTTCCCCTTATGGACACTTTGTGAATTGGTAGGAGAGTATGGCCCAGGCATATTTATCGGGTGTTAATGTTTTGATTATTCCTATGTTTGCCTTCTGTTTGATAAATGTTATGATTATTCTTGTTTAAATAAATGTTTCTTATTTAATGTTTCATGTTTAGGAGTTAATGCTGTCATTGCAATTGATTTACATAAATGTAAAGAACACCAGTGGGGGCTCAGAGCTACTACAGTGAGCAATAGGTGTATATTCTCCTTCCCGCCTCCTCCATATCAGGGTTACTTCTGGGATCATGACAGTGAGTTGTAGCCACATGGCTACTCCCTCTGAAGAGCCACCTCTACCTAAAAGAGTGAGAGAGCCTAGATAGTATTGAGGACTGCTGTCACCCCCTCTATATACACTACATTAAAAATAATTATTAATGAATTTTTGTCATTACATCACATTCATTTCTGAATATATTTCTTCAACTATCCTATTGAACAAGCCAATGCTAATAACAAAGATTTTTAAAAGCCAAATAGGAGGGAAAACAGTTTAGTAAAACCAATGTATTGACAGATTTTGATAGCCTATGCAATATTCCTCGCCCATGGTCTTCTACCTGAGCAAAGAAGGGAGGGAAGAACACTTTCTTTACTTTGTATTGGGGCTAAGCTTGGTCATCATAGTCACAAGGCTTTTGGTTTCTCTTTCTTGTTCTTTCCATTTACATTATTGAAGTCATTGTATACATTTTTTTCTAGTTCCAATTACTTCACTCTGAATCAGTTCATAAGACTTTTCTCAAGCTTCTCTGAATCTTTTTATCTGTGGTTTCTAACAATGTAGTAATATTCTGTTACATGCACATTATCACATTTTGTTTAACCTTTTCCCAATCGGTGGCACTTGCTTTGTTTCTAATTCTTTGCAATCACAAAAAAGGAAAAAATTTTCTCACCATCTCTGCAACTTTTGCTCATGACTACTAGTTATGCTCCATGGGAATTAGCAAAAGAAATAAACTTAATCCTTATTCCATGCGATAATGCTGTAAATACTTGAAGACTGTTATCATATCCTTCCTACATCTTTTCTTTTTTAGGCTAATTAGGTACAATGGGGAAGTGCTAGGACTAAAATCAGGAAGAACTGAGTTCAAATCCAGCCTCAGACACTTACTAGCAATATGACCCTGGGCAAATCTCTTAACCTTTGGGTGCCTCAATTTCCTCAAGTATAAACTACTTCTCAGGGTGGATATGAATATCAAAGAAGATGATCTTTGTAAAGAGTTTAGCACCATGCTTGGAACATAGTAGGCACTTAATAAATGCATATTCCTCTTCCTTGCTCCTGAGCCCCCCACAAACTCCAGTTCCTTTAACTGACCCTCCTCTAGCAAGGTTTCTGGCTTGTCAGTGTCCTGCCTAATATGTGACTCCCAGACCTGAACACAATGCTTTGGATGTAACCTGACTAGAGCAGGGTAAAGTAGGATTATCACCTCTCTTGTTCTGAATAATGTTCCTTAATTATTGAAACTCAAGATTGCTTTTTTTTTAGCTGCCGGGTGCCAGAGTGCTGACTCATTGAGATCTAGCCACCGCTCCACCCTCCTGTAATTGTGAAATTGACTTTACTGATTCCTATTAAATTTCATCTTATTAGATTAAGCCCTTCATGGTAGTCCTTCTCTGACGCCTCATTGTGGCATGATAGGGACCTGAGGTAGCTAAGACTATACCAGCAAAACACAAGGTTTGGCAGATTTTACTATTCCAGAAAGAGGTTGAGCAGGGTTCTGGCAAGAGACTGTGTCCTTTTTCCCAAGGGTCTATTTGGCTAAGTACAGAGGGGGCTCATCACCACTAGGTTAGCCACTTGTTGATAAATTCTTTGTCCTTGATGGCCCATTAAACAAAACATATGTGTGTGTGTGTGTGTATATGTATGTATATGTACACATGTGTGTATATATACGCACACACACTATCTATACATATACATATGTGTGTATCTATTTATCTAGAAATGGTCTTTAGTTTTTCTCTTAATATAGTTTGGGTGAGGTTTGAGATTCCAAAGTGCAGCACAAAGTATGGTGGCAATGCCACTTATGCTGCTAAGGGAAATACCCAAGGGGCACGTGGTTGGGGTGGGTGTCTAGTTACAGCCCCGGGGTCAGGGAGAAGGGAGGAGGACCCACCATCTGGTTATGGATCTCCTGAACCCACCCTTTCACTTTGCATTCTCTAAATTGTGTCTCAGGAGGTAGGGTGGTGTCCAAGACTCTTGTTCCCAGCCCTCCTGGTCAACAGCTGATGCTTCTAAGGAGAAAATTTGTATGGCATATAGCATGCAACATTTGTGTACCACACGGAAAAGCACAGCCCAACATGGGAACAGGCAGAGAGAATTTTATTAGGGGGAAGTGTTATTGGGTGAACCAAGCAAATTTTATTCAGGGGAAATATAATAAGAAGGGAGGCAGTCAGGGAGGATGGACACGGCAGGTCTAATGAACTCCTGCCCAAACCAATAAAGCAGGGTGAGTTTTTATAAGGATACTTATCTGGTTCAAACACCAGGCATTGGGAAAAAGGTAGGGAGGAGCCCAGACCTGTTGCATAGGTCAAGATCTGGGACCATTGCTAACTCATGATGGAGAATAACTGGGGAACTGATGACCAGTTGGTGTTCAAACTCCTCACCATCAGGAAAAGAAGCTTTGAAGCCATTTCTGCAGTCCTTATTTTGACAGGTTGACTCAGAGGATTTGAACCTTTTCTAGCTTCTTTGTTGAATAGGGCAGGAGGCCACAGAAGTCCTTATAGTCTCCACCTTCTGCTCATTCATTGACAGTGGCAGAGAGACAGGAAAGAAATCAGCATCACAGAGTACTAAGAATCAAACAGTTTTTACATCCATTATAAATATAAATTTTACCATTAGTCCTACGCATGTGAGAGCCTGGTCCATTGGACCTAAGTCTGAAGAGCAATGAGAACCAGGAAGATTTGTGTTCAAATTCTGCTTCTGACACTTATGAGCTGTTTGACCACAGTCAAATCACTTAACCTCTCTGATCCTGATTTTCTTCACCTATAAAATGAGGGGGTTGGACAAGATGACACTGTGGTAGAAATTTAGATTTGAAGATCTTTCCCACCCATTAATAGGCCATGTAACCTCCTTACATCACAGGAAGCCCAAGTTACATGGTGGGAGGAGCTTCCTGACAGGAAAAGGAAGTTATGTCATAGGAAATGTGGGGGGGGGGAGAGAGAGAGAGAGGACAGAGAGAGAGAGAGCAGTTATGGCTGCTAATGGTCACCCTGGTGATTGTTAGAATTGAACAGGGTGACTTAGCTGTACTGGGAGTTTGTTTTTGGGAAGACCCCAGCATGGGGTTGGAGAGGTTTGGGATGGTGAGTTTCCAGGTTGTGATATTGTGTGTTGAATGTTTTGGGTTCCTTGCTGTTATGATGAAGTGGACTGACCGGATAAATGGCTTGTGGGATATGGTTCTCTGGTGTCTGAATAAATGGTTTACTTCTTCTACCTTCTATGTGGAGAGTCTCATATACTTTGAGATACAGAACTACATAGGCATTTTGACAATTATCATCTACATTGTTATTATTGCCTTACTCTTACAGACATCTACAATCCTTTCCAGCCCTGAATCTATGAGCCTATGAAAATATAATAATTATTATTATATAATACAATAAGATGGCAGAACTGAGTCACATTGAGTTTTTTTTCCTATAAAGGAAACCAGCAGACAGGAGGAATTTGTAGCTAAATGGAAGGATGACTCCCAAGTCTTTCTTAGAGAGGAAAATAAAGGAGTTACAGAATTGATTTAATTATGTATCCAAAAGCACTGGTACACTGGTCATGTCAAGTTACAGCTTTTTTTTTAAATGAAGATTTACAAAAAGATTGTGATGTATCGGTGATACCTCATTTGAAAGTTCAATTACTTGGAAAATTTGGGAGCATCATAAACCTTGAAGCATAAATAATTTCAATTTTTTTCAGATAAACGGGTATGCTGGTAATGATGATTTTCCTTTTTCATATCATGCTGAAAGCAAATCAACACTTTTATTTTAGAAAAGAATTTAGTCATTCATTGAATGAAAACTTTCCCTTTCAATGTCTTGCTTATTTTAAATGTTTCTGAAGGGAAAGCAGTATTCATCTGTGAGTTTTATACACATTTATATCAAGATTTGGGTCTCAGTATCTTGTTCATTAAAACCAGCTAAAGCAAAAACAAAAAGCATTGAAATTGACATCTCAACAGACAAGAAATAACTGGTCACCATTGTAAGAGTCATTTCTCGACCATCTCTCTGGGAATAGTTAGACCACTGACACATTAGAGCAAAACCCCAAAGCCAACATAAAATTAGAAGGAAGAATAAAGTTGAGAAGATATGGTGTGCCATTAAAGCAGCTCCAACAAAACTCATTTGAACAAACTATTGAGATAGAAATATGGAAAACAGGTAAAGGAAGAGACACTAAGTATGATCACCATTTCCTAAAAAGTTTAAGCAATGTCAGTCAATCATCTGAAAAAAAGGGCCTAGAAATTGCTTCAGCCAGCAAATACTCTCTTTCCAAGGAGAAAGAGATGGAAATTAAGGGAAGCACTGTTTTAGGATATAAAAAAGGAATCCTTGATGAAAGTATAAGAAGTGACTTTTGTGAATGAGAGCTTATGGAAGACCACATCTATATGCCTTTCTTTCCTTCTTTCTTTCCTTCTTTCCTTCCTTCTTTCCTTCTTCCCTTCTTCCTTCCTTCCTTCCTTCCTTTCTTTTTCTTCCTTCCTTCCATCCTTCCTTCCTTCCAACAAATAATAAACCCTACAGCTGTTATATTTTCTAAATCTCTGTAAAGATGTGGTCTAATATGAATGTTAATGCACTAACTGTTGCTGGAGCTAAGAATTAGTACATTCATTTCGTAAAGCATTTTGAAGTTATGTAAAATGCCTAAAATGACTATATACCAAATTTGACCCAAAGATTTTGCTGCTACACACATACCCCAAAGAGGTCATTGACAAAGAAAGGCTCCTTATACAGCAAAATACCTATAGCATCACTTTTTGTGGAAAGAACTAGAAACAAAGTAGATGCCCCTACATTGGGGAATGGCTGAACATTAAATTGTGGTACGAGATTGCAATGGAATATTACTGTGCTGTAAGAAAGACAAACGTGATAATTCTGAGAAGCATGAGAAGACTTACATTAATAAAGTGAAGTAAGCAAAACCAGGAAAAATGATATACATGAAATGACAGCCACTGTAAATGGAAAGAACAGCAAATAAATCATTTGAAAATCAATGCTACAAAATTATAAAGACCCTGCAGGCTTGGTCCCAGAGAAGAGACATGAGAAGACAGCTCCTACAGCTGCTTTGCAGATGTGGTAAGGGTGGGAGGAGTGGGAATCCATGATTGCACAACGTTCACATATCAGATTTTTTGCAATGTATTGATCTATTTTACTGACTTGTTCCTCTTCTTCCTTTTTTTCCTTCTCCCTGCCTTTTTTTTAAAAAAGAACTCCTAACTCTCCAGACTTCTCTACCTTGACTCTCCTCCCCCTTCCAGCTTTTCACTTCTTTTAATCTTTCTCCATTAGAATGTAAGCTCTTCGAGGGCAAGAATTGTCTTTCTGCTGGTATTTGTACCTACTACTTAGGACAGTGTTAGGTACTTAGTAAGTGCTTTAAAAAATGTTGGTAGACTAGACTTAAAAAAAATCTTTGTTATAAAGGCATGTTCTCTGGTGGAGAAGGAGGCATACAGGAGGACTTAGGTGATGTGAAAACAAAAGATATTAATAAAAATCTATTTTAACATAGATAGTCTGAACCCCACCCCCACTGCCCAGTCCATCTGGTTTTACTTGTGAATTATATTATTGAATGGATTTGATGTAATATATTTACTTGAGTCCAAAACAAGAATCACCGAGTATAAGAAGGTGTGGATGGGTTGCAATCTACAGTCTTGGAGAAGGTAGCCATAATAGTGAGATCACAGAGCCATCACAGTAGATTCAGCTCATCTTTCTAAACTGGTGAGATTCTTTTAGATGTCATGTTGTTGTTGTTGAGTCGTATCTAACTCTTCATGACCCTATTTGTGGGTTTTCTTAGTAAAGATACTGGAGAGGTTTTCCATTTCCTTCTGTAGCTCATTTTACAGATGAGGAACTGAGGCAAACAGGGTTAAGTGACTTACCCAGGGTCACACAGCTAGTAAGTATCTGAAGCTGGAAGATGTCTTCTTGATTCCAAGCCCAGGGTTCTATCCAGCGTAACACCTAGCTGCCCTTAGATGTCATATACCAGTTAGCTATTCCTTCAAACTTCCTGTCTTCTGCAAGTCTGATAAACATGGCCCCTAGGTCATTACCAAGTGGTTGATACAAACATTTTAAATAGCACGGTATCAAGCACAAATCTCTGGAACACTCTATTGGAGACTTCTCTTCAAGCTGACTGAACCTTTAATGACAATTTTTGAGGATCTGGACATTCCACTGTTTCTGGGTCCATCTAATATTGCATTTGTCTCGCACACATCTTTCCTTCTGTCCCACAAGAATAGCATCAGAGCCTTTTTCAAAGATTTCATTGAAATCTAGGCACTGATAGCTTCCAGAATTCTTCTGATCTAGTTGTCTAATTCCTCTGTCCAAAAAGGAAATGAGTTAATCTGGCATGACTGGTAGTTAACAAACCTTTGAGATCTCTGCTTCTCTTCCTGTATCTTAAGAGGACATCCCAGAATTCTGCCAGGAATCGAAGTCAAGCTCAGTGCCATATCGTTTGCAGCTTCCATTCTGTTTTCTTAAGAAAAAACGAGACCATCATTTGCCCTCCCCTAATCCCGCCGCTGTTCTCTTTGGTCTTTACAAAGATCACTGACAGAGGCTCAGCAATCACAGCTGTCAGGTTTTTTTCAGTATCCTATAATATAGTTCATCTGGGCCCTGAACTCAGCAAGGACAGTTGGTGCTCTCTGACCAGCTCCCTACTTATCTTGATTTTTCACTCCCTATTAGCTCTTTCTGTTCGGTCCTTTCCAATCCAAAGGTCATTCTTCTTGGCAGAAAAAAAAAGAAGCAAAATGAGAATTGAGCAACTCTACTCGCCTGCTGTTGCCAGTTTTCATCCATTGTCTTTTTCTAGCTGAGCAGCAGTCCCACACTTCCCTTAGGCTTTCTCTTTTCTCCAATGAAGCTTAAAAAAAATCCACCCTTTCCCCCTTCAGCTTTCCTCACCAGCCTCAGCTTATTCTGACCTTTAGCATCGCTACCTCTGTTCTTACACACAATTTTGTATTCATTCTATTACCTCTTCTTGTCTCTGTAATGGGGGAACTGACCAATGAATGCCCACCTGGAGGCTTACAGCGTTCATCCTCCTCACTTTAATGAAGCCAGGGAGAGAGATTGATTTGGCATGGCTGGTAGTGTCTTCTGAATATTCCAGGTTGGGCCCAGCAGCCAATTAAAGATTTTCTTTGCTGTGCAGTAAGAAAATACCTGTGTGTGGCCTGAAGTAGGGAGCTTCTATTCCATGGCAATGTGAACTTCTAGATGCAAAATAACCCCCAGGTTCCAAGTGAAGAACCACGATGTGCACATTCACATGGACTGGGCTCTCACTGGCCAGTCACCTCCTACTGTTACATCCCCATCTTCTATGTAGGTCTTTATAAAATCGAAGTTGGTGGATGAGTTCTTTATCCATCCCATTGATCTCATCCCTATCAGAATGGATTTTCTTTGTGTCTTCAGAACTTAGCTCTTTGGAGCTGTTCCTGTTTCTCTGACTTATCACCACAGAATTTCCTTCCTTCCATTAAGGTCTCTTTTTTGCTATCTATATTTTGTCTTGGTGTACAGACATCTAAAGCATTGGGTTTTACCTCTGTCTCTCTTCTTGTACATTATTTCCTGTGAATTACTAGTCCTCTCTGTATTGATTCTTTTTGTGTTGTTAGGACTACTTTCTGTGGAACCCAACTTAGCAGGTAGATATTCGTGGGCAGTTTTCTCCTCCCTTCTCCATTTTTAAATGAAAGTCCTTTACCTCAGATTTGTCAGCCTCCAGACAAATATGGTTTGGTTTTTTTTTTTGGCCAGCCCTCTTTTGATACACTCCAATCCTGATCTAGACCCTGGGATTCCCTCCCTCCTCCCTCAGAGGTCCGTATCTTTTTCGGACATTATTTTATTATCAGTTGTTCATTTCCCAAATCTGGTTCTCTCTACTGAAAACCTTGCTGTCATTTTGTGGCAGTGATTTTTAAAAATCACCTGTACCCCTAAGGTCTTCAGTCTTGGCTACAACTTCATAACCCTAAGCAATGATTTCTAATTTCCTTCTGATGGCATGTGTCATTTGTCCCCCACATGAATTGTATTGTGGTCCTCACATTTGACAGATTCCAGGAGGCTCTTTGTTATGTACCAGATACATGGGAAGATAGCCAATTTTTCTGTCATCAAGTTGACAAATGACTGTTTTGCCAATCTTCATCGAGGGAATCAACTCCTACCATTATTCATTTCATCTCCTTTTTCCATCTTCTCTCCTGATCATGCCACTAACGATGCCTTTACCCAGGACTCTCCCTTCCTCTCCCCTCCCCTCCCTTCCCCTCCTTTCGCCTCCCTTCCCCTCCCTTCCCCTCCCCTCGCCTCCTTTCCCCTCCCCCCCCCTCCCCTCTCCTCTCCTTTCCTCCCCTCCCTTCTCTTCTCCTCTTCCCTTCTCCCCTCTTCTCTACCTGATTCAATTATCATCGCTATAGTGATGATTCTCAGACCCCCGTACCCAGACCTGACCTCTTTACTAAACTCCAGACTGAAATCTCCAATGGCCTTTTGAACATCTCAAGACTGGATGTCTCATAGATATCTTAAGCCCAGCATTCCCCAAACTGAACTCATTATTTCTCTTTCCCCCTTTCCCTGTTTGGAACTTCCTCATTACAATCAGCAGGCATTACCATCCTTCCAGTCACGCAGACTTACAACCTGAATGTCATCCTTGAATCTTCACATTCTCACTACCCATATCCATTCTACTGCCAAATCTTGATTGCAGAAGTTCATTACCTCATGCCTGGATTACTGTAATAGGTTTTTGGTTGGTTTCTTTACAAGTCTCTCTCTACTGTCCATCCTCTACTGAGCTGTTAAATTAATCTTCCTAACATGTGGTTCTGACTATGTTATGTTTTCCCCACACATACCCATCCACCACCAAATCAATAAACTCCAGTGGCTCCCTATTACCTCCAGGATCAAACGTGAGATCCTCTGTTTGGCATTCAAAGCCCTTCATAACCTGTGTCTTCTTTCCATTCTTCTTACACCTTCTCCCCTCGCCTTTTCCAAGTTCTCTGTGATGCAATGACACTCATATCCTTGTTCTTCCTCCCACAAGACTCTCCGTCTTCCACCTCTGGGCATTTTCACCCAATGTCCCCCATGCCCAGAAATCCCTCCCTCCTCATCTCTACCTCCTGGCTTCCCTGACTTCTTCCAAGTAAAATCCCTCCTTTTGCAGGAAGCCTTTCCCAGTCCCCCTCAATGTTAGTCTCGTGTTTCTTGATTATTTCCCATTTATCCTGTATGTAGCATTTTTGTACATGGTTGTCTCCACTCATTAGACTGTGAATTCCTTGGGAGCAAGGACTGTTTTTAGACTTTCTTTTTAAATCCCAATGCCTAGCATAGTGCATGGCACATAGTAGGTGCTTAGTAAATGCTTATTGACTGCCTTGGAGCTGTGGAGTCACATCATTTTTCCTTGGAGCATAAGAAGCGAATTCCACCTTGTACTACCTAGCTCCACCCTCTCTTGGAAGAGCCTCAAGCCTCTTCTACCCCTCTGTATGTCCAGGGTCCCCTTTACTCTCTCCAATCTCCTCACCCAGGCAAGGACTCTTCTCTGCCTCTCTAGCCTCTTTTTCTCGGAAGCATTTTTCAATCTTTCAAGCAAGACTTCATTTTCCCTGATAACCTGGAGGATGGAGAACTTTTCTTCCAGCTCTTTTACCTTTTCCTCTTGTAGGGAGCCCACCTAGACTTTATATATACAAAGTACGTCCAGCTGTTAACTCGTCACTGCTAGAAATGCATCGATATTGCACCCTATGGGTTATGCAATTCCTCTTGCCAGCCTCACTTGAGAGAAGCACAGTCCACAATCTTCTCATTGGCTCATTCTCAATACCCCCTGGCAGCTCAGTCTGTGGGCTCTTTCTTTCTAGCAGCCTTCTTTCCTTTTCTCTTGAGAGGATGCTCACTCAGGCTCCTTTGATCAACTATTAGTGATGTTATATAAGGGTGTGTCCCAAAGCCCTTTGAGCCTGAGGTGTAAACTAGGAAATGTTTAACAACTAGATTTCCAAAAAAAAAAATGTACACAGGATAGACTTTTACGTTTAATCTGAACTATTAACACTTTCACCATCACTTTCTTAAGTCTAGACAGTTATTAGAACAAAGTGATCCCTGATTTGTAGCATTTGCCAGTTTCCAAGGTGTAAATGCTCACACTGAAAACTGAACAACCAGCTTGGGCAGGCTCCAGTATTTTCTAGCTTTGGGTTTACTGTATCTCCACAGCAAAAGGCCAGGATTATGGTTAGGAAGGTAGAGTCCGGAGATAACTTGTCTTTGTGATTTTCCTCTGCCCATTCATAAGCATGAGAGAACAGACAGTACTTAGGTTTCAGAAATTGGGGAACCCTAACCTCTAAAGTTGTTTGATAGCTATTGGGAAAATACTGATTATGTGGGTTATAGTCCAGCCCTCAGAAATTAATGTTGGGAGTGGATTCTCCCCCATCAGACTGTGAGCTCCTGGAGGGCAGAGATTGTCTTTTGCCTTTCTTTATCTCTCTGGCACTTAGCACAGTGCCTGGCATGTAGTAGATAGCACTTGGTCGATGTTTATTGACTAACTGAATATATAAAAAGATCATTATAAACTAGGATAATGGGGAGAGTCAAGATTCTGGACCAGCAAGAGCAGTATCATTAAATGCTAAACCTGAGGGCATTAGGAATTCCCCATTCTTCCTTCTAATGAGGAAGAGCCCCTGTGCCTGGGGTTCAGAATCTCATTCTGGGGAAATGGGAGGTTCTAATAACCGAAGATCACTAGATGGTGCAGTAGACAGAGAGCTGGACCTGGAGGCAGGAATACTCATCTTCCTAAGTTCAAATCCATTCTCAGAAACTTACTAGCTGCGTGACCCTGGGCAAGTCCTTTAACCCTGTTTGCCTCAGTTTGTTCATCTGTAAAATGAGCTGGAGAAGGAAATGGCAAACCACTCTAGTACCTTTGCCAAGAAAACCCCAAATGGGGTCACAAAGAATCAGACATGACTGAACAGTGATAGACAAAGACTCTTGGGGAACAAGGCAGGAGAACCTTGAAGGAGGTTTTTTGCTGGTTTCCAGGCCTGATTTTCAGGCCTTTTCTAAAAGATCTGGGAAAAGCTTATCAGTTCTAAGCTGGTAAAACATAGACCAATGACGATTCCAGAGAACTGATGATGAAGCATGGGACTTACTTCTTGAGCCAGAAGGGAAGGAGTAAGAGTGAAGAGGGAGATTTTAAACACACACACACACACACACACGCGCGCGCGTATACGTACATACACACATATTCATACGTACATATATGTATGTATACACAATACACATACACATACATATATGCCCATACATACATACACATACATACACATATACATACACATATACATACACATATACATACACATACATATACCTTGATACATATACACACATACACACACATATATACACGTACATATACATACACATAGACCCACACAAACATATATATGTATCTGTACATATGACATAGCCAATGCAGAAGTTTGTTTTGCTTGACTGCATACACTTGTAACGGGATAATTTTTTCTTTTGTTCTTGGCTGGTTGGCAGGGTTGGGGGCAGGAGGGAGGGGAGACGTATTTTTGCTCATTGCTTGTCCACGTCCTTCTTGTCTTTCAAGACCCGGCTCAGGTGTGACCTGTCCAACCTCAGATGTCTCTGATATTTTCATGAGGCTCCATTTGCTGCTGTTCCTGTTTTCGTACATGTTGTTTTCCTTTGCCAGATTACAGATTGCATGAAGGCAGAGACAGAGTTTCAATTATCTTTTTATCTTTCCCCGGTGCCTCTGCATAAAAACATGAATATATTAAAGTAAGAAATGTTAACTATTAAATGATTAATAAATATTTGTTGAAATGAATGAAGAAGCAGCACACTAGAAAGCAAAAATGGCCCTGAATTTGGAGCAGAGAACCTGGGTTCAAATCTTGACTTTGTGATTATGGACCACTGTGACCTTGGGGTGAATCACTTAACATCTCTGGGCTTTAATTTCTTCATATTGCTAAGTGAGGGAGTGGACTAGATCAGGGGTTATTAACCTGGAGTTCATGAATTTATTTTTCTTAAGAGCTTAAAACTTAAAATAGCTTAGAATTTCACCACAACTTTTGAGACCCCCTGTATTTGGATGGCCAAATTCCAATAAAATTGGTCTCCTTTCTAATCCTATATCGTTTATTTGAAAACCTCATTCTGGGGAGTCCCCAGGCTTCTGTTGATGCTGCCAAAGGGGTCTACAACAACAAAGGTTAAGGAGCCCTGGTCTAGATGGTCCCTTACAATCCATCAGTCTCTAAATCCAGGCCCCTATGAATTGAAACAGAAATCAAGCGGGTACTTCCTCCAATATGCGGCATCCTAACAGATGCAGGACACAACCTTTAAGGAGCAGCATTAGGGCTCTTGTGGTATCTGGCAAATCCTGAGTCGACCTAATTTTCCCAGAGATAGGTTGAGGATTGTGATTATTTTTAGCTTCAGGACATGGTCAGTTTTATTCGAATGAACTGTTAGAGAGACACAGAGGCTGACCTTTCTCCTTGCTATCCTTCCCCCAGGGAGGCAACTCAGGAAAGAAAGAGAGTAGAGTGGGCATCGGGCTTTCTGCCCATGCCACTGGCCTGGCTCTAGGCCCTAGCTTAGGAGAGGAGTACCTCCAGAGAGGGAGCCAGACTCCCCCAGAGCCAGACCACTAGGCATTATTCCTAGGGCTCTCCATCCCCTTTCCCTTTCTCTAAAAGCACAGAAAAGGGCAGATAATGCTGTTGGCCACCCAGTACATTGTCCTCTGGGCCAATCTGGTTCTAGGGGACCCAAGAAGAGGTCAGTTAGCACACCCCCACCCAATTTACAGATAAGAAAACTTGAAGCTTAAAGAGGTTAAGCAATTTGGCCAAAGTTACCTAGTTAATAAGAAGAGCCAGGAGGAGCCAAAGAAGGTCCTCAAATTTGGATCCAACTTTTTTTCCCTGCTGGACTACAAGCTGCCAGCTCTGCTTCTCCCACATCTTATATAAGCTCCTTGAAGGCAGGACCTGTTTCATTTTGTCTTTGTGAGCCCCAGCATCTAACAGAGTATCTGGCACGTAGTATTAGGCACTTAATAAATTCTTGTTGATTGACTGTCCCCGGACTCAGTAAGCAAACTCATTTGGCTTGTTTTTAGTTTTAAAGATTCGACATTCAAAGCCTATCTACAAAGAAAACTAGGCCTCACTGAAGAGCAAATAGTCAGTAACATATGGGTGGAAAAACCAGTACCACCTTAAAAAAATTGTTGTCCTGTGTTTGTACATGGAGCGCAGAAACAAATTACAGTAATAAGAAAATAAGGGAGCTGGAAGAAGAGTTAATCACCAACACAGGCTCAGTATCCTTTTAATTAAGCACAATAAGACTAATGAAATTATGCACCTAGCAATGTTTACAGCTTAGCTATTTATATTTCACCAAAAGGAGAAAAGGAATGGATGGCAGGCACAAAGGAGGAATGGTTGATACATAGGGATGGCTTCTGTCTCCTTGCCACGGCCAGCTCTGTAAGTGTAATGTGGGACATATGGTGCTATAATGGACAGAGGACCAGACCTGGGGTCAGTAGTCATGGGTTCCAGTCCCAGCTATGGCATCAAGTACTGGTTTGATCTTGGGCAAAATATTTCATCTCGCTGTCCCTCAGTTTCCCTGCCTATAAAACTAGATCAGTTGTGGGTGATGGGAAGGTCAAGGGCATGGCCATCTCTGTGGGTGGCTGAGATGGAGTAGAGGTGTACTGAAGAGGAGTATGGGCATTTCTGAGCTCCTGTAGGATCCTCAATAGCTGTGGTTCAGTTACATTTATCAGATGACACTCATCTAAGTAGATATTTTAGCCTTTAAGAAATATAGAAACCAGACTGATGGATAACCCATAGGTAACCTCAAAAATGGACTAAGATACTTATGCATAAAGTAGAGATGAGTTGATTAGCTGTTGTAGGTTGCAGTCATTCTTTTGTGCTAGGCTTAGAAAAAGGGTTTGGTTGCAGACTTGACCTTTTCCCTCCATAGACCAGGAAGCGTCAGATCTAAGAATGGAGTGGGTCCTGGAGTGGGATATGGGGCACATTGCTCTTATCCATATACCCCAAAAGATGGCAGCAAGAGGTAGGGGCAAAAGCTGTCAACCACACAGCCCCAGAAGAGGGGAAATTATATGGCCAAGTGTTGGGGAGGTCCTGGCTTATTGGAGATTTATTGGAGAACCCTGGGAGAGGTCAGGGCTCCAGCCTTGTAGAAGGCAGAAGTGCTGGGCAGCACTAGCCTCTTGAGAGTAATAAGATGATCACATATATGGACCCAAAATTTGAGGAACAGCAAAGGGGTAAGTCACAATATGGGGGTGCAAAAGACTTTGATTTTGTCCTCCATTATTCCCATGAGTCACTTGGACAGTCCAATGGAAGTTATTTCCCTAGCAGCCCTAAGATTGTTTTTCTTGGGTGGGGAAAGCCCAAACTCTTAGTATTGTAAGGTTGGATCCCTAGATGAGTTTCTGGGGTGAAAGTGGGTCTCACTGGAATGTGGAAGGTTGTCTTTCTGGCAATCCTCAGTTCCTTTTCCTTCTGAAGGGAGTCTAAACCACAAGGTGGTGCTATCAGTCTAGAGGATTGTATGGCTCCCTAAGGAGGGAGGTAGAACTCATTGAAAAAAATTAGGGGGTCGGGGGCAGAATGGAGGACTGGATCAACTATTTATGGGCTACTGGGTATCCTTTATGTATTTTTACGGGGTGAAATAAAAGTTGTCTTTACTATATTTGCATGTTACTTTGAGTGCTTGCATAGGAGCTAGGGCCCCTCTACCCATGAATTATATTCTGAGATTTCCTAGAGGAAACTCTGGATGAGATCAAAATGAGGAAGTGATGATTTTCATTTTATTTTACTTTTTGGTTTTGCCTCAAAAATCGAAGCTGTTTCTAGTAAGTATTGTGAACTCAGACCACAGGTTAAATAGAGTGCCTTAGGTTGTACAAAGTACTGTACATTATCTGAAGAGGTTTTTTTGTAAATGATGATTGTAGGGAACCATATGTTTCTAGGGGTGACCGCCGCGGTCCCAAAATACCTACACACCGGGTCCTGCCGAAAGAATTCGACTCAAGCCTTCTCAGCCAAGGGAAAAGAGAAAGTTTATTAGGGATTCACCATAATGGGCTGTCTTAAGAAATCCCCCCATTTGTGATGCCTGTTTCCACAAGCGGGCCAGATTCAACCTGCTGAATTAGATTGAATCTGAGCACTTTCATGGAGGCAAGATGGAGATTATATACACAAAGATTGTAGGAGGGATTGAGGGGTGGTCTGGGGTGACTAGAGGAGGGGTTTAGGGAGGGTCTTGAGGGGAAGTCTAAGGAAGATAAGGTGGAGCCAGAGTCCAGGATCCAAGATAGTGAGATATCAAGGTTGGGAAGTAACTGAAGGCATGCATATCTAAAGTAACAATAGAGGGAGAGATCTGGGCCCAAAGACAATGTGAGGCTTGTAGCCCTAGGGGAAGGCCAGATCCAGCCGGAAGACTCAGGGACAGCTCAAGGGGGCTCCCAGAGACCGCACTCCAGACTCAAGGGGGTTCCCAGAGACTGTGCCCTCATCATATCCATTTAATCTCCAAAGTAACCTCATGAAATAGGTATTCACAGGTTTAGGGTTATAAGGGACCTCGAGAACTGACTTGGTCCAACCCTTTTCTTTTACAGTTGAGAAACTGAGGCTCAGACTTACCCAAGTCTTTCGGTTCCAAATCCAGTCAACTTTTCATGGTACGATGAGGCTAATAGGATCCCACATACTCGAGTGGCAAAGATAGGATTTAGACCCAGAGCCCCCTCATTCCAAATCCAACACTCTTTTGCCTGTGCTTCCTCTATAAGATTCCATTTCCCAGTTTTCTTTAGTAAATTTTATGATGAGAATTACTCAGGGTTTGTATCTGTGTAGGTGAATTTTGCCGTTACTCTTGTCTAAATGGATTATGCAGGAATATATTAGTAATCGTGCCTCTCTTACCCGGCTGACCCCTAACCCAAGTTCACCTCTAAAATCCTGTGTTTTTCAGAGACAGAAGAACAGGGTTTAAATCAGTGATCCCTCTGTGAATTGGTACCAGAAGACTTGCCCTGGGTCTCACAGCATGAAACTCACCTGGGGCACAAAGCCCCAAATCAGCTCTGCGGTGTTGCTGGGGAGCCACCTAGCAGGGGTATACACTGGGCTGAGGGAGTTCTGCTGAGGTGTGGCCATCAGTTACCATCTGATAACTTCCTAAGAGAATGAATTTCTATCGCTAAGTTCATTTGTCTCTATACTGCTGAAGCATTCGCCAGTGCTGTCACCCCTGCTGAAAGCACGAAGCAAAGCCCTGGTAGTCCTGCCCTAGTTAGAACTTTGCTTGGCTCTCTTCCCTTTCAGGGCTCTCCCTACTCTCCCTTTCAGAGGTGGCTGAAGCTTTCCTCAGTAGCCCTAGCAGCCCTAGAACATCTAACTCTGTCTTTCGGTGCCTAATTACAACTACATAGTCAGACTGTTATTAAGAACTCTGTTAAAAATTTTTTTAAACGTTTAAAAAAAATCTTTTTGCTAATTGGGTGGCAGGCATGGGGTAGAATGGGGGGTGTGGGAGGGATAGTACCACAGCTGCCTTTAATATTGAAGGGATGTCATATAGATAGAACAGTCGATTTATTTTGTGTAATAATAACTGATATTAGGTTGCAGTCTGCAAATCACCTTACATATATCATTTCATTTAAGCCTCTCCAAATCCCTGTGTGGCAGGTACTGTAGGTAACACTTCTCCATTTTACAGGTGAGGAAACTGAGGTTCGGAGAATTGCCTGTGGTCACACAGCAGGATTTGAGCAGCCTCTGATTCCAATGCTCTCTTCTCGATATCATGTTATATCTCCTGTGACCCTAAAAAGTACAACTAGGACCAGTCAGTAGCAGTCATAGGGAGGTTTATTTTAGCTCAGGATAAGGAAAAAGTGGATAGCTATGTGGCACAGTGGATAGACTGCTGGGCCTAGAGTAAAGAAGACCCAAGTTCAGATTCGGCCTCAGACACTTATTAGCTGTGTGACCTTGGGTAAGTCACTTAACCCTGTTTGCCTCAGTTTCCTCATGTGTAAAATGAGCTGGAGAGGGAATGGCAAACCACTCCAGTGTCTCTGCCAGGAAAATCCCAAAGGAGGCCACGAAGAGTTGGACATAATTGAAATATGACTGAACAACTAAAATAAGGGAAAATTTCCAATTAGAGCAGTCCCCAAATGGGATAAGCTGAGTGGGTGAAGGGGGAGAAATGAGGTGAAATGAAAGAAGAATTGTACTTGGAGTCGAGGACCTGGGCTCAAGTTGTGGCTTTGTTGCTTACTGACCTTGGACAAGTCACCAAGGCTGATCAGTGGCAAAATGGATAGAGTTACACCCGGAGTCAGGAAGACCTGAGTTCAAAATCTGGCCTCAGACACTTTCTAGCTGTGTGACCCTGGGCAAGTCACTTCACCCTGTTTGCCTCAGTTTTCTCAATTGTAAAATGAGGATAATAGTAGCACTTACCTCCCAGGGTTGTTGTCAGGATCAAATGAGATCACATGAAGCACAGCCCTGGAACATAGTTCCCTGTCTTTGGAATGCTCTGCTCCCTCACCTCTGCCTCCGAGAATCTTCCTCTCTTTCAAAATGCAGCTAAAACACCACCTTCTTTATCAGTTTGTTCTTGTTCCTGCCAGGGGCTGGTGCCCTCGGCCACAGATCACCTGGATCTGACCCAGAAGAGCCCCTCCCAGAGGCTGGTGACTTGTATCCCTCCTGAGCTGTTCTGCATCAGGTGCATTTCAGGGAAAGCCTTGCCTCTGTGTTATACAGGGGGACCTTATTGGGGGCTTTGAGGGGCTGATGCCAATCAGCCGAGTCCTTAATCCTTTTTGGGTGCCCCAGGTGTATCCGGGGTTTATCAACCCAATTGTCTTTCTTTTTGTACAGACTGCTTGCTGTTGTTCGGTGAAGTGGGAACTCCATTTGAATGGCGTAAGGCAGTGGGAAGAGATCTTTTGGGGAAATTTTGGGTGCAGTTATTTACGGGAACCCAGAAGAAATTTTTGTCTGGACCTCCCATGGTTTGGTTTGGTTTTTTTAAATACAGAGACTAAGAGGATTTTTTTGCCCGGATATCTACACCTTTGTGTTTGGAAAGCCCTGTAGAAACTGTAATGTGCTCTGTGTGTGAAAGGGACCCCTAGAGATTTTCCCCCATTAAACCTCTCCAATTGGATGCCTTTTGTGATTCAGTGAATCATTGGATAATTTTCACCCAATTCAATTTTTTTTCTCATCTAAGAGCGAGGGGGTGATTTCCAGAAGGTTCTGGGTCCCTAATTCCTATGGGAGGAGAACCCTGTGTTAGAGGCACCTAGTGATTTACTGAAGAGAACTCTGGGCCTGGAGTCAGGAAGATCTCAGTTCAAATTTTACCTCAGACACTTCTGTATGACTCTGGCTAAATCATTTAACCTCTGCCTCAGTTTCCCCAAACTATAAAATGGAGGGTAATAATAGCACCTACCTTGCAAAGCCGTGAGGAGCAAATGAGAAAACATTTATAAAAAGCTCTTAGCATATAGTTGGTGCTATATAAATGCTTATTCCCCCACCCCACATGTTATGGGAGCTCAGTGGAACTAGAGTTTCCCTGAGAGGAGAAGCTTGGGTTTTCCCCCCCTTTTCTCTGTTTTCCCCTTTTTGTTAGTTGTTTTATCCTAATTTCCACATTTTTATCTTTTTCGCTATTTTCTTGGGTTGGGACAATCTTCTTTTAAATACTAAGCAAGCAATAACTTCTGATAAGCTTCTTAAAAATATCCTTTGTTCAGTTTGTCCAACTGTAAGTTTTAGATGAGATCTGTGCCCCATGGATTGTTTCAAGATTCTTTAATTCAAGGAACTGGAGAAAAAAGCCTCTGAAAGCACAACACTTGAGCATCTATGGGATTGATTCCACAGAACTTTCCTGGATTGGGGAGATGGCCAATAAAATTATTATTTCTAAGCCCCTTTTCCAAAGACAACAAAGTCCTAACTGGGGGAAGAGCAGCCAATAATGGGTTTGCATGCTCATTTGCCTTCCTGAAGGCACTGAGGAAGTTGGGGGAGCCTTAGGTTCTCCAAGCATGACTCACCACTGAGGGCCTGGTCGGGAGTTACCTGAGTGGCTTCTGACCCAGACTGAAGTAGGCATGCAGAAAGAATGACTGGTTCCTCCTCCTCTCCCTTCTTTTTGGTTTTGAAGAGACCTGCTCTGAGCTGCTTCCCAGTGGAGGAGAGGCAACTGGTCTCCTTTCTCCACCTGGCCTCCATGTGGCTGTTTCATACCCCATTCATTATATATTGGGTGTGTATTTTATTTTATTTTCTCCTTAGTGGGGACCCAGATAGGAACCATAACTCAAACTATAATTATCCTGGTGCCAGAAATGCTGGGTGGGTGGAGGTTGTTAGCTAATCCAATGAGTATAAGGATGGGGTCTCTAATCTCTCTAATTAGAATAAGGCTCCCCAGAGCTGAATCCTGGCAAACAGGAATGACTGGACAGGACTGGGGAGGGGGGCAGGTCGCCCGCCCCTGGGAGTCCCAGTAGGACATGTCTCTGCCAGGTATTCATTTTGCACATACTTTCATAAATAAATGGTGTCTTCCACGAAAGAGTGTAAGGTTCTTGAGGGCAGGGCTTGTTTCATTTTTTTTGTTTGTTTTATTCTCTGTGCTTAACACAGTGCCTGAATGAATGAATGAATAAATGAACAGATGACTAAGCATTTAAGCATTTACTGTGTTCCAGGCATTATGCTAAGGGGTACAAATAGAAAAACCTGACAGTCTTTGCCCTCAAGGATCCACATTCTAATTCAGTGAAACAACAGACTTTGGGCAAATCGCTTCATCTCTAGCCTCAGTTTACCATATTTGTAAAATAAGGAGGTTGGATAGGGTCACTTCTATGGGGTTATTGCAGACAAGGCACATAGTAGGTGCTTATAAATGCTTGTTGACTTATTGAGAGCGGGGGCTGTTTCTGTTTCTGTCTTTGTATTCCCCAGGATCTAGTACGGCACCTGACACACAAAAGTTGAATGGGTTGGTAACAGCGTTGTATTCCTACCCACACAGGGTTCAACTGAGATCCTGTTTGTAAAATGCCTTAAAGTACTAGATAAATGTAAGCTTATCCTTTGTGCTATGCTGAGACCCATATCAGCAATAACAGCCCAGATGCGTTCATAAAGTGAAATGTTTTCCGCCTGGTTACCACTCTGGGCATAGTGTTGTCTGCGTGGTTACCATTGGATGCACTGTATTCTGATCTTTGTCAGGTTTATTGAGGAGTTTGAGTGCCAGGCTTAACTCTATAAAAATGCAAAACCAGGCAATTAGCTCTCCTCCCAAGACTTTCCAAGCCTACCGGTGGGAATTGGGCAGGGGAAGGCTAAATCAGCCTCAATTATTTCTCCTCTAACCTGATCAATTTTATGTCATTGCATTACTAAATGGTCATTTTAGGATGAAATACTTTGAATGCAGCCTGAATACGCTTCGGCTACTTTAGGGTCTTCCCCGCCTTTCACAATTTCTTCATAGAAAACATTATTCTCCATCTTGTTTCTCAGTAAGAGCTTGGGAGAGGTTCTTTGGGTAGGAAAGGAGGCAGCCTGGGAGAGCAGCAAGAACGCTGGATTTGGAGTCGGTGACACCTGGGTTTGCCTCCTGCCTTGGCCGCTTCCTGTGTGAATGTAACCTTGAGCAAATATTTACCCTCTTCTGGGCCTCAGTTTCTTACACCCTTTAAATGAAGGAGTTAAACCGGATGACCTCGAAGTTCTCTTCAAATAGAAGATGCCCTCATCATAGAGGTATTCTTTAGGTGGGGTATATTTAAAGCCTGGTTCCTGCTGAGTGAGTATTTATGAAAAATGTTCCCTCCATAACACCACAACAGAACCTAAAGCAAACCAAAAGGCCCAAATATTGGCTCTTTTTTTTTTTTTTTTTGAAGCTTACTTACAAATGCTGGAGATCAGCTCCGGCACTCTTTCACTATTTATTCTCAGTGTAAGAAACTATTTAAGATGCCACTTGGTAAATAACTCTTTCTACTCTTGGATCATATGACTACAGATTCAGGGTTTTCTTAGTCCAAATCCATTCATCTTTTGGCTCTACCACGGTTTCTTCGTAATTTGCCAAATTCGACTAACTCAGAACTTTCCTCCCCACACTTCATAGTATTTTATTTTTTCCAATTATATGCAAAGATAGTTTTCAACATTCACTTTTACAGAATTTTTGAGTTCCACATTTTTTCTCCTTCCCTCCCCCTCCCCAAGACCACATGCAATCTCTCATAGGCTATACATGTATGATCACATTAAACATTTCCACATTAGTCATGTTGTGAAAGAAGAATCAGAACAAAAGGGGAAAATCAAAAAAGAAAATAGTCCACTTCGATCTTCGTTCAGACTCCATGGTTCTCTCTCTGGATGTGGACAGCATTTTCCATCAACTCAGAACTTTTTTTTTTAGTCTGTAACCTGGTTGACACTGGCCCCACTCTCTGAAAGCCAGGCCTATTACACCTCCTCCTCGGGACTCTCAGGTACCCCAAAAAGGGTTGTGGTTTTCCCTTTTCTGTCATCAGCTCGAGCCCCCACTGGCCGTGACGGCCAATAACGGGCACGCTTGTTCCATTTAAATATCGATTGGCTTTTATAAAGGGGTAATTTTTGTCACAGGTGCAGAAACGACCACACATACAAGTATTCCCTCAACATTTCAGGAGCATAATCCCCCTCAGTTTCTAGGGGAGCTTAGGCTCACAATAGAGCCAGCATCAGCATCACTGCTAGCTTCTTTTGGGCTAGAGTCCAGGACCACTGCTTCTCAGGGTGGAGATGCTCGGCTGGCTGTAACACTTGGCCTGGATTCCTGAACTCTCGGATTCCCACGGCTCTTGCTCCCAGCCTAGCCTGAAGACTCCACTCCCTAAGAACGAATAAAAGGGTCAAGGTACACAGGTCGGTTTCTCAGGTGACCAAATGGCCTTAGGTGGGGGAGGGGAGGAAGGGGGGAGGAGAGGAGGCTTTAAGGCCCTGCCCTGCCCTGCCACTCCACAGGTATCATTGTTATGAGTGAGACAGTCACCTTACTCCCCTGGACATGAATGTATCAAAGCCATGGCTGGTGCTAAATCTGGCAGTTTTGAAGATGTTAACTGTTCTGGCTACCTAGCCAATGGGAAAAGGGTCCTCCCAACCACATGGTAGACCTGGGCAGGATGTCCACATATGCTATAATTCTCCTAGAAGTAACTCTCAGACTGTCCACATGGAAAGATGCCGTCTCAGGTGGTCTTGGAATGCCAATTGGATCACCATTGGGCCAACTGGGAAGTTGCCAGGGACCAGCCTTATCAGAAACCACAAATGATTCTCTTTGACCGTTTTGAGAGGGTTTGGGTGTCCGCACTCATGGCTGGGGATCTGATCTGTTCTTTCTTGCTCCCTTTCTGTTTATGGGCACTGAGTAGAAAAAGTGTTGGACTCGGAGTCTGGAAGAGCTGTGTTCAAATCCCACCTCTGCCACCTAGTGAGACCCTGGACAAATCACTTAATCTTTGTAAGCCATAGACAGATCCAAGAAGTAGCCAAGTCATAGAGAAGATTGATCTATACTTAGGTAGAGGTGATTCCCATGCAAGGAGTTCCTGGTGACAAGATCAAAGACTCTGTGTGTGTGTGTGTGTGTGTGTGTGTGTGTGTGTGTGTTTATTCGTAGATAGTGCTTTTAAGTTGGTAAAAGCACTTTTTACATTCATTATCTTCTACTTCTTTTTTGCAAGGCAATCAGGGTTAAGTGACTTGCCCAGGGTCACACAACTAGTAAGTGTCAAGCATCTGAGGCTGGATATGAATTCAAGTCCTTTTGACTGCAGGGCCAGTGGTCTATCCACTGTGTCACCTAACTGCCCCATATTCATTGTCTTATGACATTTAAGTCTGATAACAATCCTGGGAGGCAGGTACTACAGGTCTTAATGTGCCCATTTTACTGAGGATCAGAAAGGTCAAGTGACTCACCCAGGGTCACACAGCTAGGGTCTGGGGCCAAATTTGAAATTGTCTTCCTGCGTCTAGGTATGGTGCTCTGCCTGCTGCAACATCTAGTTGCCTCATTGGATTTGGAGTCAGAGGACCTGGTTTCAAATCCTACCCCTGAGAATGCCCTTGTAACCTTGGGTAAGGTGCTTGACCTCTCTGGGTTTCAGTTTCCTCTTCTACAAAATAAAGGGGTTGAACTAGGCTGGCCTCTCAGGTCCCTTCTACATCTAAAGCTACGGAGTGATGGGGTACTGTTGTGATATAAGAAATGATAAGGATGGTGGTTTCAGAAAAATGTGGCAAGACCCATTTGAACTGATGCAAAGGGAAGTGAGAAGAACTGGGAGATCATTATGCACAGCAACAGCCATGTTGTAATGCTGAGCAACTGTGAAAGAATCGACTACTCCGATCAATACAATGATCCAAGAGAATTCCAAAGGACCCATGATGAGATATACCGTCCACCTCCGGAGAGAGAATGGATGAATTCTGAGTGCACATTGAACTGTAATTTTCTTTCTTTTATGCTTTTTTTTAACAATATGGCAAATATGGAAATATGTTTTGCATGATTTCACATGTATAATTGATATAGTTTGCCTTCTTAGGGGGGCAGGGGTGGGAGGGACAGAATCTGGAACTCGAAAAAGAAAAGAATGTTGAAAATAATACATTTTTTAAATGTAGAGACCAATAAATAAAGAAATAAACAAATAAATAGACAGACAGACAGATAGATAGATAGACATAGATAGATAGATCTATGGTCCTGTGTTTGAGCTCCCTGGCCCTCTAATATAATCCCTAAGACCAGACCCCTTCCTTGGGGCCTATATTATTGGACACAATGAATAAAGATGTTACTTGGCTCTGCCTACCTGAAACATACCAACTTTCTGAAAAAAAAAAAAAAAAGACCCTCCCGAGCCAAATGTTGAAATAACCTCTTCCCCACTGCTAGTAGCTTGGGTATGTCCTAAGGGAGATGAAAGATCAGCGTGATCGGTTGTGATGGAAAAGGAGATTTTTCTCCATCTGTCCACCCTTAAGGCCTAATTTCCTCACAAATACTATTTGGAGACATTGAGAAAATGGGAACTGGGCAGAAATGAAAAAGATATCTAGAAAAAAAATGAACCTGTGGTACCGCGAGCAACTTTTGCGCTATGTCTATCTGCTCTAGAAGGCAGCCACGTGAACTTGTGGATCCCTGGTCATGTTGTCCTTCATTATCTGACATAATGTGGAGCCTTCCCGAGCACTGTTAATCCTGTATTATTTGTTAAGTTGGGTGACATACAGCAGGCAAGAGAGGGCTAATTATAAAAAGTTTCAACAGTTTGCGCTCACCTAATTCCCACCCCTCCCGCTGAGATGTGATTAAAAAAATATTATGTAAATAATGAGCATGTAGTAAACACCTACTGTGTCTCAGGGCACCAGATGCAGAGGATACAAGTCAAAGATCAAGAAATGGTCCTCGCTGTCAATCAATCAAGCAATAATAAGTATTTATTAGGTACCTACTATGTGCCAGCTGATGGGGATACAAAGTCAAAAAATGAAACAATCATCTCTGCCAAACCTTATATTTTATCAAGAGTGATGACATGTACCTAAGCTGGACAAATACGAAATAAATTCAAGGTAGTTATGGAGAGAGGGCGCACACATCTGAAGGGAATCAAGAAAGTCTATGTGCTTGAGCCAAGAAGTGAGTGACTGCTACGAAGTGGGTGCAAAGAGGGAACGTATTATACGAATGGAGGACAGCCAAGGCGAAGACTTGGAGGCTGGAGATGAAAAGACGGAAGTGAAGAACAGAGAGAAGGCCGGTTCTCCTGGCTCGCTCCTGTAGAGTGAGGGAAGGGGACAAAGCTGGAAAGCTAGATCGGGGCTTGGGAAAGGCTTTAAAAGCCGAATAGAGGGGTTTATAGCCTATCTTAGACAAGGCAATAGGGATGAATAAACTGGAATTTATTGAGCAAAATTTCATAACAATTAAAGCTGTGCAAAAATGAAATGGGCTGCTTCAAGATGTCCTAAGTAACAATAACTAACATTTCTATAGTGCTTCCTGTGTGCCAAGCACTGTGCTATGTTTTACAATGATCTCGTTTGATATTCACAAGAGCCCTGCCAGGTAGGTACTATTATCACCCGCATTTTATAGATGGGGACACTGAGGCAAAGGGAGGTAAGTGACTTGCCCAGGGTCACACAGCTAGGGAGTGCCTTTTTGGAGCTCAGGTCTTCCTGACTCCAGGCCCTCTATCCCATGCACTACTTACCTGCCCCTTCTTGGATTTCTTCAAGTGATATCTCCACCCCCCCCTTTACAAGAGGTGAGAGGTTCATGAGTGTGGTATGTTATACATATTTTCAGATGTTTTTGATATATCAATCAGTTTTTTTTCCCATTTTAAAATATTATTTGACTCATGGAGTGGTTTTCTGGGAGGGAAAGAGGGGGAGAGACACTGGAAGAAAATTTTGATGATATAAAAAAAACCAAAATACATGAATTAAAATTTATTTTTAATGAAAGTCTCCAAACAGAGGCCAGACTGACTTGTCCAAACCACTTGGCATGTTATAGTTGTTTAATCATGTCTGACTCTTCATGACCCCATTTGAGGTTTTCTTGGCAAAGATCCTGGAGTGGTTCGCTATTTCCTATTTCAGCTTATTTTACAGATGAGGAAACTGAGGCAAACAGGGTTAAGTGACTTACCCAGGGTCACATAGCTGGTAAGTATCTGAGGCCGAATTTGAACTCATGAAGATGAGTCTTCCTGCCTGCAGGCCTGGTGCTCTATGCACTATGGTGCCACCTAGCCACCCTTATATTAATAATTCCTTATAGTAGGGATTCCTTTTCTATATAGTCTGGACAAGATGGTCCCTAAGGTTTCTCCCACCACTGAAATTTGGAGATTCCAGGAGTAAAGAGTGTCATATATAGATCTACCCTTAAGGAAAGTCACTTTGGCATCGGGGTGGAGGATGGACTTGAGGCAGAAGGTCCAATGAGGAAGTCTTTGCAGTGGCTCAGGGTAAAGGCAATGAAAGCCTCAGTGAAGGTGGTAGCTGTACGAGTAGGTGGAGGGGCTTGGTTAGGAGAGATCTATGTTGGAACAGAAAGGATGCCATTTGGCAGCTTATGGGATATTGTCTAAACATGCACGTGCTTTAAATCTGGGTCCTCAAAAACCATGCCCTGGCTTAATTGCTACCAAGACAAGTCCCTTCCTACTGTGGGTTTTAGTGCTGGAAGAGACCTTAACGCTCATCTTGTCCAACCTGCTAATCTGACAGATAGGAAAGTGAGACCCAGCTTCCTTTGTCTCTTTGGAAATTAACTTGCCCAAGGCCACACAGTTAATGATCAGATGAGCCATGGACTTGAGCCCTGGCCCTCTGCCTCCAAATCCAACATCCTTTCCACTAATATTCCTGAGCTCCATTTTTAATTTCATGTCTACTATGGGCCAGGCAGTGTGCTATGGAAGCAGAATACAGGAATGGTTCTTGCCCTGAGAAGCTCATGTTCTAATCGGGGAGGCTGCATGCGCACTTATAAGTGAATACAAAACTCATGTAAAACAAATACAAGGTAACCATGGAGGGAGAGATGCTAGCATTGGGGTGGGTGGGGGGACCATGAAAGACCTCCTGTGGGAAGCAATGCTTGAGATGAGACGTGAGGGAAATCTGGGATTCCAAGACATAGGAGGGAGGAAGAAGGGAGCCAATTTCAGGCATGAGAAACTTCCAGGAAAAAGTTCCCCAGATCAAAGATTGAGTGCCACATGTAGAGGACAGCAGGATGACCAGTTTGGCTAAACCATCTAGTGTATGGAAGGGAGTTATGTGTAGTAGGGATAGAAAGGTAGGAAGGGGCCAGGTTGTGAAGATCTTTAAATGCCAACCTGAGAATATTATATTTGATCCTAGAGGGAATAGGGAGCCACTAGAGGTTGTTGAGTATGTGCGTGCGTGCGTGCGTGCGTGTGTGTGTGTGTGTGTGTGTGTGTGTGTGTGTGTGTGTATGGTGTGGGGGCAGAGAGTGACATAGTCAGATCTGCCCTTTAGGAAAAACTTGGACTTTAAGGATATTAAACTGAGAATACCTTCCTCTAAATGTTTTGGGGAGAGAAAGCTTAGAGAACTAGAGAGAGGGGGAAAAATTTTATATTTATATTTATTTTATTTATATATATATATTTTATATTTACATTTATATATACACATACGTATATATATATACATAATATATACATGCATACATATGTATATGTCTATCTGTATCTTTATATGCATATACATGTACACATAATACATACACACATACGTGTCTATGTGACTATATGTTGATATCTATTTATATACACATGTGTGCGTCAATGACAGCAAGAGTGTACAGGCTTGTGTGGCTCTATATTGGGAGAGGAAGGGAAAGGGTGGGTGCACATGTATACTCTCTTTTACCCTCATATCCAATTTGCTGTCAAGTCCTTTCCATTCTGCCTTGATAACACTCTCTTCTCTGATACTGCTCCCATCCTGCTTCAGGCTCTTACCATCTTGCACCCGGGCTATTGGGATAGCCGAAAGCTTGGCCTCTCTGCCAAGAGTGTCTCCCCACTCCAGTCCATCGTCCTTACAACTGCCAAATGGATCTTTCTAAAGGGCCGCTCTGGCTCCCTATTGGCTCCAGAAAGAAATAGAAAATCCTGTTTGGCTTTTAAAGCCCTTCACAACCTGACTGCTTCCTACCTCTGCAGTCTTCTTGCACCTGATTCTCAGGGAAGTACCAAATACTGCATCCTTCTTTCTTAGGCTACACTCACCAGATAAGTACTGGATTTATCATATCCACCATTAAACATGTAAGTATTATGAAAATAGGTCCAGTTCCTTTCCTTGCTCTGCTTGTCAAATTTGCTGAATTTGAATCTCTTTCTCACACTGGGGCACAGACTTAACTGACTTAACAGACTTAACACTTAACTGTGTTATATCGAGTGCTTTATATTTCAGTGCTGAATGATTTGCTCTGTAGTACATATATATACACATGTATGTATATGTATGTGTGTATATATGTATATATATGCATATATATATTCCATGTGATAATGAGCTGTGTGGTGCTGGCATATGCCTGATTGATGGACTTAGACTTTGCAAAAAAGGTTAATTTCATGTAATACCTGTGTTCTCTATAGACAAGTTACATCCCTTACACCATAAACCAGTAGAAGTACAATCCTTGAGGACAGGAACTGTTTCATTCTGGTCTTTGTATCCTTAGTGACGCCTGGGAGGCACTTCAAAGTTGTACTTTGGATTGAATTGAATTCCTGAGCATGAGGGAAAATGCAGTCCCTGCCTCATGGAAATCACAGTTGAACAGAGGGATAGGACATGAGCGATACTTAGCTTACTTCGATGGTGTTATAGAAAGAGCACCAGATTTGGAATTTAAAAAACAAAATACATTTGATGCCTTAAAATCACCTACTCCAACTTTTGGATTTTGTAGGGGAAAATGGTGGTAACAGAAGTGATGTCACTTGCTGTAAGGTTAATGGGGAATAAGATTGGCCTCAGGTGGAGCCCATTAAGGGAAGCTTGCTTGCTTGTAGGAAGGCTTACACACCTTTTGTTAATTTCTAATTAGGCACTGAGCCTAAAGAGTATATATTGTGAGAGGTGAGCTTTTGCTTATGAGAAAGATGTGATTCCCTGGTTGAGACTGAGTGGCCGTATGTTCAGAGCTCACTGACTCCTCAGAGGTAAAGGCTCTCTCAATTCAGGGGTAGATATAAAACTTTGATTCAGGCAGTAGAGCCCTGTCTGTTGGTCTTTATTTCTCTTCTCTGTATTTTTTCTGTTTAATTAAAGAAGATTGTTGACCCCTGAAACACCTATCTTTCCTTAGTAGATCAGATGAAAGAACCTGCACCAGCAGCCATCCTGGTGTAGTAGGAGGGCAGAGTTTATAATCTCAAAGAAGATCATAAACATGTCTGAAACGTTCGGAACCGCCGGATATAAGAAACTCTCAAAGTAGAAGGCAGAAGAATCAAAACATTTATTTAGGCTCCACAGTAACCAACCCATGAACCAGCAACCCCATTTTGATATATTGATCAAAAGCTTCCAGGCCCAATAAGTACGCCTTGAAAGAGTAACCAGGAGGCTACAGAGAAGCATGATTGCGTAAAGCAAAATCATGTTTCCCCCTCTATGGTAATAAGATTACCCACTGGACTGAAGTCTTTGTTCAGCTTCCTCCCGTAGGTCAGCTCTGCTACTGGCAGCTCCTGCTTCAGCTGTGGCTGTGGCTGTAACTGTCGCTGTAACTGTCGCTGTAACTGTCGCTGTAACTGTCTCTGGCTCCAACCGGAAAAGGAAAAGAGGATCTTCAAGCTGTCCTCTCCCCTCTTATAGAGTTTTTGACATCATCAAGCACCGCCTGAACGACCAGGGCTGATTGGTTCTTGACTTGGCCCCTCCCCCTAGGGTAGCCGTTAACACCTCCCCTCAGCCAGCCCCATGACTCATCACACAGGAAGTTCTGGTCCTGCCCCGGAAGAGCAAGCCCCAGCATCCAGGGAAGCTCAATGAGGTAAGCTGAGTCATTCAAAGAAAACAAAGGCCATTCTGGCTACACTCCACCCCTTGTTATAGGATACATAATCTAATCAGCCATGTATCCTAGAACATATATTGTGATCCAATTACAAAGGAAACTAAAACATATCATTCATTATAAAGCAAAACATATCATTTGGTGACATTCCTAAATATTGGTTTACGATTCAAATGTGATCCACCCCTAGATCCCAGCAAGATAATCTCTTCAATCAATCATCCCCAAAATAATTATTAATAATTCAAATGTCCACCCCTAAATCCTTGTATCCATTACATAGGATCAATAATATCATAACAATAAAACAACACAGCAAGGATAACACAAAATAAGTAAACAGAACACTATCATCATTTCCACCCCCCTTGAACGATTGGGGCTCAAAATCTTGGGGTGAGGGGTGAAGGTCTCATTTTCCATAGCTTCTTCATGCTGAAATTGGATGTAGAGATGGCCCTGCCCCCAAAAAGTCCCATTCCAGAGGTCATTTCTTTAACGAGCTGGCAGGAATTCCAAGAATGCTACATGCTTAGGCAGTCACCGGAAAGTGCAGGGTGCTTAAGCCTGAAGGAAACAAAACTAGCAACAAGGTTAGCCAAAACAAAGGACAAAAAGAATAGACAAGTATGGACTATAATTCTTCAAATAAAATCATCTCAAGTTTGGTTGAGATTTCAGTTATGCAAAGATCCAACATCAGAGCCAAACTCAGGTGGGAAATGTTTCTTTTCAAAAGGAACATAATGAGGAAGCCAAGAGGATCCCACCCTAGATATAGACTAAGATTGTCCTCCCAGCCTTTCCCCAAATGTACAAGTTTTCATCCGTTAATCACACAAAGTTACCTTTCCTCTGAGTGGCTTATGGCATTTACCAGCATCAGCCATACGTGTGGAGTCTGTGAATCTATTATTATAACCTATTCACGGTAAAATATATGGTTCAGGGGTACGATTTGGTAATTATTTTCCCCTGAATAGACAACTGTTACAGTGTTGTCCTTCCCATGGGCTATAACTTCTGCAGCCTTTGGAATATCATCTGGCTTCCGTTTTACCCATACCTTAGCTCCTGACTTTATTCTATCAATGGAGCAAGACCCTTTTGCCCCTCTAGTAGTTATTTTGGGAGGAGGGTCAGTTTTCACAAAGGGTATTTTTTCACAGGGGATAATAATGACTTGAACCATCCTATCATTTCTACAAAATTGTACAGGTTTTTTACCCATATTCTGGAGTGTCACAACAATTTCTTTTTGATAATTAGAATCTATCACTCCAGCCAATACATGTATTCCTTGAGCCGCTAATCCTGGTTTAGGTAATATCCGTCCAAGATGATTCTTGGGGATTCTCATACATACTCCAGTAGGGGTTTTTCTTATCTCTTTCCTATTTAACCTAAAATTCTCTATACAATGTAAATCATATCCTGCTGAACCAGGTGTTCCTGGACTTGGTAGTGGGACATCTTCCCTCACAGTCCAAAATTCAATGTTTTGGATCTCACATGTTTGCTGTTCTCTGATCTGCAGATTTGGGGTCATCATTCTGGCTAGAGGTGTACTCCCCCTAAGGGCCTATTATTCAAATTACGTAAGGCAATAGACAAATTATCCTTCCAATGTCGATATGAATTATTTGAGCTTAATTTTCTCAGCTGTTCTTTCAACAATCCATTCATTCTTTCAATTAGCCCAGATGCTTGTGGGTAATATGGAATATGATATATCCATTCTATATTATTCAACACACAATATCTTTTCACTTCTTTGCCCTTGAAATGTGACCCATTGTCACTTTGAATCTGCATTGGGGTTCCATAATATAAACTTACAATATCTAGAGTTTTACAGGTGTTTTTCTGAGTTGCGTCTTTATAAGGACAAGCCACTAGTACACCTGAATAGGTGTCAACACACGTACATACATATTACATCCTTTATCCTGGGGTAGTGGGCCAATATAATCTATCTGCCAAATTTGGGCTGGAACTTTTCCCCTTGCTATTTCTCCAGTAACTATCCTAGGAAGAGTTCGTTCTTTTTCTAATTGGCATATACAACACTCCTCTGTTATTTGTTTTAACAACGCATGAGAAATACTGATACCTCGATCCTGTGCCCATCGATGGGTGGCCTGGACCCCTAAATGGCCAGCAGTCTGGTGGACCCATCTTGCTAAGGCTGGGTCATCAGTTGGAGTCGGAGTAGGGACAATACATTCAGTAGCAATCTTTGCTAGTCGATCCGCATGTGCATTGTACTCACGTTCTGGTGTGGTCAGGGTTGCATGAGCATCAACATGAAAAACTGACAGATCTGTAACCAAAGACATGTCCCATATATTTTCCCATAACTCTTTACCCCAAACTTGTTTGCCATGAATCTCCCAATTCTGATTCCTCCATATAGGCATCCACGTAGCTAATCCATTAGCTACCGCCCACGAGTCAGTAAATATATGACACTGTCCTCCTTTCTCTGCTCTGATGGCCTGATGCACTGCCATCAGTTCAGCATATTGGCTACTTCCACCTATCCCAGAACTTTCCAGAGTTCTCCTTGTACAGGGGTTATAGGCTACTGCTTTCCAATGTCTCTTCTGTCCTAAATATTTTGCTGTCCCATCAGTAAACCAAGCATGTTTCTTCTGTTCTTCATTTAGTCCGTCATATCCATTATTCCATTCACTAAGGATGGTACCATCTGTTGCTTAGATTCAAGGGGCTTTTCATTGCTCTCAGTATCAATGTTCGCCACAGATTCATGTAGAGCAGAAATTCCATTTTTGCCTGCTCTGGACCTATTCTGAATATACCACTTCCATTTGATTATGCTTGCCTCTTGTGCATGTCCAATTCTGTGAGAAGCTGGGGTACTCATTACCCAAGTCATAATTGGAATTCCAGGCCTTAATACCACTTCATGACCCAGAGTTAGTTGCTCAGTTTCTACTAAAGCCCAATATGCAGCTAACAGCTGCTTCTCAAAAGGTGTATATTGCACTCCAGATGAGGGCAGTTTCCTTGACCAAAAGCCTAAAGGTACACTTCGGCTTTGTTGTTTTTGCCACAGACTCCAATTTGCATAGTCATCTTGTACAGTCACTTGTAACTCCACTGGCCCATTTTGCATAGGCCATAAGTCTAGAGCTAATTGAATAGCAGCCTTTGCTTCCTCAAAAGCTCTACTTTGTTCAAGTCCCCAGTCAAATTCATATTTCTTTCTGGTGACTTTATACAAGGGTTTTAAAATCTGTCCCAAATGTGGGATGTGGTGTCTCCAATAACCAAACAGCCCTATGAACTTTTGGGCCTCTTTCTTATTGGTAGGGGTGGGAAAATCCTGGATTTTTTGTCGAGCTTGTGGGAGAATTTCTCGCAGTCCTCTATTCCACTGTATCCCCAAGAATTTTACAGTTTGAGCTGGCCCTTGAACCTTTGCGGGGTTGATTTCCCATCCTTTGCTTTTCATATGGTCAATTAATAATGCTAAACTCTCCTCCACCTCCTTTATATTCTTTCCCTGTATCATGATGTCATCTATGTAATGTGTAAGCTGTACACCAGGTAACTTTAATTCATCCAAATGTTCAGCTACAATCCTGTGGCAAATAGTTGGGCTATGAATATATCCTTGCGGCAGGCGTGTAAATGTATACTGTCGGCCTTGCCAAGTAAAAGCAAACTGATTCCATTGCTTGGGGTCTATTGGGATTGTAAAGAAGGCATTGGCCAAATCAATAACTGCATACCAAGTCCCTTCACGTTTTTGTATTCTCTCTATTAAAGTAACCGTGTCTGGGACAGCAGCATACAAGGGAGGAGTCACTTTGTTCAGCTGTCTATAATCTACTGTCATCCTCCATGTTCCATCTGACTTTCGGACTGGCCAGACAGGGTTGTTCCATTGAGTAGTTGTAGGGACTAACACTCCTGCCTCAACACATTCTCTTATAGTGTTGGCAATTTCATCTTGCCCACCTGGCACACGATATTGCCTCAAAGTAATTATTTTAGAAGGTTCGGGCAAAGTGATTGGATCCATCTTGATTTTCCCCACTAAGACTGCATTAATGCCCATTTTCCTCACAGCAAATTGGTATTTCCCTTCGGGTAAATTTAAGGTCATACCCTTCAATATGTCTATTCCAATGATGTATTCGGGAATAGGCACAATAACCACACTATATTCTTTCTTGGGCAACTGTCCAATTTTCATCATTAATTTAACTTGCCTGGCTGATATTTCAGTCCCTCCTAGTCCTGTAATGGTAATAGGAGTTCCATGGCTGAACTTGTCTGGATTTCCATAAATAAGGGTGGCCTCGGCCCCAGTATCTATTAATGCCTCAGTTACCGTACTTGACCCATTTTTCCAATATATGGTCAAGTTAATGTGAGGTCTGCAATCCAGCCTGTGTATTTCCTTAATTTGGACTGGGGCTCGGCCTGTTCCCTAGTATTCCCTTTCATATGATTCACTTGGGTTTGAAGGTTCAACATCTGTAGTATTTGCAGGAGCAGTTCTTATTTCCCTATCTCTCCTGTTATCAAGGCCTTTATCTCTGTACATTCTATATAATTCATTGGTTGGAATTCCATCTATCATTTCAAAACCTACCCCTGCTCTCAATAAAGCAGTAAACATTTCTTTCCTTGTTACTCTCCTTTGGCGCCAAGTTTGCTGGTTATTCACCCTTCTCTCTCGAGGAGATCTATCCCTTCCCCAGTCACCTAAGTCATGTAACTGTAAAATCTTATTTATCACTGTTGTAAGACGGCTCCCTACTTCTCCAAGTAATAAATTCAAAATTAGTTGTTTATAAGCAGGGGGAGCTGTCCTAATTATTAAATTCCTATGAGGCAGTTCCATTGGATCATTGTAATATTTGTCTGCAGTTCCTATCATAATGGCAGTCTTCATTACCTCCTCCTTTAGTCTCATGATACAATCTCTAAGTGAATACCAGGGTCTGTGCTCAGTGGGCCACATAGAATCAGTAGCATATCTCTTATTGCATCCCACAGCGGCTAATGCCAACAGAGTAGTCCTGCTATCACCATCTCCTTGCTGATGATGTTCCCTAAAAGCTTGTTGAACTAGAGGATCATGGCTGATACCTATGAATCTCATGCAGTCTGTCCCATCTACTGATATTCCACTGGCCCCTTGATCACTGAGTCTTACCATCCAAGATATCAATGGTTCTCCTATTCTTTGGCTGAATCTACTCAAAATATCTGTGACCTCTTGCGGTGAGAAATCTTCCTGAATTTCCCTTGTAACTGAATCTTCACCTCGGGTTTCTGTCTTCCTCCTTTGTATGGGTCGAGCCCTTGTCTGATTATTTAACCATCTTCTATTCTCTGTGTAAGGCACATCCTGAACCCCAGTAGTGTTTTGTGCCTCAGCCCCTAACATTGTCTCATTCTCCCCCCACTCACTTCCTCTGCCACCATGGCTAGGACGAAGCAGGCAGTCAGGCTCTTTCTGGGCTGGGTTGAAATGCACTCTGGGCTTTTTTGGTCTCCTGTTGCTCTTAGCCGCATTAATAGAAAAGTTCTCATTTGAGTCAGTTTGGTCTCCTGCTATCTGAGATTCCCCTTCTTCCTGTGGGGTAGAAGTGCCCCCATGTCTTTCACTTAATCTCAATCTTTCGTATACTAGCCGGTAGGCTGATAACACTATCCAGCTTTGCCTAGATAGTGATGCCCCTGACTGAATCCCAACTTCTCGTAAACACTTTTCCAAATCCCTAGGATCTCCTCTCCGTAGCCTTGGTTCCCAGTTTTCACAGGGTCCAGCTTTTTTAGCCAATTCTTTTGCTAGGGAGGAATAAAATGGATCCTCCCATCCTGGGATATTCATCTCTTCCTCTGGAATTGTTCTGCTTCTAAATAGAGATCTTATACCTAGCGATCCCATCCTCGTCGCCAAATGTATTAGGAGGGCAGAGTTTATAATCTCAAAGAGGATCATAAACATGTCTGAAACGTTCGGAACCGCCGGATATAAGAAACTCTCAAAGTAGAAGGCAGAAGAATCAAAACATTTATTTAGGCTCCACAGTAACCAACCCATGAGCCAGCAACCCCATTTTGATATATTGATCAAAAGCTTCCAGGCCCAATAAGTACGCCTTGAAAGAGTAACCAGGAGGCTACAGAGAAACATGATTGCGTAAAGCAAAATCATGTTTCCCCCTCTATGGTAATAAGATTACCCACTGGACTGAAGTCTTTGTTCAGCTTCCTCCCGTAGGTCAGCTCTGCTACTGGCAGCTCCTGCTTCAGCTGTGGCTGTGGCTGTAACTGTCGCTGTAACTGTCGCTGTAACTGTCGCTGTAACTGTCTCTGGCTCCAACCGGAAAAGGAAAAGAGGATCTTCAAGCTGTCCTCTCCCCTCTTATAGAGTTTTTGACATCATCAAGCACCGCCTGAACGACCAGGGCTGATTGGTTCTTGACTTGGCCCCTCCCCCTAGGGTAGCCGTTAACACCTCCCCTCAGCCAGCCCCATGACTCATCACACAGGAAGTTCTGGTCCTGCCCTGGAAGAGCAAGCCCCAGCATCCAGGGAAGCTCAATGAGGTAAGCTGAGTCATTCAAAGAAAACAAAGGCCATTCTGGCTACACCTGGGTATACCCTTATACCCGCTCAAGGTCACACAGCTAGTACGTGTCAGTAAGCCGAGATTAGAGCTCAGACTTTCCAAATAGAAATTCATTGCCTTTTCTATATCCCTTACACTGCCCACTTATGACCTTGAAAAATGCCATCTCTGAAACATTCCAGCTACCTCCTATCGGAGAGGCGATGGGTGCAAGGAGCATATTGAGATGTACATTTTTGGATATGCCAAGTACATAAATTTTTTTGCTCAACTATGCTTATTTATTACAAGGTTTGTATTTTTCTTTTTCTCTTTTTGAGGAGGCTCTGGGGAGCAAAAGACGAGCAAGAGATAGTGTTGCCAAAGGAAAAAGAAAAGAAACAAAAGATCATTAAACAATTTTTTTTAATGCACAGAAGAGAAAATTTCAGAGAGAAACAGACAAGCAGGACAGCTTTGAATTTAGTGTTAAATTTATTGTATGTTTTTTAAATTAAGCTATATGTAATAGATATTTATAGTTTCACCCACAATACTCTTTTTTTTTCCTTCTAATTTGTATATGTAAAATGGGGGAGGGAAAGGGTGAATGCAATCCTCTACAGGGAAGAGGCTGGAGAGCATGTTGACACACAATGGAAGTATCCTGTTCCCCAATCTGATGGATGCCCAGACCTTTGGTAGCTGGTTCGGGTCTGCTGACTACATAATGAGGAGACCAAATATTGACTGGCTGTGTAGCTGGGAACTGGGGCACATTCAGCCAGGGCCAATCTCTTCTCTGCTTCTTCCTAAACTGGCTGGCATTGGAGAAATTTTAGATTCAGCCTTTAGTCAGGAGTGAAGCCTCAGGCCTTCTCTTCCCACTGGGGAACATGTCCTGTGAGTACATAGTCCTGCTGTTGTTTCCCTCTCTATTATATCTAGTCTTTCTGCTTGAAGAATCCTGAAGGAGATTGGGGATAGCCAGTTGGTGTAGAGCAAAGTCCCAAGTGACCTACCTGTCTGGCACAGTCTAGCAGTAAGAGAGGTGCTGACTCATTCACCCATCAGTCATGTCATGGGTGGTGGGGTGAATGCTATGTAGACACAGTGTTAGGTCTCTCTTCAGGGACCAAGGTCAGGAAGGAGAGAGAGAAATGATTATTAATCACCAATGATTTGGGGAGATCCAGAACTCCCCTTTTTTTCTAAAGTCCTGATTTTAAAAGTTCAGTCTCTTGAAGGACATTACTGATAATAAGATTGAACTAACTTTCTTCAGACCCTACCCAGAGGGGGAAGCCATTGTGCTCTACTCAGGTTCTGGTGGAGATGAATTCTTTGAACAGATTGTCCAAGGCTGGGGGTAACCTAGAAGTAAATGACATACTCAAAGTTTATTTGAATAGATCTAGCCCCTCACTGTAATATTCACTCTCTTATTAATTGTTAACCAATCAGAGTTGATTGCCATACTTGGGAACACCCCTCTTCCAATGGGCATATGAGCTGGAGCCTGAGCCCATCCTGCCATGATTGTCTTTAGTCTAAGAGAGAGATGACCAAATGACTATCCTTTTATTAATAAATATGCTGGCATTATTAATAAAATGAGTCATGGGACTCTGGACAAGTCACTTAACCCTGTTTGCCTCAGTTTCCTCATCTATAAAACGAGCTAGAGAAGGAAATGGCAAACCACTCCAGTGTCTTTGCCAAGAAATCCCCAAATGGGGTCACAAAGAGTCAGACACAACTGGAAGGACTGAATAACTACAAAAACTAATTGATGTTAGTTCAGTGGAACTGGGGTGTTAATCACTGCTGACTAACAGTTGAGGCAACACACCAAAATGGGGGCTTGAACCAACAACATTATAATAAGACTGGTGCCCACTCCTCCCAGGAAAGTTTTAGCCAACTTTAGCTGTTGCAGTCTGAGTCCATAGCATCATTACATATGAAAATCTTCTCTTCCTTTTTAATTGTTCATTAAATTAAAAAGAAAATACTGTTGTTTCTCAGGTTTAAAAAAAAGAAAAAATAGGATTTAAAAAGTTTTGTCTGGAAAAAAAAAGTCTTGCCTGTAGAATGAGGCATTTAATATTGAGTGTTGAGCCACAAGGGAAATGGGACACTGTCTCCTTTTCTTGATGCTGTTGGTCTTGTTTCCTTTTCTTGAACTTTGAATCCCTTCTCCTTAATAGGGGATGAAGCCTTCGGGAGAATGGGCTGAACCACCTGCAAGAAATGTCAGTTTTCTTCTCACCCTTTCCTAGTAAGGGGGGATGGCCCCAGAGGGGGTGTTACATTAATGGATTGAAGCAGTGACTCAGAGAAATGGTTTTTAGAATCCTCAGAAGCAGAAAAACCTTTCTGATAAAGTTCAGCTTCGTGCTCCATGAATTCCCCCTCCCCTTTCATGGTGCTGTATATCATGTAAAGAATTTAGCAGGGTGGGATATGCTCTAATATGATATAAATATGATCCTCCGCCCCTGGGGATTTTTCCCGTGCTTTTCTGCTGGGAGAAAGTGGAATGTCTTTTTTACACTCTGCGGATTACATTACATCAATTTAGAAAATGTAATCCAGGAATTAGCCATCGCTGGCTGGAGAAACAGATACAGCTGTTCACAGCTGGTGGAGGAGAAAGCACTTTGTATGCGGCCTGGGCTCCAGAACATTTAGTAAACCGAATAAGGCTAAACTGGAGCGCTTTAAGTCATTGCTGGCACGGAGAGGACTTTGATTCCAGTCATTTCTCTCTGCAAGGCCTGGCTCAGAGATTGGAGGAGTTTCTGAGTCTTATTTCACACTGTGCATGGGACTGGATATAGATGCCTAATTATTCTCCTGATCCACTTTGACAGATGCGACTTCAAGGTTCATGCAAATCTAACGTGATTTAGTCGCAAGGAGAGCAGGAGGCTGCTCTGCTCCAGAAGGGAACAGTCAGTTTAACCATCAAACTCTGCTATTACTTGTCCATTAGAGTGATTAGATTAAAGACAGCCTCACTTAGATGGCCTAAAGTAATTATGAAGGGCAGACCTGGCCTTTCCACCCATCACAAAAGGGGGGAAAATTAAGATGGGAAGGAACCGAAGGTTCTGCATACTAAGTGACCTACCACTGGGGCTGGAACCATTACTTTGGAGATTTTGCAGGACTGTATAAAAATCACCTGGAGATTTAATGAATGGCCCATTTAAAAAACAAAACAAAACAACTTTATTTCAACATATTCTTTTTTTTTTAATTACAAAGGGTACACTGGATCCATTTATCTGCAATAGCAATCAACCTGTTTTTGGTGTCTTTTGGCC
This sequence comes from Trichosurus vulpecula, assembly GCF_011100635.1. Classification (NCBI taxonomy): domain Eukaryota; kingdom Metazoa; phylum Chordata; class Mammalia; order Diprotodontia; family Phalangeridae; genus Trichosurus; species Trichosurus vulpecula. Next base: position 169,025,921 of record NC_050581.1, read on the forward strand.
ATCTGTTGAAGCCCTTGGACCCTTTCTTTGAATAATGTCTATAAAGGCATAAAATAAAATACATAGAATTATAAGGAAAACTAATTATATTGAAATATAGTGGTGATTTTTTTTTTAAGTTTATAGATCCCAGGTTAAGAACTCCAGACCTAGAGTCTTGAGGAGGAATATAAAAACCCAAGAGATCACTCAGCCTGAAGAAGGGTGTAGTCATGAAGAGAGAAGGGGTGGTGAGTCCACCAGAGAGCCAGCCCTTGGTTTCTGTAGGTATTGGTGTGGGACTGTGAGCTCTGATAGAGAGGGTACCATGACGAGGGGATCCTGTGAGTGAGGGCAGTTGGGATGTCAGAGACAAGGAGTTATGTCTATGGTTGCCTTGGGAGGCAGCACCTCCCTTCCCCTTCCCAAATGTTAACATGCTTTGAAAAAGTCCTATTTACCCCTTACTGGTTACTGCTCCATACTTTGTGTCAGACAAAAACCAGATAAAGACAATACTGTCTCCTGAGGTTCACTCCCCCAGAAAAGAGTTTGGATCCGAGATTCTTTACAGAGTTTCCCAGGGATTGAGTAAAAAGTCCCCTGCCCCCAAAGAAAGGGTTGTAGAACTTTGGGGAGACATGTCAGAAAAGGGGTCAGAGTTGTTTGTGTTTTAATATCAGGGTGGGACTTCCAGAGTATTAATAGAAATTTGGGGACAGTCATTTTGAAAATGAAGGAGCCAAGTTATATATCAACAGAGGTGATGTTATCTAAATCTGGAAGAAGTTAGGAAATTAAGAAGAGTGATATCTGAAGCTCTGGGGAAATAGAAAGAAGAAGCTGGAGGGTCAGTGAAAGGCCCACAAAATGAAAAAAGGAACAGAAGGGAGCACAGCAGCATAAAGGAGACAAGAGAGGCTGTCTAAAATGGTGAAGAAGGAGACAGAGAGCTCCAGAATGGCCAACAACAGGTGAAGATCAGAAAGATAAGTTGAAAGTTAAGAAAAGTTGCAGCCTTTATGATTCCTGTGTAGACAGGTTGATTGTGACAACTCACTTTGGGCAGGCACTCCCACTGATGTTTCACGCGAGAGACTAAGGTCCAAATGCTGCCTCTGCTCCTGACTACCTTGAAGAGCCTAATGGGCTATGCTTATCTTATAAATCATTTAAGCCAGGTAGAAAGAAGATCATTTTGTCCATCCTGGCATGGCTCACACTGGGCTCTGCTCCGTTCTGCTGCCAGCTCCATGCGATAGACCCTTCCCCGTGACCATCCAGGCTTTCCTGGGCTGGAGCCCTGCTTCCCTCTGTTGTTTCGTGGGTTCTGCAGCTCTAGACTTTGTTCAGAGCCATTTTTTCATAGGTGTTTGGAGGAACCTGGGGGAGAGCTCATGCAAGTCCCTGCTTTCCAGTCGCCATCTTCGCTCTGCCCCCCAGAAGATCATTTTGTCTACACCGTATGCCTTCCCTTAGAGAAAGTCCCAAGATTTAGACTTGTAAATGGCTTCAGAGATTTGCTAGCCAACCCTCTCATATTAACAGATGAGAAAACAGATTCTGAAGTGAAAATTCTCATTCAAGGTCACACAGTCAGTATGTATCAGAGGCTAGACTTGAACCCAGATTTTCCTGATTCCAAGGTCACACTACCCATTATGACACATTGCCTCTTCTTGAATTCCTACCCATCTTTTATATCCCAATTCAAATGCCACCTAGTCTCTGAAAGATCTCCTGATTGCTACCCCCTACCAGTGAAGACATTTCACCCCACAGTCCTCACAGAACACTTGATTTTAGCCACCCCTCCCCTAACATTTGTCATGTAATATTGCATATGACAGTTATCTATGTGCATTTTATAGTCTGAGCTTCCTCACTATGGTGCAAGGCTCTGAAGGCCTGGGTTCCGATCCTACCCTGGCACAATTTATTTGAAAATTGGACAAGTCACTTAATCTCTCTGGGCCATAGTTTACCCAGCTATAAAATGAGGGTGTTGGTCCAGATGGCCTCCGAGGGCCTGTCCAGCTCCAAATCTCTGAGTCTATGAGGATGTTTTATTTAAACTTTGTACATTCCCCCAGCACCTCTAGGGCATACTACTTTCCACATTATTTAATATCTATGTTAAATTATATTAAATGGGATTGAATTATTAATAGGACAGAGAGGTGAACATGGCGTGGTAATAATTGAAAGAGCCCAAGACTGGGGGACTTGGGCAGCCTGAATTCTAGCAGGGAGCACCAACACTAATGGGCTCCGTGGCCTCGGGCTTCATCTTCTGCCTCCATACGTTAAGTGGATTAGACTAGAAGATGTCCGAGGTTGCTTCTGACTCAAAAATTCTTCAACCAAACTCCCCAGAGCTAGGACTAAGGGGGCAGATGCATCTTGTGGTTAGATAAGGAACAGGCATGACCAAAATGAGCCTCAACTCCATTTGTTGGGAAAGGGAGGGAAGAGGACTTGGCCAGGAGCAGCCTTTCCCACCCCTCCCTAATCTCACTTAGTGCCTTCCCTCGGAGACTATTCCCAATTTATCCTGTTTCTAGCTTGTTTGTCCAGTTGTTGGCATGCCGTTTCCCCCATTAGACGGTGAACTCATGGAGCTCGGGGATTGTTTTTTGCTTTCCTTTGTATTCCCAGCACTTGGTATAGTTCCTGGCACATTGTGATGCCTAGTAAATGCTAGTTGGCAGAGCCCCTGGAACATGGTCAGTATGCTTACTGAGGGGGAACTCACCTAGGCTGCGAGCATAGTAGTGGGTGTGGAAGTGGGTGTGGGCAGTAGGCATCTGGGGTAGCTTCTTATTATATAGCACCTTGCTGGGCTCACTCTCTCACTCCCCACTGGCACTGGCAGGTTGGGTTCCCAGAGGACAGCTGAGTTTGAGGGGTAACCCTGGGAGGTTGTGGTTTCTAATACTATTGTTCACAATCCTGCATACTGTGTGATCTCTAATCAACCAGTTGTTCTCAGGAAGCTTTTAAAAAGAAATATCCACTGAAAAGGCAGAAGTTACAAAAAACATCCCTCAGATTGGGAGTATATCCTCCTCTTTCACAGATAAGAAACCTGGGGAGATGGATGAAGCCCTAAGGTAGTGAGACACACATGGAAGGAAGATGTAGGGCCAAGGAGTACTCAAAGACTGATGTCTCCCAAAGGTTTTTTCTCCCTTGTTGGTGTCCTAGCCAAGTTTGATACAGGGTATCATGTTGGTAATGGAGGAGTCGTTCTCTATGCTCTGTTTGGGTCTTGATGTCTCATCCAAAGAGTCACTACACCGCTGGGATGGGCCAAGCAGCTTGCTCAACTTTTGTGCTGTCTTCTCCCCTGACTCCACTGCTGCTGCTGCTACCCTGCTGCCAGCTGTAGGGATCTTGGATGGATTTTTCAACCTTTTGAAGGGTACAAGGTCCCACCTGGATCAATTCCATCCACAGATACTCACTTATTCACCTAGAATCCGGGAAGAATAAACACCAAGAGACAAAAGATACATTCACAAATACCTGGTGGCTTGGTAGGGACATAAGGAAGGTACTGCCCCTCCCTCCACTAACCAGCAGCTTATAGTGGTCTTCCTCACTTAAAAAGCCACCAGGGAATCTAGAGAGAGACAGAGGTGGAAGGAGAGAAAGAGACAGAGATAGAGAGAGGCAGAGATACAGAGAGACAGAGACACAAAAAGAGAGAAAAAAGAGACAGAGAGACAGAGAGGGAAGAGACACAGAGAGATAAAGACAGAGACATATACAGAGAGACAGAAACACACAAAGAGAAAAGGAGAGAGAAAAACCTACAAAAAGAGAGAAAGAAAGAGACATACAGAGAGAGACAGAGAGGGAGAAACAGAGACATGTAGAGACAGAGACTCTCAGTACTCAGTTTTGGCTCCTCAGACAATGAGAAGAATCTTCATCACCACAGTACCAAGTCCGTTGGTCACTCATGGCCGGAAGTAGGCTCACCAAGCCTCTATATGTTGGATGGAGACTACTCAAGGAATATTGCTCATGTCTATATGGCATACTAGGAAGAGTATCTGAGCCATCACTGGCTAATTATCTCCTCTCACACTATGTTAATGAATTATTCTTGCCAAATTGGTCCTAAGCTCAGTTATTTCTATGTTGCAGAAGGACTGAAAGTGCTGGTAGCACCCCTCTGAATTTTAGAAGCCTGAGACAAAACCCCAGCCACCTTACCCTAGTTACAATTCCACCAGTGGTGAAGGTAGGGTTTGTATAAACATGTGGTTTTTGAAAAGGAGCCCAAGGATGGACCTGGATCCCAAGGACCAAAAGGTGAATTAAAAGGGAGCAAACATGGTATTTGGAAGCAGACGCTTAGAGCTTTGAAACCTAAGTCATGAAAAGTTTCAGAGCAGGGTGATAGAGTAATTATATCTCTAAATTAAGCAGACTGAAAAGGGCTGGATTCTATCTGTGACACTAGCATTGTAAAAAATTTATAAATAAAATTCCCTCATAGTGAAGTTAAAGTCAGTCATAAACCAAAACCATTTCTGTGTTCTGGACTACAGTGGACTAGGCAGAGAATTATAGTAAAAAAAAACCAGTGAGATGACTTCCCCTTTGCCTTGGATCTAGCCTGGAAGTTAAAACCTTCCAAAATCTGGTTCCCCACCTACCTTTACAATCATTTTATGTTGCTCCCCTTTAGATGTTCTCCATTCCAATCACATTGACTTGATGGCCGGCTGCTGTCCACGATAATCCACTTTCCCCCACTGTGTCTTTGATATGCTTGTACGACCTCCCTCCTCACTGCTGCCTCTTAACATCCCTATTTTTTTTCCAAAGAAAAAGTCAGGTGCTACCCCACTTGTGAGACCTCTTCTGGTCCCCTAAGTTGTTAGTATTGTATTTTTTGAAGTTCCTTTCTATATATCTTTCACTATCTGGATATATTTTTTATCCCCTTCTCCCTCGTTGACCTCAGAATATAAGCTTCTTGAGGGCAGAGAGCTTTCATTTGTGTGTTCATATGTGGGAGTCACTTAAATGTTAACTGAATTACTGAACTGAACTGAAAGACTGGAACCCCAAATACGGTTTTTGCTGGAATGTCTTCTCTCTGCTTGTTATCTCTTTGGCAGGAGGGAACATTAACCATCCAAGTGGATGGCACCAAGGGCAATATTTCTCTTTTCCTCTTTCATCACACCTACAGAGAAAATCTTGGCCACTTGACTCTAGATTGAGTGTTTGAGGCTAATGGATTGACTTCAATGACAGTGGAAGGGAGACAAGCTGAGCCCCAGATGGCCTTTCAGGATGACCATCAGGGGACCCAAGTTTGCCTACAGTGACATGTGGCAAAGCATCTCATGCCCAGGTTGGGAAGAGCCCAGCCATCTCCACAGACCATATGGGCAAAACCTAAACAGGTGGCAAGCCTAGTGTGGCCTGGATAGATTCTTAGAGTAATTATAGGCTGTCTGTCTTTTCCTCTGGAAAAGAGGTTTGCTTTCTTGGAGTGGTTTCCAGTTGGTCTTCTAGCTAAATAGGAAATCTTTTCATAAACAAATTATGCTTTTTTGAGCATGACTCATATTTGGCAAAAATTGATCTATATTTGTGGCTGGATTAATTTTTTTCCTAGTTAATGGTTGAGCAAAGCATTGGATTACAAACGGTCCATCTCCTCAGGGTGTTAACGCTGAAAAACTGGACCAGTCCATTGGTACCAACAAATAATTTCAACCATTTGCGATCAACTGGTTGGTTGTTGAGGGCTAGGTAGAAGTGCTATCCATGTGGGAAACCCACAAATTGATTTTCCTTGCTGCCAACCTTGCCATATGTCTAAATGTGATCCAAGAGTCATCAACAAGCCCTTTATGGGTGTCTTTTGTGGGCAGAGCACTATTCAGAGAATGAAGGGAGACAGGGTCAGAATTCAAAAGAGAGATAACAACATCCCTGCCTTTTAAAATCTTACCAACCATTTAATGAGGGAATACAGGAAAAGGCGCCATCATCAATCACTCCACTTTGTACCTTCGGCTCTTCCTGGTTTTAATTCCAAGGAATAAGACGCTCCTACTCCAGGTACCCCCTGGTGTTCCTCCCCTGCCCCCCCTTCCAGCTTCCTTTTAAATGTTGTCTTCCTCCATTAGATTGTAAGCTCCTCGAGGACAGGGACTATCTTTCTTTTTCTTGCTTTTTAGAACAATGCCTGGCACATTGCAGGAAGTAAATAAATTGGATTGAAGTTATTGAATCAATTAGTCAACAAGCATCTGTTTGGCCCCTACAAGGTGCCAGGCACTGTGGTAAGTATACATATTCACAGTCCCTGCCCTCAAGAAGCTTTTATTCCTGGGAAAGAAATATAAATATGTACAATGACTACAATAATGTAAATAAAACAACACTAAAAGGCCTTTGATTAATTATCTTAGATTAATTACTATGACCAGTCTTGATCTTAGAACATAGATGATAAATACATGACCCCTGTCTTGGCAAGAAAGTGGGGGGTCTGTGGGAGCAGAATTCTGCATACATTATGTATTTAGTTATTCACATGTTTTCATTCCTTTCAATGAGGGAAGGGACAAAGTTGTTTGCCTTTAAATCCCCAGCTTTAGCATTTAGCCTGGCACTTTTTTTTTTCTTGTTCAGTCATTTTCATTAGAGTTCAGCTTACTTATTTGTGACCCCATTTGGGGTTTTCTTGGCAAAGATACTGGAGTGGTTTGCTATTTCCCTCTCCGGTTCATTTTATAGATGAAGAAGCTGAGGCAAACAGGGCTAAATGACTTGCCTAGGGTTACACAGCTAGTAAATGTCTGAGGTCAAATTTGAACTCAGGTCTTTCTGACTCCGAGTCCAGCACTCTATCCACTGCTCCACCTAACTGCACATAGTAAGTACTTAATAAATGCTCATTGATTGACTGAAAGACTAACGTCATCGATTGTTTTTGCTAGCTGCTTATTATAAAGGAGGATTAGATGTGTGTGGGAGAGTTGTATATATCAGAAAATGACTGATAAGAAACAGAAGGCATAAAGAAAACCTTATTTTAAAAAAAGAAGTGTTTTATCTTCCCTTCCCTACCACTCCCTACCCCTTAAAAAAAAAAGACAGTTAAGAGATTTTTAAGCTCTCCTAGCTTCTTAAGGCACTTCTAGGAATTTACTGGTCCCAGCTGCTTCTGAGACCAGTCTGGGTTCCAGGTTTTATAGAATCTAATCTGGACTCCACCCGTGGGAGTCCAAGCAACACAAAATGATAAATGTCTCTTATCAGTTGGTATTTACCTTTGCCTGAGGTGGACAGAGCCTTAGGAACTGGCATTAGAGGGTTTGGGTTTTTTTTTTGTTAGTTTTTTTTTTTTTTTTTACTAGTGGGTTAGGAGAGCCTGGGAGTTGGCTTGTCTGGGAGAAAGGGTGTGGCCATAATAACCATATTACTGAGGGAACCCAGCACTATAGTAATTCTAGGATAGCTCCCTGCTAAGGGTGGTTATATGGAATCATGGGTGGATGCCAGAATTTAGCAGTCCTTCTGAAAGGACAAAAATCTTTGCCCTTCCCCAAAGCTTCATCCCTAACTCCTTTTAAATAGAATGATGTTTTTCCTCTCTTGTGTGCTTTCCTATGTTTCTAAGATGTAATATTTTATCAACCATTTCAAAGAAATGTTTTACTTATAGCATCAAGAGAATTTATGATGGCATGTTTGTTCCCTTCTCTTGTTTAGGGGATGAAGATAAAACTCTGAATAGCTTTAGGAGGCCCTAGAGTTGGGACAAATGGGGAAGGGTGGTAACCTCTAAAACAGGTCTGCTTGGTGGCTCAGTGGATAGAGTGACAGCCTAGAGTCAGGAAGACCTAAATTCAAATCATGCCTCAGGCACTTACTAGTTACCCTGGGCAAGTTATTTCTGGATGCCTCAGTTTCCTTAGTCGTTAGATGGGAATAATGATAGCACCTAGCTCACAGGGTTGTGAGGATCAAGTAAGATGTTTGTAAAAACACCAAACACAATTCAGCATAATTCCTGGCACATGGTAGATACTTAATGGATGCCTGTTCCCTTCCCCCTTCTATTATTATTATCGCTGTCATCATCATCATTTATTACTTCTTAATCTGCAGGCAGGCTTGAGGATTTGTCTATAGGAGAATGTGGAGCTTGTGTTTATGGGAAGTATCTTTTGTCATTTATTTTACTAGTTGTAATTCGAATGTTTTCTGGTTGGTGTGGTTGCTGTCCTCCAAAGGTCTGTTGTGGGATCTCTTCTCCTCTCCCTCTATACTGAAAGTCCTTGGCTTTTGGTGCCTGTCCTGAATCCCTTTGACTGTCTGGAGAAGCCTATGGACCCTTTCTCAGAGTAGCTGGTAAATGAACAAAACGGAATAGGAATACATAGGAAACCAAAGGTCGGTGAAAATGAGGCTTTGGTGTTTTCTCCTCCCATCTGAGTTCCCAGAACCTTTGCAATGTGATTTATGGATCCCAGGTCACCCTGATTTACCTGTCTTTCTTGGTGACTCCATCAGCTTCCAAGGATCCAATGATCATCTCCATGCAGATGCCTCCTGGGTCTGTATATCCACCCCTAGTCTCTCCCCTAAAGTCCAATCCAGCATCATCCACTGCCTTCCCAACTATACCGGTGACTCCCTTGGCCTCCGCTGTCTGAAGGCCAGGTATGTTACAGTTCACTCCTCCCCAGGGGTACCCTTAAGACACCCCTTAAGAGGGGTTTAGGAAGGTTTAGTCTCTGTCATCGGCTCAAGCCCTCACCAATTGTGTTTCCCAATTTTTGGAGCCCCTGTACACCAGTTCCATTTCATCATTTAACACATTAGATTTTTCAAGGGAATATTTACTTCAAAGGCATAGCAAGAATATACAAATACCCTTCCCTCAACACCTGGGGGGCATAATCCTCCCTCATAAATTCTCTTGTCTGGAGAGGACAATTAATTAAGTGGATTAAGTCCCACCAAGTTGCAAGTCCAAAGCCTCCTTCCTCCCTTGAATCCCACCCCCCTGGCTTATCAAGGCTACCATGCTGGGTTGGAGGCAAAATCCAGCTTGGAATCTTGCCTCCCAAGCTGGCATGGCTTGAGCCCCAGGTCTAGGACTCTACCACCTGTGCCTAGAACTGAGGAGAAACAAAACAGGCCCAAACCCCAAGCCTATTTCTTTGGGCCAGAGGGTCTAATGGAGCAGGGGTGGTAGCCCTTCCCCCTACACTCAGCTTAGTTCATGGTACTCCTACTATGGATGAACAGGACCTTCAAGTGCTGAATATAGCTGGAGAGACTGTGCCAAACCGGTATAGCCTATTACAGCTATTCCTCACAGAGTGCCTTCTCCCAGAAGCAGGTCTCTGCCGTCTCTCCCATGGGTACTCCATTTTAGGAGATATAGGAATGCACAAAGCCCTGTTACTGGGAATCTCAAACTAAACATCCCGTGAGCATTTCAAACTCAAATATCCAAAACAGAAATAAGTTATTTCCCCCAAAGTGTCCCCTTTTCTGAACTTTTACTATCAAGGGCACAACCATCCTCCCAGTGACCCAGGCTTGAAGCCTTGGAGTCATCATCATCTTTTGGTCAGGCCTGTCCAATTTGTCATCTGATCTTATCATTTCTCTCTTCTATGTCCCCTTCTCTGTGCTAAGGTAGACATGGCTCACCCTGGCACAGGTTCTCCTCGTCATCACAGGCATAGCTTTCTGTTTGGTCTTTCTGCCCCAAGTCTCCCTTTCCTACTCAAAAGTGACTCTGTGTGGCATTGAAAGTCCTTCACAAGCCAACCCTTCCTAGTGTAACCCAGGGCTCAAGCCTATATATCGGTATAGGAATCTCCTAGTTGGTGGAGAGAATGATTACTCAAAGCTCTGTACCTGAGTGAGGGGCAGAATTGGTGGAGTTGACAAGAGCTTAGGAGAGGAGACTCATTTTTCTGGCTCCAGATTCTCCTCAGGGAGAGTTCCTAGATGGAGAGAAAGACTCTGGGAAGAAACCAACATAGAGATTAGACAGTGCCATCAGCATATCCTTTTTTCTCTCCCTTCGGGAATCTCTCAACAAGGACCATCTTAAACCATGTATTTCTTCTCTCAAAGAGGAGCCAAAAGCTAGAACAATTCTCCTCTCTCAAGATCTTGCCAACTCTACTGCTTACACAGGCAAGGAGCTTCAAGTAATCATTCTCTCCACCAATGAAGAGTGTCTTCTACAAATGCCTAAGCTTGAGCCCCAGGTTACAATACCTTTCCAATTTTCTTGTATCTTACTGCCCTCTAGATACTGTATAATCTACTATACTTGCTGTTCATTCTTCCCATCGTATTCCACTATCTGACTCAGCTTTGGTACAAGCTGTTCCCCATGCCTAGGATACTTTTCCTTCTCATCTTTCCCTTTTAACTTCCCTGTCTCATCGAGACTCAGCTCAAACCCTACCTCCTATCAGAGGGTTTTCCTGAATCCTCTGATCTTCTCTTCCATTTACATGCTATATATTTCTTGTATGTACATAGTTATTTGCATTTGTCTCCCTCGTTAGGATATAAGCTCCCTGAAGTAAGGGACTGTTTGGTTTTTGTTTTAGCCTTTCTTTCTATTCCCAGACAGAGCATGGTACCTGTTAGCCAACAGGAGCTCATGAATTATGGTTCAGAATAGATGCTGACTCAAAGCATGCCTTGAATCTGGGATAGTTTTCAGGGGACCCTCATTTATGGGAGTGGGGAGGGCTGTTTCATTTCTCCACTATTTTAGAGGAATTATCAGGTAGGTAATGGAGAACTGGATTAGGAGTCAGGGAACCTGAGTTTCATTCACAACTTTGCTACTAACTCACTGTGTGATTTTGACTAAGTCATTTCCCCTTCAAATCTTAGTTTTCCCATTTGTGAAATAAGAGGGGTAGGCCTAAATGATTTCTAGGAAAGAGTAACTCAAACTGATGTGCTATGATGTTCCATTAATACGTAAGCTAACTCTGAGATCCCCAAACCAGGACTAATGGCAGAGATCTTGCCACTTGCCTGGGGCTCAAGCTGAGAGATAGCAGCAATCTACTCTTTGGAAACAATTCAAAGACATTGAAATAGCCCAGTGAAGGGAGATCTCTTAAATGCTTCAATAAATTTCACTGTGGGAGGGAGAAAGAAAAAGGGGAATGGATTTTAAGTGATGAGAAGAGAGAATAAACCCTACATTTCCTTGAGGACTTCCCATTGACTGATCCTCCCAGCAGCACAAACCCAAGCTCAGCTGGGAGTTCTTTTTTGTCCCTTTTCTATCTAAAGACTTAATTTGACCGTGCTGATTTACACAAGAAATAAAGGAATTAAGAAGAAAAGAGAAAACACTCTGGGAACATGAAATAAATCAAGGTCCTTCCCCAGAGCAGAGCACAGTTAGAGAACTGAAACCACAGTTCTGATGCTTCTTTGAACAAATTAAGAGTGCTGGAATAGTAGATAAAAGCGCAGAGAAGAGTAAAACCAACTTAGAACTCAGGGAAGGAGAAGCAGCCCTTATCTTCTGAGGATGCGTCTGCGGTGACATGGAGAAAACCTTCTGGGATCCAAGCCAGGAAGAGGCTAGCCATTTTCCTCATTTTCTGGGAGACTGGAGAACAGAGGAAGAAGCATGAAAGTAACCCAGGAAGGTTATTTTAGTTATTACAGGATCTCTGTATTTTTCCCCTAAAAACATTAGTCTGCTTCTCAGAAACAGTTCCAGTAGGTCTGCTGACTAAACAGGATGTCTTTACCTAAACAGATCATGCTTTCTGAATAGTGGGGACCAGGAGCTGATGATGTCATCTCCAAGGGAAGAGCCACAGGCTTCCTCACTCAGGGCACAGGAAATCAGCAGAGGGGGTGTGTGTGTGCATGTGTGTGTGTGCATGTGTGTGTGTGTGTTGCCCATAGGTTATATGTAAGCATGTTCACATGAGTTGGTCTAAATTTGTTTCCCAGGACTCTCTGATGTCTTGACAATCTTTCCCATACCTTTGCAAGGGAGACTTATTTATGTCTAGAGGGGAGTAGGAAAAGGGGTCATGAGGCTGCCCATGCTGTTTTTCTCTAAGAGAGAAGGGTACTGGACTAAAATTATATTTATTCCCCCCCCCTTTAATATTGCTAGTCTAGGAATGATTTCTTTTTTTAGGCTCAAGTCTCTTTCCTGATTGCTATCCCTTGAAAAGCTTATATCTGAAAGTTTAACCCCTTCTCACCTAATGCTACAGTTATACAAAAGATCATTATGAATAATGAATTGCTAGTCAACCCATTTATCCAAGCAGATAGGAAACTAGAGATGAGAGAAGTTATACAGATTAGAACATAGGAGACAATACACAGAGTGAATGAACTCTCCTAGTGGGAGGGAGTTATCTTGTCTCAGCCCAGGTCTGGGGGAAGGGAGAGACTTAGAAGGAGAGACCAGACAGACAAAGAGACAGAGATAAAGAGACTGAAAGTGAGATGGAGAGATGGAGAGAGGGAGGGGGTAATAAGGGAAGGGGAAGAGACAGACAGACAGACAGACAGACAGACACACACACACAGCCAGTGCCAGAGAGCCAGAAAGAGGGAGAGCCAGAGAGACAGAGAGACACAGAGAGAGAAACAGAGGGAGACAGAGACAGAGGGAGGGAGGTAAGAAGGGAGAAGAGAGAGAGACACACTATATCATTAAGGCAGAATTCATGATTTCAAAGAAAATCATGAATATGCCTGAATGGTCCAGAATTGCAGGATATAAGGAATTCTCTAAGTAGAAGGCAGAGGAGTTAAAGCATTTATTGAAGCTCCAAAATAGCAGACCCATGGACCAGTGTCCCCAGTTTGATATCCTGGCAAGAACCTTCCAAAACCAATATGCCCATCTCACAATAGTGACCAGGAGGTTACAGAAAAATATTATGGCCAAGCCATACTGGTGCTTCCCCACAATGCCAGGGCCCTCCAGTGAGATTATCCACTGGCCTCAAGCCCTTGCTCAGCACTCTCCGGTCTACACGAGGGTCAGTCCTGCTTTTAGTAGTGCCTGCTGCCACTTCCACTGCTGCCGCTGCCACCACTTCTCCTTCTCCTCCCTCCACTATGTCTCAATCTCCAAGCTGTGTTCTCTCCTTTATATATAGTCACCAGACATCATTCCGTTAACTAGAACATCATCTGAGCAACCAGAACTCAGGTGCCTACCATTGGCTCTGGTCTTAGCCACTCCCCCTAGGACCCTGAGAGCCAACCCTGAAGCCTATTCAAATGGGCAGGAAAAATCTTCTCATTTACTGATTGCCTTTACACACACACACAGAGCCAGTGCCAGAGAGCCAGAGAGAGGGAGAGCTAGAGAGAGAGACAGAGAGACAGAGGGAGAGAGAGAGAGAAACAGAGGGAGACAGAGACAGAGAGAGGGAGGGAGGTAAGAAGGGAGAGGAGAGAAAGACATACACACACACACAGACATGTACAGAGACAGAGAGACAGGGACAAAGAGAGACCAAGACATACACGCATAGAGCCAGAGGGAGAGACAGAGAGAGAAAGAAACAGGGACAGAGGCAGAGAGACAAATACACACACACATAAAGCCAGAGAAAGAGACACACACACACAGAAAAAGAGTGTGTAAGGTTAATGGGGAATAAGATCTTCCCCGCCCATCAATAGGCCTCGTGTGGAGCCCATTAAGGGAAGCTTGCTTTCTTGTAAGAAGGCTTATACACCTTCCGTTAATTTCTAATTAGGCACTGAGCCTAAAGATTATGTGTTCTGAGAGGTGAGCCTTTGCTTTGGGGACTTGCTTAGGAGAAAGATGTTGTGATTCCCTGGTAGAGACTCTGAGTGGCCGTATGTTCAGAGCTCCCTGACTACTCACAGGTAAAGGCTCTCTCAATTCAGTGGCAGATGTAAAGTTTTGATTTAGGTGATAGAGCCCCGACTGTTGGTCTTTATTTCTCTTCTCTGTATTTTTTCTGTTTAACTAAAGAAGATCGTTGACCCCTTTTAAGTTGCTCTCCTAGTAAAGCAGATAAAAGAATCTGCACTATCAGCCATCCTGGGTGTGCTAGTGTTGTTGTTGTTGTTGTGTGTGTGTGTGTATGTGTGTGTGTGTGTGTGTGTGAGGGGTGGGGGGGACAGAGAGAGAGAGACACACACAGAGATAGAGAAACAGAGACAGAGAGACAGAGAAAGACAGTGAGAGATAGTGAGACACAGAGAGAGAGAGAGTTGGCTTATTGAAGAGTTGACTTTCCCCTGCTTCCCCTGCAAGACTTTTTTCCAAAGTCTATCCCCTCACCTCCACCGCTCCTGTGTCTGTCTGTCTGTCTGTCTCTGTTCTGTTACTGGAGAGAGTCTGGAGCTGCACATATTCTCTCTTGAAACCCAAGGAAGACTGATGTCTCTCCTCTCAAATGTTCTTGCTCCAGCTCCGCCCCCAAGCAGGCATGCAACACCGAATCATCTTCCTCTCTGCCAATGAGGGTTTTATGCTAATACTACAGACTTGAACTTCGGTTACCCCAGCATGAAAAAAGCCCCTCAGAACATTTCATTAAGTAGTGCTATTATGCGTCACGTGGGGCGCCTGGAAGGAACAGACAATAAGTATTTATTAAGGACCTACTGTGTGCCAGATACTATGCTAAGAGCTGAGAATATAAAGAAAGGCAAAAGACAGTCCCTGTCCTCAGAGGAGAAAACATGCAAAAGCCTACATAAAATTGGAAATAATCAATAGAGAGAAGGCACTTAGGACTAAGGGGGATAGCCAAAGGCTTCTTGCAGAAGATGGGATTTTGGCTAAGACTTGAAGAAAGCAGGGGGAAGCTGAGAGGTGAGATAAGGAGGGAGAACATTCTAGGCATGGAAGAGAATCCATGAAAATAACCCAGAATCTAGAGACAGAGTGTCTTGTTCAAGGTCAGGAAGGAGGCTGGTGTCTCTGGAGTACAGAGTGCTTGGGTATAGGGGGCATAGGAAGTCTAGAAAGACAGGAAGGAGTCAGGTTAGAAGGGCCTTTAAAAGCCAACAGGAAGATTTTCTATTTGAGCCTGGAGGTGATAGGGAGCCACTGAAGTTGGTTGAATAGGGAGGTGACTTGGTTGGACCAATTTGACATCTTAGTGTAGGATGAATTGGAATTGGGAGTGTCTTGAGGCAGCTTGACCAGTAGGCCATTGCAGCAGTCTAGGCGTGAAATGGTGAGGGATGTGTCAGAGGAGAGAGGATAAGATTGTTAGGAGCTGGTGAAAGATTGCAAATGAGCAATAAAAGAGAGTTGAGAATAGTGAGCCTGGGTCACTGGAAAGATAGTGATACCCTAAACAGTAATAGGAAAATGCGGAAGAAGGGATGGTTTGGGGAGAAAGAGAAGGAGAATAAGTATTTTTATAGCGATTACTATGTGGTAACTACTATGCTGAGTACCTTAAAAATATCATCTCACTTGTTTCCCATGACAACTCTGTGAGGCAGGTCCTATTATTATCCCCATTTTACAGTTCAGGAAACTGAGGCAAATAGTGGTTAAGTGACTTTCCCAGAGTCACACAGCTAGTAAGTGTCTGAGCCTGGATCGAACTCAGGTCTTCCTGATTCCAGGCCCAGTACTCTAGCCTCTGTGCCACCAGCTACCTCTAAGATATAAATTCATATTTGGGCATCTTGAGCTTCACACATCTATTGGAATTCCAGTTTGGGATTGGATAGTTAGACAGTTAGAGATGAGAACCTGGAAGTCAGCAGAGAGGTTAGGGCTGTAAAGTAGATTTGAGAATCATCAGCATAGGAGATCATTGAATCAATGGGATCTGATGAGATCACTAAGTGAAGTAGCATAGAGGGAGAAGACAGCCCACCCTAGGACACGATCACACACAATAGCCAGTGCGGCTTAGATGAAGATCCAGAAAAGGACTTGAGAAGGAGAGAGAGGTCAGATAGGTAGCAGGAGAATCAGGAGAGTGTCATGAAAGCCTCGAGAGGAGAGTATTAAGGAGAAGAGGGAGATTAACAGTGTCAAAGGCTTCAAGAACTCTAAAGAAAGATGACAAAAGAGAAGAAGACCTTAGATCTGTCGATTATGTGATCACGGGCAACTTTGGAGAAAGCCATTTTGGTTGGACCGTGAGATCAGAAGCCAGATTGTAGAGAGATAAGAAGAGAGTGAGAGGGAAGGAAGTGGAGTCCTCCATTGTAGATGGCAATCTCAAGGAATCTGGCCACAAAAAGAAAGAGAGATGTGGGATAATAGCTCGCAGGGATGGATGGATCAAGTGGGAGTTTTTTGAGAATGGAGGAGACGTAGGCATGTTTGTAGGTAGTAGGGAAGTACCCAGTAAACAGGGAGAGACCGAAGATAAATGAGAAAATGGAGACAGAGGGGACAATCTGCTAGAAGAGACAGGATGGAATGAGATCCATCATGCATGTTTGCTCTTCCAAGGAGAAGGACTACCTCTTCCTGGGAGATAGGGGTGAAGGAGATGGTGGTAGAAGGCCCTAGGAATGATGTGAGATGAGGCAGAGGGGACAAGAGGGCACTTCAGTGAATGGTCTCATTTTTTTAAGTAAAATATGAGTCAAAGTTATTAGCTGGGACAGTGGGGGGAGGGTAATAAAGGGAGTTTTGAGGAGAGATGGAAAGCATTGGAAAAGAGGCTACAGTGAGTGGGATAGTGAAGCAATTAGGGAGGCGTAAATAATTCCCAGCTTGGATTTTGTAATAGAAGTATGTAGTGGATTCAGTCAGCACAGTTTCACGATTTTCTCTAGCTTTGCTCAACAGGAGATGAGTAGGAGTAAAGGTAGGGATAAAGGGAGTAATGCGAGGGATAATGGGAGTAATGCGAGGCTGAGGCTTGACAGGAAAACAGATTTGATAGGATAAGAGACTGGAAAGAGGAGGCCAATGCAGAGATGGACTGGTTCACCCAAAGGGAGATGATGAGGAAGGGAGGAAAGTGTGTGCAGCTAGTGCAACTTGGGAAACAGCTAAAGGGTGAGGGATTGGTGGTCAGGATGAGAACAGAGTCTGAGGTTGCAAGGCTGTGCTGGTAAATATTCAACAACTGGGTCTCTGAAAAAAATGTACACGTAACACACTTAAATTTAATCGGCATTATTAACACTTTAAGTCTAGAAAATAAAAAAAAATAAATCAAGCCTGATTTATAGTATTTGCTGATTTCTGAGGTCTCAATGTTCACACTGAAAATTTAACCATCAGCTCACACTGACTCTAGCACACCACTGTGTGAAATGATAACAGATTGTAATCAGATAAGGGAATTTCAGAGTTCACGAAGAAACAAGTGAACCCTTGTGGGTGATGGTAAGATCAAAAGTGTGACTATCTTTGTATGTAGCTGAAGCAGAATGTGGAGTTGGTCACAGTGGAATGAGAACCCCTTGTATGAGGAAGGAGAGAAAGATGGTAAGTCAAACACCGACCTCATTGAGGAAAGAAGCGAAGATCTGTAGACAATAGCCACCAGAATTTTGATTGCTGTTAGATATGGATTGAGGGAAGCTCAGGGAAGGAGACATTACTGAGTGATGGTAGTAGAGAGAAAACTGGGGAGTTGTGGGGGAATGAGTGAAAGTACACCCAGTGTGGAAAGGGTAGCTAAGAAGCCTGTATTATTCAGGAGGGAGCCAGGTCTCGGTGAGAACCAGAAGATGGAAGGAGCAGGAAATGAAAAAAATCAAGATAAAAGCAAGTTTCTTGCCCATGGAGCAAGCATTTCAGAGAGCACAGTGGAAAGGCTGGGTAGCTTTAGAGTGGGATGTGGGAGGAAGTTGGGTTGAAGGAAACGGGAATGAGGTAGTGGGCAGTAGAGGGAAGGAGAATGAGGTTTCAATAGTAGTAGCTGGGGATTCAGAATTACTGGAATGGGGAGAATAGGACTGTGTGGAAATTTGTCAATCACTGAGGAATGAATTCAAGTCGGTTATCAACAGCTCTAGGGGTTTGGCCTCAGATTGGATCCCTCTAGGGCAGCTCAGGAGAAGGGACCAATTCAGGAAGCCGAGTTTATTTCTTTTCCCTGAAGGCAGGCCAGGAGACCCTTTGAGGGAGCATGATGGAATCACATTTCCTCTTTGCCAGGCAGGAAAGAACAGGTCAGGCTGGGGCATAGGCACAGGGACAGGAAGAAATGGCATCTTTTCCTGTTCCCTAAAGTCAGGAAAAGGTCAGACAAGGAGACCAGTATGTGATGGAATGGTGTCTCACTGCCCTCTGGAAGAGGGAAGAAGTCAGCGAAGAACTGGTGTGGTGTAAAATGAGATAAAATGGGTCACCTCTGAAATTAAGTTCCTGTGTCAATGGCTATGGGGGCTTCTTTTCATTTTCTTCCCTTAACTGGTTTGAGATGTGGGAGAGCAAAAGTAAAGGAAGCTTTATTTTAGTTTTGTAACCTTTTTACATCAAGGAATTGCCTGGGTCACAACTGATTTTATTCTCAAAAATAGCACCTAAGAAGAGGCATGCTCTCATCTCTCTCTCTCTGTGTCTCTCTGTCTCTGTCTGTCTCTCTTTCCTTCTCTCTCTGCAGTATGGAGTAGTGCAATGATTCCAACTTAGTGGGTTCAAGATCTCAGTCCAAGGGGCTCTCACTAAACCTTCTTTAAAGGCACCATAAGTACTAAATAACTGCCCAATTAAATATATATATATATGTATGTATATATATTTTCCTCTGTGATAATAGGCATGTGCTTATTTGAAGTGTTATAGGCTTGTTTTTTTTTTCTGCAGTGATTTGGAACTTTGGGGATGAAGGTTATCAATATAATTACTGTAACTATTTAATAAATGAATTTTAAAAATATTATAAGTCATGTATTAAATTACTCTGGGAGTTCACAAAAATATTTTTGTTGTTGTTCAAAGGACTTCGAGGAACATAAAACATTGGAATTAGAATCCTGGACTTGGAGCCAGGAGATGTGGGTTCAAATCTCATCTCAGGCATTTATTAGTTGGGTGACCCTGCTCAGGTCACTTAATTGTCATCTGCTTCAGTTTCCCCCTCTGTAAAAAGAAGGGGTTGGACTTAGTGGTCTCTGAGTTTCCTTCTGCCTCTCTCCTGGATAGTCCCAGTAACTTCCTAGGTGGTCTTTATGGATCTAGCCTCTCTCCTCTCCAATCCATCATGGGTGTCACAGCTGAGAAAGTACTATTCCCCAAACTGAGTCTGACCACATCACTCGTCTGCTCAACCAACTCTTGTGACTCCCTCGTGCCCAAAGACAAACTCCCCCGTTTGTCCTTTAATGTACATTCTTTCTCCAGCTTATGTTGCTGAGCTGATTAAACATTCCTTCAACCCATTTCTACTCTACCTTCCATCCAAAATGGCGTTTTTGTTTTTCTCCTATACATTGTGTCTCACCATTGCCCATGCCTGGAAGGCTCTCCCTTTTCACTTCTCATAGTCTAGATCAGGGCTTGGCAGACAATGGCCTGAGGATCCAATCCAACCCATAGCCTGTTTGCATATGGCCCAGGAGCTAAGAATGTTTTTTATTTGTTTCAATAAAATAAAACTTTATTTAAACATGTAAAAAACCATGCTGCTGTATGGGACTGTTATTTCTTGTAATATTTAAAGTTTCTTTTCTTCTTCCCAACTATGTAGACCTGTGGTCAAAAAACTATATCCTATAAGTCAAATCCAGGCCAATATCTGTTTTACTCAGAACTTAGAATGTTTTTACATGTTTAAATAAAGTTTTAATATTAGTTTGCTTAAAATAATAAAAAGAGATTTTTAAAATTTAAACAGGCAAAAAACCATTCTTAGCTCACAGGCCATATAAAAATAGACAGTGGCCTAAATTCGTCCTGCAGGCCACCCCTGGTCTAGGTAGTGGGGGAGAAGGCCCACCATTGAAATTTTAAATAATTGAAAAAATATCAATTAAATGCACCAGGATAAGAGACCTGGGGTTGCTGACCAGCCAGCGTTTGGCCAGTTTGGCTGATCTCATTGCTTCTTACTTACGTGTTGAGTTTATTGTTGTTCGGTTGTTTCAATCCTCTCCGACCCTTCATGACCCCATTTGGAGTTTTCTTGGCAAAGATACTGGTATGGTTTGCCATTTCCTTTTCCAGCTCATTTGACAGATGAGGAAACTGAGGCAAATAGGGTTAAGTGACTTGCCTAGGGCCACATAGCTACTAAGTGTCTGAGGCTGGATTTGAACTCAGGTCTTTCTAATTCCAGAACTGGCATTCTATCTACTGCACCATGTAGCTGCCTCTTGAGTTATGCTCTTAAAAAAAAAAAAGACAGCTATCCCTTCCATATCTCAACTTTGCCCATCGAGGTTTCCACATATTGTGGGTTGGCATAAGAAATTAAATGGGATTTGTTTTGGAGCTTTGCAGAAGCCACAGATGCCATGTGAAGGCCAGCAGATGACACAGAGCTTACATCCAATACTTAATCCAAATTTTACAATAAGGTACTGTAAACATTCCATAAAAGAAAAAGAAAAAAATCAGACTTCTTCTCTGGTACAAAAGGAGGGCCAAAATATTTTATGTGGATTTTCCAGATCATGGGGGCACCGCACTCCTATCCCCCACGATACGGAAGGAGTAACTGTACCGCCGCAGGGCAGTACATGACACATTATAGACAATCAGTACAGTGCCCTGCCCTTCTGGCTATCGGAACTAAGGTGACGCAACCAGGGCTTTGCCCAGAGTTTAGCAACTTGTTTGCAAAGATAATTCATTTAAATGCAAGGCTACCAGGCACAGGGCTTTCCCCTGCTTCTCTTCTCCTGTTTCCCCACAAGTGGACTCTCTCCCCATCCCAGTGCCTTTCCCTTTACTGGGCCTTGTGCCCCACAGTCTCATCACCCCTCTAACTACATTTGACCAGCAAAGATGCTTTGAAGATGACATTCAGTCACCCAACAAGCTTTTGTTAAGCGTTTAATATATGCTAATCTCTGGGGAGATGAATACAAGCTAAAAGAGAATCCCTGTCCTAAAGGAACGCACAATCTAATGGAAGCCAACACATGAAACACAGTTGAAAAGTGGGGAGAGGAGAAAGGGAGGGGAAGATGAGTTCAGGGGGATAGTGATAAAGCCCAAACAGACAGAGGCAGAACTGGAAGGATAACAATGATAGTAATAATAAAAACCATTAATGATAATAAATAATAATAGCTAATATTTATAGAGTGCTTACTATGTTCCAGATGCTTGTGCTAAGTGCTTTCCAATTTTTATTTCATTTGATCCTGACAACAATCCTGGGGATAGGCATTATCATTATCCCCATTTTACAGATGAGGAAACTGAGGCAAATAGAAGTTAAGTGACTTGCTTAGGGTCACACAGCTACTAAGTGCCTGAGGCTGGATTTGAACTCAGGTCTTGCTGACTCTAGCACTGATGCTCTATCTACTTACTGTACTACTTAGAGATGATTCCTTAAAATGAAGATTCTGGGAAGAATTCGCCAAAGGGAACAAGGGGGCTGCAAAAGCAAAGGGATCTCCCATGGTGAAAAGGCCATAGGAAGAAACTGAAGGAAGTTCCAGGTGAGAGAGCAGCTGTAAGATGGTGTTAACATGCAAAGAGCAGAAGCAGAGTCAGGTGCATTTAGTGTTGATTGCCCTCGGTGCCAAAATGGATAATTATAGCACTGCTTTCTGCTCTTATCTCACATTACTCCTCCCAGGCATGAGATGTTAGAGCCAACCTGGATTATTCTCTGCTACCATCTCCCCTCCTGCCAACACAGCCTGGCTTCTCCCATAGCATGCTGTTCTCTGTGCCTGAAATACACTCTCTTCCTTAAAACCCAACTCAAATGGCGCCTCCTTCATGAAGGCTTCTCTCTTCATCTCAGCAGGTAATGAGCTTCCCCCTTGGATTCCATGTAGTACAACGCTCTAAAGCACTTATCTTCTATTATGGAGAATTATACTTCATCTGTGTTAGTGTCTCAGCCCACTCCTGGATTGTAAGCATCAGGAAGGCAAGGACCATGTTGCATCTTCCGCTGTCCTTAGCACAGTGTTGTACATTCAGCAGACGTCCAAAGAAATGTTTTGTAACCAGTAGGTGTCACTGAAAATTTCAAAGGATAATAAAATCACAGTAAGCTGGTGTGGATAGAGCTCTCACAAAAGAGAGGTGGCTTTTTACTATCTTTAAAAATCCTGAACTTAACAAACACCAAATATAGTGAGCATTTCTATGTACAGAGTAGAACAGAAAAGAAAAGGATTTCACATGAAACTGGAAGTCTTTCTTATGTGCTTTGCTTTTCTTTTTAAGCAAATCAGCCTATAGTTTTAAAACATCTCCTGCTTGTCTACACTTCTTGTCTGTCTGCTTGTTCCCTTTGCATAAAAAAGAGGTCTTAATAACATTCCTTTCTTTTCCTTCCTTCCTTCCTTCCTTCCTTCCTTCCTTCCTTCCTTCCTTCCTTCCTTCCTTCCTTCCTTCCTTCCTTCTTTCCTCCCTCCCCCCCCTCCCTTTCTGTCTTTCTGCTTTTCTTTCTGTCTTTCCTTCTTCCTTCCTTTCTTTCACCCCCTCTGTCTCTGTGCTATCTGCCCACCTTCCCCCACTGGGAAAAAAAGAAAGAGAAAAGCAAAGCATCAAGGAAAGGCTTTCAATGTCTCAAGGTAGTGATAGGTTATAGACAAGCAGAGAAGAAAAGGCACATTTCAGGCAGGAGGAATAACTTAAGCAGCCACCCCAGGGGCAGGAAAACACAAAAAGATGGACAGTAAGGCATTGGGTTTAGCTGAAGTGGGGAGAGTTGAGTAATTAGAGATATTATTGTTGTTTGTCTTTCATTTTTGAAGAAGACCAATGACATCACAGGCTGATGACTTGTTAGTAAATTGGATTTGAGTGAGGCAGAGCTGCACAAAGTCATCAGCCTCACTCTCTCTTCCAGAGTCGTCACAGTCCAGTGGCAGGACAAAAGCCAAGATGACTGGTGACAGCTCCAGATGGAGTGGATGACCTTGGCATCTTCCATGTCTAGCCAAGTGATCCATGTCATCTACTTCACTGCCTTCATGGCCATTGGGACAAATTGTTCTCATATGCTCATTCCACTGGGGGAAGTCTTGGGGTAGACATCCCCCTAACTCACCAACAGGTGTGAGGTCTGTCCGTTACCCTCAACCTCATTTAACTCATCTGCTGAGGTTCACCGGGGTGTGATTACTGTGCATGCCAAAGCTTCCTGGAGCCACAGGTGAGAGTAGGGTGAATCATGTGGACACCCATGGTGGATGAGCAGCCCTGAAAAGGGTTCAGCAAGCCCTCACACCAGAAGTCCTAGTCCTCTTGAACACCCCTACATACATCCTAATCAGAGGTAAAACTGAAAATGAAGTTTGAGGTCAGGCTGAGACATGGCCATAGGGAGTCTGAACTTTATTTTTTAGGCAATAATTCTTAAATAGTAGGACAGAGAAAAGAAATGAGTATTTGGAGTTTGAAGACTTAATCTCAAGGCCTGATTTAATGCTTACTAGCTTTGTGACCTTAGTCCAGTCACTTTTTACTTGACTGGGCATCAGTTTTCTCACCTATAAAATGAGGATTATAATACAGGACCTCAGTCACAAGGTTGTGTGTGAAGAAAAGATCTTTGTAAATGTTAGAGCTCTATACAGATGAGCCCTTTTCTTCTACCTGTTTTCCATAGGAATGCCTGATAAAGTCATTCCTGGGAAGCTCTGTGTTTCTCCTTTCAGGATTGACAGTCATTGGATTGCAGATTCATTTTACAGATGAAGAAACTGAGGCCGGGAAAGTTGAAGACACTTACCCAAGGTCACAAAGTTGTAGGAAGCATGACCTAGGTTCTGAATCCTAGTTCTGTGACTCCAAATCCAACACCCTTCATGAGGTATCATTACACAACCCTACCCATCTTGGATGCTAGGGCGTCCTTGCCCAAGAAACCCCTCTAGGGAAGCTAGCCCATGATGCTTTCCCCCCAATCTCCATCTTTCCCATGAAGCACACAACCAGTCATGGGGAGACTGGCCAATGAGGGCCCAGTCCTTAGAACATGTTCAGGCTCGAGCACGTAAAGAGAGTCCCTGCTTGGATCAGATCCAACACATGGAACTTTGTTAGTCTATTTCCAGTTAGACTAAAGGGCTGGTACTCTATATTGTGATGAAAAGCATTCTAATTTGCTGCAAAGCCAGGAAGGACTGATGACTCAGGAGGTGCTGAGCCAGAACTGAGTATACCTACAAAAGGGAAGACCCACTGATCTCTCAGTCTCTTTTCCTTCCTGGTGGTAGAGTGAGGCCAACACTGCTGTTAGCTTCCAGCTGTTATGTGTCTGTTGACATGTGGCACCTGTTTCTTTCATGTTTATTTTTTCTTGATCTTAAGTGAGTGAATATTCTGAAAAGGGTGTGCCACATAGATGATTGTACGAGTTTGGGAGACCCATTATAGCCACTAGCAACAAAATCAGTAGTAGAGTGCACCAGAGCTGGTTGCAGTGATCCCAAGAGTTGTGCTGGCCACCAAAAGAAAGCATCTATGGGAGAAAAAAAAAGAAGGTCCCTGAGGCTGGGGCCAGCTTCGCAAAGTGAGACTCTTCTGGACAGACAGAAGTGCTGACTGATGGACTTCAGGAAAGCACCAATCCTTGAAGCTCAAAAGAAAGCTAAACCTAAGGGGAAATTTATGAGCATTCTATGTCGGGAGAAAAGGACATTCAATTACTAGGAGCTAGGAAGTACCCCTTTGCCACATGTTTCTCTAATTTAATTTTGAGCCTACTCCTGCAAGGGATTTTGCATGTACAAGGGGAGGTTATGTAGTCAGTTTTGGGTAGGTGTATGTAAGATGGATTTTAGTGTACGTAAGGTGGATTTTTGTTATTCTTTTTAAGATACTAGTTCCCAGGATCCATGACCATAACAATATCTAGTTCCCAGGCTCATGGCTTGTGAACATCTCCACCATGCTTGTGCATCATATTATAATTTTAAGATAATGTTTAGTTGTAAATAATCTACTGTGCGCTAAAGTCATCGTGATATTGCTGAAGTTAATGTAAGCTTGTGAAGCTATTGCTGGCAAACTGCCTTCTTTGTCTGTTGCCCCATAAATCAAGTGGACACTGGTCAGTAAGTGGGGAATAGGAATGCATAAGGGGAATCTGCATGTGCGCTTGCCTCAGCTGGTCTCCATTGAGGCTTGGGGGGCATTTGTCAATGTGTGTTAGTCTCCACTGGCCTCCATTGAGACTTTGGGGACCTGTAGGAGATGTAGCTCCTACTACATTCTCACCGGCCTCTGTGGGAAGAGTAATTAGGGGATGCTGTAGGAGTTGGTGCCCCCAATATCAGCAAATCCTCTTGAGAAGACTAGAATAAAGTAAGCTTATTTAACCCCTCATCATGTCTCTGATCCTATCTTCCTGTCCTTCTGGCTGTTCAGATCAAGAGGAACCTGCTTGTGCTAAAAGTCCTCCTGTGTTACAGGTGGATTTCAGAAAAACAGTTGGTGTACCACCCTACAATTGGTGTAGTCAGTGTTATCTGTCTAACAGTGGGGAATGTTTTATATCAACTGTTCTTTCTTTTTGGAATAATTTATTTATTTGTTTTTAGTTTTCAAAGTTCACTTTTACAAGATTTTGAGTTCCAAAGTTTTCCCCCTCCATTCCCTTCCCACTCCCCAAGAGAGCGTGCAGTCTGATATAGGTATACATGTATAATCATATTAAACATATTTCCACATTAGTCATGTTGTGAAAGAAGAATCAAAACAAAAGGGGAAAACCACGCACACAAAAAAACAACAAAAAAAGAGAAAATAGTCTGCTTCAATCTGCATTTAGACTCCATAATTCTTCCTGTGGATGTGAATAGCATTTTCTATCATGAGTCTTTTGGAATTGTCTTAGATGGTGGTATTGCTGAGAAGAGTTAAGTGTATCATAGTTGATCATCCCCAATGTTACTGTTACTGTGTACAATATTTTCCTTGTTCTGCTCACTTTACTCAGCATCAGTTTATGTAAGTCTTTCCAGGTTTTTCCGAAATCCACCTGTTCATCATTTCTTAAAGAACAATAGGATTCTATTACATTCATAGGGCACAACTTGTTCAGCCATTTGATGGGCATTCCCTCAATTTCTAATTCTTGGCTACCACAGAAAGAGCTGCTATAAATATTTTTGTAACGTGGGTGCTTTCACCTTTTTTATGATCTCTTTGGGATACAGACCTAGTAGTGGTGTTGCTGGATCAAAGGGTATACACAGTTTTATAGCCCTTTGGGCATAGCTCCAATTTCTCTCCAGAATGGTTGGATCAGTTCACAACTCCATCAACAATGCATTGGTATTCCAATTTTCCCACATCTTCTCCAAAATGTATCATTTTCCTGTTTTGTTATATTAGCATAGGTGTGAGATGGTACTTCAGAGTTGTTTTAGTTTGCATTTCTCTAATCAATAGTGATTTGGAGCATTTTTTCATATGACTATAGATAGCTTCAATTTCTTTATCTGAAAACTGCCTGTTCATATCCTTTGACCTTTTGTCAACTGGTATGACTTGTATATTTGACTCACTTCTCTATATAGTTTAGAAATGAAGCCTTTATCAGAGTCACTGGATATAAAAATTGTTTCCCAGCATTCTGCTTCCCTTCTAATCTTGGTTCATTGGCTTTGTTTCTGCAAAGACTTACTTTAATATAATCAAAAGTATCTATTTTGCAATTCATAATGTTCTCTATCTCTTGTTTGGCCATAAATTCTTCCCTTCTCCATAGATATGACAAGTAAACATTCCTTTCTCTCCTAATTTGCTTATTGTATCACCCTTTATGTCTAAATCATGTACCCATTTTGACCTTCTCTTGGTATATGGTGTAAGATATTGGTCTATGCTCAGTTTCTGCCAAACTATTTTCCAGTTTTCCTAGCACTTTTTGTCAAATAGTGAGTTCTTATCCCAGAAGCTGGAGTCTTTGAGTTTATCATATAGTAGATGACTATAGTCATTGACTACAACATTGACTACTGTGTCTTATGTACCTAACCTATTGCACTGATCTACCGCTCTATTTCTTAGCCAGTACCAAGTAATTTTGTATATCAACTATTCTTGATATAGCTTCTTTTAAGTACCCTTTTCTAAGAGCTAATGGAGTTCAGCTGATTCTGATTGATAATGTGGAGCACATCAGTGGGGGCTTGTGAATAACAGCAGTGGAAAACTCAGGTCTCCAGTGTCTCCCCCTTCCCCCCAAACTCCAGTAGAAGTAGTTATCTATTCACTGGAGTCCCAGTCTACCAGAGTGAGAGCAGATTGGAGGAGCGAACCCAGAGAAGGTGCTACAGGATCATAGCATCATAGATACACAAGGGACCTCAGAGATCATGTAATTCTACCTCCTTCTTATGAGAATGATTTGTGCATGATCACAAGGATAGTCAGTATCAGAGTCAGAATTTGAACAAAGCTCCTCGGACTCCAAAGTCAGTGTTCTTTATAGTGTACCAGAGTCCAAAGAATGACTTTGACATTCCTTCCCAGATCCCCTGCCCCAGGGGTTATTCTTAAGTGAGGTTCATGGTTTACTGCCAAGCTGCATGAGCCCCACTATAAAATGCAAATGTCCAGGAGGAAGCGCTGCAGGGTAATGGGCAGAGATGTGGGAAGAAGATGGCCTGGTAGCAATTTACCCTAACTCCTCTCCCTCCACCCCCTTAGACATTTCACATGGCTGTTTCTCTCCTATGGATGATTCTTTTCTCCTCTCCTATGGATGATTCTTCCCGGTTTAGTCATCCTCATGTCTGTTTCCATTCGTATCCACAACTTTTCTCTGTTATTCCCTCCTAACATTCACAAACTAGAGCATGTTGTGCGTGAGACGTGCTGATGTGTGTGCCCCCCCACTCCCAAAGGCATCACACGTGCTTATTATTTTTAGAGTAAAAACAAATGGCAGCACTCACATTCTCCTGGGCTCTGCAAGCCTGGCTTGGGAGCTGGGGAGTCTGCAGCATCTCCATCCGCCTGAGCTGTGTGGGTCTCTGGTGACAGCCTGTGCCAGCAAAATGCCGGATTCCAGATCCTGGCAGCATCCCCCAAGTGTAAAACAACAGCTCAAACAATGTAAATTCTTGTTCGTTTGTTCAGAACATGAATTAATTATGCTGAGAAAACTCCCTGCCCCTGGACCTTTCTTGCTCTATTAGAAACAAGTAGCCCTCTATTCTGTCAAGATGACAAGGAGGAAAAAACCCAGTGACTTAGGGCCCTGCAGGTGATGGTGAGGTGGGTGGGGGATCCATGGCAGAGCAAGAACACAGGAGATTTCTTTCACTTCTTATTTGTTGGCTTATTCCTCTCCTGCTCCCCTCCCCCCACCCAAATTACTAAACAAAGTCTTTTTTTCTGGGGGGGACCTTCTACCCGAACCTTTCCACTCTGCAAATGCAATTGATTTTCCACCTCCCAGCTTCATTGTTGTTTGTTGGCATAGACTTTTGGCATCTCATCTCCCAGGTATGTCAGGCCTCCTCACGCTTCAGTGCCGGGCTTGGCAACATTATCCTCCATTATTTACTGTTCTTCCTCATTTAGCATCATCTGTCTTTGAAAGTCTCTCTCTCTCTGTTTCTCTCTCAGTCTGTGTCTTTCTGTCTATCCGTCTTTCTGTCTTGTCTTTCTCTCTTCTCTGTGTCTCTCCTCTCCCTGTGTCTCTCCTATTTCTGTGTCTCTCCTCTCTCTGTGTGTCTCTTCTCTCCTTTCTCCTTCTTCTCCTCCTCCTCTCCTTTTTCTCCTCCTCCTCCTCCTCCTCTCCTTCTTCTCCTCCTCCTCTCCTCCTCTTCTCCTTTTTCTCTTCCTCCTCCTCTCCTTCTACTCCTCCTCCTCTCCTCCTCCTCCTCTTCTTCTTCTTCTCTTCCTCCTCCTCTCCTTCTTCTCCTCCTCCTCCTCTCCTTCCTCTTCTCTTCCCTCTCTGCTTCCCTTCCCCCTTCTTTCTCCTCTCTTCTCTTTCTCCTTTCTCTACCCCCTCTCTCCTCTCCTCTCCTCTCCTCTCCTCTCCTCTCCTCTCCTCCCTCTCTTTCTTTGTCTGTCTGTCTTTCTCTCTGTCTCTCTCTCCCCTTTTCTCTCTCCCTCTCTCCACTCTTTCTCTGTCTTTCTCTTTATGTGTCTCTCCATGTGTCTCTGTCTCTCTTTCAATCTACGACATTCCTCCTATGGTTCCAACATAAATAAGAGATTAAGGGATAATAGTGAAACACTGGCATGCTTTGCTCATAAATCCCTTAACATTTGTAATGGTTCCATTCCTACATGTTCGTTATAATTTAGTACTTTAATTGACAATTTGGAAATACCTTCAGTGAGTTATTTGGAGTCTTTCATCCAAACCATAATGACAACCATTTTAGTGTCTTATTCTTTTTTAGTGGTCAGTTTAATTCAACAAACACTCCCTTCATGTCCTCTACACTCTGGACTACTGGGCCACTTACTGTTCCCCCTGTATGTGACCCTTCATCTCTCATCTCCGCACCCTTGTACATTCTGTTCTTCGTGCTTATTCTACTCATCTCTGACTCTCGGTGTCCCTGGTTCTCTTCAGGTCTCAGGCCAGGTGCTACATGAGGCCTTTCCTGTTCTAAAATTCCTTTGTATCTAATGCATTTATTTGTATTTATACATGTTGTTTTCTCCCAGTAGAATGTAAGCTTCTTAAGGGCAGGGATTGTTTTCATTCTTATCTTTGTACCCCAAGGACTTGGCTTGACCCATAATAAATGCTGGTTGAATAAAATTGAGCATTGTGCTAAGTACTTGGGACATAAACACAAAAATCCATTTGTTCCTGCCCTTTCTTGCTTTTTACTTAGGTGAAATCTATTCAGGACTCACTGCAGGAAAACCTAGAAATAGAACTTGTACACACTTACTAGTTGTGTGACCTTGGGCAAGTCACTTAACCCCAATTGCCCTGCCTTCCCCCTCAAAAAAAATAATAATAAAAAAAAGAAATAGAACTTGTAAAGCCAATAGGAGTTATAGGTGATCCAGGACTCTAGGACACAGCAGAACAGGTTCTGGACTTGGCATCATCAGAACTCATCCTTGTTATCATCATCATCATTGAGAAATATTCATTATGCATTCCTAGTGAGCAGAACACTAGGTCTCAGGGACTAGAAAAGAGACAAGGTTTATATAATACATCCTTATTATTAAGTAGTTTATTGTTTAGTCGGAAGACAACAGAGATCAGTCAATCAACAGGCCTATTTTAGGCCAGGCTCTCTGTTAGCCCCTTGGAGTACAAAGATAGAAATTATATAGTCCATAAACTTCAGAAGGTTATATTATTTTTTAAAAATTGATTTTTATGGTTACCATTTGTTTTTATAGTACATAGATATTTCCCTTCTCCACTCCCAGAAAGTCACTGTTTATGACTTTTTTAAAGGGGAAGGAAGAAGAGGAAAAAATTCAGCAAAACCGATTGGCACATCAAAAAAAAAAATCTGACCTCATAACTAATGACGCATATTCAAGGACTCCAACTTCTGCAAAGAAACAGGGGAATGTATCTCCTCCTTTCTCTTCTTCAGGGCCAAGCTGATTTTTGATAATTTTACAACATTTGATTTCTATTGTTTTGTGGAGTACTCTTTTCATGGTTGTTAGAGTCACTATGTAAATTGTTTTCCTGGTTCTGATGGCTTCACTTTGTATCAGTTCAATCTTTCCACACTTTTCTGTATACTGCATGTTTGTTGTTTTCTGCAGCATAACATATTTTCTATTCTAATTCTATAAATGTGTGTATCCACTCTATATATGCAAATAAGTGTATACATTCTAATATGCATATAGTATGATCTTCAATATTTAGGTTATGTACCCATTTTGAACTTATTGTGGAATAGGGCGAAAGATGTTGGTCTAAGCCCAATTTCTGTCCAAATGCTTTCTAGCATTCCCCACAGTTCTAATAAAATAGGGTGTTATCTCCTAGGTAATTTACGTTTTCAGGTTTATCCAACATTGGGTTATTAGGTTCAGTTATATCTAATTCTTCTTCATCTAGTCTGTTCCATTATAGACTTTTAAATTTTTTTTTAACCTGTCCCAAACGGTTTTGATGATTGCTGCTTTATCTAATACGGTTTGAGGTCTGGGAGTTCTATCTCCACTTCATTCCGAGCTTTTCTTTATTTCCTTGACGTTCTAGATCTTTTGTTAGGAGTTTGCCTTCTAATGGGAGAGGGCACATATACATATGTAAAATTGTACAAAACACATAAAATGGATACCAGGTATCCTTGTGGGGGATGTCATAGGGGGTCCAGGTGGCCAGGAAAGGCCTAATGAAGTAGGCAATTCTCCAACTGAGACTTGAAAAAAATCATGGAATCCAAGAAACAGAAAAGAGCAAAGAGTGTATTCTAGGCATGGAAGATAGGCAGCTCAAAGGAACAGGAGATAGTAGATAAAATGTTGTGTGTGAGGAACGGTAAATTAATATACAACATTGTAATATTGCATAAGTTCATCAGGGAGCCATAAAACAAAGTGCTTCTTGAGGTCTGAGGAAGAAGGTTTAAATAAACTGTGAGTAGGGAAGGCTTTCTAGAGAATGGGAGCATTTGAGATGGTTGAAGATAGGTTAAAAGTTTAACCAATAAAGATGGGGTGGGGGAAGGCCTTCCAGGTCCGGTTATGACTCTCTGGCTGTGTCTCCTAGAACCATGCCAACTACATCTGCCCCCTCAAGGGCTTGGGGGGGGGGTGGTCTCTCTACTACCTTTGGCTTCAGCCCCCATTGACTGTGTGCCTGACCCCCTTGTGGGCCATTTAATTTCTTGACATCAATTAATATTTGCCAAAGGATATTTGCTTCAAACACATAGAGAGAACAAGCATGGGGATATTCCTTCCTTTCCACCCAATAACACCTTGGTGGGGTCTATCCTCTAATGACATTATCTCTGACCAAACGTCAATGAGGGAAGGAATAAAGAGATCCCCCAAGGATGATGAGGCAGAGGGAATGAGATGAAGAGACCAGGCTCAAGTTGACTCAGGCCTTTTTGAAGATGTCTCCAGTTGCATCCAATAGAAGAAGAAGAAAAAAGATAGAATCAATCAGCAGACTGGAACCAGCTGCAGAATGTCTACACATGCTCCACAGTGTATCCCCAATCACTTCTGTTCTGTGTCATTGTGAATCTCGGGGAAGCACATTCCTCAGCATCTCCATGAGGAGAGACACGACTGGGCCTTGCTCAAAGTCACAAAGGTAGCCAGTGGTGGAGGTTGTGGTTAGAAGTAAAGTCCTCTGATCATTTCTGAGTAGCTAGGTGTGTAGTGGATAGAGTGCTGGGCCAGGCATCAGGAAGATGAGTCTTCCTGAGTTCAAATTCAGCCTCAGATACTTACTAGCTGTGTGACCCTGGACAAGTCACTTAACCCTGTGTGTCTCAGTTTCCTCATCTATAAAATGATCCGGAGAAAAAAATGGCAAATCACTCCTGTATATTTGCCAAGAAAACCCCAAATGGGGTCTTGAAGCATCAGACATGACTGAAATGACTGAACAACAACCTCTGATCATTGCCTATTCTCTTTAAATTAGTTCAACACTTTTAAGCATCTTCTATGTGCTTGGCACTCTATTTCTATAAGGAAACCACCCACCATTCTTGAGCATCAAGACCGTAGTCTGTTGGGAATGTTTTTCTTCTGGAGATCTTTAAATGCTCCAGAAAATGGCCTGCATTTGAAGCTCCATTGACACCCATTAAATAACCTGTGTTTTGTAGAAGTTTCCCAGAGATTGCAAATAGTTCCTTAAACAAACTAGTGAAATGTACAAACTAATTTACTGGTCTGTAATTTCCTAGCAAGTCAGTAGGTTCCCTAATAAATACCAGCAGAATATTGGCATTGGTCCAGCCTCGGGGGCACTCTGCACAACTATAAAGTAAGCAAGCTTGTAAAAACCACATTGAAAACCTCTCCCGTTCGTATCTTCTTTTTTCTCTCAATGTCATTTGGGGACCATTTTCTCCTCCAGAGAAATCCTTAGATTTAGAATGAGCTGAGACTTGAGGGCTCGTCTCATTTAATTCCTTTTATTTTATCAATGAAGAAACTGAGGCCCAGGAAATAAAATGGATTGCTCAAGGTTGAGGGTGGGGGTTGGGGGTGGGGGGTGGGGTAGGGATAATGTAAGTGGCAGAGCTGGGATTCCAGTTCAGGCCCTGTGAGTCTAAGCTCCACCCTCTCTCCTTTGCACCCCATTGGTTGCTCCCTGGTGAGCCTTTTGGGAAAAGGCCCGGACCCTCCATTGATATTTTCGTGCTCCTTCATCCGGCCCCCTAAAAAATGATTGGAAACAGAGGGCTGCTCTTTTCTTCTTTTCTGTTGCTGTAAGCAATAACTCGCTCCTGCTCTCAGATTCTCTACCTTTCTTAATTGGGCCAATCTGTTCCCTTGACATTTAACCATCGCATATATTCTTCCAAAAGCCCTTTCTTGTCAGCTGAGATATTCTCAACTGTCTTGAGCACATTTTTCATTTGGGTATCTTAAAGTGGTTTTCTACTAGCTTTTGCCTTTTAAAAAAAATCACCTACTTCATTCTCCCATTTCTAGATTTTCTCCCTTTTCCCATCCTTCCCCACCCCTTCCTCCCAACCTTAAATATATATATATATATATATATATATTTTTTTTTTTTTAAATGGCTTCTCTATTTATAGAGGGACAGGGACTTTTTTTGCTGTGATGGCAGGAATGCAGGGCAAATGTCATTGGTTCTGTCTGCCTTGCCCCTGGAATGTTCTGTAAGTTTGCATACTCAGCTACCATATATAGCTAGGATGTGGGGGGAGGAGAAGGAGGTGATGATGATAGGAATAGGAAGGATAAATGAAAAGCAGTACATGTATTTATCTCCAGCACCAGAAAGATTCAATGGGAATTTCAGATTGCTTGAGGGAGTTTGTATCATTTATTCTGGGGTAGATAAAAAAATGAAAGGAATTTACACATCCTGACCTAGGTAGCAGTGAGGATTAGGGACCTTTGGGGCAAGAGGGAGACCAAGTAGAAAAAGTCTAGACAGTTGCTTGTTACCCTTTTCTCAGTTGGCTGTGGTGAGGCCCAACCAAAAAACTAAAAACATATTGATTAGTCCCTAAGCATGCAGGCCTGGTACTATCTCACAAAAGAAATTATTCTCTAGCCAGAAAGAAACAGTGGAAGTGGCAGATGACATCTGCTGAAGAGGCGTGATACAGGTGCATAAATGGAATGTAATGGCGGCAGCAAGGAGTGTCCCAGAACCATGCGAAGGACAATATTGTGACTTGAACACCTCTCAAACTACACCTTCTGTGTGTGGCTCACATGCCCCAGGTTGCACATGGCCAGCTTGGTGTGGGGTTAATATTTGCTCATAAGAGTAACACAGAGCAGGGTATGCAAATTATAATACCTGAGTCAAGATCTGGAACCCCAAGTTGGCTTCCTTATGTTTGGATTCCTATTTCTCATTCTCTTTATTCCCCTTTAAACCCAGTTCCTTTGTATTGGATGTCCAATCCAATGATACAATAAACATTTATAAAGTACTTACTATGTGTCAGACACTGTGCTAAATGCTGGGGATACAGTTAAAAAAAAGAAAGATGTTTTTTTCCCTCAAGGAGCTTACAATCAAAGGGGGGAGAGACAACACACAAAAGGAGGCAAGAAAGTGGGGCGGACAGGACACGAAGGGGTATGTTCCATGGAAATGAAACCATGCAGAGCAACAGAGGCAAAGTGGAGGGTGCTCTAGCTTCTGCCCTCTATAAAGGAAGGCATTGGGAGGAGTTTGATATTCCACCCTCCAGCCCTTCAATTAGAGGGCAGAAGAGATTGAAGGAGGTAGTATCAGTCAGGAGTTATCAGTGTGGTAATGAGATTAGAAATGATGAGCTTATCCTGGGAGGAGCAGATGTGATCACCTTCTTATCAGGATTACCTTGGCTTCAGTTCCTGTGCCGTGATATGGACTCTCTTTTCTTAGGCTCAGACTTAGTAGCTCTCTTTAGCCTTAGACCCCAAAGAACAAAATTCTTGGTATGAAGTAGGCCTGTAGAAGATAGAGCTTTTTTTCTGAACCCTGTCAACTATAGTCCATAACAATAGGATTGGTCTTACATACAGATGGTGTAAATGGCTGCCTACATAATGTTGCTTTAAGGGTAGGCATTTAATAAATGTTTATTGATTGATTAATTGATTGGTTGATTAAGGACCCTAATAAAGTCCTTTTCACCTAAATATATCCTTTACTAAAGAGCGGCAGTGGAATATTTTACAGGCAAAATTCCTTCACTAGCAAACTATTATTTCAATTGGATTAAGTAATAATTACTCCAGGGGCTCTTCTTTCAAAAAGCAAATACTCTAGAGTGATAACACATTTGGTATCTAACTTCTTGGCAATCATTCAATGAATATTTGCTGAATACCTCCTGGTACCAGGCACAGTGCTTGGCTCTATGGAGAATGCAAAGAAGAATAAGTCATAGTCCTTGAGCTAATGAAACTAATGATCTATTAGGGGAGATGAATCATGCACATAGATAACTATAAATCCCCATATCACGTGAAAGTGAAAGAAGATAGATACAAAATGTTACATTGATCCAGAGGAGGAAACGATTACTTCCAATGAGGATTCAGGGAAGGCTTCATGGAGGTGATTATCCTGTATGGTGTGAGAGCACTGGAAAGAGGACATGAGGAGGAAAGGGATACATAGAGAGGATTCAATAAATGTTAAAAAGAAAAAACAAACAAACCTTTTGTACCTCACAATGTTTCCTAAGACTAGTTGTTCAATGATGCTATAAAAAGTAGATGCTGTTGAGAAAACATGTTCACCTAAAAGTAACCTTTGTTACTGAAATTAAGGATGTAGGTACATTTTAGGAACCTTTCACTTATTAGATTTATTGCCCCCATCCTAATTTCAAGATCTAGTGCTCTCCCATAGGGGGCCACCAGTTCCCCTTAAGAGTACTCAGACTCACAAGGCTTCAAATGATAGAAGTTCTACTTTTTGATACAACATACATACAACAGTATGTTCAGGCTGATAGAGTGACCTTCCTTTCTTTTCCAGTGGGTCACCATACTCTGATTATTGTACTGGCCCCATGATTTTTTAGTACTAGCTTGCATGTAACCCAATAGTTAGTGCCTGACCCTTGCCCAGAATCTCCTGTTCTGTCCTGTCGCCCTTTTGCTGGCCCTTCTCTTTGTGGTTCTCTACCACACAGTTTCTGCTATCTTCTCCTCCTCAGCTCCATTTTGCAGCTTCCCATTATTTGGTTTTCCTGTCATAGGAGACTGTGCTAGCTCTTGAGTGAATTAACTGTGGAGGGGTAACCTTGGAATCTCAGTTGACTCTTATGGCTCTTTCATAGTTCTGAGGCCAGAGTGCTTCCAGGCTATTGAAACCTTCTCTTACTTTATACCTGAGTCTCCCAGTCTCACATACCCCAGAAAGTCTCTCCATGTCATTGCCCAATAGATAAGAAGCCAATGGATATGAAATTTCCAAATGAAGAAATGTAAACTATCAACAGTCACTTGAAAAATTGCTTAAAATCATGAATAATCAGAAAATTGTGCATTTAAAAACAGATATCACTACACAGTCATTTTGCTTATTGGTTTTCAGGGTTTGTGAAGAATTTAAGTTATTTGGGATTTTTTGTGTTGGGTTGAAAAAATTATCAATAAAGTTAAACAAAACCAAACCAAACAAAAACCCCAGATGCTGTCCAATTGGCTACAGAAATGCCCTCCTCCTAGAACAGTGAATCTCTCCCTTCCATTCCAAAATGACCTAAAGACCCCGTAGTCTTTTCTCTTCTCCTTCTTCCGGTACCTGAGCAATCTACTCTTTTGTAGTCAGCACTTCCACTGACTTATCTGGGAGTTTGCAAAAATGCTCTTACCTCCTTTCTTTTTGTCTTCTATTTCTTCTCCACCTCCAGGAGCAATTGGACCAGGTCATACAGGTTACCCCTAGCTGCTTCTTCAAAGATGTCTGAAAGGGATCAGGGAGAAAGGATGTGGTAGCTCTCAGCAGTTTCTGTAAGAGCATGGATGTATGATGGAGAAGTGAGAAAGTTCTTTCTGCACAAGTATACCGCTGTCCAACTGAGGCACTTGGAGCATGTTAATGTTGGAGGGGTAGGATCACCACCGTCAAAATAATAGCTAACATTTAACAACACTTACCATAGGCCAAGTACTGTGCTGAAGATGAATCATCATCTCATTTGATCCTCACAGCAACCCAGGGAGATAGGTGCTTTTATTATCCTCCTTGCAGATGGGGAAACGGAGGCAAAGAGAGCTGAAGTCACTCACTCAGGGTCACACAGCTAGTGAGTATCTGAGACTGGATTTTAATTCAGATCTTCATTATTCCAGGCCCAGCACCATAGCCATGAAGCCATCTAGCTATTCACAGAGCTGGAAGAAATCTCAGAGATTATCTAGTTCAACTAGAAGGGTGCTGGTAAATGTTTAACAATCAGCTCCCCCCCACCAAAAACAAAAGCCCAGAGTACACAAGACTCATCTTAAAATGTAACCTGCATTTTATTGACATTTTCTCCTTCACTTTCTAAGGTCTAAATAATCAAACAATAAATCAAACCCTGATATGTTTGTCAATTTCTGAGGTGTAATGCTTACACTGAAAATTTAATAATCAGCTTGTACAAACTGGTAAGAGCTGGTTCCAGCACACTACTGAATCTAACCCATCCTTGACCAGGAACCTCTTCTGAAAACATCCCTTGCAAGTGGTCACATACATGGCATCTTGGAAAGGCTTCATAAGATACTAGAAAGAAACTTGGTTTTTGAGTCTGAGAACCTGGCTTTGAATAATACTAGTTTTGCTCTGAACTACCTGTGCCATCTTGAGTATATTCATAACTTCTCTGGAACTTCTGAGGTTCCTTCCAGCTCTAAGTGTATGATCCTATGGCTGAAGACCTGCAGGGAGTGTGACCCCATTCACTAACAATAGATTTGTAGAACAGCTCATCCCATTAATGATGTCTATATCTTGGGGCCAAAAAAAAAGAGCTTTTGAGGCAAAAAAGATGTAAAAAGGAGATTGACATGTATAGGATCATAGAACCAGAGCATAGAGAGCATTTCGTCTGGGGATTCTTAACCTGGAATCCGTTAAGTTTTAAAATTTTGGTAATTGTATTTCAACATGATTCCTTTCCTTTGTAATCATAGCTGTTGCGCATGCCTGGAACTCTCTCCCTCATCATTTGCACCTCCTAGCTTTCTTGGCTTCTTTCAAATCTCAGCCACAGTCCCACATTTTGCAAGAAGCCTTTCCACTGGCCCTCAGCCTTCCCTCTGAGATGATTCCCAATTTTTCTATCTTCTGTGTAAATAGTTGTTCCAATGTTGCCTCTCCATTTATATGGTAAGCTCCTTGAGGGCAGGGACTTTCTTTTGTCTTTAAGCACTTAGCATAGTGCCTGGCACATAGTAGGTGCTTAATAAATGCTAGTTGCCTGATTGACTATTTTATTTTATACATTTAAAAATGTTATTCTTCCAGAGGAGTCCTTGACACACAAAAATGGTTAAAAATCCTTGCTCTAGTCTAATCCCCACATTTTACAGATGAAGAAACAATGACTCAGAGAGATTAATTGGCTTGTCCAAAGTCACATAGATAGTAAGTGGTAGAGGCAATATTTCAATTCAGGTCCCAGGATTTCAACTTTGGGGCTGTAGATGTGAGAGTGAAAATGAAAAGCATGGAAAGAGGACAATGTTTAGGAAAACTGGGGTTAAGAAAACAAGCTGATTTGTTCTTGGTTGTATCCTGAATGGATCAGCCAATTAAGAAAGGTTTAGCGATACGTGTGGCCTATGTTGAATTGCTTGCCTTCTTAAGGAGGGTGGGTGGGGGGGAGAAGAAGGGAGAGAATTTGGAACTCAAAGTTCTAAAAACAAATGTTCAAAAAAAAGTTGTTTTTACATGCAACTAGGAAATAAGATATACAGGCAATGGGGTATAGAAGTCTATCTTGCCCTACAAAAAGGAAGGGGAAAAGGGATAAGGTGGGCAGGGGGGAGTGGGGTGACAGAAGGGAGGGCAGATTGGGGAAAGAGGCAATCAGAATATATGCAATCTTGGGGTGGGGGGAGGGTAGAAATGGGGAAAAAATTTGTAAGTCAAAATCTTGTGGAAATCAATGTTGAAAACTAAAAATATTAAATAATAAAAAATAAATTTAAAAAAGAGAAAGGTTTAGAATGGGGAATGGCACTGAAGAGTTGGCTGTAAGCTTATTACATGGCCATGGAAGAGAGAAACTGGTTTAGGGAGATTTGTGTGCACGGGAGACCTTGAAAGTGTCACCTCTCAGGATGTCAAGGGCTAACTGGGATGCAGTCTAGGATAGAAGGGAGATAAGAGAAAGGGACAAACCCACCAGAAGTCCATGATTTCAAGTCAATTTTCCTAAAGCCCACAGTCCTTGCCCTTGTTCAGGAAGCTTCCATTTATCTCTGGGTTCCCAGTTGTCTCTAGGATAAAATACTAACTTGGCATTTAAAAACTTTTCATAATCTGATTCAGTTTACCTTTCCAAGCTTACTACACATTATCCCCTTTCATTCACTTTATATTCCAGTCAAACCAGTGTCCTTACTGTTTTCCATAAGTAACTTTCATCTTTGGTCTCCATGACTTTGCACATGGCCTGGAATACACTCCTTCCTCACCTCCACCACCTGGAGTCTCTAGCTTCTTTCAAGGTTCAGCCCAAGTGCCTACAAGAAGCTTATGCCATACCCAGAAGTTGCTAGTGCTTTCCATTTACCCAGAAATAATTTTCTATTTATTTACTGGTCTTGGGTTGTTTTATTTTTCTTTCTATCCCCAACACCTAGGACAGTGCCTGGAAAATAATAAGCACTTAACAAGTGTTTGTTGACTAAATGAATAAATGGCCAGAGGCAGTAGAGAAAGCCTGGCTGGCCTCTTCTTCACGTAACAGTGGTTCCATCCAATTCCTTTTGGGAATCTAGAGTGTCAATCTCAAAACCAGAGAAAATTGGAACATTTCGATGGGCTCATCAAGGGTCAGGGAGCTGAAGAATGCCAAGTGCTACTTCTATCTCCTGAAACAAACCCTTTCCCCAAAGACAGCCATGTACACTGGGCTGTATTGTTAGGAAATGGAGAGGAATGTATTTGCATTGCTAATGTGGATATTTGTCAATAAGGCATTTTTCAAATGTTGGCTGTGGGATAAGTGCTATGCAATTCTCAGCGTATCTCTTGCTTCTGTCTGGTATCTTCCATCATAAACTTAGAGTTTAAAGAGGTCCTAGAGATCCTCTAGTGCCACTTCCTCGTTTTACCAATGAGAAAACTGAGGCCTAGAGCAGTTAAATAACTCACCCAAGGTCACACAAGTAGTAAGTCACTGAGTTAGGATTTGAACTCAGGTCCTAGGCCTCTAACTTCAGTGCTCTCTCCACTGTATTGTGATGACTTCTGCTTTGCATTAGAATTTACATCAGAATCCTTCTCTCTGGTAATTATTTCCTATTTATTCTGCAGTACATATGTACTGGTTGGTTCCCCCATGGGATTGTAAGTTCTTTGAGGATAGGGACTGTCTTTTGTCTCTTTTTGTATCACCAATGCTTAGCATAGTGCCTGGAACACAGTAGGCACATAATAAATGTTTACTAATTGACTGACTGATAGAACCACATA
Source organism: Trichosurus vulpecula (assembly GCF_011100635.1). Classification (NCBI taxonomy): domain Eukaryota; kingdom Metazoa; phylum Chordata; class Mammalia; order Diprotodontia; family Phalangeridae; genus Trichosurus; species Trichosurus vulpecula. The sequence goes on from NC_050581.1 coordinate 169,066,816, forward strand.
ATGTTAGAGCTAGAAGACGCTACAGAACAAGGAATGTTAGAGCTGGAAGGGGAGAGGAAAGGGAATGGAACAAACATTTTTATCACACCTACTATGTGCCAGGTACTGTGCTAAGTACTTTATCAATATTACCTCATTTGATGTTCACAATAATCCTGTGAAGTAGGTGTTACTCTCATCCCCATTTTACAGATGAGGAAATCTCAGAAAAGTGAACCTTAGAGCTGGAAAGAACCTTAGAAAAAAAGAATGTTAGTATATAGAATTTTACATTTAGTAGAGAGAACATTTAGACCAGGGCTTCTTAAACTTTTTCCCCTTGATCCCTTTTCACCTGAGAAATTTTTACATGACCCGGGCACATAGATATATAAAATAGATGTACAAATCAAACATTTACTGATAATAAAACATAAAGAAATTTATTTTAAAGCAGTTCTTTGGTATACACAGAATTTTACTATTTATTAAAGATGAAAGCAAATTTTCCTACTAATGGGATCAATGTGTTCGTTTATTTTTACATAATGAATTAACTCTTGCAGAATATTGATACTGCAGGATGTAGATTGTCTTCAACTTTTTCAGAGTTGATCAATATTTTGACTTTATAATCATCAATGCTGAGAACACCGCTTTGAATAAATATGTCGTACAAAATGGCAGTTTAGGGACATTTCAGAAATTGTTGGAAATTCTGTTCTAATCCCAAGCCAAAATTCATTTAATTTTTTGTTTTGGAGACTCAAGTTTTAACCTGTGTTGCTTGGTAACTTGGCAAATTCTTCTTGAACTTTTAATGGCAGAAAACTGTTTTTTATTTCAATTGAGTATGATTTATGAACCCAACTTAGTTTTTTAGAATCAAAATTTACAGGGAAGTATTTCTGAAACTGTCTCCAGGCACTTCAGATGATCAGTTATAACTCTTACAAGTCAATCTTTGGGGAGCTGATTTTCAATTACAAAATCATCTATAGCTGTAAACGTTTCTAAAGAACCATTTTCCACCCTGTTCTTCCATATGTTGTCTTTTTTTTTTAGTAAAACTTTCAATTTTATCTTTTAACATAAATATGTTACAATTTTTTTTCTTGAAGCAACATGCTTAAATCATTGAATTTTTAAAAAATTCCTGACAAATAACACAGTTTTGAAAGCCATAAGTCATTATGAAATGATTAACAAAATCAGATTTCTGCTCAGTCAAAAATATAACAGCTTCATCTTTCAATTTCAATAATCTGTTTAAACTTGCCCTCTTGAGAGCCACATGATTTGACTTATATTCTTTTTCTTGTCAATTTAGGTGTACTACAATCTGGTAGCAAAGATTCTGTTGCATTGTCATCAGTATTTTTACCTCTTTTGTCTAAATTTAGCCACTTATCCATAACTGAAAAATATTTTTGTCCTAAAATATAGATAAATATTGCTAATAATTTCCTCAAATGAATGCTAGCTCTAGTCTATGAAATTTTGTTTGTACCTAATTTTAAAAAATTGATGTTCACATTTACACATACAGCACTGATGATGGAGAAATATTATTAAAGGGCTTTTGTCTTTACTTGCTGCAATTAAACACTTTTTCTGTAACAGAAGGAGAAAGCAGCAATTTTTAAAACCAAGCATTCTAACACAATCCAGTCTGAAGATATACTAATTTGACACTTATGTGCTGAAGAATGATGGCAGGAAAATATTAAAAGTCTTTATTTTCCATAATTAAACTATTATGTTTCTGTAAGAGCAGAAAACTTTGCATGTACAGTAAAAACACTGCAATTCATAATATATGATAGTCTCAAATCTGAGCCAAGATGTTTCTGGCAGCGTTTGTTAGCATTGTGTGGCGTGATGACATGCACAGTGCAAAGTGCACATGCTTTGTGTTCAGAACCAGTAGCACTACGCAACAAGGGCAAGCACTGCCAAATTCATTTCATGTTTGATTTTGAATTAATTTTTGGTCATGGCACATTCAGAAACCTTTACTGTTGCCAAATTTTTTGAGACACCCCCCCATTCAGTTACATGACCCCATATGGGGTTGCAACCTAAAGTTTAAGACGTACTGATTTAGACCAACTCCCTCATTTTATAGATAAGAAAATTGGGGCCCAGAGAGAGTAAGTGATTTGCCTAAGGCCATTCAGCTAGAAGGACAGAATAGAACTGGAACCCAAATCTTTTGACTGTGCTGTCTCGCTGTCATTCAGAGAGCTGAGTTTATGAGCTACTGGAATTAGAAAATACATTTTAAGAAGACCAAAGTTTTATTGACAGCTTTTGTTGTTATATCATGGTCATTTCTGGATATGTCCCCATTCCCCACCCCCCCACCCCTGCTCCCGTGCCCCCTACCCCCAACACATCAGTCTTTGATCACTGTCTTGTCATGGTGGAGGGGCTCAATGAAACTATGAGCTCTGCCCATGCAAAGTTATCCAAAACAGACCAGTCATAGTGTAGAGTTCTGACAAAAGGTGATCCACTGGAGAAGGAAATGGAAAACCAGTCCAGTATCTTTGTCAAGGAAACCCCATGGAGAGTATTAAAATGATAAAAGATATGACACCTGAAAGCATGGAGCTGATCGTGGCTCAGATCATGAGCTTCTGATCGCAAAATTCAGACTTAAGTTGAAGAAAGTAGGGAAAACCATCAGACCAAATAGATATGACCTAAATAACTTTCCTTATGAATATGAAGTAGAAGTGAAGAATAGATTTAATGGATTAGATCTGGTAGATAGAGTGTCTGAAGAACTACAGACAGAGGTTTGCAATATTGTACAGAAGGCAGCAACAAAAAAAAAATTCCAAAGAAAAAGAAGAGCAAGAAAACAAAATGGCAGTCTGATGAGAGTTTACAAATAGCTGAGGAAGGAAGGAGAGTGAAAGATAAGGAAGAAAGGGAAACTATATAACCAATTGAATACAGAATTCCAAAGAGTAACAAGGAGAGACAAGAAGGTTTTCTTAAATGAGCAATGCAAGGAAATAGAAGAAAACAATAAAATGGGAAAGACAAGAGATCTCTTCAAGAAAATTGGAGATATCAGAGGAACAGTTTCATGCAAAAATGGCTATGATAAAAAACAAAAATGGTAGGGGATTAAAAGAAGTAGAAGGGATAAGATGTATAGAGAAGAACAATACAAGAAAGATCTTAACATCACTAATGACCACAATGGTGCAGTTACTCATTTAGAGGCAGACAATCTGGAGAATGAGGTCAAGTGGGCCTTAGGAAGCATTGCTAACAATAAGGCTGGTGGCAGTATGGATGGAACTCCAGCTGAGCTATTTAAATTCCTAGAAGATGATGCTGTTAAAGCAATGCATTCCATATGCCAGCAAATTTGTAAAACTCTACGGTGGCCACTGGATTGGAAAAGATCTATTTACATTCCAATCCTAAAGAAGGGCAATGCCAAAGAATGTTCAGATTACCTGACAATTGTGCTTATTTTACATGCCAGAAAAGTTGTGCTTAAGATTTGGCAAGCTAGGCCTCAGCAATATGTGAACCAAAACTTACCAGAAGAGTGGGTTGGTTTTCAAAGAGGCAGAGAAACTAGTGACCAAATTGCTAGCATTCACCAATTATGGGGAAAGCGAGGGAGTTCCAGAAAAAACAACAACTTTTCATTGGATATAATAAGCTTTTAACTGTGTGGATCACAACAAAATTTGGCAAGTCTTCAGAGAAATAGGAGAACCAAATCATCTTACTTGTCTCCTGAGCAACCTGTGTAAAGGCCAAGAAACAACAGTTAGAAATGAACATGGAACAACCAATGATTTAAGATTGGAAAAGAAGTACAAGGCTGTATATTGTTACCTTATTTATAACTTATATATTTAGCCTAGCATATATTTGTAAGTTATATGTATATATTTTTACAAGATATGTATATATATGTGTGTATATGTGTTTATGTGTATACACACACACACACACACATATATATATATATATATATATATATACACATATATATATATACCCACACACATTTATGCATATATACACACACAAAACTTATATATTTATTTAACTTATATCATATGAAATGCCAGGGCTGGATGAATTAAAAGGTTGAATTAAGGTTGCCAGGAGAGATATCAACAACCTCAGATATGCAAATGATACCACTCTGATGGCGGAAAGTGAAGAAGAATGATGAAGCCTCTTGATGAGGACGAAAGAGGAGAGTGAAAAGCTGGCTTGAAGCTTAACATCAAAAAACTAAGATCTTGGCAACTGGTCCCACTGCTTCCTGGCAAATAGAGGGAGAAGAAGTGGAAGCAGTATCAGATTTTATATTCTTGGGCTCAAAGATCACTATAGACAGTGACTGAAGCCATGAAATTGAAAGATACTTGCTCTTTGGAAGGAAATCTATCACAAATCTGGACAGCATCCTAAAAAGCAGAGATATCACCTTGCCAACAAAGGTCCATATGGTTGTTTCAACAATCTGGCTAGCAGCTGTTGTGGGGGTGAAAGACCAACACAAGCCCAACAATAAGCATGCTACCAGCACACTGCAAAAGCCCAGGTTCTTTTGATCTGCTTTACTAAGGAAAGCAACATTAAGGGGTTGACAAGTTTACTTTAATCCAGCACAGAAATATCATTCACTTAGTTCAGGGGAAAAAGCCAGCACCTGAACTTCAGAGCAAAATACAAACAAATTACAAACAGCGACAGACAGACCCAATACAATTCACAGTTACCAACATCTAGGTTCAGCCCGGGAGCTCATAACAAGGGCTGGCCCAGAGTCACGCATGCCACCATGGCTGTGGGTAAGAGCTCCGGAAAAAGAGAAAGCCAACCCCTGGTTTTATATCTTTTTCAGGGTCAAGGGTGAGTCACACATGCGACTCACCCACGTGACCTAGAATTGTCACAAAGAGGCGACTTAAACCCATGTGGTCTAAAAGCCTCTGATGTCCCAAACATGTCACTCAAACTCATGTGTAAACTAGGCCCTCCGCTGAGGCAAGGAGGTCACCAAGGACTCCCAAATCTAATCAAGGAAACAAAGGCCAAACTCTTCAAGGGCACTTGGTTGAACTGAGTGCTAAGAACCCATTTTGTTTACCAACACAATGGTCAAAGCTCTGGTTTTTCCAATAGCAATTTATGTCTGTGAGAATTGGACTATAAGGAAACCTGAGTGTTGCAGAATCAATATTTTTGAATTATGGTTCTAAAGAAGACTTTTGAGACAGGGAGATCAAATTAGCCAATACTTCAAGAAATTAATCCAGACTATTCCTAAAATGTTAAATACTGGAGCTGAAACTTAGATACATTGGCCACATAATGAGATGATGGGACTCATTAGAAAAGATCCTGGTTTGGGGAAAGATTGAAGACAAAAAGAAAAGGTGTCAGCAGAGGATGAAATCGATAGAGAGTGTCATGGAAGTGATGAACATGAGCTTGGACAGACTTCAGGAGATAGTGGAGGATAGAAGGGCCTCACGTGTTATGGTCCATGGGGACACAAAGAATTGGACATGACTGAACGCCTGAACTACCACCACCCCAAACACAGTGAGTGAGCTTTCACTTGTAACAGAGCAAAACAGTCAAGCAAGACTAACCCATGTCTGACAAGACATGCAGAAATCTGTATCCATAGTCTCCCATATCTTCAAGAAAGGAAGGGAGATATGGGAAAATCACACTATGAGAGTCGATTGTGTTGGTCACACAATTAAGTCTCAGCTAAAATCCAAGCCTTCCACAAGGCTTTCCTGGTATTCCAATATTATTGTTCATGCCTTCCCTCCAAGATTATCTTCAATGTATCATTGTACATTGTTGCTTAGATGTTATCTCCCTCATTAGACTGTGAGTTCCTTGAGGGCAAGAACTGTTTTTGTCTTTCTCAGTACTGTGCCTGGCACAAAGTAGGTGGTTGTTGTTGTTTTTTTTTTTTGTGATAGGCCTCTTCTCTTCACCAGAAATCCCTATACAGCTGTTTCTCCCTCCCTGTCCCCATTTAAAATGTGTTCAATGAAGATTACTATTTACATCAAAGATAAATCAGAGGTGATAATTTGCTTTATAAAGATATTTTTCTTTTTCATAAAATATGGACATAGACCTTTGCCATTGGAGTTGCCAACTTTTCTCCTTTTCTCCCTACCAGTCCTTCTAAGTCCTTCTTGTGGCTTAGTTAAGCCTAAAGGAAAGTTTCATGACCTGGTGTTAGTTATACATGACAAGTGGGGGGAGGTGGGGTAGAGAAAGAGAGAGAGAAGGAATGAAAGAAATGAAAAGGCAAATGGAACAGGGTGCAAGGATTTATCTCCAGCCTCAAAAAGACTCAGCAGGAAGTACTGATTCTGTGGCAGAACATAGTACCTGAACTCTGAGTAGAAAAGAGGTAAGTGGAATTCATCAGCCCTAACTCAGCTAGCAGTAAGGGCTGGAAACCTCCTGCTTAGAAGGGCAAATCAGGAGATCTTGACAGATATTTGAAGGAAACTTTTGTGTGTCAGCCAAGTAAGCCTCAAGGTCTCGCTAACAAAAGAGGCAAAAAATGGTCTAGTTAAAAAATGTTCTGAGCAGCTCTAAAGCATGTTGACCTGGGTTGTCTCAACTTACATTAGTTCCCTATGGCAGATGATGGTGGCAGCAGCAAATGAAAGCTAATGAGAGCTACAGAAATCGATTACTGTAGTGGTTTTCAACAGGATGGATGCTTGGAAAAGTGGTAGGGCTGGAACATGAAAGGAGGCTCTGCACCATGAGTGCTGAGGAGCTGGTAGAGATGGAACTGGGGAGTGATGACACACAGAGCCAAGGACCACAACCCCAGGGGTTGCTCTTCAATAGTGCTATAAGTCTTGAAGACAGTGGGCATCACAAAGGTAGATGGGACCTACCAGAGAGGGAGATTCTGAACTGTCTAGCTACCTAGTATTCTTTCTTTTCCCCTCAAGAGGCAAACAAGGAATTGTAGCCTACTGGGGATGATATACCATGTACAGTGGTACATATAAACTATGTACAAAGTCATAATGATGAGGGCACAGTCTCTGGGAACCCCTTGAACCCTTGAACTCTCCTTGAATCTTCCCACTCGACCTGGCCTTGGCCTGAGGCTATAACCATTAAGCCCAAATGCCTACCTTGCCCAGTCCTCTATTGCCCAGCTGTTTCCCACCCTTAATCCTGTTTCCCATCCTTAATCCTGAACAAAATATCTATACCCTAGTTCTGTTACCCTAGCCCTTTATGGTCTGTCATTTCCATATAGCCTTCAGCTATTTCCCCCACCCTGGAGTCTGACCTCATCCCAGTCCCTTCAAGCTCCTCCTTAGACTCCTCCTTAAGTCGCTCCCTAGACCCCTCCTCTGGTCACCCCAGACCACCCCTCAATCCCTCCCACAACCTTTGTGTATATAATCTCCATCTTGCCTCCATGAAGGTGGTCAGATCCAATGTAGCTCAGATTGGTCTGGCCCGCTTTCCTTACAGGTGTCACAAGGGGTGGGATGTCTTGGGGCAGGCCTATTTGGCTAACTCTTAATAAACTTTATCTTTTCCCTTGGCTGAGAAAGCTTGAGTCGAATTCTTTCGGCAGGACCCGGTGTGTCGGTACTTTGGGGTGTCAAGCACCTCTCACCCCAAACCCTCATCAATATAAAGTAATTTTTAAGAAGATAACACTAACAACTGGCCAGATTAATAAAGATCTTGTGGAAAAAAAATAGTACCTGACTTTGAAAGACTTTAGAATTCTGATTGATGCAATGATAAACCATGAGATCAAGAGAATGATTCTCTTGACAGAGAGGTGATGAACTTAAAATTCAGGGAGAGACATAAATTTTGACATGGCTAATGTAAGATTTGTTTTTGCAGGACTATGTATATATGTATTGAGGAATTTGTTTTTATTTTTATTTTTAATTTGTTCAGTGAAGCAAAGGGTTAATTTTAAAAAATCTGTTACTTGGCCAGGCATGGTAGTACACATGGAAGCCGTAGTACTGGGGAGGTTGAGGCTAGTGGATCACTTGAACTAGGTAGCTCTGAGCTGCAGTCATGTAAGTCCCTCTGGTATCTGCACTGTCTAGAATGAATACAGTGAGCCCCAGGAGCATGGGGCCACCAGGCTGCCTAATGAGGAAAGAACTGGCTCAGGTTAGAAATGGAGCAGGTCAAAGCTCCCATGCTGATCAGTCAATGGCCATTATATGTCCAGCCTAGGTGACATAGGAAGACCAAGGCTCAAAAAAACAAACAAAACCAAAAAATTTGTTACCTGAAAAATAAAAATAGTAAACTTAGAAAAATGGCACCTGAGATATTGTGTAGGAAGCTTAGAATTCCAAAAGGAAGACTTGAGGTGGGAATGCATTACAGGCATGGGAGAGAGATGGTTTGTGCAAAAGCATGGAGGTGGGAGATATAAATGTCATAGACAGGGAACAGCTAACGGACCAGTTTGGTGATGGAATGGAGAGTGAATGAAATCATATGAAAAAGAGTAGAGAAGTAGATAAGAGGTATATTGTAGAGGGCTTTAAATGCTAGGCTGTTTACTTTGTATTATCCCCAAACAAGAGGGAAATACTGAAGATTTTTGAGTAGGGGAATGACATAGTAAGACCTACATTTTAGAAATATAAATTTGGTAACTGTGTGGAAGATGGTTTAGAGTATGGAGAGATAACTGGAATGTCCTCAATAAAAATAAGGAAGTTTGGAGACAGGATGGTTTTTTGGGAAAATGAGTTCCACTTTGGACATTTGTGTTTGGACTGCCTCTGAAGCATCTAGGAGCTGTCTAGAAGGCAGTTGTGATGAAGGACTGGAATTTAGGAAAAAGATTAGGGGTGTATTAGGGAGCTTGCTCTTTCAGTCACCTCCACCCTCTCTAATCTTCTATCTCTACTGGCTACTTCTCTACTGTCTATAAACAAATCCACCTAAGTCTCTCCTATCCTTAACATTCATTTGACACTACCATCCCCCTCTGACTATCATCTCATCTCTCTCTCTTTGATAGCCAAATTCTTTTACTTATTGTCTCAAAGTCCTCTCCTCCTCCTCCTCCTCTTCCTCCTCCTCCCTTCTGAATCCCTTGAATTCTAAATTCCAACTCCACCCCTCAATTCTAATATCTCTTCCAAGCTATAGCCTCTTAATTGTTAAATCTGATGGTTTTCCCCCTCAGTCATCATATTTCTTCACCACTTTGAGACATTTGCCACTGCTGACTGCCTGGCTGCCACTTTTGAATACCCTAACCTCTGGATTTTCGTCACTCTATTCTCTTCTCATTCTCCTCCTACCCATGCATGGATCAAAATCATATCTCCCTGACCCGGAGTGTTCACCAGTTCTCTGTCCCATCTCTTGGCAATTTCATCAGCTCCCATGGATTTCATTCTCTTTGGACATTCTATTTCTAGTCCTAGTTTCTTCCCTGAACCCCAGTGCATCACCAAGTGTCTATTGAGAGCTAATGTGGCATAATGGATAGAATGTTGGCGATGGAGTTCGGTAGATGGACTCAAATTTTGCCTTTGACACTATCGACTGTGTGACACTCGGATTTTCACTTAAGGTCTCTGAGGATCATTTTTCTCTTCCATACAGTGAGTATAATAATAGCATCTCCTTCACAGGGCTATTCTGAGGCTCTATTGAGATATCACCTTATAAAGTGATTTCCAAACTTTAAGTGAATTGTAGAAATGTGAGGCAGCATGGCTCCTGCTGCTAGATGTTCTACAGCCGTCTCAAATGCAACATTCCAAAATAGAATTCAAACTTCTCTTCTCCAACCTCCCAGTCACCAGCATTTGTAACTTTGGAGTCATCCTCTATTTGTCTTCATTTTAAGAAGAATGCAGAGAGTCATGGGAAGACTCCCATGAACCTATCAATCAAGAAGTATTTATTAAGCCTCTACTATGTGCCAGATGCACTTCGAGGTGCTGAGGATGCAGACAGAAGCAAAACAATCCTGCCTCACTGCCCCAAAGGAACATAGATTCCAATACCTGCCACAAAGTGAAGTAAGTACAACTAAGAAAATAATAAATAATTACAGGGTAGGCACTAGAGTGGGTAAGAATATTCCCCCAGTCAACACAGTTCTGCACCTTAGTCTCATAGAGTTGCCTAGAACACTAGGAAGTGACTTTCTCAGAGCTATATGGGCAATATTCAAACTCAGGTCTTCCTGGCTATTAGGCTGGCTCTTGCCATCTACTTTTTCATGCTGTCTCTTCTACACAGCTGCTACCACCATAGAAATACAAAGAACAACAATACCTGCAAAAAAAAGCCTGAATTCTGGGTAACTATAATGACTAAGTTTACCCCAAACAAGAGATGAGAAAATGTAGTCTTCTTTGTAGACATGGGGGATTATTGGTACAGAACACTACATATACCATCAGACTTGGTTGAAGTGTTGATCAGTTTCACCAAACTGCTTTTTTTCTCTTCTATTCTATGTCACAAGGGATAGGTCTTTGGGTAGAGTAGGTAGAGGGACATATTTGGAAATATAAGTAATTAAAAACCCAAAAGATATCAATAATTTTTTAAAGTTATCCTGTACAGTTTCCTGAATTCATACATGGGTTACATACATAAAGAAGATCCCAAGGAGCTTTTCTACCATCCCCCAATGAGATGTGAAGAAATTCTCTAAAATCAACTTTAAGCCTCTGCCACTGCATGAAGGCAGTTGATTCCACAAAGGAAGCCATCTAACAATTTGAGAATTTTTGTAGTTTGAGGGCTGCAGGCTTAGAAGCACTTTGTGGAAGAGACCCCTGCAAGGGAGACAGAAGACATTTCTCTCTCCTCTCCTTCTCCCCTCGCTTTGGCCATGGCATCTAACAGTGACTTGCCCAGTGGGAGACCTACCATGTAGCAGTTTCAAAGTTTACCAGTTCAAGAGAGCTTGAGGCACAGTTGAGAGAACAGAGATGTATACTTCAGATGGGCACGGTTTTGGAAAAGGAGTTACTTGATGGTGAAAGCAGCTTTGAAGAATGGAACCCTGGTAGGAGAGGAAAGAACTGGCTAAGGACTCAAGAGACAGATATACCTGACAATTGAAAATTGATCTGTGGAGAAGAACTAATCCTGGGATGCCAGTTGAGCAATCCACCAAGGAAAGACACTGCATCCATGGAGAGCTAGCTACATGAGGTCTCTATGAAGAGAGAAAGGACTTTCAGACACTCCCTGCAGTGTCATGAGTTCTGAATCACTTTGATCATGCATGTCCCCTATGTGCATGCCTCACTACCATTATAGTTGAGATTTGTGCCTGCTGTTCCCTAGGAAATTGTTTGTATTTTGTCTTTAGCTTGCCGGGAAGGGAAAGAGATGTTTTATTGCTACTGTCTTTACTATGCTGTCTTAGTAAACTATTTTGTTACTACTACTTTGTTACTTTGTAAACTACTTTTATTGCCACTGTTCTTACTATGCTGTCTTAGTAAATGACTTTGTTAAGAGATAATTGTACCTACTGGCTGATTGCTAATGGGAAACACAGTGTGGGGGCTCATGAGCTATAATGTTGGGAGTACAGAGCCCATGGCATTACCCCTAGAATTGCCTTCTGGGTAGCCAGTGTGATTGGGGGAGCCCACAGGGGGTGCTGCACATGCAAATGTATTCAATTTACATTTTCTTTAAAAAGAGAATTTTCTTGGCATGCTACTTAAAATATGATTGAATTTATGAAAATTTGATTCATTCACAACTTTTCAGTGCACAGTTATTGCATAGGAAATGAAGCACACCAGGTTTGTCAGTTATTAATAATAGTTAGGTTAGATTTGGGAATAAAGAAAAATTATCAAGCAATGACAGCTTCCTTTATTCTCTTGTTCAGAAATCTACTGAATACAGGGAGCCAGAATGAAGCAAAAGAAATGTTTCCCTGTTAGTGCTCAAGAGCAAGCCATCCCTATGGAACAATCAAACCAGTTCTTTTTTCTCTTCCACACATAGTTTGAGGATTTTTTTTTTCACCTCTAGGCAGCTGTTGGGTCTCTCATGGTAAGGGAGGGGGAGGTATGGGGTGTGTGTGTGTGTGTGTGCGTGTGTGTGTGGGAGAGAGAGAGAGAGAGAGAGAGAGAGAGACAGAGAGAGAGAGAGAGAGAGAGACAGAGACAGAGAGACAGAGAGACAGAGACAGAGAGAGAGAGATAGAGGCAGACAGGCAGAGAGAAAGAGAAAGTGAAAGTTTATGTGTATACAGGTACCCACTATTGGAATTCCAGTCTCCTGCCTTCTCTTTTCCCCTTCCCCCATACAGAATGTGTACGGAGAACCCATGGGAATAGTTAATAGTTTAGAAGACTCCTTGTCCACCTGTTCCAGCCTGGAGGGAGGTGACGGGAGGGAAAACCTGGCTATCATTTGTTAAAGATCAAACCCCTTAGGGGATGTCAACATTTTGTGAACTGACGTCCTTTTGGTTACCATGCTTTGGTTCTCAAAAGAGCATCTGGACCTTTTAAAAATTCAATTCATTGATCGTATTTCCTATGTGCTGAGCGCTGTGGGGGATATGAGAAAAATGAAGATACGATCCTGGCTCTGAAGAAGCTTAGGCTGATTCCAGAGATTAGACTATTGCCAAGATGACGATATAAGGCAATGTTTAGGTGAGGTTTTAGGCAGAAATAGAGACACATTTAGTCATTTAGGAGGTCATGGAAAGGAGTGCTCAGCGTGGCCTGAAATACCTAAGGAAGGCTCTGTGGAAGAATTGGGATCTGAGTTAGACCTTCAGGGCTTGGATTTGGATTCCATCTGAGATTCAGTAATCTTGGATTTGGATGTGGAAGGAAGCTTAGAAGTATTCGAGTCCCAAACTTATCAATTTAAAAATGAGGAAACTGAAGCCCAGCAAGACTTCACAGGAGCAGAGATTTAGAGCTGGAAGCAACCTTTGAGATCAAAGGGATCTTAGATTTAGAGCTAGGAGAGAACTTGGAAGCCATCTAGCTTAACCCTCCCATTTTACAGATGAGGAAACTGAGGCTTAGAGAGGATAAGTGACTTACCCAGGGTCATACAAGTAGTAATAATAATAGCTAGCATTCATCTGATGCTGTAAAGGTTTGCAAAAGCACTTTACGAACACTAGCTGTGTGACCCTGAGCAAGTCACTGTTTGCCTCAATTTTCTCATCTGCAAAAGGAGCTAGAGAAGGAAACGGCAAACCGCTGCAGTATCTCTGCGGAGAAAACCCCAGACGGGGTCACGGAGAGTCAGGCATGCCTGAAACAACCAAATGACAACAATACTAAGGGCGGCTTGGTGGAGCAGTGGGTAGAGCATCGGGCTTGGAACCAGAAAGACTCATCTTCAGGAATTCAAATCACGACTGAAAAAGCAACTTAACAACAACGACTTACAAATTCTGTCTCATTTGAGCCTCTCAACAATGCTGTAAGATAGATGCTATTGCCATTCTCATTTTACAGGTGAAGAAACTGAGGCAGGCAGTGATTTGCCCAGTATCACACGGCTACTAAGTGTCTGCGGCCAGATTTGAGCTCACCAAGGTGAGTCTTTCCAGCTCCAGGACCAGTGCTCTGTCCACTACACCACCTAGCTGTCTATACAACTAGAAACTAGTCAGGATTTGAACCCAGGTGTTCTGAGTCTAAATGTGGGACTCTTTCCAGGAGCAGAGAAGAAAAACTTTCAGTTCTTTTCTGTTTTCATTCCAGTAGCAAGATCTCTCCAATCATAGCTGCTTGCATCGACATCATTACCATTAAAGGCTATGCATTAAGTGCCTAATTAGCAGGGGTTGTATGACAGTTGATGTACAAGGAGTACTACACAGAGAGTCACTGCCCCCAGGAACTAATAGGCTGAGACAAGCGCATTGACACAGGCAGTCATGGAGGACACCCTGACAGCAGAATAAAGCCGTCAAACCGGCGTGTGAGAGGACCGCTGAGGTGTTTACATCATCTACCAGCTAATGTTAGGCTTGCTTGTGCTTAGGAGAAGAGGAGACTGGGGGGTGGGGAGGGGGGAGGGGGACGTGATGGCTGTCTTCACTATTTGAAGGGCTGAGGGATTAGGGCTGTGCAGCTCAGCCCCAGAGGGCAGACCTAGGAATCACGCGAGCAAGTGGCCGAGAGGCAGGTTTGGGCTTCACAGAAGATAAAACCCTTTCAACAATTAGAGCTGTCCACATGTGGAATGAGTCACCGGAGGAGGTGGTGAGTTCCCCTGGCGCAGGTCTTTAGGTAGAGGAAGGATGATTAACTTGTCAGGGATGTTTCAGAGGGGATTACCGCGCAGGCATCAGTTGGAAGAGATGGCTCCTACGATCCCCTTCAAATTGAAGATAGGAGGATTCTCTAGGGTAAGGAAAGGTGGGAGTGAAGGCAAGCCCCAAATTGGCTAGAGATTGGCCATCCCGATGTGTGTCTCTGTGTGTCTCTGTTTCTCCCTCCCTTCTCCTTCCTTCCCTCCCCCCTCTCTCCATCTGTCTGTCTACTTCTGTCTCTCCCCCTCTTTCTGTCTACCTTTGTCTCTCTCTCTGTCTCTGTCTATCTCTGTTTCTCCCTCTCTGTCTGTCTCTCCCTCTGTCTCTCTTCCTCTATTTGTCCCTCTTTCTTTCTCTCTCTCCTTCTCTGTCTCTCTCCCTCTCCCTCTGTCCCTCTTTCTCTTTCCCTTTCTCTGTCTCTCCTCTCTGTCTCTCCCTCTCTCTGTCTCTCCTTCTCTCTGTCTGACTCTCTCTCTTGGTCTGACTCTGTCTCTCTCTCTGTCTCTGTCTCCATCTGTCTGTCTGTCTCTCCAAGCGTTTATTCAATCCCTATTATGTGTCAGGCTCTGTGAAACAGATATAAAGACCAAAATGAAAGAGTCCTTGGTCTCAAGGAGCTTATATTCTAATTGATTAATTGTGAAATCTTGTCCTTTCTACTTCAATATGTCTCCCCTCCTTTCCCATCTCTCTGGTCATACAGTTGCCACTTTTGTCCAAATCCGTCATCTGGATTATTGCAGTAAGCCTCCCCACATGCCCCCCTCGCCCAATTGGACTCTCTAAGTCTAAATCTCTCCCCACTCTAATCTATCCTCCACATAGAAAACCAAATGATTGTCTTCAATGTCACTCTCCCACTCAATAAACTCCAGTGGCTCCCTATTGCCTCTACAATAATACATAAACTCTGTTTGTCATTTAAAGCCCTCCCTAACCTGGCACCAACCAATGTTTCCAAGCCCATTATGCCTTACTTCTCTTCACACACTCCACACTCCAGCCAAACTGGCCCTCTCATTGTTCTTCATGCTGCTTGGGTTTCTTTGCTGTGGTCATCCCCAATACCTGAAATACCCTTCCTCCTCACCTCTGCCTCTTAGAATTCCTTCCTTCCTTCAGGACATGGCTTACATGGTACTTTTTAAGAGACTGATGTGATATTAGACCATCCCAGACACTAGCGCCCTCCTTCCCCAAACTGCCCTTTTCTTTTGCAAATATTCCACATATGCTTCTTTAAGTACTGGTTTCCTCCTCCCAATTGAATGTAAGCTCCTTCAGGGCAGGGAATGTTTCCTTGCTTGGCACATAATGGGCACCTAATACTTATTGTTTGATTACTTGATCAAGGAAAGCTATGTGTGGGAATTTTTTATATAAACATGGGAAGATGTCATCTCCATTTAGATCAACCCAGAAGGACTTCACAGAGAGGTATGTATATAGTGTGTGCATGAGGACTAGCACCTCTGATGTGAAACCTTGCCAAGTCCTTTTCAGGACTGCTCATTTGCCTTTGGTGTCCACCTGTCACCCAAGATTACTTTAATTGACCTGTGACTTCAAGAAGCTGTAACATGTGTGTCAGACACACCTTGGTAAAACCATCTCTGCGGAGGGGCTAAGCCAGGTTGAGGCTAACTGACAGGCTACAAACCCATTGGTGAGTTAGAGAGATGTCTACCTCAAGCATGTAAAAACTTCCCCAGTGGAATGGGCAGATGAGAACAATTTGTTCCAGTGGCCGTGAAGGCAGCTGAAATAGGTGCTCTGGGGTGCTGAGAGCTTGGTCAGACATCAAAAACACCAAGGTCACCCACTGCACCCTGAGCCATCACTAGTCATCTTGTTTTTTATCTTGCCACTGGACTCTGATGCCTTTTTAAGAAAGGGTAAGGCTGATGACTTGGTACAACTCTGCCTCACTTAAATCCAATTTACTCATGAGTCAAGATCTCCCCCCGTGGTGTCATTGGTCCTAAAATGAAGGACAAACAACACAATAACAACAACAACAACAGAGGAGTGAGATTTCAGGGAATGTTTTTACCTGTTGGGGTTGATGCCAGCTCCAGGCCATGGGTGATTTGTAAATAGCCATGCAACATAATACAAGATCCCTCATGCTTCTTTTTTTTAACCTGTATTTCCATAGGATGAAGAAACCCTACTCAACTCCTGACAACCTTGGTAACCATATGCATCCTGACTCATTGCATAACCCTGCTAAAACATCATTTTTTTGGAGTTCTAGTAATTATGCTTCTTGTATTTCTGTTTCTCTAAAGAAACACCAGCCTTGCATTCCAGTATCATGAGGCTTCTCTATAACGGGATTCATCATCAGTTCTTCCTCTTCACCTGATCCCCTTGCTTCAGGCTAATCCATTCTGGTTCACCCGCCTCTGCCTGCTGGCCATTTCCCAGTCAGGTTTGTCTGGTCTTCTTCTGAGCCAAGTCAGCACACAAGGCTCTGGCTCTTAGGAGCAGGCAGAAGGAAGCCTGTATTTCCCTCCTTGCCCTCTCTTTTTGGTTGGCACAGCTACCAACCTGGAATGGGTCACACACTTCTCAAGGAAAGTCATGAAACAAGCCAGGTCTTGACTCACCTACTAGTCACCGGGGAGTTGGAATATTACTTTGGAATCCAAGAGGTGGGAGCTGAGGAAGAAGGGGCTGGAGCTGGGAAGGAAGGCTCATACTCCCCTTCTTTTAAAAAGTTGGGTGTTTCAGAAGTTAAATTAATCCAGAACTGTTCTTCACTGCTGTTAGTCTAAAAGAGTAGGCTTTCCTCCAAAGCATGGGAATGTGCTCATTTTAGGGAGTATTCGAGGATTCAGCCACTGTTCTTCCATATTCTTTATCTCTCCCCATCTTCTTGCTCACTCTTTTAATCATTCTTTCAATCAATCCATCATCAGTCAACAGGCATTTATTATTCACTAAAAATATGTCAGGTACTGAATTAGGTACTAAGGAAATATAGACAAAATGGGGCCCTGACTTCAAAGATCTTCCATACCTCTAAAGATGGGAGTATGAGACTGCTGTGCTGGTGAGGTCACTTTGTCACCTCCCTGGATTCCTCTTCAACATGGGCTTTCTCTCTAATCACTTCCTCAGCTCTGCCCCTCCGGAGGAATGGTTTTGCTTTTAGATCTTTCTCTGGAAGGCAATGGGAAGAGGAAATGTGGAGGTTTGATCTCTCTTATCAGCCTCCCTTCCCTTCTTCAACCCAAATGATGGGGTTGTCTTTCATTATCTAGAAAGATGCCAGTCCACTTTTTCTTTCCCTGCTCTGGAAAGTTAAAAAAATCTCTCTCTCTCTCTCTGTCTCCCTCTCTCTCTCTCTCCTCTCTCTTTCCATCTCTGTGTGTGTCTTTCTTTCCCCTTTTCCTCTGCTCCTCCTTTCTCTCCTCTCCTTCCCCCCTCTCCTTTTCCCTTCTCAAATATTTCCCTCCTCCATCTCTTTCTGTCTTTCTTCCTCCTCTCACTCCCACTCTCTCCTCTCCCCCTCTCCTTCTCCCCTCTCTCTCTTTCTCCCCTCCATCTCTCTTTCTTTTTCCTCTCTCCCCCTTTTCCTCCTCTCCCTCCCCCTCTCTTTCTCTCTCTTCTTTCTCTCTTTCTCCACCTCATACCCTTGCCTAACCACATTTGTCTTTCAGAAACTGACTTTAAAACAAAAAGGACATAGAAATTAAAAAAAACTGCAGAAAAAAAGCAAGATTCAGGGAAAGAAAGAGAAAAAGAAACAGAGGACTCATCAGCCCCGGGTCTGTCCCTCTGAGTGAACAAGGTAACAAAACAGGATTTGCCCAAACCTGCCTTATGGCCCCAGGGTCTGGGCTGTTGCAGCTCAGCTCTAGCTTTTGACCTGCTCTGCCCTTCGTCAGGGATACTTCCCAGGAGCCTCCTGCTCTACTATTTCTTTTCTGCTTACAGGGGCGTTCTCTCTCTCTCTCTCTCTCTCTCTCTCTCTCTCTCTCTCTCTCACTGGCTAGCATGCTTTTCCCTCCCCTCCCCCAAGGCAGTCTCCCAGGGGGTCAAGTAGAGGGGTTGATGGGAGTCTCTACTGCCAGCAGGCACTGGCCTCCAGAATCCTGTGACATAAGCATATAAAATAAAATTTACAAGGAAATTTGGTGGATGGGGTATCAAGGCGATAGTAACCAATAAAAGGAATCAGGACAGTAGAAAATATGTTTGCTTTGAACATTAAAAGAAACTAGGGATTTTCAGCCAGAGGTGGGGGGGGGGGAGGGGTATATTAGGCTCCAAAGTGGATAAAATGTCATGTTTGACAAAGCAAGAAAGATGGTTTGGTTGGATCAAAGAGTGCTCAGAAGGGGAAACATGAATGTAGAGCCTGGAAGAGTAGGTTGAAACCATATAATGAAAACCTTTTAAATACCAGGGTTGTTTGTATTTGAATTAGAGGCAATAGGAAGCCATGGCTTTTATTGAGTAGGGGGGTGACATTGATAGACCTATGCTTTAGGAAGATCTCTTTAAGCTACATGAAGGACGGACTAGAGAGAAGAGAGAGGGAATCGAGGTGAGATCATCTTTCTATGGTGGCCTTGCCTGTTTTGTCTTTGTAAAATCTTGCCTGTAAAATCGTGCCCCCAGTTTGAGTGCTGCTTTGAAGCCTTGCCCTCTCTCCTGAGTGCCAACTGGACCCCTGGACACCCCTCTTTGGATGCAGACAGGAGGCATGTGTGGCTCGGCTCAGGTGGAGCTCCTAAGAAGCCCATGCTGGGAGGTGGTAAATCAAGGCTGTTTCTGGTTGCCTCCCCATGCCCCCCACTCCCCTTGCCTTTCTGAACGGCTAGTGAAACCCTACTCCACCTCTCTGAAGTCTGACTGTAAATCCTTTCAGACACAAAAGAAATAGAAGGAAGGGGAGGGGTCTGCAAGGAGGAAAAGCACATGGTGGCAATGAACTTGGGAGATTTAGACTGTGTCCGCACTTGAGTCTGTAACCATGTCAGGCTAGCTGACTTTCAAACACATTCAGGGGCTTAACACAGTTGTAACACAGTGTGATTTCCCAAACTTGGGACTGAATTGTGTTTAGAAATCATGCTGTGGAATACAGTGTGTGTGTGTGTGTGTGTGTGTGTGTGTGTGTGTGTGTAGGGGGTATGCTCTGAGTGGTATTTATTTTTGAAAGTTTTGTGTCAAGAGGGGAAAAAAAAAATCTTCTAGCAGTGCCTGGAGAACCACAGGCAGTCTGAAGGGAAGAGGAAGTTTTTCTTTAAATCAAGCCTACATCTGTCTCTCTACAGCTTTGACTGTTTTTCTGAGTTTTGTCCCCTGGGGCCAAACCAAATGCAGCTAATTCCTCTTCCAGGTGAAGGCCCTTCAGATACTTGAAGACAGCTCTGGTGTGTTCTTTGAGGCTTCCCCTTCTCCAGGCTGCATGTGCCCATTTCCTGTCAATGATCTTCATAGATCAACCTGAGGTCCTTCCTCACTCCAGTGGGATCCTCTGAACATTCTGTTTTATCACCACCATCCTCTTCCTTCTCCTCCTCATTGTTGTTACTTTGGTCCAGATCTGGTTTCAGAGATTCTCAGTAAACATGCTTCCTCTCCCAAGGCAATTTAGAATCTTAGGATGTTGGCTGGGCCACCAAAGGGATTTGTCCAGTTTAAATGACAGTGTGTGCTCCTGCATCTTCCAAACTCTGAGGCTGGCTTTCTAGGTCCTCTACCATGCTGCCTCGGTTTACCAATGTCCCTTCCTGAAATGTGACTCCCAGAACTGAGCTTGATACTTCCTGGCCTGACTAGGGAGGGCAGGGTACATTATGACCTAACACCTCCTTAGTCCTGGACACCAGTCAGGCTTTTCTTAATGCAGCCTACGAAGTCACTAAATAAATCTGGTGGCTCCCTATTGCCTCTGACTCAAATATAAACTACTCTGTCTGGAACATAAAGGCATCAAGGTGGCACAGGGCATAGAGCATTGGGCCTGGAATCAGAAAGACTCATCTTTCTGAGTTCAAATCTGGCCTCATATACTTTCAATCTGTGTGACCCTTGGCAAGTCACTTAACCCTGTTTGCCTCAGTTTCCACATCTGTAAAATGAGCTGGAGAAGGAAATAGCAAACCACTCCAGTATATTTGCCAAGAAGACCCCAGATGGGGACATGAAGAGTGGGAGATGACTGAACAACAACAGGAATTTAAAAGTTTTTATTACCTGGCTTCAACTTACCATTTCAGATATTAGTTTTTCACTTGAATCTCTCTTCACACCCAGTCCCCTTTTCCTGACTCCCCTCTCTGCTGTCAATCCCTCAAGCTCTTGCCTGGGGAATCTACAGAAAGTCTGAAGTGACTGTCAGCTGACCTTGAACATGACAGGGATGAATAGAGTTACAACCAGGCCCTGGTCCCATTGTTATCCTCAGGCACTGGGAGATCCAGAATAAACCTGTCAATCAGGCTATTGCTGGGAAAAATAGGAATCTTTTTGCAAAAAGCTTTGGTACGACTTGGACAGTTGTAAAGACCTGAGGAAGGTCAGGGCGATGTGGGAGGAAGTGTTGAGGTAGGAGAATGAGGTTTTTGGGACCTTAGGGACCATAGAGTCAGACTCCTTCATTTACAGATGAGGAAACTGAGGCACAGAGAATTAAAAAGTGGTTTCCCCACAGTCATATAAAGCAACAGACAACAAGCATTTATTAAGCATTTACTGTGTGCCAGGTACTGTGCTACAAGTAATGAATGATGGAGCTAGGATGTAAACTTAGCTTCTCTCAATCCTGCTTCTCTTTCTACTGTACAATAGGAGAGGCAAGCTTTCCAATTTTCCAAAGTTCAACTCCAGGAGGACATTCTTTCCAATCTTAGCTATTTTCATTTGGATTTGAACCCAAGCCTACCGACTCCAAATCATGGCATTATATTGCTTGGGTAGAAAAGAACTCTTGGACCAATTTTCTTTCTGTGGGAGGTGAAATTCTAGTGTCATTGAAGGGTTATATCCCAAAGACCTTTGTCCTCTCCCACCAAAAATCATACCAGTTTTCTCTGCATGGTCCACTCCTTGGTTTATTGACATTACTCTGTCCTTTACCTTCCAGGTCTTCTCAGCTATACTTTGTATGGATGGACTAGAAGAAAGCAAGGGTTTGCCCCTATCAAGCAGCAAACAGTCTGCCAATGAGCATTTATTAAACCCTTACTGTGTACCATGCAACCAGGCTATTCCATCTCATGAAAAGCTTACATGCCAGGGGAAAGAACACCCGCTTTTAGCCAGAGAACTTGAATCTGAAGCCCAGATCTGCTGCTTAGCAATAATAACTAATGTTTGTATAACCCTCCAGGCTTTGCAAAGGACTTTATGCATAGAATTTGAGCCTCATAACAGTAATAGTAACATTTATCATGACAAATATGTTCCAGCCACTTTGTTAAGTCCTTTACAATCATTATCTCTTGATACAACCCTGACAGGTAGGTGCTTTTTATTCCCCCTGTTTAACAGATGGGGAAACTGAGTCTGCCCATCACCATGGGTCATATTGCTAGTAAGTTTTTAAAGCAGGGTGTCAGTTCAAGTCTGTTTGTCTCTAAGTCCTCTAAGTCACCTAGCTACCTCACTAACTGCCTGTGATGCTGAGTATGTTATCATTTCCCCTCTCTGGGTCTCAGTTTCTTCAGCTGTAAAAATAAAAGGACTGGGTAATAGTATCTCTAAGATAGATCTGATGACCCCAAAGTATCGACCTCAGCAAGTTTCCTTTAAATTTATTTTTCCAACAAGGACACTGTACAGAGGGAGGGGACAGGAGGTTTGTTTTCTCCAGGCTGGGGTTGGACAAGTGACATCTGGTCTGGTACTGGCGGAAGCTCCCCTCCCATTCCCTGGGCTGCAGATCTCTTTATTGAAGGAAGGTGGGGTATGAGGAGGAAGAGACATCTGCAGGGCTAGATGAAGTCCCAGGAGATGTCTTGACTGGTCCCCAGGCAATTAATGAGGGGTGCAACCTGAATGATCGGCCACAAACTATTTGTTGCTAAAAACCAACCAACCAACCAACCTGGAGAAATGATGCTTAATTGGTGAGCATAAGATAAAGTTTCTGTTTGGGCAGGGGGTGGGGGGTAATGTGTTGAGGGAAAAAAAAAACATCTCCTTGGGGTGGAATTTATTTACTTGGTGCTATCAGAGTCCTTGAGAGGTAGCAGGGCTTGAGGGTTAGAGGGCTTGTTTTGGAATCAGGAATATCTGGGTTCAAGTCCAGGCTCTGACAAATGCTGACTGTGAGAATCTGACCAGATCTTTCAGCTAATTAAGGTCCCAGCATTTTGTAAGACTATAAGGAAAAGACCGAGCTACCAAATGGAGGGAGTTTCCACACCAGAAATTCCCTATGATGATGAAATAACAGATCTAGACAAAAGAATTAGAAACCTTGAAGCTGTTGGAGAGGCAGCATGCTAAACTGAGCACCAAACTCAGAGACGGGAAGTCGTGGGTTCAAATTTTCCCTCAAATACTTAGTTGCTGTGTGTCCCTGGGCAAATTACTCTTTGAGGCTCGGTTTTCTCATCTGTAAAATGAGGCACTTGAATTCAATGACTTCTAAAGTCCCTGTTAGTGCTAACTCTATGTCTCCATAGGATTCCCACTAATATATTATAATTATATATATAATGCATATAATATTTCATATATATGTGTGTGTGTGTATATATATATATATATATATATATATATATATATATATATATATATATACACACACACACACACACACATATACATATATTGCCTAAATAGGGAACTCAGTACATAGAACTCTGGACTTGGAGTCAGGAGGACCAGAGTTCAGATTTGACCTCAGACACTTACTAGCTGTGTGACCCTAAGCAAGTCACGTAACCCTGTTTGCCTCAGTTTCTTCATCAGTAAGATGGGGATGGGGATAGCATCTACCTCCCAGTGTTCCAGTGGCGATCAAAGGAGATGCTAATTGTCAAGCCCTTGGCATAGAGTATGTGCTACATGTTAATGTCATCATTATTATGGTTACGCCTGCTATTTCTGGTCTCTGACATGCCCTGGCTGGGTGACCCTGGGAAAGCCACTTAACCCCTGTTTGCTCCAATTTTCTTAACTGTAAAATAGCAATACGAATAGTAGCTACCCCCCAGGGTTGATGTGATGACGAAATAAAATAGTATCTGTAAAGCGCTTTGCAAACCTTAAAGTGACAGCTGTACACAGACATCGATATCTATCAGCAGCATGTAGGTCGACAGCCATACCAGCAACAAGATAAACAATTTGCGTCTGTAACTAGAGATGCTAAATCTGCACAGTTGTTGCTTTGTCATAGCCCAGTTATTCAAGAGCCCTCTGCCACATACCTCGGGCTGTGCCTATGGACGTGTGGCTGTGGCAGAATGGGGAGGATGGAGAATTTGGAGGTCCAAGCTTTGGGTCCAGCTCCTGGGTCTTCAATTCCACCTCTCTGGATCTTCGTTTCCTCACCTCTAAGATGAGATCGGACGATCTCTGGGATCCCCTTCATCTCTGAATCTATCTTTCTCTGATGCTCAGTTACTTTGTCAGCACCCCTGTCTCCTCCATGTAAACAGGGTCATGGGCATCCACCTGCCTCTTCTGACCTCTTAAGGCGGCAAGTGGGTTAAGGGGGGAGAGGAGCGCAAGTGAGAGGTGATGTGAGACCTCTAGAGGAAAGCCTCCTAGGTAATATCAATCCAGTGAGCACACCAGCTTCTTCGGGGTGGGTGGGGGGCTGGGGAGGGGGAGAAAGGCTCAGGGGAAAATCTTTTCATTCTTGCTGCCCTTCTCTAAGGATGAGAAACCTATGCAAATGAGGAAGCCTTCCAGCAGATGAAATTAGCACTGACACCTTGAGTCAGTCCTTCCCTGAACACAAGGCTGCTTTTTTGTTTGTTTGTTTTTGGTTCAGACTCGTGGTTTTCTAGGCGTGGGAAACTCCCTGCATTGATGCAAATCTGTAGCTCATCTCTACCTTAGATGCTCATGCTTGATCACTCAACTGGTAAGACATGGAGAAGTTAAACCTAGGTTTCTTGACTCTAAGAGAGTTAATTTACTCACTATGGCATGTTTCCTTTATTAAGAAAGCAAAAAAAAAAATCGGTCCTGATAAATCTGCATCCTGGAAAAAAGATGAGGAAGTATGCCTTCCCCACTGGAGAGGTAGGGGATAGTGGGCATGGAATGTCATATATACTGTCAGACACCATGTCGCTTGGTTTTGCTTAACTTTTTTTTGTTCTTCTTGGGGTAGGCTCATTGTGTAGTTTCTATGTCCATAATTGACTGTGGTATAAAATCAAAAGGTATTAATCAGTCTTTTTAAAGAAAAAAAAATACACCAGCCCTGAAGTCAGGAGGACCTGAGTTCAAATCCAGCCTCAGACACTTGACACACTTACTAGCTGTGTGACCTTGGGCAAGTCACTTAACCCCAATTGCCCTGCCTTCCCCCCTCCAAAAAACAAGAAACAAACCAAAAAAAAAAGAAAAAATACATGTATATACACATAAAACACATATGAACTCCTGTATTTCCATATGTTCACAACTGAACACACAGAGACAGAAACACACACATGTAGTTTTGGGACAACAGAAGCCTAGCAATTTCATTTCTGCAGACAATGAGCTAAGCCCATCCAGCCACCTGAGCGCACATGCTAATCTCTCCTCCTGCCAGTGTCTGAAAGTGCCCTCTATTTCCCACTCATTACAACAGAGAAGGAGCCAAGGTGTGTAATGACTCAGAGATGTGGAACTCTAACCTCCATCTGTTGCAAGCCGTTCTCTCTCGCTCTCATCCGTCAGTTGGCATCCGCTTCCTGATTGCTGGTCTTGAGCAGGGAGAACTGAAGGAGAAAGATCCTTTCAGAGCCCTGTCTCCATGGTTATTACTATGCATGATCATCTTTCCAAGTTCCTGGTGAAAATCAGCGGTAGGTTTGGCTGGGATGTTTCTGTCCTTGGAGAAAACACTCATGTTGCTGCCATGCAGCAGGAGACCTTTGGGTTGCCTTATACAATCAATTTGCTATGTACAATGCTGCCCTCCCCAATGAATTTAGAAATGGTTTGCAGCCCCCAACTCCCCTGCATTAAAATGGAAGCTACGTGGGTACCAAACCCATTCTGAGGATGTGAATAAATGGCACCACTGCCCTATATCGCCATAGATCATAATACTGGCTGTCCAGCAGCTTCAGCAGGATGTGCTTTTTCCAAGGTGGGGGTGGCGTGGGGATGATTTGGGTTGAGCCTTTGGGGCTGATATCCCTTGTGGCCTCTTATGCACAATTGCCAAAGGTCTATTCGGTGCAGGGTGCAGGGTGTGGGCATAGAGTGCAGTGAAGTTAACTGGTCTCCTGGGGATTGATTTTGGCACCCTAACCTCATTAGCCCCTATTCAGTGGAGCAGAGCAGCCCCAGAGATGGATGGGTGTGACTGAAGAGAGAAGCAAGTTCATTGGTTTCATTGTACTAAGCTTCTTGTGGGCCATCCATCTCTCTAACTGCTTACTATTAGGTTGGCATCTTGCATACATCAAGCATCTGTCTGCTCTTCTCCACTCACACAGCTGCTCCTCTAGCTCAGGCCTGGCCACCTCTCACCTGGATAAGTACAATCACCCCTTACTTCACTGTCCTCCTTTGCTTATCCTCTATTCTGTCTCCAATCTCTTTTCCATAGGGCTGTCTGGATGACTTTCCTAAGGCGTGCCTGTGACCATGACCCTCCTCTTCTCAAGGAGTGGTTCCCATTTACCCCTAGGATACAACCTCCTCAGCCCGGCATTCAAAGAAGTCTCACTTTCTGCCCCAAGCCTATCTTTCCAGTCTTATTTTACATTATTCCCTTTCAGCCATTCTCCATTCACTCTAGCCAAACAAGCCTACCACCTATGGTGCTATGGTGTGAATTGGTCATTCCATCTCCTAGCTCCTCACCTTTAGTAAGGCTGTCCCAATGCCTGGAATGCATTTCCCTCAAACTTTAAGCCTCAGAGACTTCTCTATTTTCCTTCTTGCCTTAACTCAGGTACTACCTCCTAGGGGAAGCTTTTCCTGACCCCCAGCTCAGGAGTGGGGAACCTGGGGCCTCAAGACCATGTGTGGCCCTCTAGGTCCTCAAGTGTGGGGACCCAGAGGGCTTCAAGCTGCAGATTCCTCACCCCTGAACTAGTTGTTAGGTTCTCTTCCTCCTCAAATAATCATAAATACTCTTATTTGCTTAACTCTCTGGTAGAATGAAAGCTTCTTGAGGGCTGGTGCTGATTTTTTTTTCTTTGTATCTTCAGTTCTTAACATATATAATAATTATTAATAAGTGTTCATTGATTGACTACACTAATGAATGAAATGCTATTCTTTTGAAGACAGGTAATAGAGGTATCATGGGGGTGGGGGAGGGGAACAGAAGAAACCTCTATGCCGAGGAGGCTGGGGAGCCTTCTGGAAAGGCACAACCATGGCTAATGGACCTGTTTTGGAGAGAGCATGAGCAGATGGTATATAGTCTGCTAGTTCCAGTCTGTTAGTCATATGACATGAGGGAGATTCTCTGATTAGCTACGGAGCCACAACTGGGTTGCATTTGAGAATGTACTAGTCAGTCATCCAGGGTCCTCTCTCTCTCTCTCTCTCTCTCTCTCTCTCTCTCTCTCTCTCTGTCTTTCTTTCCTCTCTCTATGTCTCTGTCTCTGTCTCTGTCTCTGTCTCTGTCTCTCTCTCTCTCTCTCTCTCTCTCTCATAGGCTCCTTTGGAATTGCACTGGAGCATGGGATGATGAGGAACTCCTGGCTTTCCTCAGGCCTTCCCCCACTTGGAGCATACAAGTGGCCAGGAGAGCACGGCACTGCTTCCGTATTTGTCTTGGTCTGTCTTTTCTTCCTTGCTTCTATGGAGATGGCTGCAACTTTATGAAATTCCAGAGTCAGGTGATTGGGCCACCTAAGGTCAGGGAGCAGAGTCTATGTTGAGTTTTTATGGCCCGTCAGTTCACCATCAAGACCCCAAGAAATGATTTTCAGGATCCAACCCAGCAGTAGCTGAGACATGGACTCTTCTAGCATCTCTGCTAAATTTAGAAGTGAATGAGGTCAGACCAATACTGTGTACAAGAGCCTATTCACTCCAAGGACTGAAGTGCAGTAGAAGAGGGTGTGCTCCTCAGGTGTTGAGGGAGGAACGTTTGCATTTCTGTTCTTGCTTGATCTTAGAAGTAAAGGCTAATTGGTATCATCCAATGAAAGAAGAGGAGAGGAAAGGAGAGGAGACAAGAGGAAAGGAGAGGAGAGGAGAGGTAAGGAGAAGAGAGGAGAGGAGAGGAGACGAGAGAGGGGGTAAAGAAAGGGGAAAGAGAAGAGAGGAGAAAGAAGGGGGAAGGGTAGCAGAGAGGGAAGAGAAGAAGGAGAGGAGGAGAAGGAGAAGAGGAGGAAGAGAGGAGAGGAGAGAGGGGAAGGGAGAGGAAGAGAAGAAAGGAGAGAGGGGAGGGGAGAAGAAAGGGGAGGGGAAGGGAGGAGAGGAGAGGAGAGTAGAGAGAGGAGGGGAGAAGAGAGGGGAAGGGAGAGGAGAGGAGAGAGGGGAGGGGAAGTAGGGGAGGGGAGGGTAGTGGAGAGGAGGGGAAGAGAGAAAAGAGGAGAGGAGACAGGAGGGGAGTGGGGGGGAAGGGAGAAGAGGAAAAGAGAGACAAGGAAAAGAAAAGAGAGTGAGGAGTGGAGGGGAGGAGAGGAGAGGAACCATCCTGGCAGTTCATCACAATAGGTGAACTAGAATACTCTCAGTTCGTGTGGATGGGTGCACACCAGAATAAGGGTTTGCACCCACAGCACTGGAAAGGGACACCTCCTTGCCTCTTGGTGGTACTTCAACAGTCTGGAGAAGGGAGGGAGGCTAGCACAATTGCTGCTTTGCTAGAGTGCTTTGTAGTCACCAAACAACTTCAACTGTGTCATTTGACCCTCTCAGAGTCTGGTTGTTGTGTTTGCATGTAGAGGTGGTATGATGTAAAGACCACTGGACTGGGAATCTGGAGGAATCTTGAATTGAAGCTCTCTGACATTAGTCTTTTGACTAAGGGCAATTCACAAAACTTTTCAGAGCTTCAGTGTTCTCACCCATACTAATACTAGTTATATCAACTTCACTGGGCTGTTGTAAGGATCTGGTGTATGTAGAGTGCTATATAAATGCCTGCTCTCAGTTTCTGTGTAACTAACTGTGTAGTTTACAGTTTACAAAGGGCTTTCCATCCATCATTTCATAGGATCACAGAATCCCAGAGTTGGACAGGACCTCAGTGACCACCTGCCTGGTCCAGCCAATAAAGTCCCTGAAAGAAAACTCAGCTCTTAACATGCCAGCAAGTGGTCAGCTGGCCTCTGCTCGAAGACTTCCAGTAAAGGGAGCCATTCCTCTTGTTCATCCACAAACATGGATCAGCGCTTTCCACTTTTGGACAATGTTAATGGTTAGGACATATTTCTTCCCAGCCTGGCTCCTGACCTTTTTTGGACTTCAGACCCATCCCCTCTCTACTACTGGCTCATCCTGGAGCTTCTCTCAGCACCTGGGGCTTCCCTACCCTGGAACAGCCTTCACCCCCATGACCCACTCACTATGAAATATCCTCCTCTCCGCTCCATGTGATATTTCTCACTTCCACAGGTGAGTTCCTCCTGGAGGAAGCCTCTATTTTGTGGAGGAACTGAGGCTGACTTGCCTTCATTTTCCTCCCAGCTCTATTCCTGACTTCCAGATTTCTAAACCACTCCTCCAGGTAGCATACCTTCATTCCACACCATTCTGGCACCCTTTCCCAAAGAGAATGTAAGCTCAGTGAAAGTGGGGACAGTCTAAAGCTGGAATTACAAATACAAAAAAGAAAGATCATCCTCACCCTCAGGGAACTTACTATCTAATGGAGGAAGATTATGTACCAAAGAAAGCTTAAGGGGTGGGGAGAAGAGGAAGTAGAGGGACAATGGAAAAGTCCATTGTTGAGGGCAACCTGGTGAGAAATAAAGCCATGGAAGCTGGCCTGTGTGCCCTCCTTAAATAGAGGTTCTGGGAGGAACTCTCTGCTCTCTGATAAGAGGGCCCTCAGAGGCAGAGAATATGGATGAGGTGTGAGTTCCAGGGCTGCTGGGATCTTACAAGATGAAAAAATTTCTGGAGCATGATGGAGAAGTCCAAAGGAGGCCAGCTGTATGGAAAACTCACAGAGCAAAGAAGTAGGTCTCTTGGATTAAAACAGGTATATATGATCTCCATTCATGTACATGTATGTATGTTCAGCTCAATTCAGTAATTTTTTGGTCACATCTGACTTTTTGTGACTCCATTTGGGGTTTTCTTGGCAAAGATACTGCAATGGTTTGCTGTTTCTTTCTCCAGCTCATTTTACAGATGGTAGAACTGAGGCCAACAGGGTTGAGTGACTTGCTCAGGATCACCCAGCTTGTAAGCGTCTAAGGCCAATTTGGACTCAGGAGGATGAGTCTTCCTGACTCCAGGCCTGGTGCTCTATCCACTGAGCCACCTAGCTGCCCCTATGTGCATATATATTTATATATTCATGCATTCATTTATTTGTTGCTCTGTTTCCAACCCTGAGCTCCCGGAGGAAGAAAAGATTCCACCTTCTACTAGTTCATTCCAAACCAGTTCTTAAACTACCATCACTCTGTTGTGAGATTGACTGGAAGGAGCAGTCCTCCTCTTCATCTTTGGCCAGGAAAGGACAGGCCTGCAAAGGGTGTGTTAGGATAGCAACCTGCCTTCCCTTCCCAGACTCACAAGCACTTGAGCTGAAAGGGACCCCAGCGGCATCTATTCCAATTTACACCCAAAGGAATTCCATCTACAACAGACTCCACACTGTTTGCTTCAACCTCACTTTAAGACAGCCAATGTGGCAGAATTTAGTCCCTCTTAAGGTAGCGCATTCCATTTCTACCTGCACATCATTGGGCAGCTAGGTGGTACCATAGTGCATAGAGCTTCAGGCTTGGAGTCAGGAAGACCTGAGTTCAAATCTAGTCTCAGACACTTGCCTCAGTTTCTTCATCTGTAAAATGAGCTGGAGAAGGAAATGGCAAATCGCTCCAGTATCTTTGCCAAGAAAATCCCAAATGGGGTCACAAATTGTGGAACATGACTGAAATGACTGAATAATAAAAATCACTGGGAAGCATCTCCTGACTTTAAGCCTAAATCTGCCTCTTTTAAACTTCTCCCCTTCGAGTAGTTGGAGACAACTGCTTGTTTGTTGCTGATTTTCCTCTTCTCCAGGTGAAATATCTCCAATTCCTTCAACAGATCCTTGTATAATGTGGACTCAAGGCCCTTCACAGCTCTAATTGTCCTCCTCTGGAATCTTCCCAGATTCTCAATGTCCTTTCTACAATGCAATGCCCAGAATCAAACACAACACTCCCTCCACTCCCTCCAGCTATGCCCTGACCAGGGCAAAATAAAACTCGTCCACCTCTCTGTGCCTCCCTCCCATCCCCCACTGTGGGATTTACTGAGCAGATCACCCATCTCAGACAGATGAGCAAACTGCTGACCCAGAGAAGGGATGGGACCTGCCCAAGGTCACCCAGGTAGTAAGCAGAAAAAACAAAATTTAAAGTCAAGGCATCTCACTTCAAATCCTGCTCTCATTCTAGTGCCCTGCTGTCCCCACCAAGTCTCAACCAGATTTGATTCCTGCTGCTCAGGAGAGGTTGATTGGGAGACTAGAGTCTCAAGGATATCATCTTTTGGATTAGAAACCTGGCCTAAGGATCCCTCTCCCTTAGCTTCCTTCTTTCAATTAACTGGTCAGCCCATCCTAATTATAGTGTGTGTGTGTGTGTGTGTGTGTGTATGTGCATATGTGTGTGTGTGTGTTAAACTACCATACCCAATTTATAGCCTAATTAGCCTTACCTTGTTTGTTTAATGGAGCTTAGATAATGGTTCTAGTGATCTTGATGAAACATTACAGGGATATTATACTTTTCACTTTGTGATTTGTTATTTTCATATTAATGTTGTAGAACCTCAAGTTTCTAATCATAAAGTCACAAATTTAATTGATATGAAACTTGCTGTGGCCTGCAGTGTGCACTTGAGTCAGGCTGGTGCAGCTTGAAGGAGCACGGTTAAATAAAGCTCAGACCAAGGGGGTACCCAGCAGCCAGGGGCCACTAGGGCTGTGCCCAAAGTAGTTGATTCGACTAACTGAATTATGCTGCCATCTTGGTACAATAAAATACTGAGTAAACACACTCTACACGTTTTTGTCATAGCCTTGGAATTCAAGGCACTTTACAAAGAATCGGGCAGCTGTGGAAAAGGCATACTGTATTTGGAATCAGAAAATTTAGGATTGAGTTCTAGCTGGGCCATCCATTAGCTGTGTGACCTTGGATAATCCCTTACCTCCTCTGGGACTCAGTTCTTTCATCTATAAAGTCAGGGGATTGGAATCCATTACCTCTTATCTGTGGTTCTATGACCCTCTGATACTAATCCAAGAAAAATAGAAGCAGTGTAATGCAGAGAAGATGACCAAAATTGGGGTCAGAGGACCTGTGTTTGAATCCCCCAACTCTGCCACTTACTACCTAAGTAACCTTGGGGACATCATTTAATAGCTCTGGCAAGGGTGTAGTAGAGTTAGCTTGTGCAGGCTCCAGAGTGAGCCTAATTTTTCAATTTTCATTGTGAGCATTTACACTTTGGAGAGGCAAGCGCTATAAATCAGTGCTTGTATTGTTTTCTCAATTGTCTAGACTTAAGAAAGTGATAGAGAACACGGTGATGATGCAGACTAAATTTAAAAGCATGTCCACTGCCTGGCATTCAAAGCCCCTCCTAAGCCAGCCCCTCTCCACCTTCTTCCACCTTAACCCCCAAACTCTCCTATCCAGTGTCTGTTTGTACATGAGCAGGACACTTCCGTCTCTACTCTCTGGATGTTTTTTTCTGACTGTCCTGCATGCTAACTCCTCCTCATCTTGGCCAACTGGCATCCCTGGCATTCTTCAAGTGCCAACTAAAACCTTCTATAATTAACCTTCCCCAGCCCCTCCAAATTCTAGCGCCTTCTCTCCATTAATTGTTTTTATTTATCCTGTGTAGAGCTTGTTTGTATGTACTTGTTTGCTGGTTGGCTCTCCCATTAGATTGTGAGCTCCCTGAAGGCAGGGCTGTCTTAGGTCTCTTTTTGTAACCCAGTGTTTGGCACAGTCCCTGACACATGTTGTTGCTCTGTCATGTCCCACTCTTTGTGATCCCATGGACTATAGCCCACCAATACTGTCTACGGGATTTTCTTGGCAAGAATACTGGAGTGGTTTGTCATTTCCTAACCCAGTGGTAAGGCAAACAGAGGTTAAGTGACTTGCCCAGGGTCACACAGCTAACAAGTGTCTGAGGCCAAATTTGAACTCAGGTCTTCCTTACTCCAGGCTCAGAGCTCTGTCCACTGAGCCACTTAACTGCCTTTCCTGACAGTTAATAATAGTAGGCAGCTAATAAATAATAAATAATAGTAGGCAGTTAATAAATGTTTACCGACAGGACTAGAGAGCTGGCTGTCAAAAAATTGGCTAACTTTTTTCTTTTTTCTGTGAAGTGAGGCTCACAGAATCACAGAATTGCCAAGCTGGAAGGGACCTCTGTGGCCATCTAGTTCAACTGATACATGGAAGGAAGCCCCACTATAATATACCCAATATGTGCTTGTTCATCTTGTACTTGAAGACTCAGAAGAAGGGAAAGCCATCACCTCTCAGGGCAGTTCTAGTAGTTAGGAAGAATTCTATGAGATCAAGCCCAAAGTGGCCTCTGGAGAGTTCCATGCCCTGCTCCTGGTTCTGCCCTCTGGGGCCAGGTTCTGTCTTCTGAGAAAGATTAGACCAAATGGCATAGCCCTAAATTCAACAAATTCAACACTCATCCAATGCCTACTACAGACAGCCCACTGTGCTAGTTGCTATGGATACAAAGACAGAAGTAAAATTATCTGCACCCTCAAGGAATGTTGGGGAGTATACACCACGGACAAAGACAAGTGAATGCCATATATATGTACACATACATATGTTTCTGTATGTATACGTACAAAGTCACAATATTTTCAAGAAGGAATGATCGCTGCAATTGGAGGTCATCCAAGGCAGAAAGAAACTAAAGATGCTACGAGGCAGAGGCGAGGAAGGACCACATGCTAGTCATGGCAGCGGCCTAAGCCAAGGCATGAAGATGGAGATGAGCGTCTTCTATGGAGAACAGCTAATAGGCCGAGTTGACTGGAACGGAGAGTCTATGAAGGAGAGTAATCACAATATGGCTTCCACTTAGTAAAAGGAAGGGTAGAGGGGAATCATATGAAGGAGTTTCAATGCCAGACTGAGCATTTAGGATTTCTCCTAGAAGCAATAAGGCAGGGGTGGGGAATCTGCAGCCTCAAGGTCATATGTGGCCCTCTAGGTCCTCAAGTGTGGCCTCAAGGCTGCAATAGGGTATCCCTGGAGACTTTTGAGATGGAAGTCATGTGTTAAATCTATGATTCATATAATCAGGAAACACTGGGAAATGCTCCAGTTGTTACATCCTTTCTCCTCTTTCTCCTACCCCCTTGAGATGGCTCTGCCCTTAGGTCCTGCCCTTCTGATTAGTGACTCTCTAACCCAGACTGCCTTTTTATGAGGCACATCAGTCATGCTCAATTCACTCTCCAGGCTTTGCTTCCTCTCCAGTTGCCTTGCCAGTTCCTAGATACTCTCTCCTCTCTCATCCCTGTTCCTACTTAATGTGTTGTGTTCACCTTTTAGAATAGAAACCCCTTGAGGGTAGGAATGGTCTTGTTTATTTTTGTTTGCTTAGAACTTAGCATAATGCCTGGCACATAGTAAGAACTTAATAAGCACTCTGTCGGTCTATCTATCTACGTATCTATCTATCTACCAACTTACCTATCTATGTGCATGCTGGATTTAAAAAAAAAATCATCATTATAATTCACATGCTTCATTTCAAAGCCTGAAAGCTGAGATCCTTAGAATCCGCCATGGGGACATTTGAGAATTAGACTTTGACAATACAAAGACTGGGGACATAATGAGCTTCTAGCTGGAATCACATCCCTTTTTTGGAATATTCTCTCTCCTTAATCAATACGGGCACTATATTACTCGGTGAGTTTACCCCAGCCAAATTAACCGGCAGGCAAAATCCCCATATTTCAAGGACAAAATGTAAATTTCAAATTCCATTAGGCATTTCCCTGGAATCAAGGGTCAACCCAGTTAAAATTGCCTCTAATTGGCACCCATTCCGACAATCTGTTAGATCCCCTTACCTGAATCCCCGAAGTCCGCGTGAAGGTGTGAAATCCTTTTCCATCTTTGAAAATATAAAGACATAATTTCCCAGAGGATCCTTTTGGACCAAATGTAGCTGATTGGCAGGCACAGGGAGATGAGGCTTACTTTGAGAAAGATATGATTCCCTGTCCTGAGTGCTCTCAAAGGTCTCGGTGGTTTGCAAAAGAAGAGAATATTGCTGCAATTGATCATTTGAATACAGTTTCCTTTTTAAAGCCATTCTTGCTGGTTCAGCTCTTTCTTTCGTAGCAGTACTTTCTGGGACTGACTGGGAGGTCATTTTACCCTTCCCTCTAGATGGTTCAAATACCTTTGGCTAAAGCTGTTAAAAATGTGCTTTAGAAAGGGTACAAGGCAGCATGATTGATCAGCCTTGGGAAGGCAAACACTGGATTAAATGCAAACATTTTTCATAGACTTCCTCTAAAGCAGGGGTTCTTAACCTTTTTTGGGGGGATGAGGGACCCCTTGGACAGGGTCTGATGAAGCCTGTGGACTTCCTTCCCAGAATCTGGGTTTTAAATGCATAAAATAAAATACATAGGATTACAAAGAAAAATGATCGCATTGAAATATAATTGTAAAAACATATGAAATAGAACAAAAACCAAGTTCACAGTCCCTAGGTTAAGAGGCTCTGCTCCAAATATTCAACTTGTATGAAATTAGAGATTGTATTTTACACAGTTATCTCTTCTTGTAAAAACTAATATGAAGAAATAGCGAGGTAGCTAGTGTGCACAGGCAGTTCAGTTCAACAGGCATAGTACCCTCCTCTGACCTGCTTTGGGTCAGGTACTAGGCTAGACCTGGGAAAAGGAAAAAAAACTAAAATGGAAACAGCTCCTGCCCTCAAAGAGCTTCTATTTTGCCCGGAAACCACCAAAGGATGAATAATAGTGTTGGAAAGGCCTTCAGAGGTCATTGGGTTGAACTGGACTTGAGTAGGAATTTTCTCTATAAGAGGTCAACCAGCATCCACTTGAAGACTTCCAGAGATGGGGAAGGAAAGCTACCCCTCTGCTGAGGCAGCCCATTTCCACTTTTCTGTGTTTTAAGTCTAGTTTTGATACCTAGTAGCAAGGGAAGCCTGAATAAGTCCTTATGCCTCTCTGTGCCTCAGTCTTCCCATGTGAAAATGGGAATACTTTTATCTACCTTGCCGATGAGGCAATATCTGGGAAAGTGCTTTAATATCACTGAGCTGGAAGGGACCTAATAGGCAGATTTTACAGATGGAGAAAACAGAGATCTAAGGAGATGAAGTGATTTGCCCATCATTATGGGGTTAATAAGTGTCAGGGGCAGGGTTTGATTGTTCTGATTCCTGAGCCAGGGTTCCTTCCACTGTCCTAAAAATGACCTTCATCTCCTAGTCTACCACTTTGATGTCTCATTCTGCAGTAAAGGCTCTGAGGTCTTGAACTCAGTCTCTGGTAGGTCCCTTCTGTATTTTCCATCCATTCCTAGGAATTCATCAGGGTACTCCCTGGGTGGAAATTCCCTCCCTTGATGCATCCTGGCAACTTAAATTTTTAGAGGGCTTTCTGAGAGTACTGAGAAGCATTATAAGATTTCAGATTTAGATATGGAAAGGACCTTTGAAATCATTCAGAGCACAACGCCTGGTACATGGTAGGCACTTAATAAATGTTTATTGATTGATCACTCTAGTCCAAACCCATCACTTTACAGATGAGAAAACAGAGGCCTAGGTAGGTTAAATAACCTCCCCAAAGTCACAAAACTAGTTAGTTCTTGAGGCAGGATTGGAACTCAGGGCTTCCTCATGGCAGCTCCAACTCCAATGCCACTCCACCCTTTCATTTTTGTTCAGTTGTTTCAGTTGTGTCCAACTCTTTGTGGCCCCATTTAGGACTTTCTTGGCAAAGACACTGGAGTGGTTTGCCATTTCCTTCTCCAGCTCATTTTACAGATGAGGAAACTGAGGCAAACAGGGCTAAGTGACTTGTCCAGGGTCAGACAGCTAGCAAATGTCTGAGGTCACATTTGAACTCAGGTCTTCCTGACTCCAACCCTGGTGCTCTGTATATTATGCTAGCTGGTTGCCCCACTATGCTATCCTGTCCCTTAGTAGTTTTCTAAATAAAAAGGCTTAGCCTCTAGACTAGATGACAGGTACAGGATCATCATAAGATCACTGTGGCTACTATGGAGAGATTCTCTGTCATACAGTTGTCTGCCAGGCAGGGGATGAATTTTCTGTTTGTGACCACTTATTCTCCAAGTGGGATGGCCCACCTTGGGGCTTAGTGGATTTCTGGAGCCTTCAGACAAAAACAAAAACAAAACTGATGTAACTTGTTATGATCCACATTGGTGGAGGAAAGACCCAAACTCAAGAAATCCCAGTTTTTAAAGTTTCAAGGAAATGCTTACTGACTCATGGAAGATTACTCTAGGAAAAGGAGGTGTTGCCATATTTCTTCTTCCCATCTTTGGGATGAAGGCAAGGTTTCATAATGGGTTGAGTGTGGGCCTTGGAATCCAGGGAGCTGGGATCACATCATTCTTCAGACTTGTTGGTTCATCAAAGCTTGACTTAAGTGAGGCTTACTATGCAAAGCCTATCCTGACCCTCCTCTCCCCTGGTTGCTGGTGTCCTCCCCTTCTGTGCTCCCTCACAGGAAATTCCTTGGAATATCTTTTGTATTTGCTTTTCTGTGTCTGCGCTGTTTTCTTTTCCAATAGAATGTAATTTCCTGGACAACAGGGACTTTTCTTTTTGTCTTCATATCCCCCAATTCTAAGACCAGTGCCTTACACATAGTAGGTTTTTCATAAATGCTTATTGAATGTCTTGATTCTGCATCCACATTGCCTGACATGTGTTGTTGTTCAGTCGTGTCCTACTGTTTGTTATCCTGTGGACCATAGCACACCCCTATTGTCCAAGGGTTTTTCTTGGCAAAGATACTGGTTTGCTATTTCCTTTTTCAGTGACTTACCCAGGGTCACATAGCTAGTAAACGTCTGAGACCCCATTTGAACTCTAGAAGATGAGACTTCTTTACTCCAGGCCTGACAATCTGTCCATTGCACCACCTAGCTCTCCCACCAAAAAGTGTGGTTTCCCTGATTATCCCTTTTAATTAGGTCTATTTTTGCTTTTGTTTTGCCTAAGATCATAATTGCTTTTTGTTCAGTTGTGACCTCATTTGGGGTTTTCTTGGCAAAGATACTGGAGTGGTTTGCCATTTCCTTCTCCAGCGCATTTTACAGATGAGGAGACCAAGGCAAACAGGGTTAAGTGACTTGCCCAGGGTCACACAGTTAGTAAGTGTCTGAGGCTGGATTTTTAAGCCTTCCTGATTCCAGGCACAGCACGCTATCCTCTGCACCACCTAACTGCCCCGCCATATGACCCATACCTGAAAATAATTCCTTCTTTTCAGGGTCGTCGGTAGGAAAGTGATCTCCAAAGCTTACGACGCTATGTAGGCCTGAGTTATTATTATTCATTGTCAGGAGGTAATAAATGTAATTTGAGATGTACGTTCGACCTAGCACAGATTTAGAAGGTTCCCTGTTGTCTTTTCAAGACTCAGATGGGATGAATTTGTATCCATGAGCTTTCCTTAAGGTATGGGTTAATTGAAGCCACTAATCTTAAAAAAAAAAAAAAAGTCTCCAACCCCCCACCCTCATGCTTCCACGGCTCAATGAGCATTTCACCTGTTTTTTGATTAAAACCATATGTAACCATGAAGCTTACATGTCTCATAGTGGGAAACTACAACTGAATCCATCCAGTCAGTTCCGGAACAGATTTAGCTCACTCCCTGCTTGGGAAACTCTCAAAGGGCTTTTATGAACTTGTCCCCAGATTTCTGAACCATAGGAAAACTCTCAAGC
Source organism: Trichosurus vulpecula (assembly GCF_011100635.1). NCBI lineage: Eukaryota > Metazoa > Chordata > Mammalia > Diprotodontia > Phalangeridae > Trichosurus > Trichosurus vulpecula. The sequence continues at coordinate 169,105,447 of NC_050581.1, forward strand.
CAGGCTGGCTCACCCAGCACAACAGTCCGTCCTCTCTGGTCCCAAGGGTGCCTCACACGTTAGTACCACTCCTGGCTGACCTGTCCCTGGGCAAATCCATTCCTCCTCCTCCTCCCTCTCCCCACCCCTTCCTGCCCTCGTGGGTTCCACGTCTCCCCTTTCCTCTGCCTAATCCCAGGGTAGGATATGAATGGGCTAGACTTGTCAGGATCGCTGGCATTTCTAGGGAAAGCTGGGAGTGCTAGAACCTCACTGTTTTCTTTCATAGCAAATGACAAGTGAATCATACTTTTTGCAAAGCCTCTTAGAGAGGCTGAATTCTATAACTTGCTCATGTCAGCAGAGCACAGATTGAAACATGACTATAATAAAATGAAAGACAGTTACCTAAGCACCTGATTACACAGGGAAAAATATTTGGTTTCAGCACATATTTCAGGTCCTGCACTCAGGGGTAATCTTGAAGGACCTTCACTGTATAAATTAGAGAAATATATTGTCAGTCCCTTCCCTAGTCCAACAAAGAGACCAACAAAGCGGGGCCCTGTTGATGGTGGGGAAAATCTCTCAAGGATAGGATCCTAGAATAATTTTTTTAAAAACCCAATAAAAAATATGCTCGATTTAAAAATCTGCTGTATTCTGTAAAGTCAATCAGTGATCGAAAGCTTAGTGCTGGATAAGACCTTAGATCCTCTCAGCAAGCTGAGGCCCAAACAGATTTCAGTGACTATCCCACAGCCACAAAACTAATGAGTAGTAGAGGGAGGATTTGAATCCAGTACCCCTGCACATAGGCAGCTCCTTGCATGGAAGGGAGTGGATGGTGGTTACCACACCACTTAGAGAGCCCTGAATTATCTCAGACCAGTCCTCAGCAAAAATTTTGTGTTAACCACGGGCTGTCTTGAGCCAGGCATTCCCCCTTCCCCGGCTTAATTTTATTCTCAAGAGGATCTTAAGGGGAATTTAATCCATATGCTTTGGATTCCCGAGCTCATCAAAATGCAGTTTTCCAAGAGCTGTTTGATCGCCAAGATGTCATACGAATGTCTTTTCTTTTTCTTCCCCCTCCTCTTTCTTGTGAGGGAGGGAGGGTGGAAAAGGAACATGCTGTTTGCCAAGAGAAAATGAACTCCAAACCTGAAGAGTTTTAGTCTGCTTCGAAACATGAGGTCTAAGACGTCGAGGTGAATTGCTGCTTGGCCAGAGGCCTTGAGTATGTTTTTTGTCTGATGACAGTTTTCCTAAGCCTGGATACATCCCTTACTCAAAGCTCAAGAGAGTAGGAACTCACCCTTCCAATTTCCTGTCCCAGGTCCAAATGACCCTCTGCATCATAGCAGCTCTGAAGCCTTCTTCGGAACATGTTTCTTGGGCGGGTGCACATTTTTGTTATTCAGTTAAGGTTCACAGGTTAGAGTATTGTGTCCATTGATACACTTGGGTTAGAGTTAGGATTAGGGTAAAAGTATCACCATATTTTCTAGGTCTTTCGAGTGACTCCCTTTTCCCAGCCTGATTTTCACCCTTCCTTCTAGTCCAAAAGCTTTCCCTTTCTCTTTAGTGTTGTTGTAACATTTATTAAATGCCTATTATGTGCAAGGTATTGTGTGTGGCACCAGGGGATACAAAGATAAAAGTGGCAATCCTTGCCTTGCCTTCAATGAGCTCATGTTTATTTGACTGTGAAAAAATAAAATAACCTAGGCACCAACCTTGACTTTGTTTGGGGGTCTCTATTTTGTATGGGAGAAGAAATAGCGTACGGCATAATGAGCTGCCAGTTTGGCCAATTCTTTCAATCAAGGAGCTGGAGGTGCACAGTGGCCACACCCCAGTAAACCATCTTGGCACATGTTAAGGGTAACCGACAGGTCTCACACCCATTGGTGAGTTAGGGGGATGTCTACCTCAAGCATGTCAAGAGTTCCACGCTACCCCCCCCCCCCGCCCCCACCCCCTGGTGGAATGAGTAGATGAGAACTATTTGTTCCAATGGCCATCAAGGTGCTGGAAGCAGGTGCTGCGGAGAGCTGAGGTGGTCAGACATCAAAGACGCCAAAGTCATCCCCTGCATCCTGGGTCATCATCATCTTGACTTATGTCTTGCCACCGGACTCTGGAAAAGAGAGTGAGGCCGATGACTTTGTGCAGCTCTGGTTCACTTAAATCTAATTCATGCACAAGTCAAGATATCATCCAAGCCTATCATTGGTCCTCTATGAAAACAAAGGATGAACAAACATGGTGTTGTATTTCAAAAGCAAGTGAAAATTCGAATTCAAGGGGAGCTTTGTCTTCACTGATCTGCTTTTATTTTATACATCACCGAATCTTATTCCAAGACTTCATTGTGACAAAAAGGGGCACCCGAGGTCTCCAATGCCATGCCAGCTGATAACAAACCTTGGGGATTTCTAACAAGCTAGGAGAACTTTGAATATGGGCTCAGTAGTGGATTGCAGATGTCTGTGGCTTTGCTGACCATCTTCCACCCTCACACTCCAAGGCTATTCTCCCAATGGGGGCCTCCAACTCCTGCCCTGGGACTCTGTGGTCCTGGTCAGTGAGAGCTCACCCTATCCAGTCAGTCCCAGACAACTGATCTGCTTCACCAACATCTTTCTTCCCTTCTTCCTCCTACCCCATTTCCATCCCTTTCTATCTCTTGCTATGGGAAATCAAATCAATATTATTATTGTTTCTAGAAGAGGCACTGCCCTATGGTTCAACTCACCATCCCTGTGACTTTCCAGACCAGAATTCCCTTTCTGGCCACCGTATGTTATGCCCCCACTAGAAAATATATATATATATATATATATATATATATATATATATATATATATATATTTTATATATAAAATATATATATATTCCCTTACTCTAAGGAGAGTAGAGAAAGAGAAAAAGGTCCTATATGTACAAAAATATTTATTTTAAGCTTTTTGTAAAGGAAGTCAAGTCAACAAACATTTCTGAAGTGACTACTATGTGCCAATTACTATGCTAAGTTCTGGGGATACTAGAAAAGGCCAAAAAAAAAAACCCCACCCCAAACCCAGGCCCTGCCCTCAAGGAGTATGCAGTCTAACAGATGGGACAATATGCAAACAACTGCATGTAAATAAGATATATTAGGGATAATCTCAGAGTTAAGGCACTAAGATTAAGGAGGATTGAGAAAGGTTTCTTTTGGAAGGTGGAACTTTAGCTGAGGCTTGAAGGAAGCCAGGAGGTAAGATGAGGAGAGAGAGCATTCCAGGCATGGGGGATAGGCAGTGAAAGTTCTTGGAGTCAGGAGATGAAGAATACTGTGGGAGGAACAGCAAGGAAGCCAGTGTCACTGGACTGTAATGAGGCAAGTAAGGCATTAGAAGACTGGAAAGGTAGGAAGCAGCCAGGCAATGAAGGGTTTTAAAAGCAAAGCAGAGGATTTTATATTTGATCCTGGAAGTGATAGGGAGCTACTGTACTTGATTGAATGGGTGTTGACGTGGTCATACTTATAAACTCGACAGCCGCTGGAATGGGGAGAGACTTATGGCAGGGAGACCAAGCTGCAGGCTATTGCAATAGTCCAAGTGCGAGGTGATGATGTGATAAGGTGATGACCAGGGTGGTGACAGTGTCAGAGGACAGAAGGGAGCATATAGGAGAGATGTTATGGAGGTAGAAGTGACAGGGTTTGGCAACTGACTGGATGTGGGGTGTGAGAGAGAGTGAGGAGTTGAGGATGACCCCTATAAGACTGGGAAGATGGTGGTGCCCTCGATGATAATGGGAAAGTTTGGAAGAGGAGAAGGTTTTGGGGAAAAGATAACAAGTTCAGTTTTGGACATGTTGGATTTAAGATGTCTACGAGGCATAGAGTTTAAGATGTCCAACAGGTAGTTGGAGTTACAAAAATGGAGGTCAGGAAAGAAGTTAGGGCTGGACAAATAGATCTGCGAATCATCTGCACAGATGATTGTTAATTGAATGTTAATTGAATCCACAGGAGCTGATGAGATCACCCACCAAATTGACCTTAATTTGGGCTGGGCCCTATGGATCAATCCCCCCATGAGTGAATAGGACTGACCTGGATGAAGATCCAGCAAAGAAGACTTAGAAGAATCAATCAAACAGACAGAAAAGGAGCCAGGAGAGAGAGCAGTGTCATGTGAACCTAAAGAGAGAGAGTGATCAATGGTGTCAAAGGCTAGACAGAGGCAAAGAAGGACAATGATTGAGAAAAGACCATTAGATTTGGTAATTGAGAGATCATTAGTAATTTAGAGAGAGCATTTCCCGCTGAAGGTAAGAAGCCAGATCTTAGAAAGTTAAAAAGAAGGTGAGAGAGAAAGAAGTGAAGGCATCTATTGTAGACAATTTTCTCATAGAATTAAGCCAAGTAAGGAAGGATAGAGATGGGATGATAGCTAGTGGGGATGGATAGATCTAATGGGAGTCTTTTCAGACTGGGGAAGACACGGACATATTTGTTCAGTTGTTTCAATCATGTCCAAGTCTTTGTGACCCCATTTACGGTTTTCTTGACAAAGATACTGGAGTGGTTTGTCATTTTCTTTTCCACCTCATTTTACAGATGAGGAAACTAAAGCAAACAGGGTTAAGTGACTTGCCCATGGTCATACAACTAGTAGGTGTCTGAGGCCAGATTTGAACTCAGGTCTGGCACTCTATCCACTAGCTGCTGAGATATATTTCTAAGCAGTAGGAAAATAGCCAATAGATAAGAAGAAATTGAAGGTAATGGTGAGAGTTGCGATGAGAGAGGGGCACAATCTGCCAGAGAAAATAGATCAAAGGGGAACACTTGCTCATGTAGATGGGCCTTCCTTGGCAAGGAGAAGGGCCACTTCATGTGAGTCAAGGGTGAAACATCGGTATGATTTGAGAATAGAAAGAAGAGGAGAGACTAGGGAGCTCTTAGTGAATGAACTAGAAACTAAGAGGTTGCTCATCAATTGGGGGATGGCTGAACACAGTGTGATATAGGAATGTGATATGATAATAGACTTTAAGAAAAAAAAGGAAGAGACAGTCTCAAAGAGCCTCAGAAGACTTGTATGAACTGATGCAGAGTGAAGTGTTCAGAACCAGGAGGATAATTTATAGAATTATAATTACTATATTATTATAATTGTTATATAATTTATAACATTAATACTGTAAAAAGAAACAACTTTGAAAGACTTTAGAGCTGTGATCGGTTCAATGATCAATCATTATAACTATGCAGAGACATAACACATTTTTTTTTCTTGCCAGGGCCAACAGAAGAACTTATTTTGCTTTACTGTGCTTCTTTGTTACAAAGTTTTTGTTTTTGTTTTTGTTTTTTTTTTAGGGAGGGAGAAGAGAGAGGAGAGAAAATACACTTGATAATTTAAAAAATATTCTTAAAAAAAGTAAGCTGCTTGAGGGCAGTGACTAGTTTGCTGTGGTTTGTCATTCTCAAAGAGGACCAAATGATATCACTGTGTGGGAGTCAAGGTACAGTGTATCCAACTGTGACTGATCAGACCAATACAAGCTGGGAAGGCTCTACCACAGGTCAGGCACAAATAGTCCATGTGAACATTTGGGGTGGATTCTCTAAATTTGCACATCTCAAGTTTCTTTTGAGCTATTTCAATTCTGCTTTGTCCATAGAGCACAGTGCCTTCTCTGATGAGGTCATGGCATGCTGGGCAGTCCTGTGCCAATGTCTCTCATGTCATGCAATCAATTGCAAAGTTCTTAAGAGAGACCCTGAGAGTGTCCTTGTATCACTTTTTCTGACTATCATGTGAACACTTGTCCTGTGTGAGTTTTCCATAAAATTGTATTTTAGGCAAGTACACATTTGGCATTTGAACAATGTAGCCAGCCCATTAGAGCTATGCTCTCTACAACAGAATTTGAATGCCTTGCAGTTTAGTTCAAAAAATAACTTCAATGTTTCTTATCTTATCCTGCCAGATGATCTTCAGAATCTTCCTAAGATAATTCGAATGGAAGTGATTCAGTTTCCTGGCATAGTGCTGGTATACTGTCAAGGTTCCACAGGCACACAACAATGAGGTCAGCACAAAGGCTCTGGTAGACCTTCAATTTGGTAGTCAGTCAAATATCTCTTCTCTCTCATTCTTTCCCACAGACCCTCTCAAACACTGAGCTAGCTCTGGCAATTCATGCATCAACCTCATTATCAACGTGTACATCCCTGGAAAGTATACTGCCAAAATAAGTGAACTTATCCACAGTATTTAAAACTTCTCTATTTGCTGTAACCGATGGTTCCACATGTGGATGGTATGATGATGGCTGATGCAGCACCTGTGTTTTCTTGGTGTTAATTGTTAGGCCAAAATTAGCACAAGCAGCAGAGAATCGATCTATTCTGTTTTATCTCAGCTTCAGAGGCTGCATTGAGTGCTCAATCATCTGCAAACAAAAAATCATGCACCAACGCTCCCTCCACTTTAGTCTTGGCTTGTAGCCTTTTCAAGTTGAAGGATTTACCAACAGTACAGTAGTTGACCTTGAAATGGTGCTCATCCTTATTGAAGACATTTGACAACATAACTGAAAACATCATGCTAAAAAGCAAAGAACAAGCACACAGCCTTGTTTCACTCCATTGGTGACTGGGAAAGAGGGAAAGCATTGTCCATTATCCAGAATCCAGGCAAGCATGTTGTGAAATTGACATTTAATGCTGATGAACTTCTCCAGGCAACCAAATTTTGACATAATTTTCCATAATCCCTCATGACTGACCGCATCAGAGGCCTTGGTGAGATTTACCAATGTTGTGTACAAACCTCTCTTTTGCTCTAAGCACCTTTCTTGGAGTTGTTGGGCAGCAAAAACCGTATCAACAGTTCTTCAACCCTTTCTGAAGCCACACTGGCTCTCAGGTAGATGACCATCTTCCATGTAAAGGATCAGCTTATTAAGGAGGACTCTGGCAAGAATCTTTCCAGTAGTGACTAAGAGAGAGACTCCCTTGAGATTGTCACAGGACAATCTATTTCCTTTACCTTTATAGAGATGCACAAGAGAGGTGTCCTTGAACTCCTGGAGGATAATCTCCTCTTGTCATATAACTTTGAAAATTTCAGTCAGCTTTTTTGTGTGAGTAATGCCCACCCTCACCTTGTAAATCTTAGCTGCAGTAGAATGAGCACCAGGTGCTTTGCCACAGGAGAGGAGCCCAATGGCATGCAAAACCTCTTCTTCAGGTAGAAATTTGTATAGAAAAAGGTTGAGGTAAACAGTCAGTGGTTTTAGTGTTGATTGATGACAGTCTGTTGAGAATACTATGGAAGTACTCAGCCCATCTCTCATGTCCTTATCCCTAATCAATGTGGCTTCATCAGCACTGAGTAGTTGAGATACACCATGTGCCTTTGGCCCATAAATAGCCTTCACGGCATCATAAAAAACACTTTGGATTGTTGTTATCAGCATAAAACTGAATTTCATCTGCCTTTTTACTGAGCCAAGAATACTGCATCTCTCTAAGCTTTGCTTGTACTTTACTTTTGATGGCGTTTAATGCTGTCTTCTTAGAGCTGGACGAACTATCCGGCTGACAAACCCCCTGGAGTTCTCATTTTTCGTTTGGCAGCTTCTGAATTTCCCCATTATTTTCATCAAACTAGTCTTGATGCTTGTGAGTGTTCTGACTCAGATGAGCAAATGCAGTGCTATACACCAAGTCTCTGAAAGCTGCCCACTCCTTTTCTGCATCACTGTTGCCAACTTTGTGTTGGCTCGACTTTCTCTCCAAGTTAGTGACAAAAACTGTTCCCACTCAAAGAAGTACTCTAAGCTGTTGACATTAAGTCTTCTGGTAGTCAGTCATTTTGCTTTGGGGCTGCTGCTTTTGTTGAATGAGAATATTTAGCTTGGAGAGGACAAGTCTCTGATCAGTCCAGCACTATGTGCCACATATTGCCTCCATCACTCTCACGTCCTGTCTGTCTCTTCTCCTTACAATCACATTGTCTATTAGATGCCAGTGTTTACTGCCGTGGTGCATCCACAAAGTTTTATTGTGTTTAGGTAAACAGAAGACAGTGTTGGTGATAAGAAGATCATGAGATGCACAAATCTTCAGTAGTAAGTGACCATTGCTGTTGCTATTTTCAACTCCATTCCTCCCAAGAACCCCTTGCCATGTCTGGTAGTCTGAGCCTACTCTGGCATTAAAGTCATCTAGAACTATAAGCTTGTCCTCTTTTGCCACATTGATTACAAGGGTCTCCATAAATTTTTTCTTGCACCTTATCAGGGTTCATCATGGTGGGAGCATATGCACTAATGATGGTGGCATGGTGCTTTCCTGCAAGTGGCAATCACATAGTAATGAATCTGTCATTCACTGCTTTTGGTAGGCATACAAGCTTGTTGACTAGACTAGTTTTGATTGCAAAACATACACCAGCTTCATGGCGCTCCCCTTCACTGTGACCACTCCAGAAAAATGTGTATCCAGCTCTGACTTCAGCAAGCTGGCCTTCATTTGGCAGCCTTGTTTTATTTAGGGCTGCTATTTGAGGTAATTCCTGCTGAGTTCCTTGCAACAAGAGCTGTTTGTCTTTCAGGTCTACTGGATTTTGTGTTGTCTGTAAGTGTGTACACATTCCATGTACTGATGGTGAGTGGAATCATCTTTGCAGAAGTTTTTGTACATATTTTTGTGTGTTTTGACCACAGGATGGGACCCCTGCCTGCCACAGAAATCAGGCCAGGGTTGGGTAAGCAGGCAATTTTTAGGGTACCTTTTGTAGCCCCTTCCTCACACCAGGAGGTGAGCAGTGCTGTCCTTAAAAGGCTGCTCAGACACCCAGGGGCTTGCTGAATCCCACTGCTGCTTCCAGTAGGAAGACTTATGTCCTGGGCCACCTGTGTGTAGGGTTATCACTACACCTCCTGGTGTATCTGTACCTGCTTCTTCTTCTCTTCCCTCTTACCACAGGACTTTGAGATAGGTAAAAATGGTAAAATGGGTATGGGTGACATCTTTTGATTTGTGAGTAAATTGTATTTAAATGAGGTAGAGTTGCACAAAGTTGTCAGCCTCACTCTCTCTTCCAGAATCATCACAGTCCAGTGGCAGGACAGAGTCAAGACAACTGGTGATGGCTCAAGATGCAGTGGATGACCTTGGTGTCTTTGATGTCTAACCAAGCTCTATGTGCTCCACAGAGCCTGCTTCAGCTGCCTTCATGCCTGTTGGAACAAATTACTCTCATCTGCTTATTCTACCAGGAGAAATCTTCACATGCTTGGGAGAGACACCCTATAACTCACCAACAGGTTTTAAAGCCCTGGGTTACCTTCAACCTGGTTTAGCCCATCTGCAGAAATGGTTTACCAGGGTGTGGCTGCTGCTCATGCTATAGCTTCTTGGAGTCATGGGTGAGAGTTAGGTGGATCAGGTAGGCACCAAAGGTGGAAAACAGCCCTGAAAAGAACTCAGCAGCCCTCACACCAGAGGTACTAGTCTTTCCTGAACACACCATACACCCCACATAAATTTCTATGTTTCTTGTGTATATGTATCTTCAGTACAGCACCATATACATGGTAAACAATGAATGTTTTTTCATTCATTCACCCTTATACATGTCAAATCCAAATCTTACTTCTCATTTACTTTACCTTTCCTCCAGTGTCAGGTAGAGATGTGGCACTCATCCTTGCTGAGACCACCCTTTTATACATGTGCCCAGAATTCCATGCCTGTCCATCTCCTCCAGGAATTTCTGCCTTCAGTGATTCCCCATCCCTCCTGACCTTCAATCTCTCTTTATACATGGGCTCCTTCAATACACCTAACAACATGTCTAGATCTCTTTTGTTCTTAAACACAAAAAAAACCCTTCACTTGACAGCCACGCTCTCAAACTAACTCCTGTCCTAAAGCCAATTGGTATGGAATTCTTTCCTTATTGAGGGCTCTGCCCCAAGTTAGGGGTGAGGCACACAGCTGGTGGGAAGTGAGAGCTTCAGTTTTCTGCCAGTCCCCTTTGGGACTCTCCAAGAGAAAGTCCCCTTTGAATGCTCTTTGGAGGACTCTCCAAACAAGAGTCTTCTTTGAGTATATGAGTGGTCCTGGCTTCCAGCCTCAAGAGAGAAGATGGAAGAAGCCAACTCTACTTCAGGTTGCTGAAGGAAAAGACTCTGTGAAGACAGAGGAAGAGTGAATGACCTCCATCTATTCCCACCTTGCTACTTGGAGAGGATTTTCCTTGGGTGAGATCCAGGACATTTTCTCTTGGTTGAGCTGCTCCCCACAGGAGAGCTCTTCATTCTATTATTGCCTAGTTTATATCCTCCTATTCATACCTTCTCTGATTTCCATTTTGATCTGAGTTGGATGAATGGACATCTTTGCTATTTGCTCTGCATGTGTATTGTGGAACTGGTATTAGATGGGGGAGGGTTAAGCCTTGGATATAGAGCTTGGGTCCCACTTCCTCTCAAAATGACAAATCAATCAAAATTAGATGGAACCAAATCATATCCCCTAGATGAACAATATTTAAGGGAACAGATAGATATCCCTCTAGACTGGTAATGCGTCTCCCTGAGGAGAGTGAAGTGGCCTCAGTCCTAACCTCCAGCTTCATTTCCTGGCAGGAATGAAAACCTCCTTGGAGAAGAGTGGAGGGAGATGAGGCCAGGGATGTCTAACCTGCCTCCCTTTGATCCATACACATCACAGGCCCTCAGCACAGATGAGCCTCTCTACACATGAGGACCACTCCCTCTCTTGCTAGATTATCATACTTTGTCTCCTCCCCTTTTGCAGCCAAACTCCTTGAAAAAGCTGTCTGTCTTTGTCAACTATATTCTCTCACATCTTGTTCACTACTCAGCCACTTGCCAGCTAGTTTCCCTTCCCATCACTCTACAGAAACTACTATTTCAAAGTTACAAATTATTTCAGAGTTGCTGAATCCAATGGCCTTACTTGATGTTCATTCTCCTTAATTTCTATGAAGTGTTTGATGCTGTTTCCTTCGGGATATTCTCTCCTCCCTTGGTTTTCATGACACTGACTGCTCGCTCCTGTTTTTCCTTCTACCCTGTCTCACTGACATGTCTCTGAGTGTCTCCTTTGCTGGATAATTATCCAATATCCTATGTCTTCCTCCCAAGCTAGTGTCTGTGCCCCAGGACCCTCTTCTCATCTTTCACTATATACTTTCTCTTTTGATAAAGTCATCCAGTCACAGAGGTTCAATTTGTCATCTCTATGCAAATGATTCCCAAATCTACATATCTAGCCTGCATCTCTCCTCTGAGTTCCAGGCACATCTCTCCAACCACTTTCTGGATGGCTCTGTGTGAATGTCCCATAGGTATCTCAAACCCAACATACCTAAAAAGAAACTCATTATCTTTCCCCAAAGTCAGTCTTCTCCCTAACTTCCCTCTTTTTCTACTGAGGACAAAAATCAATCCACCAATCAAAAAGCATTCATTAAACACCCACCATGTGCCAGAAGCTATGCCCAGCACTGGGGATTAAAGGGAAAAACCAAAGCCATCCCCATCCTTTTAGACACTCAGGTCTGGCACTTCATAGTCATACTTCTCTCTTCCCTTTCTCATCACCTATAATCAATCGGCTGCCAAGGTGTGTGGATTCCACCTCTATAACATTTCTTCATTGGTGCCCTTCTCTCCATTTATACAGCCTTTAGCTCAGGCGTCCAGTCACCTCTCATTTGGACTAATGAAAAAATCTCATATAGTGTCTCCCTTCCTCTAGTGTCTTTCCTCTCTAATCCAACCCCAACCCAGCTGCTAGAGAGATATTCCAAAAGTGCACATCTGTCAATCCACTGCTCCTAAACCTTTCATGGCTCCCTATTGCCTCTGGAATCAAATACAAATTTCTCTATTTAGTTTTTAAAGCTTTTTGTAACCTGCCTGGACTGATTACACATTGCGGCCCCTTTGCCCTCTGGGTTCCATCCAGTCGATGCTACCCACTCCCCTCCAAACATGATATTCCATTTCCCATTTCCAGGTACTTGCATAGGCTGAACCCTATGCCTGTAACGTGCTCCCCCCTCACTTCTACGGGTCTTTGTTGTTCAGTCATTTCAGTTTTGTCCAATTCTTTGTGACCCTATTTGGGATTTTTCTTTTGCTAAGATACTGGAGTGTTTTGCCATTTTCTTCTCCAGCTCATTTTATAGATAAAGAACTGAGGCAATCAGGGTGAAGCGATTTGCCTAGGGTCACGCAGCTAGTAAGTGGCTGAGGCTGGATTTGAACTCAGGCAGATGAGTCTCCCTGTCTCCAAGCCAGATTCTATCCACTGCAGTGCCACCTAGTTGCCCTTACTTCTACATCTAAGAATCCTTACCATCCCTTCAAGGTTCAACTCGAGACACCTTCTACATAAGACTGTTCTTGTCTACCCCCTACTCCCCTCCCCAGTTATTAGTTCTCTACTTCCAAAAAAATCACTGTGCATTTCCTTTGAATATAGTTCATCTGTAGAAATGTTTTCCCAGAGTAAAATGTAAGCATTGAAAGCAATCTGCTTTTGTGTCTCTTTCTGTAGCAACCAGTACAACATCTACATAGCAGGCACTTAATAAAAGATTGTGGAATTGAACAAAATAAATCATAAAGAGAGTCTGCTTATTGGAACCGTGACTCCAGCATGGAGGAATCTACGTAGGTGATTTTTATTATAGGTGGGCTAATTTTGCTAAAACAAAATTGAAAGGGGGAGTTTTCTCTTAGTAAATTCCCTACCACTTTTTGCCCCCATACCCCGCCGCCAGGACCCAAGAGGCTATAACTGTGGGAATAACCCTTAATGCCCCACTGAGAAAATAAATTTTTTCAATTGGCCTGTGAGAGTACACCGAGGAGGTATGCTAATTCCTGTGTCTCTCCAACCGTATCCTACTGAGGATAGAATCTATTTTTCAAAGACAAAACTGTGATTTAATTTAGTGTCCCCTTGACATTTTCCCTCTCAAAGCCACGTGAAGGATGCTTATGTTAAGGAAAAGGTCTAGGGAGACCTTTCACAGATCACTACATTTCATGACTGGGTGGTATAACCCGTGGCTCACCTGCTTTAAATTATAAGCTGAAGAGCAGGCGCTTCTTTGTCGTGTCCTGACTGCTCTGCCTGATAAACCAGAGGCCAAGGTGTCAATTTCCCCACTATGTTGTGGAAATGTCCACAGAGGCAGCCTGGACTCCCTGCAAAGCTGCTCTGTGTAAGTTGTGACCTCTACAACCTGTCCCCTCCAGAACTATCTTTACTGGCATTCCTTAGTGTAAAAGATATTTGATGCTGGATTCAGCTCCTTTGGCAAAGCCATGCCCCCATTCTAGCAGCCTCTGAACCTGATTCCCAAGACAGAAGGACGCTTTGCTTTCTCAGATGCGGCTTTGGGTGAGATTGGGGAAGCAAGGGGAAAACAGCTCTGATATTTCTCTCCATGACTCTGCTAGTGTCTGGCATGTAGTAGGTATTTAGCAAACCCTTATTGAAGGGAAAAGATGGGGGAAAAAGTAAGAACCAAAGGGACGGTACTTCTAGACCTCAAACTATATTATAAAGCAGCAGTCATCAAAACCCATCTGGTATTGGTTAAAAATAAGAGAGCTAGAACAATGGAACTGACTAGACAAAGGAAAATCAGAAACAATAGAACTTGATAACCCAGTGTTTGATGAAGTGGAAAACACAAATTATCTAGGGAAAAACTCCATTGGATAAAAACTGATTGGAAAACTCGAAAACAGTCTGTCAGAAATAGGCTTAGACCAACACCTTATACCATACTCCACAATTGCCATTGTTTTTCATTCTTCTTTTCTGAAGAGGACCAATAACATCGTGGGGTGATGTCTTGATTTGTGCATGAATTGGATTTAAGTGAGTCAGAGTTGAGCAAAGTCATCAGCCTCACTCTTTCCTCCAGAAGTCCAGTGAAGACCAGTGGCAGGACAAAAATCAAGACCACTAGTGATGGTCCAGAATGCAGTGAATGACTTTAATCTCTTCAATGCCTGACTAAGCTCTAAGCATTCCACAGCACCTGCTTCAAGCTGCCTTCATGGCAGTTGGAGCAAATTGTTCTCATCCACCCATTCCACCAGGGAAAGTCTTGATGTGTGAGATAGGCATCCCCCTAACTCCACAATACATTCTAAATAGCCATGTGACCTTAATATTAAAGCTCATAACATAAAAAATTAGAAATAAACAGATCATATACTTCTCATAGCTATGAGTAGAAAATAAATTCTTAAACAACAAAAAAAAAAGACAGAGGCATTACAAAAGATGAAATAGTGTTGATTACATGAAACTGAAAAGCAGAGACAACATTAATGTACCTAGGATAAGAAAGAAAGTGATCAGATGGGAAAAAAAATCTTTGTATCAGATTTTTCTGATAAAAATTTGGTATCCTAGATATACAAATAATTAATAAATATGTATAAGACTAATAGCCATTCCCCAGTAGATAAGCAGTTAAAAGATGTGAACAATTTTGTAAAGTATTCACAACCACACGAAAAAAGGCTCCAAATCACAAATGACAAGAGAGATGAAAATCAAAACAATACTGAAGTTTTCCCTCAGATCCTGCAAATTGGCAGAAATAGTTCGAAAGGACAATAGCTAATGTTGGAGAGGTTGTAGAATGACAGACTCATTAATGCATTGTTAGTGGAGCTGTGAAATGGTACAATCATTCTGGAAAGCAATTTGGCATTATGCAAAGAAAGTGACTAAAATGTCTGTACTCTTTGAACTAGAGACTCCATTATTTGGCTTATACCCCAAATAAGCCCACCAATAATAAGAAAATCCCCATATACACTGAAATATTAATACTAGTACTTTTGTGATAACAAAGAATTGGAAACAAAGTAGATGTCCATCGATTAGGGAATGGCTAAATAAACTGTGGCACATGAATGTAATCAAGTATTACCACACCGTAAGAAATTGTATGTGATGAATACAGAGAAACATGGAAAGATCTATATGAACTGATTCAGAGTGAAGTAAGCAGAGCCAAGAAAATCATATACACAGTTACTACAACAATGTAATTGGAAAGAAAAGCTACATATAAAAAAGAAAGTAAATGTGACAAAATTGTAAAGATCCAGCAGGACTTGAATGAAGAGAGATGAGTTGATTCTCCCAATCTACCCCTTCGTGGAGATAGCTGGTCCACAGAAATCATATGTATCGTGCATGTTTCTGTATTTTTTCAATGTATTGATCAGTTGTGATGATTTTTTTCCCTTCTTAAAAAAGCCCTATTATTATATGGGTTTGGAGGGGGCAGGATACTTGGGATAACTGTGATGACGTACGAAACAAAAGACACCGATAAAAAACTTTTTTAAAAAATGCTTGTTGAATTGTGAAAGTGAACAATTTTGAGCCTTAAGAACTATGATCAACTATGATACCAGAGGACCAATGACGGAATATTACTCATCTTCTGACAGAAAATTCATTGATTAACATGTAGAAGCAGACACAATTTTTTAACCATAGCCAATAGGGAAATTTGTTTTGTTTGGGTATGCTTATTTATGATAAGGTGTTTGTTCTTTTTCTTGGTAGGAGGGAGAAAAAAATTAATGCTTAATATTTTTAAAAAATTGTAAAATTCTTGTTAAATTGAATTGACTTTGCTCAGAGTTGATGTGGGCTGCTCCCAATAATTTCTTCTCCCCTGCTTTCCCTCATTTTCTCTTGCTGCAAACCACAAAGGGACAGATATTGGGAGATAGAATATACAATGTAAAGAGCACTGGCTCTGAAGTCAGAGGACTTGGGTTCCAATCTTTCTTCTGTGACCTTGGGTAATTCATATAGCTTCCCTAATTACTCATCTGCTAAATGAAGGACAGAAGAAGGGGCCTTCGAGGTGCTTTTCCGCTCTAGATTTATGATCCTATGACCTCTGTCTGTTCTTGACCAGTTCTCCCTTGCCACTAAATTGGAGGTACCAGTTATTTTTTCCTGAACTTGCCTGAGGCAGGAGAGATCTGTTTGTATTGTGAGATTCAGTGTGACCCAATATTGACAGGGGGAGGTTCTCCTAAACAAGTCTATCCTGTATGACTGGAAAATCAAACACTCCCCACAGAGATTCCTCATGCCTGAGGCTTTAGCAAACAGGCCCCGGCGTGCTAGCTGGAGCTCTTTTGGCTAGAAACCTGGTTTCTGTTCTTGTTCCACATGACACTGGAATCTACTCTCATAGATTGTTTTCAGCACAGCTCCTGCACACGGTCTAGGCACACCAAGGGATGAGTCCCAGCCTTGGGGAGTGACTTATAGAAACCAGCAATAATAACCCAGGCATATCAAAGTGTCCTTGAAATTCTCCTGGACATTCCCCTACTCTAGCAGGGTCACTAAAAACCACCATTGAAGTTATTCAGCATTCAGTTGCTTTCATTCATTCACATCAATGTAGTCCTTGGGTGAATTGTTTTCCTGGTTTTGTTTCATTCACTTTGTATTCAGTTCATATGAGTCTTCCCAAATTTTCCGAGTTATTTGTATTTGCCATTTCTTAAGGTACAAGAGAATTTTGTTGCATTCATAAACCACAATTCCTTCAACCATTCGCCAATCAACTGGTACCCACTTTGGCTCCAGGTTTTCCCTCCTCAAAGAATATTCATTGGGCATAAACCATGTGATTATTCATCAGGTGTGTTGTAGTAAGGATGAGATATCTGGCCTCTGAGGTCCCTGCCAACTCTGGAGTGTCTGTGAAGTACAGATCTATGTATACCTGCTTTTAATAAAAATTGGCACATGAACATTTGCCTTTTAAAATATACACAAGATAAATTAGGAAGTTATTATATGCTTTATGGAGGACTTCTTTGCTTTACAAAACAATTCTCTATAGGATTCTTTTATCTAGCAAACTCACCAATGAACTTAAAATATAATTCAATTTATACAAATTTGTTTTAAAGCAACTTTGGAGGAAAACAATTCTAGTTAATGTAAGATAAAGCTGAAGAATATGATTCAATTGTGACAAAGTCTGTCTTTACTTATCTTTTCCTCCCCATATTTAGAAATTATATGCCTTAAAAAACCGAACTTCGCAGTCAGGTTCCAACACAATCCCAAACACTTTGTGTGTGTGTGTGTGTGTGTGTGTGTGTGTGCTCTCAAACATGCACATACACACGCGCGCGCAAGTGCGCGCACACACACACACACAATCTGCCCCCATAACAAATAAAGTTCAAGGAAACCAATCAACAAAGCAACTGTGTGTTACAGCCCATAGCATATTGCACCTGATAAACCTTTACCTCTTACTAAAGGGGAGAGATTGATCCTCCATCCTCTGTTCTTCAGAAATAACATTACAGCTATTCTGTATTAGGTTGCCTTTTTGTGCTGTTTTCATTTACATCACTGTAGTCATTAAGTAAATTGTTTTCTTGGTTTTGTTTAGTTCTCTTTGTATCAATTTATTTGAGTCTCCCCCAATTTTCTGAATTATTTGTATTTGTCATTTCTTATGGGACAATAACATCCTTTGCATACAGATACCCTGAATCCCTCAACCATTCCATTCCCCTATCAATTGCCACTAACTATAATTCCAGTTTGTTGTTATTGTTGTTGCTAACACACAAAAAGTTGCTATAAATGTTTTGATACACGTGAGAGCTTTATTTTAGTCACTCACCCAATGTTTCTAAACAGTTGCCAAATCTTGTTTCTATCTCTCCACCATCTCCTGCCTCCTTTCCCTTCTCTCCACTCTCAGAGCCACCCTGGCTCAGGCCTGACCACCTCTTACCTGGATTATTGCAATGGCGGCCTCATGGGTCTTCTGCTTCAAGTGTCTCCTCTCACCAACCTCTCTTCTATACCAGTAGTGTCAAACTCAGATCGAAACAGGAGTCACTAAAGCGTACATGAGGATCCTCATGGGCTGCATATTCACTTAGAAAACCACACATTAATGTTATTGATGTTTTATTCTATTTTTAGGGCAGCTAGGTGGCTCAGTGGATAGTTTGCAGGGGATAGAGTCAGGAAGATTCATCTTTCTGAGTTCAAATCAGGCCTTAGACACTCCTAGCTATGTGACCCTGGGCAAATCACTTGTTGCTCTCAGCTTCCTGGAAAACCACTCCAGTGTCTTTGCCAAGAAAACCCCAAATGAGGTCATAAAGAGTTGGATACAATTGAACAACAACAAAAATTCTATTTTTATTTCTTTTGTGGACTATTTCCTAATTACATTTTAGTCTGGCTTAGGCCAACCAGGCTTGTACATTCGACACCTCTGCTACCACCATCAATGTGATTTTCCTAAAGTATAGCTGGATATGTCACTGTCCTGCTAAACAAATGAAGGCCAGTGGCCCTTGACTACTTCTGGGATCAAATGTAAACTCCTGTTTGGTGTTTGACTCTTCCCGGTCAGAACTTATTCTGCCTCTCCAGTGCCTCCATGCGCTCTGTGGGCCAACCACACTGACCTATAAGGTCCTCACACATGACAGTTCTCCATGACTTTGCACTGCTCTTCCCCATGCCTGAGATGTTCTCCTCCTTCATTTCCCCTTCTTGGAATTCCTGGCTTCCTTCAAGAGTCAGCTCAAGCACCACCTTCTAGATGAGACCTTTTCTGGCGTCCCCCTCATCCCCATCCTCATCCATGTCATGTTCCAGCTTTCCCCTCTAAGTGTCTGCTTTGTATGTGTTTGTTGTATACCTACTATGTGCCTATTGTCTTAGACTGTCAGCAACTTGAGGGCAAAATTCTTTTGCTTTTTACTTTGCCTCTCCAATCGATGCCTACTGTAGTGCCTGAAACCTAACAGGCATTTAAAAATGATTATTGACTGATTGATCCATTAACCTCCTTGGAGAATATACCCAGCAGTGGGATCTTTGAGCCAAGAGAATGAATTTATTTAGTGACTTTCCTCATGTAATTCCAAATCTTGCCTAGATTATTGCAACCGCCTCCAAATTATTCTCCCTGCCTCAAGGCTCTCCCCACTAGAGTCCATCCTACACATCTGCCTCTCCTGCTCAATCAATTCCAGTGGCCTCCTCTTGCCTTCAGGATCAAATACAGACTCCTCTGTTTAGCTCTTAAAGTTCTACACAATCTGGCCACAGCTCATCTTCCCAGCCTCCTTGGCTATTATCCCCCTGTCCACACGCTGCTCACCAGCCAAGCTGCCTTCTATCTGTTCCTCATGCCGAGCCGTCATCTCCCACCTCCCCGCTTTGGCAACGGCTGTCTCACCTGCCTGAAATGGGACATTTCTTATCTCTGCTTCATATTGTCCCCCTCTTCCTTTCCAAAGCAGATCACTTTTACATTAAGCCTTCCCCAACTGAAAGTGCCCTCCCTCCCAAACTTCCTTTAGTTAGTGACTTTGTATCTACTTTATCCATTCATTTTATATTCATGTTGCATATATTAATGTATGTATTTATTGTGCAAGCTCTGTAGGAGTAGAGATCTCCCCCCTTCTTTGTACTCATATCTGCAGTAGGCAGCATAGTTATTACTTTTTATTTTATTTTTAATTTATGGAATAAAATAAACATTTCCGTAACATAGTACAACAAAAAAAAGATTGCACATGAAACTGCACATCTTCTATGCACAATTTGCTATTCCTTTCAAATATACAACAAAATTATCATGTAAATTTCTTTCCCCCTCCCCCTTCCTATGGCTACCATTAGACCCAAATAGGTGTGTGTATATATGTATGTGTATATGTATGTATATATACATATATATACACACATGTATATGTGTGCAAAATTATTCTATACCTACTTCTATTTATCACTTCTTTCTTTGGATGCATATAGTGTCTTCCTTTGTATGTTTTTTTATAGTAATTTGGGTATTTATAATAGTCAAAAGGACTTATTTGCTCAAAGTTGTTCTTAAAGCAATATTGCTGTTACTACATGCAACGTTCTCTTGGTCTTGCTCGTGGTCTGCTCTTCATTATTTCATGCAAGTCCTTCCATGTTTTTCTAAAATCATCGAACTCATCCTTCCTTATAGCACAGTAGAATTCCATCACAATCATATACCAAAACTTACTCAGCCATTCCCCAAATGATGGGTATCTCTGCAATTTCCAGTTCTTTGCCACTACAAAGAGAGCTGCTATAAACATGTAGAACATGTAGGTTCTTTTCTTTGTTCCCTAATTATCTTCAGAAATAGACTAAGTAGTGGTTTAATAACTCTTTGGACATAATTCCAGATTGCTCTCCAAAATGGCGGGATCAGTTCACAATTCTACCAACAACGATTTAATGTCACAATTTTTCCATATCCCCTCCAACATTTGTCACTTTCCCCTTCTATCATTTTAGCTAGTCTGGTAGGTGCAAAATGATATCTTGAGGTTGTTTTAGTTCTCATTTCTCTAATCAATAATGATTTAGAGCATTTTTATATGACTAAAAGTTGTTTTGAATAGTTATTACTTGTTGATTGATTGTTTTCCAGACCAGCTGGACCAATTCACATCTCCACCAGTAATGTACGAGTATTACAGTTTTTACATCCATAGGAAATTATGGGGAATTGAGAGGATCCTGGATTGGAGAGATGGCATCTTTTAAGTGCTAACTTTGTCACTTATTAACTAGATTACTTTGACAAATCTCTTTAAGTTTTCCACTAAGTTTGTGAAATGGGAATAGTAATGCTGGTTCTCCCCACCTTATGAGATCTTATCAAGTAAATTCTCTCATGCAAAGAGTTTTGCATCCACTGTCATCATCCAAGCACTTCCTGGACTGGCTGGAGCTGGAACTGGAGCTCTGGTTGACCCAGGCCTTAGGGAGTCCACAGCATGAGCCAAGCTGGCCCAGGCCAGATTTGTCTCTGACCCAGAGAAGTTTACCTGTTCTCATCTGCTTTTACTGACTGTGCCTTTAAAACTTGAATTCAATTCCTCATATGTCAGAGTTATCTCTTCTCTGGACTTTTCTTGCCAAAAAATTGTAATTCCCATCTTTTCTCTCTGGTCTGGACCAGGGCAGGGCAAAGCTATGATGTAGGATTAGAAGGCTCTTAATAGGAGATTTAGATATAAGATTAGATAGATAGAGAGAGAGAGAATGAGAGAGAGAGAAAGAGAGAGAGAGAGAAACTATTTCAATATAATTGATTTCCTTTGTAATACTATGTGTTTTATTTTATGCATTTAAAAACATTTTTCTAAGGAGATTGCAAATGGGGTCAGTCACCTGGGGACTGGTCAATAAGCATTTATTATGAGCCTACTATAGGCCAGGTGCTGTGCTAAATTCTAGAGATACTACAAAAACAAAGCAACAACAACAACAAAAAACAAAACTCAGTCCCTGATTTTAAGTTCACGATCTAATAAGGGAGATGACATACAAAATAACCATGTATGAACAAAATATATAGAAAATAAATTGGGGGTAATCTCAGAGGGAATGCACTAAGATTAAGGAGGATTGGGAAATGACTTCTTGTGGAAGGTTAGGACTTTAGCTGAGATTTAAAGGAAGCCAGGAGATGGCGATGAGGATGGAGAGAGTTCCAGGCATGGGGTGCAGCCAGTGAGAACAGTGAGAAGGCCAGTGTCATTGAATCACAGAGTGCTTAGAAGGGAGTTAGACAGAAGAAGATTAGAAAGGTAGGAAGGGGCCAGGTTATGGGGGGCTTTAAAAGCCAAACAGAGGATTTTCTATTTTATCCAGCAGGCAACAGGGAACCACTGGAGTTGATTGAATAGAGTAATGATGTAGTTATACTTGAGTTTTAGGAAAAATCATTTTGAAAGCTAAGTGGAGGATGAACTGGAATGGGGAGAGACTTGAGTCAAGGAGACCAATCAAAGGGCTTTTGTAATAGTCTGGGGAGAGGTGATGAAGGCAAAAAGGACAAGATTGGCAATTGATTAGGTATGGGGGTTAGGGATGAGCTCTAGAGAGTAGAGTTGAGAATGACCCTTAGGTTGAAAGCCTGGATAGCTATGAGTATGAATTGTAGTACATACCCTGAATAGTAATTGGAAAATTAAGAAGAGGAAAATATTTGGAAGAGAGATGGTTCAGCTTTGCACATGTTGAGTTTTAGATGTCTATAAGACATCCAATTCAAGGTATCCAATAAGCAGTTGAAGATATGAGATTGAAGGTCATGAGAGAAGTTAGGGCTGGACAAATAAAATAGCATTAATGAAAGAGTTTTAAAATGCACAGAATGGAATAGAAGGAGGTTTAGAGTGGAAATTCTTAACCTGGGGTCCAAGAGGTCTGTGGATATTTCAGAGGGTCCATGAACTTGGTTGGGAAAAAAAAATACATCTTTATTTTCACTAACCTTTACCCGAAATTTGGCACTTCTTTCAATTATTTAAAAATAATTCTGAGCAGGGATCCATAGCCTTCATGAGAATGTCAGTTAGTCTCAAGTATTTATTAAGCACTTACTGTGTGCCAGATGTTGGGAAGCGCTGGGATTACAAATACAAGAAAGACAATCCCTGCCCCCAAGAGGCTCACATTCTAATGGGGGAAGACAACATATAAAGGAGAGTGAGCAGGGTGAGGGAAGGGGAGGTGCCCACAACCGGTGCAAGGTTGGAAGAGTGTGGATGGTAGCCTGGAGGGAAACAAAACAATGGCTGCCTTGGGGTCCTCCTAAATGGAGGTTTGAGGAAGAGCCATCCAATCAGAGGGAGTAGCCACAGGGGTTGAGGGTATTTCTGAGGTATGAATTCCAGGAATGACATGATCTTTTAGGCTAAAGAATTTTCTGGGGCATGATGAAGGCAGCAGCCTTGTGAGAAATGAGGAAGAATGCCAAAAGAATCCATAATTCACAAAAAAAGGTTAAGAATGTCTGCTCTACCAAATAATATAAAGTTGGGACAGAGTAAGAGCTTAAATGATTTTTCATTCATTCATTCATTCAGCGTCAATAAGGATCTTCAATGCCTTAACCTCCATCAAAGAGTTTTAGGCATTGTGGCAGGGACAGTATGCAAGATATTGGTGGTGATGGAGGGGAAAAGGTTGGTGTACCTCACAGAGTATCCTGTGGGTTCTTGCCTCCTTCACTGGTCCTACCAGGGAAGGCCAAGTCCAGTTTCCTACAGAAAGAGAGACTGAGTCATACCAGTGATGTGTCCAAAGTCTTGGGTGGGGGGAGGTTGAATGAATCAGTTAACCAACAGGTGCCTACTACGTACCAGGCTATTAACTTCCAAGGCTCAGTGGTACCGAACCAGAGAGCCTCAGACCAGATTTGGCTGGTAAACTGGAGGGGAGTGGGAAAGAAGTGTGTTAATATACTGCTTCTGATGTACAGTAGACCTCTAGGGTGTAATTTTCAGCTTGCTGCACAGGAGTTATGCGCATAACTCCCATTATTTTAGGTTATCATTAATGGGAGTTGTGCCCTTAATTCCCAGTCCACCACCCTGAAATTTGCCCCATATGTTTTAAAAGGTTGATTACATCTGTGGGATCTTGGTCTAATATGGATGTCAAGTATAAAGTTTCAATCTGCTGCTCATGGGGACTGAGCATCTTTTTTGGAATTTCCTCTTCTTGAAAAAAAAAAGCAGTCTGCATTCAAGGTTTGCTTCTGAATGCGAATTTGATTATTAATCTGTGGATTTCTTTGTTTGAAATGGCTCCTCAATACACAATTGCCCCTTTGACAAGGACAACCAAAAAGCAAATCACTTTCATTGTTTTCTTTCAAAAAGAAGGGAACTGTCAACGGAAGAAAGAAAGTCTAGCCCTTAGACCAGACTAAAATGAGGGGGTTGTCTGTTTTTCAATGACTCCTGTTGGCAGCCACAGAATGAACTATCCAGATGGCTACCCCCAGTAGAGAACAAGGCTAGCATATGGGGCCTCTCATGCCCACACTGTCCCCACCCAGTTGTGGATACTTTTCCTTGGGTAGCCTGTGTTGTAACCACCATCCATACCAGACACATCCAATGGGCCCTCTGTTAGGGCTATGTAAAGTCACAAAAACTGAAAGTTGAGTCATAGCGGTCCTTAGAGAGGGATGTGAGGGTCAGGTGACTGGCGAGAACAGTAATGAGCATTTTCCTTCTGGAAGATCAGTAAATAACATCTCTCTCTCTCCCTCGTTCACTCTCTCTCTGTATCTCTGTTTCTGTTTCTCCCCTCCACCCCCCTGCCCCTTTCTCTCTCTCCCATCGTAGATGGCAGAGTAGAGAGAATGTTAGACCTGGAATAAGGAAGACCTGAGTTTGAATCCTGCCTTACACACTTACTAACTGTGTGACCCTGGGAAAATATAATATAACATAATATTTCTCAGTCTCAGTTGCCTCCTCTATAAAATGGGGATAATATTTCATGGAGTTGTTGTGAGGGTTAAGTAAAATGATATATGTATAATGCTTTGGAAAGGAAAGCACTATATGAATTTTATCTATTGTTTATCATCCCTTCTGCCCTCGGTAGCCAGATTCTTGACTGCGGTCGATGCTTCTGATACACGCACTTTCCCTGCCGTCAGTCACTGCTGCTCCAGAGACATCACAAGCTGCCACCCTTCCAGGCCTCTTAGGACCACAAGATCATTCAGAACCGACAAGGTCCCTGCTGGTCCCAGTCACATCTATTATGGAAAAGATACCTACCGGACAAAGATCGGGATAGAGTAAAGACAAAAGCCTCAGAGGCAGCCTCGTGTTTACAGGAGTTTGGTGGTAGATGGGCCGACTGTCACTTCCCCCGGCCAGCTCTTACAACTTCACAGCCAGAAAATGAGAGCCTGAGAGGAAAGTGACTCACCCATTTTGTACGTCCATTAAGCCATCAGCTCTCTGCTCAGCAGTCAATTCGGGCACTGTCCATCATTCACAGTCTCCAGCCTTTGGGAACCAGGAATGGTTAGTGAACATGCTCCATGGTTGGGAGAAGGGCCCACACCACACAAAGACAAAAAAACTAGCCCTGCCCAGAAGGAATTTACAAACTATTGAGACACTTATGGCCTTTTCCTCTTGGGTCCTCAGTTTCCTTGTCTGCATAATGAATAAGTCGGATTAAAGTATCTTTAAGATCCTTCCCAGATCTAAATTGATGATGCTCTTCTTCATAGCTAGTGTTCATTCTACGACACCTTCTTTTTCCTCTCAGTGTCTGAATATAATAGTTAATAATAACTTCTTACCTATATTCTTTTTTCTAGTTTACAAAACATTTTCTTGACATCAACCCTCAGTGAATTAGGTGGCACAAATATGATTACTCCTGTTTTACCAAAGAGGAAACAGATTCATAAAGTTTAACTATGTTGCTGATGGACATACTGGTCCATGGAGGCACCAGGGCACAAAGCCAAGTTTTCTAACTTGTCTAGTGTGATTTTCACTACCACCATCCCTCCCCGCCCCACTGCAGCTCTGTATGGCTTCATTTTTCCTGAATGTCAAAAGCATTTATTTAAGCATTTACTATGTTTCAGATGGGCAGTTAGGTGATTCAGTCAGTGGCTAGAGCACTGGGCTTGGAATCAGGAAGTCTCATCTTCCTGAGTTCAAATCTGACCTCACTCACTAGCTGTGTGACCCAGGGTGAGTCACTTAGCCCTGTTTGCCTCAGTTTTTTCATCTATAAAATGAGCTGGAGAAGGAAATGGCAAAACCACTTTAGTATCTTTGTCAAGAAACCTCAAAATGGGGTCTAAGTTGGACATGACTGAATGACATCAACAATGTGTCAGGCACTGTGCCAAGTACTTAGGATACAAATACAAGGAAAAATAAAGAACCTTTGCTCTCAGAGAGCTTACATTCTAATGGGAGAAGAAAACAGATAAAAGATTAGAAGTGGGGTTTGGTGTTGGTGATAAGAAAGGCGGCAAAGTCCTGAGAATAAAGTATGGTTGGCCTTTCTTCAAAATGAAGGCTCCAGGAGAAAGTCACCAATGGGAGAAGGGGGTCACAAGAGCAGAAGGATCTTCCTGAGTAGGAAGACAACTGAGGCACGAAGGGTGTCCTTGTATTTAAAAAAAAATCAGATGGGTTTTAATTTCATTTCATTGAATTTCTGCTTAGATCTGAGAGAGAATGGCTGTATTGACCCTCATCCCAGCCATCCCTTTAGAAGCTTCCCTGTGTTCTCCCAGGGTGGGGCTCCTCCTTTTGTAAAGCTGAATTAAAAAAAAATCTGCAGAATTATATATTAGAATTCAGAACTGATTTAACTCTTAATCAAAGAAGGCAAGAAAGAAATCAGCAGTAAGAGGCCTGAACTTGGATTCCCTGGTTCTAAGTTCAAATCCTGATCCTGTGTGACCTTGGACAAGTCATTCACCTCCCTAGAACTCAGTTTCCTTATCCATAAAATGGGGGGATTGGACTGGATAACCTCTAAGGTCTCTTGCAGCTCTAAATCTAGCATCCTATAATAAAATGCCCGTCTTTGGGGGGAAGAGGAAGAATATTTTAATTAGACTATCATGAGTGTCTGGAGAAGTGCCACGGCTTGGCAGCGTATGTTTTCTTGTGGGCAAGCTGTGGGACCTGCCCCAGCTCTGAACCTTAACAGGGTCAGACTATTGGACAAATGGAACAATCCATACAGAACTGTCTTTGTACTATGTCTCTTTCCCTCTGTCATTGCCTTCAATTTTGAAGAGTTCCTTTTCCTCTTATTTCTATAACTTCTGCCTCATGGGCCTTTGTACTGGTGCAGGAGGAGACCCTCTCCTATACTTGTAACTGCACCGGGTGAAATCAGGAGTGTGCTGGTAAATGTTTAACAACACACTCTCCAAAAAAAGTGCACACGATACATTCTTAAGTGCATTATTAACTTTTCTTCATGTTTTCTTACATCCAGACTTCAGCAAAACAATAAATCAAATGCTGATTTCTGAGGTGTAAATGCTCAGACTCAAAATTTAACAACGAGCTCTGGTTCAAGCAGGCTGCAGCACACCCTGGATGCAATGATCTCTATTATTCCCTATCTCCAGGTATTCTCTTTGAATTGTTTTACCCTGACCCCCAATTTCTTCTCCTTTTTTTTTAAGGAAAAGGGGGTGAGAGGGAGAAGGTGCTAGTTATTGTTCAGTCAATTTTCAGTTGTGTCTGACTCTTCATGACCCCATTTGGGTTTCTCTTGGTAAAGATACTGCAGTGGTTTGGCATTTCCTTCTCCAGCTCATTTTACAGATGAGGAAACTGAGGCAAACAGGGTTAAGTGACTTGCCCAGGGTCACACAGTTAGTGTCTGAGACCAAATTTGAACTCAAGAAGATGAGTCTTCTTGACTCCAGGCCCAACACTCTATCCATTGTGCCACCTAGCTGCCCATATAAATCTCTTAGACTTCATCTCAATAACAAAGAACAGATAATTTGTTTGAAGCAAATATGAGAGTAAGGAATCCTATCAGTGGCAAGTACCACCTCATCTCCTCTCAAGGAAGCTTATGAGTCCCGTTCCTCCTGGCCCCTCAGCCCAGCCCTAGGTACAGAGTCAATCTAGAGGATCTGAGAATGTTGGGAGGGCAGCTTTTCCACAGAATTAGCCATCTTCAGGATGTAGAAATCGGAGCTCTTTCACCGGAGACATGATTCCACCCAAGATCTCTGCTTTCAGACCTGAGCATCTGTGTGTCCTGCCCAGTGTTTAGACCTCACTGGGGCAAGTCTCGTATCAGCAAGACCCAGTGCCACAGCTGGAATTCCACATCCAGAATACTAAGGCAAGATCTCAAGTCGGACACCAGTAAGACAGGAGGCTCAGAATCATTAGAACTGCAAGCTCTTTGAGGGCGGGGACTATCTTTTGCCTCTTTTTGTATCCCTGGTGCTTAGCACAGTGCCTGGCATATAGTAGATACTTAATAAATGTTCATTGATTGATTGATAGGAAGAGAAATCTCAAATCTTCCTGGCACAATACATTTCATTTCCCGACTCTGTGCATTTTCACTGGTTCTCCCCATGCCTTGGAAGGTTCTCCCTCCTCATCTACACATTGCAGCTTCGCTGGCTTCCTTCAGGTCCTTCCCACTGAAGTCCCACTTTCTGAGAAGCCCTTTCTTGGTCCTCCTTAATACTAGTTCCTTCCATTTGTTGCTTATCTCTGATTTAACCTGTGTATATCTTGTTTGTTGGGACAGTTAGATGGTGTAGTGGATAGACTGCTGGGCCTGGAGTCAAGAAGACCTGAGTTAAAATCTGGCCTCAGATACTTACTTCCTTATTAGACTGAGCTCTTTGAGAGCCAGGACTGTCTTTTGCTTTTCTTTGTATCCTTGGTACTTGGCACAGTGCCTGGCACACAGAAGGTGCTTAATTAATGCTTCCTGACCACTTTTCCCAATCTCTGGAAGGACGGGTAAACTTGAACAGTTGTGTTAATCCCTTCCCCCACTTCCTTCCTTTTGACAGACAGGCTTTCAAAGTACTAAGTACTATATATTTATTCCTTATGAACCTCTCTCCCCCAGGCGGAAAGCCTCTCCGGAGAAAAGGGCTAGGGAAGCTGTATTGAAACACCCCTCTTTACACTTGTCATCCGCAGCTGTAGAAGGAGCTACTCCCAAGACCTAGTTAAAAAAGATGCTGAAGAGGTGAATGATCCTGGATGCTGAAAGCAGAAAGAAGCCTTAAGCATTGTTCACCTCTCTTCAATCACTCTTCCCAAGCCTTCACGGAGGGAATTATGCTCTAGAAGGATATTATGCTCATGGCTGCATCAATCCCAGATTACCTGTCAGGAGTAGCAGAGAGGAGCAATTTGCCCACATAAATGGCCTTCCCTAGCCCTCCCTTTTTTTTGCAGCAAAATGCAGCCTGCCTGGCTAAAGTATGACCTGAAGCATCCCAATACTTCGATCCTCCAACGAATTTGGGATCTCGATGAAATGGATGGTCCCTCCAGTGATGGAGACTGTCACCTGTCCATGCCTGCCCATTGTAGGAGGTTGACATTTCTGGCCTTCTATAGGTTCATCATGCTGGGGGCCTGCCTCTTGAGACTGCTAGTGTACCATGGAACTTCCATACTTGCCTCAGTTAAGTCTCACTCTCTCCACATGATCATCCCATCTTCTTTTTCACTCAGACCTCACTTTGGTGAAATCTTTTAAACAGCTTCTCCAGTATGGAGCTTTGCAGCTGCCTCTCCATTGTCTTTTGGATGATTTTTCTTTCAGAGTTTAATGACTCTGATAACTCTTAATAGGCTTAATGACTTTGGATGATTTTAAAAAAATTAATAACTGACATAGTTAATGACTTCCAGCCACACAACATCACCAGAAGAATATGGATGTTAAAGATGGGTTTTCTTTTCAGGGAGACATTAAAATAACTTTATAATTTTTCAAAGGCAACCAAACCTATCGTCTTCCTTTTGTTGAAATCTAGACCTAACTCATTGCCCTTGTGCAGTGTCACACACACACACACACACACACACACACATATGCATGCATATACACAAACACAAATGTATATATTTAGTTAGGTGAGCTCTATATGTTTTATTTATAATCGTTTATCATAGTTTGAACCAGAAGCAATTTTAATTTCCCCCCCACTTAATATTTTATTTTTTTCCAATTACATGTAAAGATAGTTTTCAACATTGACTTTTATAAGATTTTGAGTTCCAAATTTTTTCTCCCTCCTTCTCTCCCCTCCCTTCACCCCAATACAGAAATCAATCTGATATAGGTCATACCTGTGCAATTACATTAAACATATTTCCATATTTGTTATGTTGTGAAAGAAGAACCAGAACAAAAGGGAAAAACCACAAGAAAGAAAAAAAACAAAAAAAAAGTGAAAATAATAAGCTTTCATCTGCATTCAGACTCCATAGTCCTTTCTCTGGATGTGGATAGCATTTTCCATCATGAATCTTTTAGAATTGACTTAGATCATTGTAGGGCTGAAAAGAGCTAAATTGATCACAGCTGATCATCACACAATGTTGTTGTTGCTGTGTACAATGTTCTCCTGGTTCTGCTTACTTTACTCAGCATCAGTTCATATAAGTCTCTCCAGGTTTTTCTGAAATCTGTCTGCCCATCATTTCTTATAGAACAACAGTATTCTATTACATTCATATACCACAACTTGTTCAGCCATTCCCCAATTGATGGGCATCCCCTCAATTTCCAGTTTATTGCCACCACTACAAGAGCTGCTATAAATATTTTTATATATGTGGGTCATTTTCCCTTTTTCATAAAAATTTCATAAAAATGATATCTTTTGGATATAGGCCTAGTAGTGGTATTGCTGGATCAAAGGATATGCACAGTTTTATAGCCCTTTGGGCATAGTTCCAAATTCCTCTCCAGAATGGTTGGATCAGTTCACAACTCCACCAACAATGCATCAGTGTCCCAATTTTCCTACATCTTCTCTAACATTTGTCATTTTCCTTTTCTGTCATATTAGTCAATCTGATAGGTGTAGGGTGGTAGCTCAGAGTTGTTTTAATTTCATTTCTCTAATCAATAGTGATTTAGAGCATTTTTTCATATAACTATAGATAACTTTAATTTCTTCCTGAAAACTGCCTGTTCATATCCTTTGACCATTTGTCAACTGGGGAATGACTTATATTCTTATACAAGTAATTCATTTCTCTACATATTTAAGAAATGAGGCCTTTTTCACAGATACTGGCTGTAAAAATTGTTTCCCAGTTTTCTGCTTTCCTTCTAATCTTGGTTGCATTGGCTTTGTTTGTGCAAAACATTTTTAATTTTATGTAATCAAAATTATCCATTTTGCATTTTATAATGTCTTCTATCTCTTGCTTGGTCATAAATTCTTCCCTTCTCCATAGATCTGACAAGTATGGACAATAGGCAAGTTTCATCCACTTAGTTTTTCCCATGTGAATAGTTAAACCAAAATCTATTTTGGTGCTTATAGATCTTAATTAGGAGGTGCTGTAATATGTAAGGGCTTGATGCAACTAATGAAAAGGAGTCAGTCATGAAAAGGAGTATCTGGAGGACCTCACTACCCTTGGGAATTGCTCTCTGTCTTGGACTCTGCCCTCCACAATAATAGCAAGCCCTTTTGATGGACATATACCTTGCTTGATATTAATAACCAGAGGTTCAACAAAGGAGATTCTATTGTTATATATTCCAAGGAATCATATAATTTTGGCATATGCATCAGAGCCATCTTTTCATTGAAGAGTCTTTAATAAGGTCATATTTTTCTCTACCAAAGCAAATTATCAACAAATATAGACATGTAGTCAGGTTAAATGCACCAATACTAAATATTAAACATGCATATGTAAACAATAGGTGTGTAATGAGTCATGTAGATGAGTTCTCCCTGATTTGTGGGATCCCAGGCTACTTTGAATGGGCTGTGTATTCTGGCTCAGTGCTGAAGAACTTGGGATATTGTAAAAAGCCCTAGGTAGTCCCAACCCACCCCTGTCAGTGGTAAGGATAAAGATGGGTGATCCTATGACTGTTTAAAAAAGAGAGATAAATTCTGCTGTCTCTCCTGAATTTGTGGCCCTCTCTCTGGTGTTTCCCTTGAAAAATGGGGACTGATCTCACATGGCTGCTTAGCATAGGGCCTCATCTAGTCGAACCTGAATCAGAATCTCAAGGCCTTGGGTGCTTCGTCTTCATGGTGTTTCTTTGCCTGAGCATAGGGGACTGAACAGTGATCCTGAAGTGATCGTTTCCAGCTTTGGAGGAAACTTTCTGAGTTCAAGAGGTCAGGAGTTCCCGAGTCCCTCAGGCAGTACCAGCTAGATTGCAACATCTGCCCATGATTTCAGTGCTTCTTGGAGAAGACAACAGACAGAAGAATGAACGTACCTCTTGGATTGGCTTGCCAGAAGACATCAACTTGGAGAAAGCTATTTAGATAGTGCAAAGCCAAGGGGAATGTGAAATGCTGATTCAATAACCTCCCTAAGTGGTTAATGTTTTAAGTATCAACCTCCTGGCAGGGTATAATTGTAGGATCACTATCTCCAAAAGCTATCAAATGGTGGGAAGTCTCCTCAAGTCTCTACAGCTTGCCAAAGCATGTCTCTTAGCAGAGCATTGGTTTTTGGTGGAAAATCCAATTAGACTCATGTACTTTTAATTGTTGACACATTTCCTATGATTTCACTGGTTTAGCGGGCTCTTAATGATGAAACTATCTCTACCAATGCAGGCTAACAACTGTTCTGTAACTTATAGTCTGAAAAGAGTATTCAAAATATACTCAGACAAACATACTAATATCATTATTATAGCCAAATAATATTGGTGCTATATGAGTAATCCATAATTGATGATGATGATGACTATAAGTCAACCAACAAGCACTCATTAGGCACCTGCTGCATGCCAGCCTCTATGCTAGGCTCTAAGGGTATAAAGACAAAAATAAAAGTCCCTGCCCTTTCTTGATTGCATTAGGAGTGAGGGACTATGGGTATAGAATACCACATATGCTGGCAGACAAGGTTGACATGTTGGTTAGTTTTGCTTCTGCTCCTCCATAGACTGGGCTGCTTTCTGACCTTGAGCACCTGGGATCTTCTCTCCCTTGAACTTTCCTCTGCCACCGCCCTTTCTCCTATTGGAGAATTCTTTCCAGGGCCCTCCATTTTGGGAACAAGCACAGACTAGCCATGCTTCATTCCCCTTCCAGCTGTGCATCTGACTTAGCTACAATGCCCCCCTGCCACATTGTCTTCCTGAATTAGACTGTAAATTCCTTGAAGGCAGGGAATGGGTTTTGTTTGTATTTATAACCCCAGTGTTGTGCGCAGCATCTGGCATAGAGTAAAGAAATGCCTGCCTAAATGGATTTTTTTCTCTTTCTTTTTAAGTCTTTGTTACAAGATATGATTTGTTGGGAAAGAGAAGGGGAAGATTTATATTAGGAAATTATTGAAGTTTTAAAAAAGGTATTATTAAAAACAAGATAATTTTTTAAAAAGGAATTCTAGGGACTGAGATGAATGGGAAAATTGGATCCAGGAGCCAAATTCTGGCTGGAAGGGCAATATCTGGTCGGGGGTGGGGGGGAAGGTGTGGGGTACATCAGAGAGATTGACCATTTGCTAACACAACTCATCTACCCCATAGCTTTTGTCTTCTTCTGATGGCTTTCAGTTAGCATTCCCTACTCCGCCCCCTATGCACCCACGACTCATCCTCAAGCCTGGTTGCAGAGCAGAGACTCAGTGCCCTTTCTTCACTTATGGGCTTGGAGCCAATAAACCCCTCAGTTCCCTTGTCACATGGACTCTTCTAGCCCTAGCTCTCCTAGCCTGTATTTGTGTGGTTGATTAAAAAAAAAGCATAAGACTTTCCTCCCTATGAAATTTCATCTGGTTATTTTTGGCTCATGGTTCTAACCTGTCAAGGTCTTTTTGGCCCCTGATTCTGTCATCCTGGGTAGAAACTATCCCTCTCAGCCCTGCATAACCACACATTTGATAAGCACATCTAGGCCTTCGACCAAGTCGTTAATGAAAATGCTGAAGAGTCAGGTCAGAGGACGGAACTCTGGACATTCCAGTAGAAGTGGACATCAATCCCTTTATTATCGGAATAACAAGGCTTGTTTTATTTCATAAATGTAAAATTAAATTAAATAAATAAAACTAAAAATCAAACAAAAACCCTCCCATGATAGCAGCTAGCACTTGGGCAGCATTTTAAGGCTTGCAGAGCACTTTGCAAACATGATCTCATTTTATCTTCACAACCACCCTGAGAGGCAGACGCTATTATTGTCGCCGTTTTATAGATGAGAAAATGGAGGCAGACAGAGGTTAAGAGACTTGTCCACAGTCACCGTATCTGAAGCAGAATTCAAACTCAGGTTTTCCTGACTCCAAATCTAGCACTTTCTTCACAACACCACCTCTATATCTAAGGAGATACAGCCTTGACCTCCAAGAGCTTACTTTAGTAGAAGAAATAAGATGAGGCCAGAAATATTATAATTAATTTTTTTTAATCTTTTTTTTTGAGGGGGGAAGGCAGAGCAATTGGGGTTAAGTGACTTGCCCAAGGTCACACAGCTAGTAAGTATGTCAAGCGTTTGAGGTCAGATTTGAACCCAGGTCCTCCTGACTCCAAGGCCGGTGCTCTACTTACTGCCCCACCTACCTGCCCAATATTATCATTAATAACGGTATGTGATAAGTGTTATTTGAAAGATACAAAGTGTCCTAGAGGGCACAAAGAAAATACCCTTAGATTAGGACGATCAGGGGAAGTTTCAAGGAAGAGGCAAAAATTAATAATAATAATAGCTAACATTCATGTAGGGCTCTCAAGTTTGCCAAGTACTTTATGTCTGACTCTCCTTTTGATCCATACAACAATTATTCCAGAGAGGTGCTATCATTATCCTTGCTTTACAGGTGAGTAATCTCAGTCTCACAAAGGTTCAGTGACTTGTTCAGGGTCATACAGTTAGTAAAGTGTCTGAAACAGGATTTGAACTCAAATCTACCTGATTCCAAGTCCAGTGCTCTAGCTTTCCTCATTTTAATCCTAGGGGTAATATAATGGCCCTTAAGGTCCCTATAGATCCCTCTTCTGTGCCTTCAGGGAGGTTATTTTATGTGAAAGATGAGGAGTATAATCACGATTGTTTTGAGATCCTGTTTAGGAAAATTCTTAACATTTAGGCAGAGGTTTGTCTCTATGCTTTCATTTACAATTATAGCTATCTCTGACCAGCCCTTGACCTCTGCGGTTGAAGGCAAAATTCAGGTTGTTGGAAGTGTTGGAGTAGCAGAGCAGCACATTATACCACAGTGTCTGTGGCTGGCCAGACACTGGAAGGGGAAATTGGGAAAAGAGCAGATATATTCTCGGAACTTTCCTCAGTCCTAGAATAGGTGACTACAATTGGGGGCATCAGCCCAAGTCTTCTGCTTTACCTGCAGGGCCAGTGGTCCTCCTCACTATTTCCTCTCTCAGCCACAGTTCAGTCCTCCCTTGTTTTTCTCCATCCACTCATTGTCCCTGGGTTGCCCTTTCTTGCTGGGTCAGCTCTACATGACCCCACTGCTTCCTCTTTGCTTCCAGACTCTCAGAATCTCTATAGCATTTCAGCTTGAGCTTTTAAGGATGAGTACCATTTCAACAGATACAGAGGTTGGGGAAAGGTAACAGAGACAAAGAGGATGATGTAAGCAAAGCATAGCAAGGGTAAAACCCAGTCTCCTTTGTAAGATAGCAAGCAACCCTGTCCTCAATATACAGGTGGTTATCTGGCATCTAGTTTGAAGACCTCCAGTGAGGGGGAGCTTTCCAGTTGAAGACCTTCAGTGAGTCAACCCATTTTGCCCTTGGAAAATCTAATTGTTAGGCAACATAGACTAGATTAGAGTGGAGGAATCTGGACTGAGAGAGCAGTTAGGAGGATATAGACCAAGTGAACAGTAACAAGAGCCTAAGAAGATGGTACAAATGGACATGGAAAGAATATTGGATGCAAAGGAATTGAGAAAGAAAAATAGGCTGGATTTGGTGACTGATTGGTAAGGTGAATGGAAGGTGGGCATAGTAAAAGAGGAACCCTCGATTCACTGCCTTAGTCCTCGTATATATGACTTAATCTCTCTGGAATTCAGTTGCTTAATCTGGAAAAAAGTGCCCATTTCACCTTTGGATGGCTTTCATTGTTAGGTAATACAAGAAGGGATTGGAGTAGAGCACTTTGGGTAAAGGCCTCATTTGCTCTGGGACTCAGTTGCTTGCTATGAAAAAAATTAAATGGTTGAGCTGGTGAGGCAGCAACACTGGCACAATAGAAAGAGTACCAGTTTTGGAATCCAAAGACTTGAGCTCGAAGCCTGGCATTACCACCTACCATCTGTTCAGCCCTCAGCCTTCTCCTCTATGATACGGAGAGGTCATATATGACCTCTGGGATATCTCCCAGCTCTAAGTCTATCATTTTATGATTGGATGACCACTGACCACTGGAAGCTCTTCGGAGGGTCTATGATTCTCTTCAACATGCACATGGATATGTGAGCTCATTGATTTGGGAGTTCTCTCCAAGGATAGAGATCAAAACCTTTCCATGGTTGCCACTCCTAGGCTACTGTTGTCCATGTCCTCCCAAAAGTTTGCCACTTGATCACTCTGGCTTCATCTCATGTGACTGGCCCATTTTCCCATCCTATCATGACCATCCATGGTGACGTTCTTGGCTCCTGCTCTTTATTGGGTTCTTCATTGGTTGTAGGTTGCAGCCTGCTTGCATCCTCCATGCACCTTTCCATTGCCCTTGTGATAATAATTTTTAATTTACCAAAGCTTAGATGTTTCATGTCTTGCTGTCATGTAACAACCCTAGGATTCTAAACTGAATTTTTTTTGGGAGGGGAGGGAGGATCCAGACCTCTGATCTCGCCAGTGTAGGAACTCCTTCTGCCAATGGGACAATTGATCTGTAATTTAGAGTCTTAACCTGAGATTTTGAGAGATTAAGTGATTTGCTCATAGTCACACACCCAGTATGTGTCAGAAGCAGTAATTAAGCCCAAATTATAGTGTTAGAGTTAAAAAAAGAAACCTTAGAGCAGAGATTCTTAACTTGCAGTTCGTGAACTTTTAAAAATATACATATTTTTGATAAATATATTTCAATACAATTTTTACTTGCAAAGTATTTTATATTATGCATTTAAAACATTAATAAAAATACTAACATTTACATGATGTCTAAGATTTGTGAAGCACTTTACAAATGTCATATGTCATGAAGTCCTCACTACAACCCTGGGAAGTAGGGGCTATTATTAGTCCACTTTACAGGTAAAGAAACTGAAGCTGAGAAAGGTTATGTGACTTGTCCAGGGTTGAACAGCTAGTAAGTGTCTGAGGCAGGATTTGAACTTGGGGTTTTCCTAACTCCAGGTGCAGCATTCTGCCCACTGTATCAAATGACTACCTCGATTATTCTGAGAAAGGGGCCATAGACTTCAGCACATTGCCGGAGTTCCATTACACATAAAATAGGTAAAGACCCCCTGCCTTCACATCAGCTAGTCCAACTGTCTAATTTTTACAAACGAGAGAACTGAAAGTGACTTGCCTGAGGTCCTAAGGGGACAGATCCCAGGTCCCACGACTCAAAATCCAATACTCTTTCCTCTAGACTTTGGAAAGAACAAAGGCCTCTTCAGATGCAAGGTGTTATTTATTATTTATGAATAACTCATTCTTGTTATTCATGGGAAACAGGTAAGTAGAGTGAGTGTCGGTAAAGAAAGGCCAGAATGATTTTTCCAGAATTCGGAGGGATGTTTCCTTAGCATTCCGGGTGCCATGCTGTGGGTTAAAAGAACACAGGACTCCTTAGTTGGCTATTTTCCTTTAAAGGGCTTATTCCAAACTGTATGGAGATCTGGTCTGACCTTATATATTTATAAGATAAAAGGTAATGAGACATCATACATTTCCTGGCAGAATGTCCTTACTAACCTTTCAATTGCTTCTCCAATGCCCTCCTGAAGCTTCCCCTTTAGAAAGAGATTAGAGGTCTTAATTCTCCTCTTATCACAGACAACCCCCAGGGGAATAGAATCATGTCCTTCTCCTCCCACTCTCCTTTAGCATTTAATTTCCAGATCAGATCATAACGGAGGGAAGCAGCTTGGATTCCAGCATCAATGCCCTGGGAGAGAAGAGCAGCGGGGAATGTGGGAGGCAGTGTCCTGCATATGGATGTGCATTTCCCCACATGTGGGCATTCCTTTTTTCCCCCAACCCCTAAAACTCACTCAAAGGGCAACCTATCAAGAGTAATTTTTCTTGGGGGGGGGTCTTTCAAAGGAAAATCACCTACACCCACATTTTCTTTCTTTCAATTTTGTCACTCGCTCCTTGGTTAAGGCAAGGATACTTTGTTGGGCAGAGCCTTTATTGTGAAAGAACTATGCTGGAGCCTAGTGACTCATGAAGAAAAGACACAGGGTATCAGTGGGGATGACCAATAAGTTAGTGACTGGCAAGAAAGCTTTGACTCAGCCCCTTGGAAAAGTTAAAAAGCATTTAGACTTTTTCCATTTCAGCCTCAATCATCAGACAACTTCACCTGAGCTATTATTCCTCTTATCATTATAGACAGACAAACTATGGCTAGAAGGAACTTTAGAGGTTGTATAGGATCATAGATTAAGATTTGGGAGGGGCCTTAGAAGTCCTCTTGTCCAGCCCCCACATTTTATAGATGAGGAAACAGACCCAGAGAAGCAACCCCCCCCACACACCTCAATTTACAGAGAGGAAATTGAAGACTAGAGAAGTTACCAATACACCCCAGGTCACACAGGTAGTAGATGGCAGAGCTGGGATTTGAACCCAACTCCTTTGATTCCGAATCCAGTGTTTCTTTTCCATTGTACCCAGGGTTTGGTACCAGTTAGCAGAGCCAATTGTTAAATTTTCAGCGAAATTCACAGATATCGTTACCTCAGAAATCAACAAATGCTAAAAATCAGAGCTTGATTTATTCTTTTGTTGCTTGCCTAGACCTAGGAAAGTAATGCAGGAAATATTAATAATGCAGAATAAATTTAAAAGTGTATTCTGTGTGTTGGGGTTTTTTTGAAAGCTGGTTGTGACTGTACCACACTGCCTGCAATGACAAAGATTGAGTGGATGTATGCAATGTACAGGGTTAGGCGCTGGTGACACAAGCCCCAGTCTAGACTGATTTCAGACTACTCCCATTCACCTGTTCTATATTCTGGGCAAACAGGCCTGCATGCTCTTCCCTAAAGCTGGCCTTCTCTCTTCTGCCTCCATGTCTTTCTATGGGCTCTCAGTCTGCTGTACTACTCCCTCACCTCCTTCTTATAGAAACCCTAGCTTCCTTCAAGGCTCAGCTCTTGTGCCAGTCACTAATGGAACCGCTACTCATTAGTGTTCTCTCCCTCCTCAAATTGTTATGTGCATACTTATCTGCTTATATCCTGTATTCTTTCAGTAGACTGTAAGCATTCTGAGGGTAGGGACTACAGTATTTACAATATTTTATCTTTGTCAGTACCTGGAACAGCATTCTGCATATGGTAAGAGCTTAGTAAATGCTTGTTGAGTTAAATGAGTAATGTTCAGGGACTCAAAGCTCTTCTATTGTGTGTCCTGGTTTATATTTCCTCCTTCTAGTCATCTCTGTCACACTTTAGACACAAAACCCCTGCATCGCTTATATTCAGTCTCATGGGGAATAGAGTCATGGGAAATTTCTCCCAATAAGAGATCATTTATTGGACTTAGGGATCATGGTAAAAGGAGTTAGATGGCAAATGTAGTCCAAGGTGCCTTAGTGCCAAAAATTTATGATGCAAATTAGAGTGAAGCAGTGGGAGATGAAGTTGGAGAGGTAGGTACTAGCTGAATCACAGGAGCCAGGGTGATGGTTTGGGATGTGTCATGTAGACACAGGATCCATTGAAGGTGTTTGAGGAGGGGGGGTCAATGGTAAGCAAATTGGTATTTTTAAAGATTAAGTCTAGCAGGATGAACCAGAAAAGGAGATGGGAAGAAGAGACTTACTAGAAAACTATCACAATAATTTAGTCAAGTGGTCATGGAAGCCCCAGGTGGAGCGATGGAAAGGGAAAGGGAAGGATGGATACAAAAGACATGATGGAAGACTTGACTCCAAGATCTGAGCCTGTAAGCCAGGGAGGATGATGATGTTTTGGTTAAAAGAGAACCATAGAAGGGGTAGATGGTTATAGTGGATGGCATTTTGGACTTGGAGTCAGGAAGACCTGAATCTGAATCCTGCGTCTGACACTTGCTAGCTATGGATTGTGGCTACTTAGCTACTTAGCATTTGTGAGCCTTAGTGTTCTCCTCTGTAAAATAGGAATTCAATCATTCAACAATCATTTATTAAGCTTAATAATAGTATCTGCTCTAGCTACCTCACGGGTTTGCTTTGAAGCTCAAATGAGATAATGTGCATATCTTCGCAGACCTTAAAGTGCTATATTAATATCAGCTATCTTTTTAAAAAATAAACAGATATTGATTTATGAGGAGCAAAGCAGCCTGCTAGCCAAGCTTCCCCTTCACCCTTTCTGGCTCATTTAAAACTTGAAATGCTGCCCCTGTTCACTCCTCGCACACTGATTGTCAAACTTCCCAGAGAATTTTTGTCCAAGGTAATAGGAGACTTTTGAAGAATACATAGGTCTGGAGTTAGCTTCATTTCAACTCAATAAACAGTTATTAAGCACCTACTATGTACCAAACACTGTGTTTACTGTTTGAGACACAAAGAGAGACGAAAGAGAGACATCATACTAACCCCGCAGAATTTAGCTTGACGGATATTATTCTGCAACTTAAATTTTTACAAAAAGAGAAAAAAAACCCACTCCCAAATAGAAACTTATTTAGTTAAATGTTGCCTAATAGACTGTCAACTCTATTGAGTAAGTGGGCAGTTCAAGCTAAGAGCCCCATTTCTCACTAATAATCAAAAACTGTTTTATATATTCTCTCTCATCTTCTCCAGGATAGAATTACTGAGCACCACACCTTGCCCCCCAACCCTTGGCTAGACCCAATGTGGAAGGGGTTGGACCATCCCAAAGCCCAGTAATTGTGAAATATTGTTCACCTACACTGGTAACAATTGGTGGCTGGGCTCTCTCCCTTACCCCATGAATACAACTGCACCTATTGTCATCTCTGGCCTATCCAGGGTCTGCACAGGGAACTGCAGGGAGAAGCCCCTGGAAGCTGTAAATCTCTCAAGCCAGGGACCACCAAAGGAAGGGAATTTAGGTTACACTTCATCTGAAGGTTACTGGCGCCCCTGCTTACGTCTGGGAGATGGCAAATGGGATTGACTTATCCAGAGAAGATGTAGTACGGCTGGCCTGATGCCAGGGCCCTGCCAAATGGCTATTGATTTTTCTCAAAGGGGGTCTGAGATGGAGACAAGAGCTGCTCTTTAGTCCTACTCTAGTCAGTAACTAAGGGGAAGGCTCAGGAGAGCTGGTTTTCAAGAGGCAGCACGTGCCCTTCACTGAAGAAAAAGGAGGGTGTCAGTGTGAGTGTGTGTGTGTGTGTGTGTGTGTGTGTTTCCAGAAGCCCTTCCTGCTTTCTACCTCTGTGGAAGAATAATGACTGATTTCTAGTTCCTGTTTAGTTCATAGAAATTGGAAAAGCAGACAAAAAAAGATAATAAGGCCTCTGTTGAAAGCTAGCAAGCAGTTGGACTGGATTTAAAAAAAATTGGGGGGGCAGCTAGATTACCCCCTTCTGTCTCAGTCATAGCACCAGAAAGCACCTCACATCATCTACACTGAGTTTCCATCTTCCTCCAGGCCTCGCAGAGCTGACCCACAAGCCTTAGTATTAACGACTGGCAAGATACTCATATTTCACCTCGTTAGGAGGCTGCATCTGTAGGGGGACTGTAATTCCTGAGCTTTCCAGGGATGGAGATCTCTTCCTCTCCTGGCTGCCCACAGAGGTTGGCGGCTGTCCGTTTTCTGGAATCCCCATCTGGCTTCCCCTAAGAGTGGCCAGGGGCAGGCCCAGAGAGAAGTAGAGCCAAAGGACATGGCAGCTCTGGCTGCGAAATTGCAGAGGGGGAAGAAAGCAGCTGAAATGACTGAGTTGCAGGTCAGAGAGAGCACCACAAACCAGGATGGGGAGTTTTCTTCATGCAGCGCTTCAAGAAAAAATAAAAATATCTTTTGGGATGATCACCGGCCTTGCATCATTCTGGCTTCAACCAGGTCCAAAGAATCCTTTGATGGAGGATCTTTCTACCCCAGGCCATGTGTTTTTTGTTGCTGCTTAATCCTCCTCTTGGCAGAGGCCTGAACTGTCCATATCTTTGCCTCTTCTTTAACTGCATGAGCTGTATCCGACATGCATGAGCTGCCCCTCTCACAGCTGGGGAAATTAAGCCCGGAGTAAAAGACTACATCGTGTGTGTCTTTAAAAACAGTAATTCCCCATTTTCCCCTTCCCTTCCCCCTCCCCCCATTAGTGGTTGTTGGTTGATTGGGGGGAGGCAGGAGGTAGATGAGTGTTAATCAGTCTCTGTGCTCACACATTCTTACACATGAAGTTGACTGTTATGTAAGTGTCTCACAGAGCTGCCGCCAATCAGCTAAAGGGGCTTGTTGCTATAACTACAAAGCTCATAAATTCAGCCTGAATTTACGATGATGATGTGTTTTTTAAGCTCTCCCAGTGAGGATTCAGAAGGGCCAGGCAAACCTGATGCTGGACCATGGGTCAAATTCTTATCTAGAGCCCAAATCTATCATTTTAAAGTAAAAATTTAAAACAGCAATGGCTTCCGACCAGGGTTGTCATTCCACACAGAGTCTTGATAGGGTAAAAACTATTTCATTCAGGTCTAAATGCATGGCACATTTTCCACTTTCTCCAGTCATATAATTGGCTTCACCCTTCCCACCCCACTGAAAATAGGAGCTGGAAGGTAGAAAGATAAAGATTCCGACAGACCATATCTGGTTTTATCTGTGTCTTTTTTTGTGATCAAGGATGAGTCATAGGTTTTGTTTTTGTGTTTGGTATCCACTTCACATTCCCTGAAAAATCTTGAATTTCTGGCAGGAGTTCTTATCCTGGATGTGGCTGAGAATCAGACCACAGCACAAAGCTCAGCTCTGGAGTGAGAGATTATATGAAGCTTCCAAGCTCTTCCGTTCAGAGATCTCCCTTTCCTCAGATTCCCTTACATTAATAGTAAAAATAATAGGAGGAAGAAGAAAGAAAGGGAGGAGGAGGAGAAGAAGAAGAAGGAAGAAGAGAAGAAAAAGAAGGAAGAAAAGAAGAAAATAAAAAAGAAGGAAGAAGAAGAAGAAAAAGGAAGAAGAAGAACATTTAAATACCATCTTAATTTTTCTAAGAATAGCCAAGGGCACAGTGGATAGAGTGCTAGGCCTGGAGTCAGGAAGACTTATCTTTCTGAGTTCAAATCTGGCCTTGGACATTTACTAGCTGTGTGAGCCACTTCACCCTGTTTGCCTCAGTTTCCTCATCTGTAAAATGAGCTGGAGAAGGAAACAGCAAACCACTCCAGTATCTTTGCCAAGAAAACCCCAAATAGGGTCAGGAAGAATTAGACATAACTGAAAATGACTGAATAACAAAAAGGTTTGTAAAGCACTGTAGCACTTTCTTCTTTCTCAAATTATGTATATACTTATTTGTTTATATCTGTTGACATACTATATTCTGTCACTAGAATATAAGCACACAGAGTAGGGATCATTTAAAATATTTTATCTTTGTACTATGTCAACAATACCTAGAATGGTGTTTTGCACATTGTAGAAGCTTAGTAAATGTTTGTTGGATTAAGCTAGAAAAATGAGTGATGACTAGAGATCCAAGGCTCTCTGTGCTGTGACCTGGCTTATATTTCCTTCTAGCCACCTCTGTCACACTCCAGACACAATATCCCTGTATCACTTGCACTCAGTCTCATGGAGAATGGAGTCCTGGGAAATTTCTCCCTACTGGAGGGCAGCTATTGTATCCTCCTGCTCCCAACCCCTTGCCCTTCTCTCTTTCAAGTTAAATTTCAAGTTAATCCTCATAGGAGATAAATGGCACAGTGGGACAAGTTTTGAGTTGGAGGCAGGAGGGATGTGGATTCAAATCTTGACCCTACTACTTATTACGTATGTGACTGCTTTGGGCCTCAATTCCTCTAGAACAAAATGCTTGAACAAGACACCCCCTGAGCCCCCAGTTCTAAATAGATGATTCTGATCCTTTAGGGTCCTACTTGCTCTTCTCTGCATGGCCTCAGCTGATCCAGGGCCTTCCAAATATGTGGTGCTCAGAGTGGAACATGGCACTGCAGATGTGGTCTGACCGGGACCGAGTGCAGTGGGTCTGTCACCTACTTGGCAACCCAAATATATTCGCTTCTTCACCTTGATTTCTATTGAAGCCCCCCTTTCCTGTTATCTATGTTTGTGTTTATCTCTTCATCTCTTTCTCTGTCCCTTTTTCTTTGTTTCTCCCATTTCATTTTCTGTGTCTCTCTATGAGTCTCTCTGTCTCTACCTCTATCTCTTTATCTCTGCCTCTCTCTGTGTGTCTGTGTTTCTGGGTCTGTTTCTGCCTATCTCTGTCTCTATGAATGTCTCTGTGTCTCTCCCATTTCATTTTCT
Source organism: Trichosurus vulpecula (assembly GCF_011100635.1). NCBI lineage: Eukaryota > Metazoa > Chordata > Mammalia > Diprotodontia > Phalangeridae > Trichosurus > Trichosurus vulpecula. Next base: position 169,149,721 of record NC_050581.1, read on the forward strand.
TTGTGTCTCTCTATGAGTCTCTCTCTTTATCTCTGTCTCCCTCTGTGTATCTATGTCTCTGGATCTGTCCCTCTGTTTCTGTCTCTCCCTATCTCTCCCACTTCATTTTCTGTGTGTCTCTTTATGAGTCTCTCTGTGTCTCTGGATTTGTCTCTGTCTCTCTATGCCTCTGTCTCTATCAGTATCTCTGTGTCTGTCTCTCTCTCCCTGTCTCTCCCATTTCACTTTCTGCATGTCTCTCTATAAGTCTCTGTCTCTCCCTCTATCTCTTTATCTCTGTCTCCTTCTGTGTGTCTGTGTCTCTGGATCTGTCCCTCTGTTCCTGTCTCTGTATTAGGAGGGCAGAGTTTATAATCTCAAAGAGGATCATAAACATGTCTGAAACGTTCGGAACCGCCGGATATAAGAAACTCTCAAAGTAGAAGGCAAAAGAATCAAAACATATATTTAGGCTCCACAGTAACCAACCCATGAACCAGCAACCCCATTTTGATATATTGATCAAAAGCTTCCAGGCCCAATAAGTACGCCTTGAAAGAGTAACCAGGAGGCTACAGAGAAGCATGATTGCGTAAAGCAAAATCATGCTTCCCCCTCTATGGTAAAAAGATTACCCACTGGCCTGAAGTCTTTGTTCAGCTTCCTCCCGTAGGTCAGCTCTGCTACTGGCAGCTCCTGCTTCGGCTGTGGCTATAGCTATAGCAGCCTCTGGCTCCAACAGGAGCTGCTTTTAACCATCCGGCTTTTGCGGGGGTGTAAGGTACGCCGGGGAAAGCACAGGTTCTTTCCATCAGCTTAAGCAAGGGAAGCAAGGTGAAGGGGCCGACAAGCTTACTCCAGTCCAAGATACAAACAGCATTCAGTTCAGGGGAAAAAACCAAACTAGTCAAGGGCACTTGTTGACTAAGTGCTAAGGAGCCCATTTTTGGTTGCCAATACAGTCTCTCTCTCCCATTTCATTTTCTTTGTGTCTCTTTATGAGTCTCTCTGTGTCTCTGTGTCTGTCTCTGTCTCCCCATATCTCTGTCTCCATCAGTGTCTCTGTGTCTGTCTCTCCCTCTCCCTGTCTCTCCCATTTTATTTTTCTGTGTTTCTCTATGAGCCTCTCTGTCCCTCCCTCTATCTCTTTATCTCTGCCTCTCTCTGTGAGTCTATGTTTCTGGGTCTGTTTCTATCTCTGTCTCTATCAATGTCTCTGTCTCTCTGTCTCTCTCTGTCCCCCCCCTCCCCCATTTCATTTTCTGTGTGTCTCTCTGAGTCTCTCTCTTTATCTCTGTCTCCCTCTGTGTGTCTGTGTCTCTGGACCTGTTCCTCTGTTTCTGTCTCTCTCTCCTCCATCTCTCCCATTTCATTTTCTGTGTGTCTCTTTATGAGTCTCTCTGTGTCTCTGGGTCTGTCTATCTCAGTCTTTCCCTGTCTCTGTCTCTTGCCACACGTGGACACACACTCCATATTCCTCTTGCCATCAGTAAATCTTTCTTGTTCCTGGATAGACCAACTAACAGTCAGTCAATGCCTATTTCCCTGAGACAGCCCTGAGTAAGCCTGTACCTATGTTGTGGAATTGTACAGGAGGACCCCTGAGAAACTGTGCCTCTTCCCTTATAGTTCTGATTACTTAGGGCACAAAGCAGGATCAGGTGACTTTGCAAATGAAGGGCAGGCTCATTATATTTGCAAATGACTTATCTCTCTTAGCTGGGGCCAACTCCCTGTCCTGCCCAGTTGTTCAAATGCTCCTCACACACTAAACCCTGAGTTGGCAAATTCCGTAGCATCCTTCAAAGACACTGTCAGATGGGTCCTGCCAATGGGGACCACAGCCAGGCATGGGGAAGATGAATGGGCTGATATCATCATCTCCACAAGACAAATCTCTTTCATATCCTTACTCTTATTAGAGCATCCAGCACTGGCAGGAGTCTCCCCTTTTCTGTTTCTGTAGAAGAGATAGCAACTCACTTGAGTCTCAGAAACTTCTTTGGTTGCTCTGCTTGTGAGACCCTGGCTAAGTCCCCTAACTACTCTGAGCCTCAACTTCCCTTCTTGTAAAATGGGGATAATAGTGCTTAGAAGAGTTTTTTAAAATTTTAATTGATATCTCTTGTTTTTACATGATCTTCATTTCTGGAAAATATGTAGCTAGCTAGATGGATGGATGGATGGATGGACTGATAGATGGATATGTATGTATCCCCCCCCCCCATATCCCTTATAAAAAAAGGAAGAAAAAGTATTTCAACACAACTAACCAAGACATCAATGAGAATGATAACCCATAGTTCCTGACCATGCCAGGCTTCACACCCAGAGTCCCCCACTCCTGCAAAGCACAGAGGGAGGTCACAGGGCTGTGAGGTTCAGATGAGATAATGTCTGCAGTGCACTTGGCCTATATAAACATCACCTATTAAAGGTGGCAGCAAGGTGCAGCCTAGGAATCTAGATCATCTCAGTTCATGTCCTGCTGCTGACAGAGATGGGCTGTGACCTTTAGCAAAAGGGCTGAACCTCTTAGGGGCCCAGGCTATGCTCTGGGACTATAAATTGCAGAGTAGCCACTGCTTTGAGAGGGTTTTCTGCACCAGGGAAATGACAGGTGTGGCCCTACCCCTCCAAATGAAAGCTTGTAGAAGGTATCTCAGCTCTTCCCTCTGTGCCTCAGGCTTTTGGTGGGATGGAAATGGGAGCCCCACTGTGGCTCTAGAAGGAGACCAGGGAAGAAAAAGGTGAAAAGCAATGAAAGAATTCCATATTAATGATCACCGAGTGGATATTTCAAACTAGATGTCCCAGGTTCATCTGAAACTCAACGAATCCCAAACTGACCTTATTATCTTTCTTCCCAAACTCCTCACTTCCTGACTTCCCATTTCTGTTAAAGGCACCTCCATCCTTCTAGTGTTCCAGATTTGGAAATTTGACATTATGCTGGTGTCCTCTCTTTCTCAGAAAATAAAGGGGGAGAGAGAGACAGACAGACCGACAGAGACAGAGAGACAGAGACACAGAGAGAGAGAGACAGAGACAAAGAGAGAGAAAGACAGAGACAGAGAGAGACAGAGAAAGAAAGAGAGGAATGAGAGAGGAGAGAGACAAGAGAGAGAAAGAGAAAAGAGAGACAGAGAAAGAGAGAGGAAAAGGAGAGAAAGAGAAAGAGAAGAGTGAGATACAGGAGAGAGAAGAAAAAGGTGATAGAGAAAGAGAGAGAGGAGAGAAAGAGAGAGGAAAGAGGGGAAAGAGAAGATAAGTATGAGACAAAGAGAGGGAGATCTCACTGATATAACCAGTTGCCAAATCTTGCTTTTTCTACCTTCATAGCATCTCAACTCTGACCCTGTCTCTCCACTCGTATAACTACCACCTTAGTTCCTGCCCTCACCACCTCTCATCTAAGTTATAGCCACCACCTCCTAGTTTGTCTCCCTGGCCCACGTCTCTCACCAGTCCAGTCCATCCTACACACCACGACAGAAGGAATTTTCCTTATTTGCAGAAATTTCCATGGGACCCCAGTGGCTTCTTCTTGTCTCTAGGTTCAAATAAGAAGTCCTCTGTTTAACTTTTAAATCCCTGTACAACCCAGCCCTGACCCCTCTTCGCTCAGGGCTGTTTAGAAGGATTCTCTCTGAAGAGGAGAATTGGCAGAGAAAAAGCCAGAGGGTTCTCTAATATCACTCTTACAAGCATCATGGTTTCAGGTATCTGGAGCATGGCAGCCTACCATGGTAAACAGAGCACTGGATTTGGAGTCCAGAAGATGTGAGTTCAAATCTCACTGCCTCAGATACTCAAGAGCTGTGTGTACCTGGGCAAGTCACTTCTCTAAGCCTCTGTTTCCTCGGTATAAAATGAGAGAGTTGGATTTGATGGCCTCTAAGGTCCCTTATGGACAGATACATGATATTATAACCTAGCTTCCTTTTCAAACTTTAGGGTGATTATTTATCTCATACACCTGTAGGATTCCTTATTTCCAAACTGCCCTCAAGAGATTTGAGAAAACACCCTCAGGGTCCATATTCTCTTTGAAGTAAGGCTCAGGATACAGTTAGGTCATCTCTTTCACCAGTCCATCAGAGGTATACTATATCAAAAGATCCTGAAATTCCCTAAAGTCTTATGCAATCTGATGCAGAAAGCTATCGCGGAATTATAGAGAGAGAAAATTAGGGTCTAGAAAGGTTTCGATCATAAGCTGTAAGGCTGGTCCTACCCAAAGGCTCCTCTACCTCTATAGACTTAATTAAGGAATGTGGAAGAGTCTCTGTCTCTGTCTCTCTCTCTCTCTCCCCGTGTCTCTGTCTCTGTCTGTCTGTTTCTGTCTGTCTGTCTCTGTCACTGTCTGTCTCTGTCTCTCCCTCTCTCTGTAGAGAATTGATTTTCTTACCAATCTACCACACCCAGCTTGAAATTACCATCATTAGAGCCACCTACCCTTTGTGCCTTAGGCCCTGGGTAAAGTGCAAATATGTTTCTTAGAATGGTTAACAAACACTTTAACTCTTACCATTCCTTCACACTTCAACCCAGATTGAGTATTAAAATTAGCTAATCCTCACTTCAGAGATCAGGGCTGAGGAAATGAGATGCAGGGCAGGTAGCTGTCACACAGATCTCGCTGTTGGGCTCCTACTCAGCCAGGGAGATTCACACTCACTCACACTTTTTTTCAACTGGCAGTTTCCCATGAAACCAGGTTGTAGCTGGCAGACGAGCTTTACCCATCAGCTTCTAGTCTTCTTCTGTGTTCCCTACCTCTTTCTCATGTCAAATCAGTTTGTGGATTCTCCCTCCACAACATCTCTCTCCTCTGTCCCCCTTCTCGATTCACATGGCCCGTTGATCAGGCCTTTGTCATCTCTTACCTGGGCCATTCCAGTAACTCCCTAATTAGTCTCCCTGCTTCCAGTCTCCCCCCCTTTCAATCTATCCTCATATACTTGCCAAATTGATGTTCCTAAAACTATTTTAACCACGTCTTCCTACACTAATCCAGCTTCCACATGCCTGACAAGGTGACCTTCCTAAAGTACAGGCCTGACCATATTCACTCTTACTCGATAATCTCCAGTGTCCCCCTATTGCCTCTAGGGCCAAATATAAACTCAATTTAACATTTAAATCTTTCATAACCTGTCCTCTTCTAGCCCTTTCCAATCTTCTTACACATTTCCCCTCAGCCATACTAGCTACTCGAAATGTGCTTAACCTCCAAGGGGGTCTGTGGATAGATTTGGGGGGGCAGGGGTCTGTGTACTTGGATGAGAAAAAAATTACACCTTTATTTTCACTAACCTCTAACTGAAATTTAGCATTTCCTCCAATTATCTAAAAGCATGATTCCAAACAGGGGTCCCTAGGCTTTAGCAGAATGCCAGAAAGGTCTATAGTATGAAAAGGTCGAGAGCCACCATTGTAGAAGAACACACCAACTCTTTAGACTGGGTTTTAAAGCCCTCCACACCATGGCTCTCACCTTCCTATATAGCATGATTTCGTATTGTTCCCTTTTACAGATTTTTCATTTCAATTAAATCATACTGCTAGCTGTTCCCCTTACAGGCTTTCCACCTCCTGTCTCCAGTCTAGTGGTCCCCCTGTCTGGAATTCCCTCCCTCCTTGTCTGTCTCTTAGAATATTTAGTTTCCTTCAAAGCCCAGTTCAGCTGCCATCTCCCATACGAAGATCTTTCAAGCCATTAGTACTTTCTCCCTCTGTAAATTACACTGTATCACATATTAAACATTTTGTATTTACTTATTCACTTTACTTGTATTTACTTACATGTTGTATCTGTCTCCAGGTAGGATGTCAGCCCCTTGAGAGCAGACAATGTTTCTTTTGATGGCTCTATCTCTAGCATCTCAGACAACCTTTAATGAGTATTTGTTGAATTGAATTAAAACACCCAGTCCTAGGTTCCCTTAATGCAAAGGTCATAGGACTTCGGTTTTGCACAATTTAATATTTAAAAAAATTTTAACGTCATAAATGGGCAGAATGTGAGTCTGGAAGGCTTTAGAACTGGCCCTGCTTATAAACTTGTGCAGTGATTTGAGAGACATGGAAAGGGTGAAGTCCAGCTCATCCCTACCCCCAATATCTTAGGTCAACTTTCTATCTAACTTGAAATTGCTATCATTAAAGCCACTGAATGAGTGTTGGCCCCAGAGGTGAAGGGCAAACATGTTTCTTGGTTAACTCACACAGGAACCCTTATCAGGCCTTCACACCTTAGGTGAGATTGATTTATCTGATTAGCTAATCCTTACCTCAAAGATCAGGACCCAGAGGGAGCGAGATACAGGATAGGTAACTACCACATAGATGGCACAATCAGGCTCCTACGAAGGTAAGCAGGTTCATACTCACTCTCACAGCTCTTTAGCTGGCTGCTACCCACTAACCTGCTGTAGTTGTAGCTGACACCCTGATAACCACCCTGGAGGCTGGCTGCTGGCAGAGGGACTTCTCTGTCAGCTCCCAGTTATCCAGGCCTAGAGCCCAGAATAATCCTTGACTCTTTGGTCTTCCCTACCTTCCTGTGTCAAATCAGTTCCCAAACCTTGCTTTTTCTACTTCCACTCTATCTCTCCCATCCATCCCCTTCTCTAGACTCACACATCTTCTTCCCTAGTTCAGGCACCCATCATCTTTCACCTGTACTATTGCTACAGCCTCCCAATTGGTCTCCCTACTGTCTCTAATTCATCCTCTTCACGGCTGCCACATTACTTTTCTCAAGCCACATAGATTTGGCTGTGTGACTCTCTCGCTCAAAAATCTTCAATGTCTCTCTGTTGCCTTTTGGATAACTTACAAATTCCTCACAATTTGAAGTCCTTCACAACCTGGCTTTCCCATAGCTTTCCAGTCTTGTTTCTCCCTACTTTATTTCATGCTTGCTACACTCTAGGTATTCCTACAAACTGTGCCCCAAAATAGCAATGTCATCTCTCATATCTGAGCATTTGCACAGACTGTCCCAAATGCCTGGAATACAGTTTTACTTCATCTCTGCCTCTTGGAATCTCTCCCTTCAAAGCTCAGCCCAGGAGCCACCTCCTATTTGAAGTCTTTTCTAGTTCTCCTTCCTAGTTGGTAGTGTTTTTTCAAATTATGCAGTACCTAATTATTTGTGTATAAATTGTGTTATATCCCTCTCGTATGGAATAAACACTTTTAGGATGAGACTGTTTCATTATGTTTTTGTGTCCTTATCACCTAACACAATGCATGGGCTTAACAAATGTTTGTTGAGTCAAATTTCTCAATATGAACCGAAGGATGCATCCTACCTGTTACTGGTAATGGCATTAGGACATCTGACTATCTGTGTTCACAGAATTTACTCCATGTATTGACACAGAAACTGACCTGACTTGAATTGTAGTGATACATTGTTTAGTAGATGAATTGGACCCAAAGCATGTTCCTCCCAAAGTTGCAGGGGACTAACTTCTTTCCTTGGCATGTTAAATTTGTGTCCCACCCAGCAACTAAGACTGCTAATGGAGTGCTAATGAAGCCTCTAGCAAGTCTGCAGTTCACATAGATCTATCACTTTCAAATTTACAAAGCAATTTACATATATAATCTTTGTGTTGGGGGCTCATCCACATAGTTTAAAAATTTTTTTTCCGGTGAACAAAGCATTTTTTTCCTTTCTTTCTACCTTCTTTTTCATCAAATTGAAGCAGAATAAGAAAAACAAAAGCCCTTAAAATAAGTATGCATAGTCATGAAAAAACAAATTATTGCATTGTGAATGTCCAAAAACGTACATTTATATTTCATCGTGCGTCTGGCTCACCACCTCTCTTCCAGGTAGTGAGTAGCATGCATCATCATTGGGCCTCTAGAATTGTGGTTGGTGGTTGTATTGAGCAAAGTTCAGTGAGTAAGTCTTTCAGCAATGTTTGTCTTTACGGTAAGGGCCAGCAGGGACATGGCCACACAGTTGGTTCTTCCATTTCTCTGGCTTATTGCTCCCATTCAGATGATCTAAGAATTTCAATTCTACTCTTTCTTTATGCCTTGAGTAGTCACCAACTGCTCTTAAAACACATGTTCCCACAAAACTGAAGACAAGAACAGTATTATTTACAAGTTAAAGGAAACAAGCCATACATGAGAGCCTACAGAAAGTGACAATAGCTAGCAGTAAGCAATCCTGCCTTCAGAAATCAGTACAATCTCTGGGACTTTCCACAAGAGATGAGAAGCCACCTCACTTGGGGCCTTAGAAGCAGGTCTCCTTTGCCAGTTCTATGTAAGCTGATGGTGGCTATTACCACCTTCTCACCAATGCACCTTCTTTCTAAGGCTCATTTAGCATCTTCTCTTGCTTGTATCAGCGCATTTCTCTGTGATTTGGGTCTGGTTTACCCATCTCTCTCAAAGTGTCTTTCCTTTCCCTATGAGGGTGGGGGAGCCTGAGGCCTCAAGGCCGTATTCGGCCTTCCAGGTCCTTGGGCGCAGCCTTTTGACCAAGTCCAAGTTTTATAGAACAGATCTTTTATTAAGGGGATTTGTTCTGTGAAGGTTGGATTTAGTCAAAGGGCTGTACTTGAGGACCTAGAGGGCCACATGCGGCCTGGAGAACTCAGCTTCTCCACCCCTGCGGGTCAAAACTTTCCCCTGGGCAGCTGGACAGAGTTATGCAAATAGCTGAAGCTGTTTCCTGAAACATTTAGAGGGGGAAGGAGGGAAGACCCTCACACTTCTCCTGCAATTACTTGGTTATATATAGGGAGAGAGAGATGTGTAATCTCTGCTTCACAGAATCTTACCTGAGGCAGAGCTATCTGAGACTGTCTTTAGTGGACAATCTGCAGGAGCAGAATAGGAAATCAGCCAACCATGACAGTGAATTTTGATGAGAGGGAGATTAGAAAAAAAAATCCAGAACTCCTGGAGAATGAAAATACAAATGAACATCAAGGGTCTGAGCAGCCACAGGGCAGGGAATGCCAGAGGGAAGATGTAAGGACCTGCTGTACCTCCTACACATTTATGCTGAGAATTGATAATAAGAAAGGTATCAGTGAATGGACTCTGTCTTGATAGGAGGTCTAGAACAACTGGTTTCTGGGTTTGTTAGCTGAGTGAGTTAGAGAAAAATTGTTAATGCAGCCAAAGGAAGAGAGAGGGAGAGGGAGGAAGAGGAAGGGAGGGAATAATAGAGAAAAGAGAGAGAGACAGAGACAGACAGAGAGATAGAGAGAAAGACAGAGGGCATGGGAGAAAGAGAGAAAGGGAGAGAGAGTAACAGAGAGGGGGAGAGGAGAGACACAGAGGCAGAAAGAGGGAGAAGCAGAGAGAAAGACAGAAAAGGAGAAAAACAGAAAGACAGAGAACAAGGGAGAGAGAGAGAAAGAAAGAAAGAGAGAAAGAAAGAAAGGGAGAAAGAGAGAAAAAGGGAGGGAGGAGGGGAGAGGAGAGGAGAGAGAGGAGAGAAAGAGAGAGAGAGAGAGAGAGAGAGAGAGAGAGAGAGAGAGAGAGAGAGAGAGCGAGCTGTTTTGCAGCTGCAAACAGCTTCTTTGAGCCCCGGTCTGCAATCTGAAGGAGTAAGCTATTTGAGAAGCAGGCACTAGGGCAGACAGAATAAAAACTTTAGGATTAGGAGAGACCAGGGTTTGCGCAAGCCTGTTTTTTATCTGTGTGACTGTGGGTATGCTGACTAATTTTGTGGTGTAGAGATAAAAACCACAGGCCTCAGTCAGAGAGCTTGGGTTCAAATTTCTGCTCAGACAGTTGCTACTTGTGTGACCTTGGGCAGGTCACTTCATTTCTCAGGCCTTCAGTTTGCTCATCCTTAAAATGGGTGGGGGGGTCAGACTTCCTGGCCCCTCAGAACCTTTCTAATGCTACTTCTAGAGTCTAAAACCTTTCCTGAGCTAGAGTTTCGGCTGTAAGACAAACAGTGCTGCAAAGTAGAGAGCTGACCTCCAAGTCAGGAAAGCTGGATTTCAATCCTGGTCTCTGATTCCTACTGGCCGTGTGACCTTGGGCAATTTCCTTACCCTCTTGATGCTCTATGCCAGGGCTGTCCAAAATGTGGCTGCAGTGTGATTTATACAGCCTGCTTTTAGAAATTTACGTAAATGCTTTAGTAAATGAAGCTGAACTACCACAGAGTTTTCACTAAAATGGCAAATCAAAATATATTGTCTGTTGTTTCAATAAAAACCTAAGGTTGGACAGCCCTACTCTATGCAATTCTAAGACTATGAGTTGCAGAGAAGGTGGTGACCCACATTGGTAGAGGGAGTTTCCTCCTCTGGAAGTTCCCTATACCAATGACATGTTTTTGCCATTTTTTGCATCCCCAAATCTTAGTAAGATGTCTGGCATACAGTAAAGGCTTCATAAACATTTACTGACTTGATATCACAGGTGCAGCTCCTATCAATTTGTCTCTATCTCCATCTAGACACCCTTATAGCTAATCTATTTATCTACATTTCATATTCTGTATCGATATCTAGAACCCTATATATCTAATGTATTTATCTACATTTCATATTCTGTATCTATATCTAGAACCCTATATATCTATATTCAACCTATTTAGCTGTCTGCATTTCATCATCTGTATCTATAGCTAGAAACCTATATAGCTATATTCAACCTATTTAGCTATCTATATTTCATCACCTGTCTCTATAGCTAGAAACCTATATATCTAATCTATTTATCTATATTTCATCATCTATATGTAACAACAAATCTATAGCTAGAAATTTATATCTATTCACTTATCTACATGACTTATTTCTCAGTATTTAACAAAGAGGAAATTTAAAAATGATTTCACAGTGAGGAAAGTTTAAGACACAATATGAACGTAAATGATTACTATTGGGCTGAGTGTACCACTGTGGATGATTCAGCATTTGTCTGAATGCTGATGCCCTCATAGCACCTTCTTTTTACACGTGAAGATTAGCACAATAGAATTAATTAGTAGAATTGTATTCCAAATGTTTAAAAAATATGTGTGTGACAGAGACCATCAACGACTTTAAGGCTGTTAGACCACATATTCTCCTCACAATCCACCACCCCCTCCCTGAAATCTTTCCCTCTAATTAAAATCCCTATCACAAAGGAAAGGAAATTGACAATGCTAGGGTAACTATTGAACTTGCGACCACCCTGTGGTTTAATGCCTAACATCTCATCAGTCAATGTAAATATAATCTTCCCACTTAAGGAAGGCGGTGTATACAATGCAGCCGGGAGAGAGGGATGTGTTGCAGAATGCAAAGCGGTGATTTAGAAGAGCCCCGGGAGCTGATCTGATACCAAGCAGCTGCTGTTCTCCTTGATGTCACTGGAGCCCCTTGTCAGAGATCATCTCTTCAATCACAGGCACTCCAGCAGCCCAGGACGATCAATTCATAACATGCCAGGAGAGGAAGAATGGCCCCATTTGCCATTCTCTAAGATATATCCGCGGCCAGACTGCCGAGACTCGATGGGGGCCACTTTGCCCTGGAGCAAACAGAGTGGAGAGGAGAGGGAAAGTGAAAGAGTAATCCCAGGGAGGTGAGGAGAGCTTTGCTAGTGACTGTGCCCTCAAACCGACTTTTTAAGCTGAGGCATTGCCCCATCCGACATCTGGTGACAGCACGAGGCCCTCCTAGGCAGGAGGACAGAGCAATTTGGGGCCAGTATGGGGACGAGTTCCCGTGGGCCACAGATCCCAGGAGGAAGAAGCAGGCTATATGGTAGCTTTCTGTTTTAACCAATTCTTTCTAACTTGAGGTTCTGCCATTTCTGTACTGCTGGAGAACTGCACAGACTTTCAGAATTCCCTAAATTTAGCACCCTGGGGCTCAGGTCTTATCATCCTTCCCTAATTATGTCTCTGCTAAGACATTGGGTTACTTGGCTATTACTTGGTTTGCTTTCTCAGCCTAGAGTCAGCCTTAATGTTTTAAGAGAGAATCAGCCCGAGTTCCCTATAATCAATCCTTATTGGATTTGGCAGTTGGCAATTGGTTTGGCATCTTAAACTTCTCAAAGCATTTTTCAGGTGTATCATTTCATTTTCTCCTCTACAGCACTCCCAATGGGTCAATAGAGTAAATACTATTTAACCGTATAGGAGAAATAGATAATAACCCCATTTCACAGATAAAGACATTAAGGTATAGAAAAGGTTAAACAACCTACTTTCACTCAGGCAGCCAGTAAGCTTAAAAAAGGGGGTGGGGGGGTGCAAACACCCTTGTTTCCACTTTCTTTAGTCCCAGGTTCTTTCCATTATACCACAGGACTTTTTAGAGAAATAGCACTGTTCCTGCCTCTTATCCTGCCATTGCCAAATTTGCTGGTTTTTAAAATTTCATCCAACATTTATTAAGCACCTGCCATATGCATGTCATTGTGTTAGTCAATGGGGATGCAAAAATGGGTAAGATTATGACCCTGATCCTGCCTTTCAAGATGCAGCCTAATTGGGGAGAAAAAACCCTAAGTATGTAAACAACTGTCCCAAACAATGCTCTTCTTCCTTGTCTGCTCCTTGCAATAGCTAACATTTATTTAGGGCTCTAAAGTTTACAAAGCACTTTGACATACTTAATCATATTTGATCCTACCCTTGGAAGCAGGTGTTATTATTATCCAAATTTTATAGATGAGGAAACAAAGACTGAGAGAGATTAAGTGACTTACCCAGGGTCACACAGCTACTAAGTATCTGAGCAGAAGGATTCAAACTCAATCATTCCTGACTCTTAAGTCCATCTTGCTTTCTTCAAAGCCCAGCTTAAGTACCATTGTCTAACCATATGGGGTCTCCACCCACAGTTCAAGAAGCACTGAAGGGGTCTTGAGTGGAAAAAGTTTAAGGAACCCTGGTCTACATGAAGACTTTGCTGAGTATCCTCAACTACTCCTGTCCTCTTGCCTTAAGCTAATTTGTATTTTTATGCTTAATTTGGCATATGCTTATTTAGGTACATCTTTTCTTTCCCAATAGAATATAAACTCCTAGAAGACAGGGACTATTGTGTTTGTCTTTGGATTCTCAGGATCTGGCACAGTGACTGGCGCACAGTAGGCACTTAATAAATGTCTGTTGATTGATTGATTTCTGACAGAGCATAGAGGTGCAAGTAAGCTGAGGCCACAGGGACTGGCAGTCTGTTCTACCCCAGTCAGTATACAGCTGGGTGTTACTGGACTAGGATCAGTGCTAAGTTAGTTAATTTGACCTTTCCTGGGCTTCCCATTCTCACGTTCATTGGTTCATTACTCCCACGCTTGCTAATTATAGTGGAAGGTACTTCCCCAGAAGAGGAAGATAAAAAAGTACTAAATGTACAAACATGAACCAGGTATAGCATAGATGATTTATTCCTTTTTACACACAAAAAGAACATTATACTTCAAAGAATCATAACTTGTATAACAGAATGGTTAGAACAGAATTCAGCAATGCAATTTATTACTACACATTTATGTTGTTGGTTAGTCATTTCAGTCACATCTGACTCTATGTAACCCCAACTGGGGTTTTCTTTTCAAAGATACTGGAGTGGTTTGGCAATTTCCTTCTCTAGCTCATTTTATACATGAAGAAACTAAGGCAAATTAAGTGACTTGCTCAGGGTCACATGGTTAGTAAGTGTCTGAGGCTGCATCTGAACCTCAGGTCTTCCTGAGTCCAGGCCCAGCGCTCTATCGATTATGCCACCTAGCTGTCCTTACAAATTACTACCATTATTAATAAATTATTAATTTGTTGCTAATTAATGTTATATTGCTATACTATTACTACCTGAAACAGTCCTCTAGCAAGCTAATATCCAAGTTTACTGGGACATTAAATAGTTTTGACAAGGCTGCTAATTAGCCATATTATATTTGTATCTCCCTGGCACTGTCTGATTAAGTAGCCAATCTTCATATTCTTTCCAGTGGCCTCTTCTCTCTAATACTTACTCTGCTGTCGGCCCTCTGTTTTTACGACACTGCAGCTATCAACACTCAAAAGCCCTCTAGGACCTTCTGACCTTTTAAGACTCACAAGGTCACCACCTACACATGTGCATCTGCAGGTTGCTGTTCAGTCATTTACTCAGGGAAAGAAACATGTAAGAAGGAGGCAAAGGCAGCCAGGCTGCCTCTTGTACCCCTGGTACAAGACCAGGTAGTTGAGTTCATACCCAATGTAAGGAGCATTAGCCCTTGCCATCATTATATCTGGGTAGAGAAGCTTGGTCCTCCTCTAGCCCTCACTCTAAACCAGTCTTGTCACCTGGAGGGCTGCATTTAGGAGAGCACCATCCTGAAACTGACTTTTTTTTTTTTTTTTTACGATGTATGGCATCCATGTGTTAGTAGTTCTACCAGCTCAGCACCAATTAAGCGTATGTTGGCAGGGGGAGGAAAGAGGGTAGTTACAAGGATTTGATGCAGGAATAGATGGAAAGCTTGATTGAGTGATTGAAGGCAATAGTAATAACAGCTCGTGCTTACGTAGCGATGTAACTTTTGCCAGAAGCTTTACATTTATTACCTCGTCTGATCCTCAGAACAAGTCGGGAAGGTAAGGTTCTGTGAGTCTGTGATTATTGTCATAGAATGTACTAAAGGCAAAAACCAGGTCTGGGCACAGTATCATAAGAAATAAAAGGAGGAAATGGCAACAGAGTTGAGCCATGAAGGAAGGGAGGGACACATATCAAACAACATATCAAAATGGACAATTGCTAATTCCTAGAACAGAGGACATCTCAAACAAAGATGTAGAAAATATTTTTGACTTGATCTTCCTAATATAGCATGTAAAAATTTCATTCCCCTACTAAACGACTCCCAATTGCTTATTGATTAAAATATTAACTCCACAATGTGGGCCCCACCTAGCTGTCCAGCCTTGCCATGGGGTTTTTCCTTTCAGATTTTATATGTTCCACTCTAGGCAATGGGGATATAAAAATGGATATGATTATGACACTGACCCTGCCTTTCAAGATGAAATTGTTTTTCAGCCATGTCTGACTCTTCATGATGCTATCTGGGTTTTTTTTTTTTTTTGGCAAAAATATTGGAGTAGTTCGCCATTTCCTCTCTAGCTCATTTTACAGATGAGGAAACTGAGGCAAATAGGGTTAAGTGATTTGCCCAGAGACACACAGCTAGTAAGGTCTGAGGCTAGATCTGAACTCAGATCTTCTTAACTCCAGGCCCTTACTCTATGTACTTTACCACTTGAAGGCAGAAAAAAACCGGAGCACAAATAAATGTGGCACAAAGAATACTCTTCTTCCTCGTCTCCCTCTTATAATGCTAATAGCTAGTATTTATTTAGAGCTCTAAAGTTTGCAAAGCACTTTACATACTTTATCTCATTTGATCCTATTCTGGGATATTGGTGTTATTATTATCCTCATTTTATAAATGGGGAAATTAAGACAGAGGGGTTAAGGGAAACTAGCAAACTAAAGCAGCTTCTGTGCCTCGTTCTTATGCAGCCTCTCTGCATCTTTGCTCACACCATCCCTCATGTTGGGAATGAAGGCGCTCTTTCATATCAATCAATCCACAAATATTTAGGTGCCTACTATGTACCAGACACAATGCTAAGTGCTAGGATTACAAATACCAAGAATAAAAAATCTCTACTCTTAAAGACGTTACATTCTAAAGGGGAGACAAAGTGTGTATGGATACACAGAGTAAGTTCCCTCCTCCCCAAGGCTTTCCCCCTCAACCCTCTCCTGCCCCTACCATTTGAAAAGATTTCTCCCTTCTCAAATTTCCCATAATCCTTTCCAAGTCCTTTCCTTTGTACCTTTTTCTCTTCTTCGCATCATGATTATTTGTGTATTTGTCAATCCTCCTGTTAAGATGGAAGCTTCTGAGCGCACGGCCTTTGTAGCATCTCTCTTTGCATTCCCAATATTTAACATAGTGGCTGACTCTAAGTAGGTACTTTGTAACCTTGAGAGTTCAGTAGCAGAGAAACCAAGAGACAAGAAAGTATCGATGAGACTTAACATTATTTAGTGGTACAGAGGTGTCAAGCAATAGGGAGAGAGAAAGAGGGCTGTTGTAATTAATGAGAAGGATGTCATTTGTGACCTTGGAGAGAGCTATTTCAGTAGAGTGATTGGTATGGAAGCTAAATAGTCTTTCTGTGATTTCCATTCATTGGTCTTAGTTTTGGCCTCTGGAGCCACACACAATGACTCTAATCCTTCTCCATGAAAGGTGAGGGGTTTGAGTAGAAGAGGCAGTGGGCTAGAAATCAGGGACCCCAGGAGTTCCTAGTTACATGACCTTGGGTGAGTTGCTTCCTTTTGCTGGGACTCAGCTTCTTCTTGAAGGTAAAACAAAGGAATCAGAGGTTAAGGCATCCTGAAAGATGTCTTCTAGATCTCGTAGTCTATGAGTCTGTGAAATATTTGAACATGACATTCCCTATAAGTCTTCTATTTTATCTACCAGAGTATATTCTAAAGCTTGGATCTACTAAGATGTTTTTATTAAAAAGATTTTTTAAAAATCTTCAGCTCCAGGGATGGAGATTGAAACCTGAGATGGGTTCAAGAAGGTGGTGATCCATTCCCAGCAGCTTCCCCCAGGGCCCAGGAGGAAAGGGAGTGCAGAGATTTCCTGCTAGTCTAGAATCTACCCTTTTTTCACCCTTCCCTAGCACCTTTAGTTGACCTTCCTCCAAAGCATGTTTCTCTTAGGGTTGTTGTTGTTGAGGAGGACCAAAGATATCATGAAAGTGGTGTCTTCACTTATAAGTGAATTGGATTTAAGTGAGGCAGAGTTGGGCAAAGTCATAAGCCTCACTCTTTCCTCCAGAGTCAAGAGAAGGGACTCTTGCATTCTCTCAGTCAATCAGGAATGGTGTCTCCTTCCCCATACAGCACTGGGCTACTCCTTTCCCACCCTGTTTGGGTTGGAGCTGGGTTACACGTATATCAGAGAGTCAGAGTTGACATTATGCACGGTGAGAAGCTCATTGGCCCTGTAGAGACATAGTCCACATCTCTTTGCCAGGGTCGGAGAAAGCTCAAATGCCTAAATATTTTTTCCCATAATGCTATACTAGTGTTTGTGAAATTGTTGCTCTAGAACTAAAAGAGACTCTAGAGTCCACCTAGTTAACCCTCTCCATTACCCCACCCTTTGCATTTTTATAGATGAGGAAACTAAGGCCAAGAGAAATTAAACATTTAGCTCAAGTTCCCAAATGTAGCAAGCATCAGAGGTGAGATTTGAACCTAATTCCTCTGATCTCAGTCAGTGATCTTACCATTGTAGTGTGTGTGTATGCTCTAACGGGCTCCCTTATGATTCTCCCAATGAGAAGGTACTCAGAAAAGCCAGCTGTGGATAATCATGGAGATTCTCAATTTTCGGGTATGATCCTTTTTTTCCTGTTCCACTCTTTATACAGAAGTGCTCATTTTATTTAGAATTTGTTAATTTCCAAATAAAAAAAAAAGAAGGGATTTTGGTACATTTCCATTCAGATCTGAATAACTGTGAGTAAGGAGGCAGCCGAACAGGAAGTAGCTGAGCTGAATTGTATTCCTCACACTGGCATGTGGGAGCTACTGGGAGTCTTTGTATATTTAAGGGGTAAGTGTGGTGATGACCATCAGTGGCTAATTAGCCTGGTGCTAACCTCATTGCTCTTTGGCATAGTGAGTTGTTTGTAGAGCAAACAGGTAAGCCTCTAGAGCTGGGTAAGGGCTTGGATGCATTGGCTGGATTCCCTAGGAAAATTGCCCGTTGTGGGCACGTCTATATGTATTTCTACCAGGACACTGCAAAGGAGAAAAATGTGAAATACATGGATTGTGTCTGCATTTTCCCTGTGGCATGCTGAGTTCTCTGGCTACGCTTGTGTAAAGAGGCTTTCTTCGGCATGGCCCCATAGCCTACCATGGAATCTCCTGATGTCTCCTACCACATGGGTGGGAGTGGTCTCCTTGGTTTGGCTGCATAGCAGGAAAGGCCGTGTCTTTAAAAGTGGCCATTCTGGGGCTGTCTCTCCCTTTCTAGCCAGAACTTCCTTTCCTATATGTTCCTCCTGCTGTGTCTAGAGGGTGAAGACCCCAGTTCACTCCCACCTTACTCTGTAGTCAGCCCTCTATCCACTACTCCACACAGCCTCTCTAAGACTTCATACTTAACAGCTGTCCAGGACCATTCACCTTCTCTTGGTGACAGAGCTTTGTCACCTAAAGGTCGAGCCTGCCATAAGACATGTATGAAATCCACTTTTCCATGTTCATTACTACAAGTTGGCATATTCCCCTGAAGGAAGCATAAAGAAGGATTTGCTCCTGTGAAGGTGGAATTTGAAGACAGGTAGAAATGATTATAAAGAGATGCAGGAAACTTTAGAGAGCAGGAGTGGGTGATATTCATTTTCTGGTACTTGTCAACAATCCACAAGCATTTATTAAGGCTTTACTATGTGCCAGGCATGGTGCCAAGCCCTGGGAATACAAAGAAAGGTGATAGCACTTGTCTCTATCCTTAAAGAGCTCAAATTTTAGTGCAGAAACAGCATGAAATGACTGTATATGTAAGACAGTGAGATGGAAGAGTGGGGGGAAGGGAATTTCCAAAGGAAAGCACTGGAGAGGGTGGGGCAGAAAGCCTTCTTGCACAAGGTGGGGTTTGGTCTGAGTCTTGAGAGGAGCTAAGAGGCCCAGAGCACTCCAGGCATGGGGGACAGCCAGTGCAAAAGCAGAGTTGGGTATGGATTAGATCAGATGGCCACTGAAATCCCTCCCAATTCTGAGCTTCTGTAATGCTGGTGACCTGGTCAAGTCAATGAGCATTTGTTAAATGCCTACTATGTGCCAACCTGAACCAAGAATCAGGCTGAAACAGCTTCTACTACAAAGGCCCCTAAGGTGATGGGGGAGTCACTCCTTCCTGACACTTCATTCTACTTTTGAATAGCTCTAATTGTTGGAAAGTGTTTCTTCATATTGAGTGTGAATTGCTGAGAGTGGGGATAGGGTGGAATTGGGGGTCACTTTTAGCCTTTTGGCCAAAGTTCTTCCCTCTGGGGTAAAGCAAAGCAAGTCTAATCCTTTTTCCATAGGACAGCCCCTCATATACTTGTAACAAGCATTAACTAAGTGCCTACTGTGTTGTCAATCCCTGTACCAGGCCCTGCAGATACTGAGGCAAAAACAAAATAGACCGAGTACTCAGGGACCTCGAATTCTAGCCAGCTATCACGACCCCTCTCCCTAGATCAGCCTAAGAAGTCCACACTTACAGGACAAGAGGACCTAGGGCTGGAATGGCTATAAAGGTCTAACAGTCCCACTTCACAGATGAGGAAACTGAGACCCTGCAAAATTAAGTGATGTATTCATGTAAGTGGTGCAGAGCCAGGATAGAATTCAAACTTGGCTCCTCTGACTACAAAATCCAAGACTCTCTTTCCCCGGTACGGAATTGTCATTCTAGTTGTTTAAACTGATCTGCCCAGGGCATGGCCTTGAGTCCCCTCATCAGCTTGGTCATCCTCCTGTGAATCTACTTCATTTTGTGATTGCCTCTGCCAGACAGAGGTGCCAGTCAGAACTTGAAAGTGGCATGACCAGGGCAGAAGATAGTCAATCAATAATTAATAATCAGTCCACAAGCATTTTTAGGGTTTACCACGTGCCAGAGGCTGTGCTAAGAATTGGGGAATATAAAGAGAGGCAATAAAACAAAGAGAGCTAACATTTGGATGGGGAGACAACATGAAAATGGTATAAACACACACATTAGATAGAAGGTAATCTCAAAGGGGGAAGGCATTAGAAGCTGGGGGAGGAATGGAGGGGGAGGCCTCCAATAGAAGCTGAGATTTGAGCTGAGTCCTAGGGAAGCCTGGCCTCTAATCAGGACTTCTTCTCTCACACACTTGCTCAGGACACAGGCTTTGCATTCTATGGCATATATTCTAACCCAAGCCCCTCAGATAAACACATGCAAAAGATATGCAAATTAAAAGCAAAGAATTTGGGGGGATGCAACTTTTTCTCTCTCCTTGTAACCTCCTCTTTATGGATCCATCCTCCCAAGCTGAAACTTGGTGTATCTCCAAGGGGGTGGAGACAAGATGGCAGAGTAAAGGCAGGGACTCACCAGACCTCTTCCAAATTCCCCTCCAAACAACTTTAAAATAACACCTCACAATGGATTCTTGAATTGATGGGGTACAGGCTCTGGAAACTCCCCCCTTCACCCCCCCACCAAACTCTCCTTGAACTTTCCCACATGGTCAAGACTCTGGTGTTTGCATGAGGCATCTACCCATTCCAGTAATCCTCTCAACTGGCCTTTCATTGTGGCCTACACCCAATCTCCCAATTCTCTGTTCCCAGACCTCCATTCTCTGTTACGTCTGGATCACGCCTGGCTACTTCCCACTCTTGATCCTATCCAGACCTCATTCTCCCTTGGCCACATGGTCCAGGTCCTCCCCATCCTTCTTTGTTACCTCACAGTCACCCCAGCCTATTGGCCACTCGCATTCAAATCTTCCCTAGACCCCTTATCCCAGTCACCCCAGACTACTCTGCCACTCCTCTCAGACCTTCTGTATAAAAGATCCATCTTGCCTCTATGAAGGTGCTCAGATTCAATCTGGCCCACTTGCATAAGCAATACAAATGCTTAGATTCCTTAAGAGTCTAGCCAATATGGCAGATTTTTAGAATCACGCCCACCTAGAACGGTGTTCTAATAAACCTTGTTTTTTGGCTGAAAGAAGGCTTGGGTTGAATTCATTCGGGCAGGAGCCACATGTTGCTATTTCAGGGTCCCAACATCCCTAAATCTCAACAAAATAGCAAAATCAACAAAAGGATAGGGTGAAATGATATTCCAGCCCAAGACAACTTAGAAGGTTGGCAGGAAAGATCTGTCTCACTGGGTTAAAAGGGGAGTATAGTCTAGCACAGTGCAGTCCTCAGCCCCTGAAAGTCAGCAGCAAGGCCCCAAGCTCTTGCACAAGACAGGCCTGGCCTAGTGAAAGCCAGCAGCAGGCCTTGGGGTCAACTGAATCTGTGGCAGAAGTATCTGGAGCTCTCAGCCTACAGGTGATAGAAGAATTGGACAACCAGTCAGAAGATTATGAGAGAGCCATTGCTGGCTTTTGGTGGCTCTGTTACATTGTCCACACACAGTTCTGGGTCACAGTCCCAGGGTGAGGAGGAGCACTAGTACACTAGAGCTCCCAGCTGCAGGGAAGGGGTACCCTGGTCACATTTCCAGGGTGGAAAAGATTGCTTGTGGTCACTCACAGAACAGAGCACAAGCCAGGAGAGCACTGACCACACCTCTCCTTAGATCATATGACCTTGGAAGAACTGAAAACTTAAAGACTTCTAGAATTACCTCTGAAAACAACAGAACAAAAAATCCCCCTAGCTTGGAACAGTTCCTTCTCCACCCTGGGCCCAACTTTAACATAAAGTTAATGAAACAGGTTGGAAAAATGAGCAAGCAACAACAAAAGTACCTAACCAGAGAAGGTTACTATGGTAACGGGAAAGATTAAAACACAAATTCAGAAGTGGACAGCAATGTCAAAATGGCTACAAGCAAAGCCCCAAAGAAAAATGTGAATTGGTCTCATGCTTCCCACCCCCCTCCAAAAAAAAGAACTTATGGAAGAGCTCAAAAAGGATTTTAAACATCAAATAAGAAAGGAAGAGGAAAAATTGGGAAAAGAAATGAGTAATACAAGAAAAAAGTAACTTCCCTCCTGGATTCTACTCCTCCTCTTAAAGCCCTCTCTTCTTTTCTCTCAGTATCCCTGTTTCCCTGTGCAGTTCCCTATGGGATACTGGCTCTGTCTGCTGCTGCAGCTCCAGCAGGCAGGAAATACTGGCTTCAATCTGCTTTTGACATAATGTTTTCCAACACTGTAAATAAGCACCTATTTTGTAATTTATAATTTAAAGAATTATCTGGGGCACGGGCAGGTTAAGTCACTTATCCAAGGTAATACAGCCAGTATATATAAGCAGCTGGATGTGGACCTAGGTCTTTCTGATTCTGAGGCCAGTGCTCTACGCACTAGCACAGTGGTGTCAAACTCAGATAGAAACACAACCCAGCTGCACATTGATTTAGAAAACCACAAATTCACATAATCTAAGTTGTATTGTATTTTTTCATTTACCTCGTTCAACATTTCTCAATTATATTTTAATCTGATTCAGGATGTACTCCAGATAGCTTGTCCAGCTTCAAGCCTTGAATGTGACACCTCTGGGTGACTAGAACAATTGCTTCTCACTTAGTATCATTGGGGGTGACCTAGTACCAACCTCACTTTAGAGTGGAGAGAATGGAGGGGGCCTAGATAGGTGAAATGACTTGCCTTAGATCACACAGGTAGTCAGTGACAAAGTGGAGGATTTGAATCCAGATCCCCTACTCCAAAGTCAGTACTTCTTTCACACATTTCTCATATTGTACTGCACCATCTACACTGCTGTAGCTGTTTCATCTCTCTTGCTAGATTGCAAAGCCCTTCAGAGCACATTTTGCTATCTCTCCCAGGGCTTGTTCCAATGCCTTCCACTCAAACTAAAACAAATTTGCTAAATAAAATGTCCACTTCAGGTCTCCCAAGGTGAGTTTTGACCAGTACTAGTTACTACCCTGAATGAAGAGAAGCCGCAGATCTGATAGGATGGTTGATTCTCAAAGACTTCAGGTTGCCTGAGAGACTGAAGACAACCTCCTACCAACCTGGACCTGCAACCTCAGGCGAGGGGGACAGCCCCAGAGCAGTGAGTGCAGATGGTCACTTGCTAAGCAGCAAAACACGAGAAAGCAACCATCGGCAGGGCCAACAAATGAATCTCTAAACGGTAGCACAAAAAATTGGGGGGCAGGGAGGAGAGGGAGAATCAATTAGGTCATTCATTTTGACCGGTCTACTTGGAAATATATTCTTTTGGCCTGAAATGCATTGTCTCATGGTTACAAGACCCTCTTTAGAGACGGCCATCTGAGGTTTGTATGGAGGTATTGTTAGAGCAGGGTAATTAGAGAGGGTTGAATGTAGCTGAAGGGCTAAGAGTGGGGGTGGAGTTGGAACTCAGGCCTTGATTTGCAGCCCATCCTTAAAATGAAGATGCATTGAAAAGTACAATAGGTTGGCTTGAATATTTTCACCCAGGCTTCCTGGTGAGAATGAAAATATATGGTTTAATAAAAACGGCAGATTCAATTTCGAACAAGTGGCTCAAATGTGGCTTACTAGCAGGGGAGTTGAAACTCCAGCTTGGAGCATGGCATCAGTGAGACCCAAGGTGAAATCTACCTCCAGGTTGAACAATTTCACAGAGAACCCATTTCAGGCGGGCTTTGGAAAACAGTCAGATCGAGGTTGAATTTTTTTATTGCAGCATAAACCAGGATGCTAAATTGAATTAGCAGAATGTAATTACAAAGCAGGAAAGCAGTTTAAAGAGAAAACAATGGAGAGGGTTGGGATCTCCTAACATTCTGAACTGGAGCTGGTCAGTGGGAGGTGCTTGAGGGCGGTTCTATCAGCTCCGAAGTGGTTTGTCGGAGGCTGGAGGGCTCCTCTTTTGTTTTCTCTCCACTGGGGCTGACCAGGGAATGTGTTCAGAAACACCCCTCCCTCCCACTCCCCCCTTTCAGCCAACTGGGTCTGGTTGTTATTTGAATTGAAGAGATCAGAGGTTAAGTGAAAGATCAGACTTCCAGGGTCAGAGGGAAAAAAAGAAATACAACTCAACCCAACCCCCCTAGAGCAGATTCTGTCCTCTGCATGCATGCAGACAAAGCCCTAAGTACAGATGGGGGGATGGTCTATATGCTGAACTGTCCTTTTCTGTCACCATATAAACTGATTGATTTTGTTCCCCCTTCAAATTAGATTAGATGCTTTTCAGGGGGAAAGATGGAATTCAATCATTCACCTTTGACTTTTGTCTTGGCAGGTATCTGATGGAAAATTCTAGATTCAAGTTCTGACTTCTCCCGTAAGGAGCTTCACAAAGTAGATTAAAGAAAGAGAAATAATTAAGTACTTTGTGCCAGGGATAGTGCCATGAATTGAGAATATGAATATAAGTGAAAAGAACCACAGGATCTGCTATCCAGGAGTTTACATTCTAATTGGGGAAGCAAATAAAAGGGAGATGAAAGGAGGAGAGATGGAAAAGGAAGATGAAAGAAAGAGGAAAGATGGAAAAGTGATCCAGAGAGTCATGGGTTGAGCTGGGTTTGAAGTGAGGATGGGGGGCATGGATACTTCCTCACATGGAGATTGTGGGGAGAAACTCACCAGTCAGAGAAGGAGGCTGTAGGGGTGGTTTAGTTACCATTGTGAGAGGGTCTTCACAAATGACTCAGTCTCTTTGTGCCTTGATTGCCCTGTTTTCCAGAGAAGAGAATAAGGCCTTACACGAAGACATGATGAACTATGTAATAGAAAGAGCATTGGCATTGGATTGGCCATCTCCCATGTCAGGAACACTCTCTACCCACTTACCCTTTGACTCCCAGCTTCCCTGGCTTCCCTCAAGACTCAGGTCAAATCCCATCTTCTCTTACCCCCTAGGATTACCCTCCTCCATCTACCCTCTGTCAATATCAATACTTGTTTCTGTGTTGTATGCCCTGTTACACTGTGACTCCTGGAGACACTGTCCTTACTTTTCTTTGTCTCATTGCCACGTAGCAAACACTTGCTGACTAGTTGACTAAGAATCACAAGACTCAGAAGTCTTTGCTTTTCCACCAATTAGATGCATGGCCATGGTTGGAGCACTTAGCTTCCCTTGGCCTCAGTTTCTTCAGTCTGTAAAATGAGAGGCTTGGACTAGATGATCTTTAAAGTTTTCCCCAACTCTAGTGTTCTGCTTAATTCAATTCAGCCCATACTTACAAAGTACTTACTATGTGCTATGAACTATGATTGGCCCTGTACTAGCTATGACCCTGGAAAAGTCCCTGAACATCTGTAAAATGAGGATAATAACAGCATCTATCTCCCAGGGTTGTTGTGAGGATCAAATGAGCTAATAGACAGATAGCACTGGAAACCCTAAAGTGGTATATAGGGGTAAGTTATGATTATGGTTATTACAATACAAAGACAAAAATTATGCTAGGAAGGGGAATAAGTCAAACAATTAGTCAACAAGCATTTATTATACTCCTACGATGTGACAGGCTCTATGGTAAGTACTAGGGCTACAAAGAATGGGGACAACATTGTCCTTGCCCTCAATGAGCCCTCTCTAACCTCAATGGTAGCCCTAGCTCAAAGCCCATTTGCATGAGACTCTCCTTTTTATCAGTCTCTGATCCTCTTCGGGGTGAGGAGCAGCACGGGTAGAGTTTGGGAGAAAAAAGTAAGACCATGGTCTTCTGGCTCCCAACTTCAAGAAAGAAGGCAACCTTCCAGATTCTGGGAAGAAGCCAATATGTAGAGGAGCTGGCACTTAGCTCACATCCCTGTCCCCTGTCCCCTGCCTACTACACTAGAGACTTCAGGGAATATCTCCTTGGGTGAGGTTTGGAACTCTTCCTTTAGGTTGGCTGAGAGAGTGAGAGAACTAATTCACTCTATGTACTGTCTGATGTATTCTTATCTGTGTATCTTCTCTGCTTTCTGCTGGCTATTTGGTTGGACAAATGGGTTTATTTGTTATGTACCCTGGGTGTTCTTTATGGAACTAGCATTTGTTGGGGAGTCGTGTCTTAGATATATAGCTTAGGATACTCTTTCCACATTAAAGGATCAGCAACTCAGCTTGAACCTAAAAATAATTTCCCCTAGATTGACAATGTTGGGGGGGGGGTGGCAGATAGAAATAATTTTAGTCCCCAGGACCTTTCATAGAGGAAAGCAAAGTGGCTAGCAGGGGTGAGGAATCTGTGACTTTGAGGCCACATGTGACACTCTAGGTCCTCAAGTGTGGCCCTTTGACTGAAGTCAAGTGGCCTCAAGGCTGCAGTTTCCCCACCCCTGCTAGCCTGTGGTGCTAATTGCCTACCTTCCTTCCTAGCAGGAATCAAAGTCTCCCTTACAAAAGAGTGGATGAGAAGGACTCTGGAGATAGCTAGTCATGCCTTCTTTGGAGTCATATCTAGACAGAACTATGTGAACACATACATTGGTCAAACAGTGCATAACCACCACTCACATTCTGATGGGAGAGACATGTAAATAGCTATGTTCATTAAAGATATATATGTATATATAGACATATACATGTATATTTATACACAGATATACATATATGCACAAATGTGTATATATAATATATTTATATATGCACACATAGACTAGATTGACAGATAAATAGATAATATGGAGGGCAGTATCTGAGGGAAGGCTCTAGCCTTGTAATATAAGTACTTAAAAGAGGTCCACCCACAGATATTTGAGAAAGGAAACTGTTCTCGTCACAATGAAGTGGGTAGCCTTAGAGAAGAAGATGGGATAGGGAATGGGAAGGAGGTGGATCACCAACTTGGTAGATAAAAAGCCTTCTGAAGTCGGGATTAGAAGAATTCCAAGTACAATGAGATGGAACTTAGGAAACCCCTAAAACTTGTCAAGAAACACTTGTCAAATCAAAATGCATGAGTAAAACATAAAAAAAAAGAAATAAGGCACAAAATAGTCATAAGGTATATTTAGAAGACATATATAAATGTAAGATGTTGCCTTTTTGTACTAACAAATTCTCCTTAGACAAGATTCAAATCAACCAATAAAGAAGCATTTATTTGGTTGCTTTGGCTTTCTTCTTGCCTATGAAATATCCGGGTCTAGGAATTAAGTTCAATTTAAAAAACATGTGTGCCTCCATAAGTTCAATAGTCTTTGTCGTTCAGTCACGTCCGTCTCCTCCTGACCCTGTTTGGGGCTTTCTCAGAAAGATGCTGGAGTGGTTTGCCATTTCTTTCTCCAGCTCATTCTACAAATGAGCTTGTTTTTGTCATTGCTGTCATTCGTCCTTCGCTCTTGAAGAGCACCATGACATCGGGAAGATGATGCCATGACTTGCAAGTGAATTGGATTTAAGTGAGGGAGGGCTGTGCAAAGTCACCAGCCTCACTTTCTCCTCCAGAGCCATCTGGGTCCAGCGGCAAGATATAGATCAGGATGACTGGAGATGGACCCCACAGATGAGGAAATTGAGGCAGAGTTAAGTGACTTGGCCAAGGTCACACAGCTAGTAGGTATCTGAGACTGGATTTGAACTCAAGAAGAGGAATCTTCCTGACTCCAGGCCTGATGCTCCATCCAGTTACCCATCAGTGGTCTCCTCCTCTCTATCCTCTTGGTTTCCTGATTCACTATGAGAATGAAGACAAGACACCTGGAAGGGGCCTCTCACCAGCCTTTTTGACTAATACTTTCTGACTGTCCAGATCCTTTGCCTGTCCTCCAATTATCTTCAAGTCTGTTTAGCTGTGTTAGTTCATTCCTATGGACTTGAGTTTTTTATCAAGTGAATTCTTCCTAACGACACTTTAAACCTTCAGCTTTCACCATACTATGTGCTTCCTGGTATGGCTCTGGAGTCAAAGGCTGAAGGAAGAGTTTCTGAATGTTGGAAGACAATGTATGAATATTACCTTCAGCTGTGACCTTTATCTTAAGAAATTAAGAGAATGATGACTTAGTGTCCCTCTAACCACAAGTCCTTTGTTTCGCATTTAAATTCCATCATAACTTGATGCCTTCTCACTTTACTCTCCTCCATGTACTAAACTGGACTACTTCATGTTCCTCTCAAATGACACCCCATTTTCCAATTCCATGGCTTTGCAATGTCTGTCTCCCATGCCTGAAACACTTCTTCTTCTTCTACCTTTTAGTTCTCTTACTTTCCTTCAACTCAGCTCAGATCCCACTTTCTCTAAGAGGTCTTTCCCAGGCTGCTGGTACCTTCTGAGATTACCTTCTACCTGCTCTCTGTCTATATTTTTCATGTACCTGGTTATTGACACTGTTTAATAACCATTAGAATGTGAACTCCCTGAGGCCAAGGTCTGGCTTTGACTTGCTTTGTATCACTAGAACTTAGTATAGAGCCTGGAAAGTGGTGAGCACTTAATAAATGGTAGTTAATGGACTGACTGGCCTTGAAAGAGAAACAGAGATGAAAAAATGACAGCAGGGTGTTGGTGGTCCTGTGGCATTGGAGGTAGGTCCCTTTCCACTAGTGCCCTCAGTGGTCCTTGTCTGTGTACCACCCATAAACAATCCCTATTTATGTCCATTCTTCTGACCAACGATGTTGTTGGGTGGTATGCTCCTATTTCATGGGGGAATTTTCTCATTGATACTTTATAAAACCCTGTTTCATTATATAACTTTCTTTTGAAGTCATTTTGTCCTCTGGCAGACTAACAAAATTAAATGTAGTGGTGAGTTCTCATGAGCTATCATTTTGAGTGGATGTAGTCCCACAGAGTACCTTGAACCTGGGGATGGGAGGGGGTGGTGGTGTAGTTTTTACAGGGATACACATGCAACAGAGGGGTTGGCCGAGTGCTGCATAATGTCCCATCTTGGCCTCAGAGAACAGATCATGAAGCATGACTCCCTTCTTTTGGTAGAGGAGTGGTTGACTGTGTGCAAAATAATGAATATACTGTACTTTCAGATTTAGTCATTCTTCTCTTGGTTTTGCTGAGTGTTTTTCTTTGTTACAAGAAAGGGCTGATTGAGGGGAGAAGAGTATATCCAGAAATGTCTGTGATGTAAACACCGAAGACATCAATAAAATATCTTTAAAATTAAATTAAGGGGTGGGATTAGTTGCTCTCCACAGTCCCATCGAGCCCTCAATCTATGATCCTATTAATACTTAGCTCTAGATAGCAAAGCCAGTGATAGCTTACAGATGGAAACTCCAACTGAAGTCAGTCAAGAGGGAAAAACATCACTTCTCTTTCTAAAGTGGAGACAGTAACCTCATTTCAAACCCACATGACATATTAACCAGGAGAAAACAACAGAAAGAATTCTCATGTTATTGAGAGTGCAGGGAGGTTAATTCCGGAATATTTCTGAAATGGAAACCAGATTCTTAGAAAGCTAAGGAATAAATCCAAAATTTATGTCTGCCTTCCCTCAGGATCTGCCTGGGCTTTTGGGGGATGTATAGTATAGATATCTGTGTGTCTGTGCTGGTAGGTCTGGATGTAGAGATGGTCCTTATACCTGTAAATGGATCTCCAAAAGAGGACGTAAGGGCATGGCATGAAGTCTTTTGGGGTTGTCTGGCTCCTAGATACAACTTTCCCAGCTGCCTTGTCATTTGAGAGAGTATATCTCTGCCCTCCTCCTGTCCCTCACTACTAAAGTGTAGGATCAATAAAAGATTCAGCAAAGGCCCTCATTGACACTTCCTCCCTTCCTTCTCTCTTTGTCAACACCCCAAGCCCTTCTGAACTTTAAGTCAGTCTTCATTATTTGAGAGTGGGGGAGGGAGAATTCATCTCATATTGGTCAACCCTGGGGATGAGACTTGCCAAACTTATCTAGGCTGGTCCTTGGATGACAGACACAGTTCCCCACCAGGCTTCCACAGGAAGTTTTATCTTCCTAGTAGGACCCGCTAGAGTTCACACCTGCTAGCCAAGACAGCCCAGTCAGGATGAGGCATCAGAGTAGGCCTTCCCTGTTTCAGTTTAAATGAAAATGGAGCACCCCATCTCTTTCTAATCCAAACAACTATTAAGTTTTGGGTTGTTTTTTTTTTTTTAAATTCAACCATCTTGTCCATCTGTCTTCCTCTGGACTTGTTGTTGTTGGTCCTTCGCTCTTAAAGAAGACCCTTGTCGTCGTTCCATTTCTGAACTAGTGCATAGGTGCAACCTTCTATATGGATGTCAAAATAAAATTAACCTAAAACATAGGTCTGATACCATCATTTCCCTGCTTATCCATATTTTGTTGCTCTCTATAGCTTCTCATGTACCATTCTTATTACTGATCTCTTTTTAATATTCATTCTTGAAAATTTGTGTTTACAGTTTTCTTTCTCCCTCCAGCCTCTCCATTACCCATTGAGAAAGCAAACAATATCACTTATATACGTTAAATCAATATATTAAAATATATTTCCATATTATCCATGTAGCAAAACAAAAAACAAAAAACCAACAACAAAGAAAAATAAAGAAAGTGAAAAATCATGCTTCAATTTGTATTCAGAGTTCATGTGTTCTCCCACTGAAGATGATAGCATTTTTCGTTATGGGTCTTTTGGAATGGTCTTGGATATTGCATTGATCAGAGTAGCTAAGTCATTCACAGTCACTCATCTTACAATGTTGCTGATACTGTGTACAATATTCTCCTGGCTCTGCTCAATTCACTCTGCATTAGTTTGTATAAGTCTTCAAAGATTTTTCTTTTCTTTTTTGAGGCAATTGGGGTTAAGCGACTTGCCCAGAGTCACACAGCTAGTAAGTGTCTGAGGCTGGATTTGACAGCTAGTACTTCCCAGGTTTTTCTGAACCCCTCTCCCTTTCATTTCTTATGGCACAATAGTATTTAATATAACATTCGAACTGGCATTTGATGCAATTCACAGTCTGACTGTAGCCTATTTCTCTAAACTTATTTCACATCATTCTCTTATGTATAGCCTCTGCTCTTATCTAGCTGATCACTTGCTGTCCCCTGGACTTCATCTCCAGGTTCCATGCTGTTGCATTGTGTAGCCCCCATTCCTGGAATGCCCTCCCTCCTCAGCTCTGCTCCTCTGACTCTTAGAATGCTTAGCTTCTTTCAAGGCTCAGCTCAGGTGCCAGCTCTTATGTCCAAATCCCCTTAAGTTTTAGAATTCTTTCTGACTCACCTGTGGCATGTGGCATCCATCAGTAGAAGGTAGGCTTTCTAGGGGCAGGTGCAGATTTCATTTTTTTTGTTTGTCTTTGTATTCCCAGTACCTCTTACAATTCCTGTTTTATTTAATTGAATCTTCTTAGAGTAAATGTATGCTATACTCATTCACACATATACGCACACACACACTAGATGTATGTACAGTCTGCTTTCCGTGCCTCTAAAGAAAACAATCAGAGTGGAGCACCTTGAAATGTTTGGTGCAGGTACCATACAGTCATGCATTTATCTCTATCTTTGTTTCTTGACAGATCCTCTGTGACTGAATTTTCATCTACTTTGATGCCCAAATTGAACACTGCACTGACGAGCCAGGAGCAGCAATGGCTGCCTCAGTTAAATAATGAAGTGCACCCAAATAATTCATTTGGGCATTTATGGGGGGAGCTGAGACAGATTTGATGAATGTGATAAAAAAAAGTGGTTTCACTCAGGCAGAGTAATAGAGGGGCACAATTTTAGTCAGCATGTGGTCTGATTGCCAGAAGTCAAACAGTGACAATTTTGGGGGGACCCATAATGCTCAGGGTAAGGTGCCCCATTGGCTCAGTTCCAGAAGGCTGTATACTCTTCTGTTTACAAAGTCCAGCAGCACTAGTGGGAGTAGTGTCTCTGAGGGGGGAGCCCCCAGACTCCTGCCTGTGTTTCTGCTGTTGTTACCATGGCAAATCCTGCTAATACAGGAACCTGCAACAGGAATATTCATGTCAAGTGAAATTCATTGAGACCTGGTCAGGAAAGCCAGCTCCTCTCTTAGGGAAACTATGCTCAGCTTTTGTGCTCTGTGTGGGCTGTCCTTTCTTGTCTAACTGACTACTGGTTTTGGTCATGATGTAAAAGAAACAACCCTGCATTGGCAGTCTAGATACCTAGGCTCAGTCATTTAGTCAATCAAGAAGCACTTACTTATTAATGGCCTCTGGGGATCTAAGTGGATGGTTGTTGTCTTTTGTTCTCAGAGAAGACCAAAATGACATCATTATGTTGGGTCAAGGTACAGTGTGTCCAGTTGTATCTGATCAGACCAATATGAGTTTGGAATCCTCTACCACAGGGCAGGCACAAATTGTCCATGTGAATGAACATTTGCGGTCGATTCCCTAAATTTTCATCATCTTGAGTTTATTTTGAGCTATTTCAATTCTGCTTTGCTCATAGAGCACCTTCTCTGATGAGGGCATGCCATGCTGAGTGGTCCTTTGCCAGGGTCTCCCATTTCATACAGTCAATTCCAAAGTTTTTCAGAGACCTTGAGAGTGCCCTTGTATCTCTTCTTCTGACTACCATGTGAGTGCTTGCCTTCTATGAGTTCTCCATAAAAAATGGAGACATAAGTACAAAGAATGAAATAATCCTTCCTCTCAAGTAGCTTCCATTCTAACCATAGAGAACCTGAGTTCTAGATGTAACTTCATTCAAACTGTGGAGAACTCAGTGCCGCAAACTTGCTATATGTGATCGTGGGTTGGTTACTTTACTCCCCTGAGCCTGTAAAAAAAAAAGTGGGGGGGTAGAGTTAGATGCTCTCTAAGGTCCTTTCTAGCTCTAATATTCTGTAATTTGAAATACTAATTGCATATCGAGTTGCTGCCCCCATTTGGAGCACCAAGGTGGGATTCCCCCCGCCATACACACACACCCCTGCATTTTAAGATTATACACTGTTTCCCAGTGAGATTGCAAGCTCCTCAAAGGCTAGAATCAGGTTTTCCCCTAGTTTTGCAACCTGTAGGGAGCCTAGTCCTGAGCTCTCTGCACATGGCATACTCCAAGATCTGATGAATCTGCTGGATTGCAATGGAATGCATTCCTTCTGTTTAAAGTGGGGGTGGGAAAAATAGGTTGGAGGTGACTGAGAAGGCAAGGAATGAGATAAATTAATCTGTGTTCTTGCCAGCAGAATATGGAGGTTCTCAGAATGCCACCCTTCACATTTCAAAGAATTGTGGGGAGACCCAGGTCTGTGTTCACCTGGCTCTTCCCTAGACTCCAGTGCTTGGCTAAGCTGGGGCTTATTCCCTGAACAGTACAAAGACCCTGGCTTTATATTGAGTTCCTAATTTGGCACGGTTCTGTTATTCCCATCAGAGCTACAGAATGCTCCTTTTTCAGTCCAGGAGACTTTTTTTTTTTCAGTCATTAAAAAAAATTTAAAAGGGCAATTCAGCAGGGAAATCACGGAAAGCCAACCACCAGGGCCAGCAGTTTGGCTGGGGGCTGTATATTCACGGAGCAGTCATTTGACCTGGGAGGTTTACATTGGAATGACTTGATAATATCCATGGGAAAAAGGCCCTGAAGTAGAGGGGCTATCAGGATCCACCTTGGAATCCAGCGGCCTCATTTTATAGGTGAAGGGACTGAAGCCCCAGAAAAACGAAATAACTCAAGGTCATCTCCCCAGGGAGCGTCAGAGCCAGGACTAGAAGAATGCAGTCGCCCTGACCACCCCTTCAGGAGGCTCGATCCTACCCCGCTCCCCAATACCTGAAGCCTGACTCGAGAAACAGGAGTATTTGCTTTCAAGATCATGTCTCTATGAATTCACTTCACGTGAATTTTCCTATTTGGGATTCCTTTGAGGAGCAGAATTTGCCATGGTAACAACAGCAGCAGAATCCTTGTAATAGTTGGGGGCACTCTGCTCTCATTAATACAGTCTATGAGTGTGGAGAAAGCTTCGTGGCAATCCAGGGGCAGCCCTGGTTTCCCTCCACCCTCACCCCCAGCATGGAAAGTGGGATTGAACCCCTTGAAAGGGCTGCTGTGACTTGCCCAAGGCCAAACAGATGGTAAACTACAGAGCTAGGAGTCCTATTCTATTCTATATGCATTTATTAAGCACTCATTAGGTGCTAGGTGTCCAAAGAGAAAAAA
This sequence comes from Trichosurus vulpecula, assembly GCF_011100635.1. Classification (NCBI taxonomy): domain Eukaryota; kingdom Metazoa; phylum Chordata; class Mammalia; order Diprotodontia; family Phalangeridae; genus Trichosurus; species Trichosurus vulpecula. Next base: position 169,183,532 of record NC_050581.1, read on the forward strand.
CTCAAAACACCTAAAACCCAGTCCCTGTCTTTAAGTAGCTTATATGGGGGTGGGGGTGTGGTGGGATGGGGGGGAGGGTAATGACATATAAGGAAACTCTCTTTCTCTATTTATAGATAGATGTAAGGATACAGGGGTGTGTGTATGTGTGTGTATATATATATACATATATATACACATATATATACATAAATGCATACATATATACACACAGCATATATAGAATTTCCATACCTGTATATAGAATTTCCTTATATATGCATGCATACATATATGTGTATATGTACTATGTATTAAATATGTATTTAATTCATTTAAATATATTATTTTAAATTATTTAAATATATTGAATGTTTCTTATATATAATATATAGATATACTATACAGTACACTATATCTAATACTACATATATATTAAATATAAATACACAGTAATTTTACCGAAGGGAGAGATCACTAAAAAGTGAAATTAGAAGTTCCAAGAGGCAATAATTAAGAGAGATGGCATTCCAGGCATCAGGGACAGCTTGACCAAAAACATAGAGGTGGGAAATGGATTGTTATTCATGGTGAAAAGCAAATCCAAATTTACATCCTCCATCTCTAATACTGCTCCTTTTGCCAGAATGGAAAGAGGAAGATCTGGATGTGAATCTTAACTTTGATCCTTGCTAAGTGTGTTTGAATTATAGGTTTAGAGCTAGAGGGAGCCTGGAAAATGATTTAGTTCCCAGCCCTTAGCTTGGAGCCAACTCAAATTGGCTTGGGAGAATTGGATAAATTTCAGTGTGAGCATTTACAGGAAAAATGGCAAATGCTGTAACCAGGGCTTGGTTGACTGTTTTGTTGATTGTCTAGACCTCAGAAAGTGTTCATGCAGATTAAACTTAAAGTATATCTTGGGTGAATTTTTTCCCCAGTGAGTTCATTGTTAAACATATACTAACTGCACCCCGCCCCCCCATTCAACCCTCTCTTTTTATAAATGAGGAAACTGGTTAATGGATTTGCCCCAAGCCATTCGGGTAAGAAATGTAAGAGGGAGGCTTTGAATCCAGGTCCTCTCACTCTGGAGTCTGATTTTCCTATTGTCCACTGCCTCCCTTAATTTCTCCGTGCCTCAGTTTCCTCTTCTATTTCTTTTTGTCGTTGTTCAGTTGTTTTGTTCGTGTCTGACTTTTCGTGACCCTGTTTGGCAGAGATACTGAAGTGGTTTGCCATTTCCTTCTCCAGCTCATTTTACAGACGAGGAAATTGAAGCAAACAGGGTTAAATGACTTGCCCAGCTAGTAAGTGTCTGAGGTCAGATCTGAACTAGGTCCTCTTGACTCCAGGGTCAGCACTCTATCCATCGCTCCACCTACCTGCCCTAATTGATCTTTAATTCTATTTATTCAGGTTTTACTGGGCTCCAGTGGTGATCCTGGGCATCAATCAGGAAGATCTCGTTGGCTTGCTCAGTTTGCATCTCTCCATGTGGTGACGCTGGTGAGGTGGCTTCTGGGAGAATCATGATGATGTAAAAAGACAGTGACTTAGGGAGAGCATGGAGCATAAGTAGATATTCTTCAACTGGTCTTGGCTGGCCAAGCACACGACTGGGAGAAGCCAGAGCTATCCAAGTCTCCAGAAGGCCTGAGCCAGCTTTGGCTGTCCATTCAATCAAGCAAGCCGGACGACTCTTTCATTTGGTCCACATTTGCTGTAAAGAAAAAGGCCTCAAGGCCTTCCTTCTCTCTAAAGCCTGAACAGGCCTCTATCCTTCATCTTTTTGTTCATTCTTTTCTATTTTAGGTTTAGGAAGTAGAGTCTCAGAGCTTAGTCGGAATAGCAAACCACAGGAATCCAGGAGCCAGAATACAGGCTGGGTTTTACAGACAGAGCATCATTGATATACCTAGGAGCAAGGAGAGCCATCTTTGGGAGTGACTTTGGGGACTTCAGCCCAGCAGAAAGACTTCCCAGATAGTCATTCGACATCTGGACCAGTGCTATGTAAGAACTAAGCTTAATTTTGAGCCTCCTCCCTTATGACATAAGCTAGGTGGTGTATTGGATGGAGTCGTGAACTTCGAGTCAGAGGGAACAGAGCTCATATCCAACTTCAAATATTTACTGGCTACATGATCCTCAGTAAGTCACTTAACCTGTTTGCCTCAGTTTCTCCAATTGTAAGATGAGGTAATAACAGCATCTTCCTTGCAGATTGTCGGGAGGATCAAAAGAGATATTATTTTTGTCCAGAACTTAGCACAGCACCTGGTATATAGTAATCAATCGATAAACATTTATGAAGCACCCACTATGTGCCAGGCACTGTGCTAAGTGCTGGGGATACAAAAAGAGGCGAATGGGAGAAAGAACATGTAATATAAAGAAGCTATGTGCAGGCTAAATAGGAAATAGTTAATGGAGAGAAGACATTAGAATTAAAAGGGATTGACAATAAAAGATGGTGGTTTAATTGAGACTTAAAGGGAAGTCAGTGAGTGCTTAATAAGTGTTTATTCCCTTCCCTTCCTCCAGAGACCAAGATGGCATGAGGAAACTATGCCCTGTAAGTATTGGTGAAAATGTCCCTTCGTTCTAGCTCCATCTTTGAAGTAACTATCCCTTTGAAAAACAACCAGATCTTAAGGGGTTAAATGAAACTGGACTGCTCAATACAGGCCCCTAACGACAGCGGAGAAGGACACATGCAGTGGAGGCTCAAGCCAATGGCAGAGAGAAGAGACTCCCCAGCAATCTCTCAGGCTAGCCAGGCACCCTGAGAGACCAAGCAGCCTTCCTAGATGTGGGAGCTGGAGCTGCTATGCACATCTGCTGGGACTCCCTATCTCCCAGGGTCAATGAGAAGAAAGTTTCTTTACGAACCTTAAATTGTCATATCGGTGACTCTCAAAGGGTGCATTGTGGGGCCAGGCCATGAGCTTTGTGCCAGCCCCCAGTGTCTCAGCCCCGCAGCTGCTACCTGCTCTTCCTGGCTTGGCATCGGAAAGGTCATCATAGCAGCCTCCCAGGCAGACTCCTCTAATGTGAGACCAACAGATATAGGGAAAGTATTGGCTGAGACAGTGGGGGGAGGGAGAAGTAGAGGAATTCCAAGGCCAGCCCAATGAATTGGGAGGCCCACTGCCTTTTGTGTGCTAGGATTTCTTTATCTAACCTTGAGGAACCACTGCTGGGTCACCCATCTCAGATACTGGCTGAGGGTGGGGGAGGAAGGAGGTGGTCCTGGGGCCCTCCACCCCCAGGCATGGGGCTTTGACTGAGACCAGGCCTAGGGGACTCTCCCTCTAGTAAGATGGTTTTGGATCCCTGTTCTCACGCCTTTTATCTCATTAAGTCCCTTATTCCAGCATCTCAGGAATGACTTTACCTGGCTCACATCTAGAGACTTCCTGTGGGCTCCTGGCTACATGGAGGGAACAGGGCCAGCCACCCCATCCCCACTGGATTCTCCTTCCTGGAGGCATGAGGCCAGCTTGGTGCTCCAAGTGGACTTGTGGTCACCCCACAGAGTAAGTACCTTAGTGATGAGGCACACGTGGCCAGAATCAGGCCCTCCACAGGTTACACCTGGTCAGCCAGAATTAGGAATGATGATTCTGAGTATGGTGGGGAGAGGAAGGAGAGGAGAGAGGAAGGCACCTCCTACTACACTTGCAACAAAGAATACCGGGCCATGTCTAAAAAGACTGAGCCACACTGTAAAGATGAACTGCTGTCATACCTCCCTGCAACAAATATGATTTGTAAAGAAATTTTTCACCTTGTCCATTTACATAGGCCTTATTCCATTTCCATTTACCATTTAACCAGCCCTTTAAGGTTGGTAAAGCACTTTACATATATTATGATCTTTGATCCTCGTATCAACCCTATAAGGTAGGTGCCATTATCATCCCCACTTTACAGATGAGGAGCCCGAGGCTGAGAAAGTGGCTGATCTCCATTCCTACCACACCAACTACCCACTGGACATTTCTGAAACAGTGTAGCCATTTAAAACTCAATATATCCCAAAGAGAACTTATCACTCCTTCTTCCCACCTGTCTTTTGCACTTCTCTACTACTGTGAAGGGAGCCACCATCCTTCCAGACTCCATCTTGTCAGTCCTATATCTGTAACATCTTTCAGATCAGTCCTCTCCTCTCTTCTCACACAGTCACTACCTTATGTCAGTCCCTTATTACTTCTCCCCTATACAGCTCCAACAGCCTCCTGACTGGTCGCCCAGACTCAATCTTCTCCCCCACTCCAATCCATCCTCCACCCAGCCATCAAAATGACCTTCCTAAAGTGAAGATCTCCCCATGTCACTGCCCCAACAAAAGATTCTCTGTTGCCTCTAGGATCAGATATAATAAACTCCTCTGTTTGAATGTTAAGTGTCTTTATAACCTGGACTGTTCTTGCCTTTCCAGTTATTTCACACATGATGCCCCTCCTCGTACTCTATGATCCAGCCATACTGGCCTGTTCAATATTACCCACACATGATGCTCCATCTCCGCTCTCCCATCTACCAAAGTTCCAAGAACAAGACCAGAACACACACAACCCATGAAGAAGGCCGGGGCAATGCATCACTAGAAGCCCAAGAATGGCACCTATGGCACTGGAAGGGGCTGTACCTAGGCACACTCTATCAGTTGTACTCTAGCCAGAACCAATATGGAATAAGGGGAGAGGATGTTCCCTTGATTGCACTCTTTACATTGTACCATACCATGCGGTATCCCTGGTGAAAGCTGTTCAGAGTGAAGGAAGGAGACTGGAAGCCATGCCATAAGAAGATTTGCTGAAGCAATTGAAAGGACAGCATGGAGTACTGGAAGATAAAACTAGTGTAATTAATGGACCTGAGTTCTGCTCTTTATGTGATGAAATTGGGCTAGATCAGAGGCTCTTGACCTGGGAGGGGGTCATGAACTTATTCTTAAAAACATATATTTTGATAACTATTTCAATACAATGGGACTTCCTTTGCAATCCTAGGCATTTAAAAAAAATTAATTTAAGCACATTATTCTGAGAAGGGCTGCATAGGCTGCACCAGCCTGCCAAAGAGATGAATGCAGACAGGGGTGTGTTAGAGCCAGGTCCAACTGGAAAGTCAATTATTACATTTTCAGCATCAATATTTTTACACTGGAAACTGTCAAACTACAAATTGGGGTTTGGTGTATTGTTTTATAGATTGTCTAGACTTAAGAAAGTGATGGGGAAAGTGTTATTAATGCAGATTAAACTTAAAAGTCTGTTGTGTGTACATTTTTTTCTTCTTCAGGAAATCTGGTTATTAAACATTCACCAGCATATTGGTGTCCAGGACAGAAAAAACGTTAGAACCCCTGGGCGAGATGATGTCTATGATGCCTTCTACCTCTAAGTCTTATGATACTGTAAATTAAGATGTCTAGAGTGAAGAGACACCTTCAAATATCTGAAGAGCAGTCCTATGAAAGAGGGTTAGATTTATTCTTTTACCTTCTTTCACTCATTTTTCAGTTGTGTCCAACTCTTTGTGACCCCATTTGGGGTTTACTTGGAAAAGATACTGGAATGGTTTGCCATTCCCTTTTCCAGCTCATTTTACAGATGAGGAAACTGAGGCAAACAGAGTTAAGTGACTTATCCAGGGTCACACAGCTAGTAAGTGTCTGAGGTTGGATTTGAAGTCAGGAAGAGGAGTCTTCCTGACTCTAGGCTGAGCATTTTATCCACTAAGCCACCTAGAGATTCTGCTTGGCTCCAAAGGGGACAATTAGGACAAATATCTGGAAGTTACAAAGAAAGCAGATTGAAGTGCCTTATGAGGGCAAACTTCCCAGCAATGAGCATTATTCAACAGCAGAGTGAAGTTGCCTTTGGAGGCAGTAAACTCCCCAGCAATGGAGGTCTTCGCATGGAGGCTGGAGGTCCAGTTTTTCAGAACAGCTATTGTAGAGGAGATTCCTACTTCAGGTATTGTTGTTCATCCTTCGTTCTTGAAGATGACTGATGCCACACAAGGGTGACCTCTTGGTCTAGAGTGGCCTCTGAGGTCCTGTCCAACTCTAGGAGCCTCAATCCACCTCTGTTTGTAAGGTAGGTGAAAAATACTCACCTTGCCAAAGGATCAAAGGTGCTCCTATGTTCTAGAAGTTTGCAACTGGGAGATTTTCCTGGCCGATGCGAGAAAATCCTCTGTGTTTCCTGAAATCAGTGCCCTCCACGTGACGGTGGTTGCCCTGAGGAAGAGGATTCCAGTCTGATTCAACAGCACAAGCCTAGGATTTGAAATTAGAGGACCCAAATCCCAGTTTGACCACTTAACCTCCTGTGTCTTCTGAGGTAAGGTCCCTTCACCGCTTTGGGCCTCAGTTTCTTTATCTGAAAAATGAGGAGGATTTAACTAGATGACCTCTAGGGACCCTCTCAGTTCTAAGTCTATGGCTCTTTGCTATGTGAGAAAATTCCATAAAGCTTTCAAATATAAAAATGGAAGGCATTCTGTGAGTTAATATGCTTTAGGAGAAAAGGAAGTGAATTAAGTCAGAAGTCCTGGGTTTTAGTACCTTGTTTCCTGCTAACCAGAAATATAAAATATGACGGTTGGATGAGGTGGCCTATAAGGTAACTCCTCCCTCTAAATCTAAGATTTCACCATTTTAGACTTGAAAAAACACCTCAAATGGATGGAGTTTTCACTTTAGGACCTCCCTACACCAATGAAATTATGTATAAATTTGGACCAAGAAGGAAAGAAAAACCTACCTCCTGACTTTACAACAGTACTGTTGTGAGGAAAGCCCTTTGTAAACCTTGACCTGCTAGAGCAGAGGTGGGGAACCTGTTGCCTCGAGGCCGCATATGGCCCTCTAGGTCCTCGGGTGCAGCCTTTTGACCGTATCCAAGTTTTACAGAACAAATCTTTTTAAGGGGATTTGTTCTGTGAAGTTTGGATTCGTCAAAGGGCTGCACTTGAGGACCTAGAGAACCACACGGGGACTCACAGGTTCCCCACCCCTGGGCTAGAGCATCTTTGCAAGACTCCTTGTCAGAGGGATAGGCTTCTGGGGCAGTGAGCAGTTTGGGGTCCATATCCAGCTGAGCCTCCTCTCCTTCCCCAGGGCATTCTGAGCCCTGCATCTTGTCCCATCTTCATCTGCAGGACCAGCTCAAGGGCTTCAGGACAATGAAAGATTCCAAAGAGACTCAGGGCAACAATAGAAGGAATGTCACAAGGCAGCCAGCACATGATTCATTACCCAATGAATTATACACATAGTAAGTGCTAGAAAATCCAGAGGAGAGAGGGAGAGCACCTTGGGTGGGTTGGGGGGAGGGTGGGTCAGAGGGAGCCATGATAGAAGGAGGAGGCAGAATTTGATCTGGGTCTCAGAGGACAGGATGGATGGGGATACAGGGAGATGAGGGGCTGCGGGAAGGCAGGTGGAGGGTAGGTGAAAGGCGCTGAGCAAAAGGAAAGGGCTGATAAATGGGTCGTCTGTCAACGGGGTCACAGTGTACATCTTAGCATGTGCCAGTCATTCTACAGCAGACAAATAAATCATTCAGAAGGGTAAGGATTCAGAGAACAAGGGGGAAAGGGGAGAGAACAAATATTTGTTAAGTACTTACTACATGCTGAGTGCTTTACAAACATCTCCTTTGATCCTCCCGACAACTTTGGGAGGTAGGTGCTATTATTATCCTCATTTTACAGCTAAGAAAACTCTAGAAGAAAGGGGTTAAGTGACTTACCCAAGGTCACACAGCTGGGAAATGTCTGAGGCTGGATTTGAACTCTACAAGACCGTCCACAGACAGGAGGTAGGAAACAAATAGAGGGAATCACTCTGGATCGACTGCCTGCCCAGAGGATGAGCCAGAGGGCAGGTTGGCCTGCTGGCTGGTTGACCTGCTGGCTGTTCTCATTCCAAGAAACTATATAGTGCATTTGGAATAAAGTTTTGAGACTCTAGACTATGAGGAGGTTGAATTAAGCCTGCTTCATCAGGGTGTCCGTGTGGTGTAATGGAAAGACCAGTTGAATTGGATTCAGAGAATCTGGGTTACAAACCAGCCTCTGCTCCTTATTACATGCAGGAGTTGGTCCAATCAACTTATCTCTATGGGCCTTAATTTCTTCATCTATAAAAAGAGGACACTGGGCCAGGGTGGGGATTCTTAATCTTTTTTGTGTCATGGATCCCTTTTGCTAGTGTCTGATGAAGCCTTTCTCAGAATCATGCTTCTGAATTCACAAAATACTTGGAATTACAAAGGAAACCAATTATATTGAAATATAGTCAGAAATTTTTTTAAACAAGTTCTCAGACCAAAGTCAGCCTAGATTTTCTAGATTCCATTTTCCATCAGCAACTCTGCTTGCCTTCAACTCCATGGAACACTAAACCTCCTCACTTGGGTACCCTTGGGTGTTCCTTCCCACCTTTTCAGCATCCTTTTCTATTTTGAATTCCTCCTTTAGATTGTAAGCTCCTTGAGGGCAGGGACTATCTCTTTTTCTTATTTCTATCCCTAGTGTTTAGCACGGTGCCTGGTACACGGTAGTTGCTTAATGAATGTTTGTTGTATTTCATTGTATTGTACTAGATGCCCCCATAACAGCCCCTTCTAGCTGCAGATCCTAAGTATTCACTGATTCTTTGCTGTAATCTAGGCATTGTGGGGGAGCCAGAGAAATGGAAAAGGAAGGTGGTTTGGTAAGATCATAGCTCCAGAGGTTGAAGGAACCTCTGTGGTCATCATTCAACCCCTTAGGAAACTGACATACAGGGGCTAGGTGATTTATCCAAAGTCACACAGGTAGTGTCAGAGGAAGAATTTGAACCCATTTCCTTACACTACACAGAGCCAGGGTTCTTTCCATTGTACCATGTAATGAACCTGGAATAAGGAAGGCCTAAGTTCAGTTCTCTTCTCACACTCTGCTGAGTCCCATTCAATCCATAAGTGGCCCTGTCACTAGGAGCCAATCAGGGGTGTGCAGGCCTACACCCTGTGTAGGGAAGTGCCCCCTCCAGGCAAAGACTCATGCCTTATAACCTCATCAGACTGATCAGGGACTCCCAGTCAACCCCCTTTCATATTTTAAAACAATTTGTTGTTCCGTATCTTTAAAACAAATATAGTCAGGCATGGTGGTACACACTTATATTCCCTACTATGGAGGGTGAGGGTGGTAGATCTCTTGAGTTCAGGAGTTTGGAGTTGCAGTATGTTAAGCCAGTCCAGTGTCTGCATTATGCCCATCTGCATTAAGTTCCACATTAACATGGTGAGGGCCCCCCCAGAAGTGGGGGACAGAGGGTCACCAGGTTGCCTAAGGGGGAGTGAACAAGGCCAAGGACAGGGCAAAGCTACTGAGTTTTGTGGGCTGAGGACTAAGCCTTTGAGTCATTCTTGTATTCCCAGCCTGGGCAAAATAGAGAGACCCAGGCTTTTTATTTTTGGTTGATTAAAAACCAAAACAAATGCAACAAATTGCCTACCTAAAGATGACAACTCTGCTGATCGCCTCCCAGCAGATCTGGATTCCTCTTGAAAACAAATGCCCTACTATATGGAGCTAAAAGGAAAAGATAGTTTGAAAATGGACAAGGGAGTGAAGAGGTCAGGGAACTATATGTTTTTAGGAGTGCTTGAGACCCCAGTATACCAACCACCGGGTCCTGCTTGGATGAATTAGACTCAAGCCTTCTCACAGCCAAAGAAAGACAAAGTTTATCACAGGTTCAACATAATGGATTGTCTTAAGAAATCTCACCATTTGTGAGGCTCGTTTTCATAAGAGGGCCAGACACACAACAATCTAGAAGGCCACATGTGGCCTTGAGGCCCCAGATTCCCTATCCTTGATAAAGATTCTTGATTTAAGATATTTATTAGATGGATTATTTATATCTTGATATATAAATACTATGTTATTATTATACAGATTTGTCTAGTATGAAATGCTCCCCAGAGCCCCAAGTCCCAAGTGTGCTTGGAATCCTAGGGTTGAAACACTCTTCCCTGACAGACCTTCTTGTACTCCCTTTTGTAAGGTGTACATCACATGCTGGCTGGGCCTGAACTTTCTTAAAATATGAGCAATGAGAGAGAGCGGAGTGGTTCTTACAAAACTGAAGTCTAACTGGAAATTCTGGGTATTGTGATGATCTTTCATTCAAGGCAAAGATATGAATGAGTGAATGAGGGCTATGCTAAGCACTGGGGATGCAGATATAAAAGAAAAATCCTCCCCTTTCCTCAAGGACCTCACATTCTTAAGGGAGAAACTACTCTTTCTAGGAGAGTTGTAGCTAGGGAGGGATGTTTTGGTCCAGAAAGTTACCATCAATTGTCATTTTTGGTGGAAATTTTGTTACATTTGGGTACCCTGAGGGGTTGCTACATTAGGCTGGTGATCTGATGAGACAGATTTAAAAGGCTCTAAATTTGTGGTAATTCTGTCCTGGGAAGGATAGTTCTGAATTGTAGGATTGGCTTATAATGGTGCTCCCAATTAGGGAGAGAAAACTAACAATGGCCTGGGATTTGGGATCTCAGCCTAACCCTAGAAAGGTCATTCTCTCTCTTGTGTTCGTCCTATAGAGCTGTCCAGTGAATAAAGGGAGACACATGGACAGGCAAAGAATGGCCAACCACAGGCATTTATGAGAAATAAGATTAGATCTGTCAGACACAATCTTTAACAGGATAATTAAAAAAAAAAGATGCACTAAGTAAAGGGTGCTTACTAGTTTCGCCTATCTTTGAGTAAGGCTGGAGAAGGGGATAAGGACAGTCAGTTCCTGTATGTGTCTTTTTCTTAGCACTCAGAGGAGCATGGACTTGGGGGGAGAGAAAACCAAACACGACTTTACACTTTGCCTCTAGCTTCTTGCCTTTGTAGTGTCCCAGGAGAAAGCATAAGTGATGTCACCAAGGCTGCTGCTGCCATGTGCCTTGGAAAGCCTCACCTCCTCCCTCCTTTCCCTCTCTCCCTTTCTCTGCCTCTCTGTCTCTGTCTCTCTGTCTCTCTCTCTCTGTGTCTCTCTATCTCTCTCCCCCTTCCTCTCCATCTCCATCTCCCTCTCTTTTTCTCTCTTTCCTTAGAAATTTCTGCTATAATTCTGATCTTGGATTACCTCTCTTTTCGCCCTGGAAACAAATAGAACTCATGAGCAAAGTAGGTCTCCTAGCAACCAGCACAAACTTTGCCATTCATTTTAAAGATGAAGAAACTATATACAGGAGAGCAGATTGACACAGCCTATCCAGGAACAATAAACATGGCAGAGTTAAGTGATCATGGTTTATGGTTCCAGAACTAGCAGGAAGGGGGTGAGGGAGGAAGATGAGAGGATACACAAAGTGGCTGGAAGGTGGTAGGGGAGGCTGTGGAGGTGCTCAGAAAGGAGGGAATGAAGTGAAACTTAGCTGGGCCTGCATTGAAATAGTGTTGGGAAGAGGCTCACCAATCAGAAGTTTCTTATAGGCATGGTTTCTGATGTCCTTCCAGTGGTGAGGATGAGGTAGTTAGAGAGAAAGGGGTGATGTGAGGCATGGCTAGGACTGTCCTGAAATAGTTGAAAGATTATTGGATTTGATCTGAGTTCAAATTCTGGCTCTGCTATTTGACTACCTGGGTGACCTTGGGGAAGTCATTTAACTGCTCTAAGCCTCAGTTTCCTCATCTGAAAGACAGACTTTCGGACCAGAAGACCTATGGGTTCCTTCCAGTTCTAGATCTATGATTCTATGACACGGGGTTCACCCAGAGTGAGCCAATCCAGATCCAGAGCAACAAGAGATAGTTACCTTTGTGAGGCGAACAGTCCAGACTGCTTTTAATTTTAATTGCTCTCTCTCTCCACTTGTTTATATCCTGGAAAATGGACTGCCTGGCTACAAGCGACCTCCTCCTCCCTGCTCTCCCCTGCCATGTGGAACAGAGACTATCCATGTATCCTAATATCACACACACACACACACACACACACACACCTCCTAATATATCCTAATAATATCCTAAGCTCTTTGACATTTTCAGTGCAATCCGGGTGGTCTCAAAAGTAGATAACAGGAAGTTACAGAGTCAGGCTCAGGCTTTACATAAGGAGATGCTTCCTATTAGAACTTGCTGAAGGTGGAAGGTCTTGGTTCTCCCTCTTGTAGATGGACAGGTCTTAAGGTGGAGATGCTACCAGGTCGGCAGGCAGCCTCCGGGAGATATTTGAAGAGACAGGAAAAGCTGATAAGATTTAGAGCTAGAAGGGGCCTTGATATCATCAACCCACGCATTTTACAGATGAGGAAACTGAGTCCAGGAGAAGTCCACCACCTTGACAAGGCAGCAAGTGTCAATGCCGGGATTTTCAGCCAGGTTCTTTAACTCCAAATCCTATGCTTTCCCCACTAAACTGCCTCTGGTATCCCCGCTTATCGGGATATCTCCATTTCTTATCCTGTTGAGATAAAAATAGATGCATGCAAAGTGCTTTACAAACATTATTTCATTTCGTTTTCACATGTACACAAGCCCTTGTGAGTTAGGGATTGTTGCCCCCAGTTTACAGATGAGGCATTTGGATGGACCTGGGATCTAAGAAGACCTGAGTTCAAATACTGCCTCAGACAATTACTGGTTGTGTGACCCTGGACCAGTCACTTGGGGAAGGGAATAAGCATTTATATAATTGTTCAGTTGTTCAGTCAGTCACATCCAACTCTTCATGGCCCTGTGGACCAACTGTCCGTGGGGTTTTCTTGGCAAAGATGCTAGAATGGTTTGGCATTTTCTTCTCCAGTTTTAGGCAGGGGTGAAGCGACTTGCCCAGGGTCACACAGCTAGCAGGTATCTGAGGTCAGATCTGAACTCTGGTCTTTCTGACTCTACTTTGCCACCTAGCTGCCCTGTTCTTCCTCGCTTTTCTCATCTGTAAAATGGGGTGTTAAGAGCACCGACATCTCAGGGCTGTTGTGAGAATCAAACGAGATAGCGTAGGCCAAGGGCTTTGCAGACCTTAAAGGGCTATATTCTCATCTAATAATAACACCTAGCTATTATTAGATGAGAAAACGGAAGGCCGGAGAATCTAAATGGCTTGCCCATTTACACAGCTGGGAAATACCAGGGCTAGGATTCGATCGGGGTCTTTCGGACTCCAATTCCTTAAGCACGTGGGATTTAGCTGGGTAACCCTATTGGTTCTTTGGCAGATCAGCTAGCCAGGCTCCTAGGCTCTGTCTGGGGGTGGGAGCTCTGCAGTTGAGGAGGTTGGCTGCCTCTGGGAGGTGAGGGAAAGGATCTATGTGCTGGAAGGGGGGAGGGGAACAGAAAGGAGAATAAAGGGCCTGTGCTCCAGCTCCCTCAGTCGCTTCACCATCTTGCCTGGGGCGGGCCCAGAATACAATGGGGCTCCTTTGTATCACCAGTCCACTGCCTAAAAGAATTTAAATGTCGTTTGTATTTTTTTTTTCTTTTTGGTTGAGTTAAAGAACAATTCGTTCTTAGGACTAAGTTACCTTAGCAGAAACTGAACAGTTAACAGTGCCTTTGAAAGTCCCATATTGCAATAGAGTTCAGGGCAAGACCTATATTCTTAGGTTCAGTCTTTCTTTTTCTTTTTTAGGAATGATTTTCCCAAACCCCCACAATGGACTGAAGTCCCAGATGAATGCAGTTGGATCCTGGGGTCATAACTTTCAAATTAGAAGGGATCTCAAAAATCAGATAATCCAACTCTCTCATTGGGAAACTGAGGACCCAAAACCTCAAGCAAGGTCCCCAAGGCCATATCAGTCATAAGTTTAGAGATGGAAGAGACCTGAGAAGCCATCCAGTTCATACATCTCATTTTACCATTAAGGAAGCAGAGGCCCATTAAAAGGTAAGCAACTTCTCCCAGGACCCACAGATAATGAGTTGCCCATTCAGGATTCTAACCTAGCCCTCTTTCTACAATCCCTCAGTGATAAGAGGCAGGGCCAGGATTCCAGCCGAGGCCCTCTGATTCCTTCTTATTACCCCCTGGGACCTAAAACTTTATTCAAACAATAGACCTTGTCAGTGGGCTCCCAGAGATAGAAGAGCCGGCAGACAGGAGGTCACTTTCACTTTTGAGGAGAAAGGTTACTATGTAAATGCAAGGTGGTATTCTGTAAGGATCATTATTAGCAATAATAAAAGCTCTAACAAGGCCTCACCTGCTCCTGGGTGCCATTTTCCTCCCCTGTCTGCTATTTGCCATTTCATGAATGTGACAGACCTGGCCCTGTTCTGTTCTATCACCACCTGGGTCACCGCCACTATGGCAAATGTAAAGAGACAATAGCATCTCAGTGGAAAAACAAAAAGGCCCCAGCAGCTGCTTAGCAGCTCTTGTCTAGGTTCCCTTGTAGAGCCGACAAGCAGGCATAAACCATCTAATAAAGAGGATGGCAAGGGGGGCCTGGAACAATGGGTGGATGGTGTCAAATGCTCTCTTTTAAGTTTCCTCACAGAGAATGGGGACAAGAGCAAACAAAGAGAGTCGGCTAGGGTCCTGGCCCCCCAGAGCCCCATTCCTCATGGGGAAGAAGGAAGGTGCCTGCCTGGCCTGGTAGACTGGGACCTTTTCTAGAAAGTCCCATCCTTTGATGGAGCCAATGCCCACCCTTCCCACTCCTCACCCACCCAATGACCAACCCCCTCCTCACTCTATCCCAATGAGCCATTCAGGATGTGCTGGGGACTGGTGGTCCAACACAGCTAAAGAGAAAGACCCACTCTGATCTCAGGATCACAGAGTTAGAGCTGTAAAGAACCTAGAGGTCATCTGGTCCAACTCTTTCATTTTAGAGATGAGGACGAATGAGGCCCAGAGTGATGATTTGTCCAAGGTCACACAGGTATTAGAGGAAGAGTTGGGCCTTAGAAGCCAGAAGGTCTTTTACTCCTATGAATGATGCCTTTGTCAGTTACTTTGGGAGGTGGTGGGGAAAGATTCTGTACTGCTAGAGAGGTCCTTTTTGGCTTAGGATCTTGAGATCACGATGGCTTAGTCCATTAGACCCTGGGCCAAAGCTCGTGCTCTGACACAGTATCTCTGCTGAGAAAACCCCAAATGGGGTCATGAAGAATCAGACACGACTGAAATGACTGAACAGCAGGAAGACTTAAGAAAGTGATATAGAAAATGTTAATAATATTAAGCTTCATAGTTTGTGGTGCCTACATTTCCCCACAGAGAGTCAGTTAAAATATTTACCAGCATGCCACCATCTATACACTCTAGACTATCAAAGAAAGAGAAAAAGAACCCATGTATACAAAATTATGTATAGCAGCTTTTTTATAGTAGCAAAGAACTAGAAATGAAGGGGGTTCCTATTTATTAAAATATGGCTAAATGAATTATGATATATTAATGTAGAGGAGTATTTTTGCATCATAAGAAAGGCCAAAATGGATGGTTTCAGAGAAACCTTGATGAACCATTTGAGAGTAATCTGACTAGAACCAAGAGAGCAATTTTTAAAATAACCACATTATTAAGGAAAAAACACACTTTGAAAGATTTAAGAACTCTCATCAATACGGTGACCAACAATTCTAGAACACTGATGGTGAATCTTACTACTTATTTCTTGATGGAGAATGATGGAATCAAGTTAAAAAAATAAGACAGATATTTTCAGACACAGCCAATGTTGGAATTTATATTTTTTAATTGTTCATATTTGTTATGAAGATTTTGTTTTTCTTTTCCTTTTTCAAATGGGGTGAAGTGGAGGGTGAGGGGGCATAGGGATAGGATAGTAGAAAGAAAGAAAGAAGGGTGGAAAGAGAAAGGGAGAGGGAGAAAGAAGAAGGGAAGGAAATAAAGAAGGAAGGAAGGAAGTCATTGAAACATTTTAAAAATAATACAAAGACAACAGAAGAAAGGCCAAAAGAAGCACAGATAAGCAGGATAACTTTGAAGATGTACATAAAAGAGACTCATAATTTTATATACAACTCTCTTTTTCTACTACATATATGGAAATGCCCATCTTATTTGGTAGTCATTGTGTTTAGTATAAAAATGAAAGGAAAAAAGCATACATATTATGCTCCCTCAAATACTACAGCATTCCTCATTCTGGTTAATTCCCACAACCTACCCTTCTATTCCATTGAAGCTAGATACAGAGATGGTTATGCCCATGATCTTGCCATTACTCACAATGTTCCACTTCCATGTTCTCTGACTCCAAAATTACCTTGTCTGATCATCAGTGACATATCCAGTGGATTTGACACTTGGAGCAGATAATTTTTAACACCTCCCCCCTTTCCTGAAAATGACAAAATTATTTTCAGTAATAATCACAAAATGAAATTAATAACGAGTGACCAGAAAAGAAATAAAAATGGTGAAATTATTCTTTTATTGAACTTCATATATGTAATCAATCATGGCAGTAAACATAAATAAAGAATAAAATAATATTACCAGACATGAAAAGGAAAAAAGCAATTACATGAATATTTATTTTTTAGAAAAAATGGAAAAAATGAATATTTATATGCATATTGGACTATTGTAGTAGTTAATAATAAAATTATGGTTTCTGTTTTCAAGCCTTAAGTTCTGCAACTTTGTCAATGATTTTAACAAAATTGATCTTTCCATATTCACATTCAATAGTCAGATTTGTCAATCTTTTCTCAGTTGATCAAAGAACACTTTTAAAATTCATTTTAATTTTAAAAGTCCTTTCTCATTTAAAATTTTATGTTAAAAATTTTATTTTTTCCCAATTACATGGAAAAACAATTTTAACATTCTTTTTTTCACATTTTGAGTTCAAAATTCTCTCCCTCCTCCTTCCCTTCCCTCCCTCCCTGATTGATAAGGCAAGCAATCTATCATAGGTCATACAATGTGTAGTCATGCAAAACACATTTCCATGTAAGTCAAGCTGTGAAAGAAAACACAGACACACACAGACACACAGACGCACACACACCCACAAGAAAAATAAAGAAAGTGAAGAAAAAGTATCTTTGATCTGCATTCAGGCTCCACCAGTTGTTTCTCTGGAGACGGACATAAGTCCTTCTGAATTGTCTTGGACCAATGAATTGTTGAATCGCTGAGAGTAGCTGTTATTTCTAGTAATGTTGCTGTTCCTGTGTACAATATTCTCCTGGTTCTGCCCATTTCACTTTGCATCAGTTTTGTAAGTCAAAAGGCTTTTCTCTTCTGAAGCAACAGATATATAAATAGTTTGGAAAATTATTAAAAATAAGGATAAGTTTGGCAGAGATTCATAAACATCTCATTTCACAAATGAATTTTAATAAAACCAAAATGTCTGAAAAAGATCACATTTAGGAAACTTCTAAATCATTCCGCTGACATAATATTTCCTTGATTTTTTTTAGTTTCAAAACAATTAACCATTTTAAAAGATTAAATTTCAGCCTTAAAGATAGTATTCAAATTCAGTACAATAGTTCATGTATGGACTAAAAATTGGCACTGACCCAGTGGAAAGATTACATCTTGCAGGTCACACTGTTTCACCACTTTAAATTTTAGGCACAAATAAAAGCCCAAGTGGTCGCACAAGCAGGCAGAATTAAGGCTCAGTCTGTTCCTCCATCTTTACAATCACTATGCTGTCATTGTTTATACAGAATCTACCATTTAAACACAGGAATATATGGTTCCACAATGCAAGCTTGAATGAATTTGAACAATTCTGAACCATGAGGAGAAAACATATTCACAAAAGGAAAATGTGTAGCTGAGTCAGCATATGTGGGCCTAGTGTATGGGGGGGGGGGGGGCGGGGAGGGTATTCTCTGAAGTCCTTTCCATACAGAATATGAAGTCTATTGTTTTAAAACTTTCTACAAACTATATATCCCCTTATTGCCTATACCCTGGGCTACCTCTACCACCCCTCTCTAAGCCATTCCACAACTGATCCACAGATAATAATCTTTTATCATCCCATCTTTCCCTATGCCTTATGAACCCCAATCTTATCTTTCATCCTCACTGCGTGATCCCTTCTTTCTAACCTTTGGTTCTTTCATGACCATCACCCTTATACCAGCTATACTCTCCTCCCTTCCCAAACTCAGGGCCACTTAAAATCTACACTATTCTCTACTCCTGAATATCTTGCCCCCTTGTCGTCTCTCTGACCATGCCTTGCCAAATGCCAATCCTGGATTACTCCAACCATACATCTTGTTTTCTCCTATTCATGTTCTGCTGGAGAGAGTTAGAGGAAATCATGAAATTGTGCTGAGTGGGTACACAACAAATTTATTTTATCTGACTCCTACCGGGCCCCCTTACAGCAAGGCAGCCATGCTATTCCAATCTAAGCAATTCACTCTATGCCTTGCTCCACAGCCTCTCATAGCATCCCCTTCCCAAGCCTCTGAGCTGAAAGACCTTGCCTCATACTTCACTGGAAAACCTGCAGCCATTTACAAGAGCTCCCTCTTTTCCCCTCCTTCTCTTCTCATATCACTCAGACATCTTCCCCCAATATCCCTTCCTTCAGTCTTGTTTCAGGCAACCCCTCTTTCTAAGGTCAACTACTCTACCCTTGAGTCCACTGTCTCCTGTCTTTTTTTAGCAAATTGCTTTTACTATTACTACTCTCTCATCTTCAAAATCTCTCTACCTACTGGTTGTTTCTCTACAAAGGTACTCAAGTCTCCTAATTCTTTAAAAGCAATTTCTCATTTGTTCCAACTATCCCCTCATCATCCTATCACTTTCCTCCACTTCTCAGCCAAACTCTGAGAAAACTATGCAAACTCTCACTTTCTCATCTCTCACTAACTTCTAAACCAGGGGTGGGGAACCTGTGTCCTCAATGCCACATGTGGCCCTCTAGGTCCTTGAGTGTGGCCCTTTGACTGAATCCAAACTCCACAGAATAAATCCCCTTAATAAAAGGATGTAGAATCTAAAGGTTTGGAATCTAAACCTTCTCTAATCTTACTTCTGAATTTAGTATTTATTGGACTGCTCTCTTCAAAGTTACCAATGACCTCTTAATTCCCAAATCTAATGGTCCTTTTTCAGTCCTCATCCTTTTTAATCTCTCTATAGCCTTTGACACTGTTGATCATCTTCTCTTCCTTAATACTCTCTCCTTGATACTCTCTCCTCTTTGGGTTTTCATACTACTACTTTCTTCTGATTCTCCTCCTTTCTCTCTTTCCTTCCCAGCTCAGTATCCTTTGATGGGTTTTCAGTCATGTCATGCCTGCCAATTCTGGGTATCCTCCAAGACTCTCTATTTCTCTTCTCTTCCTATGATCATGTCTAGGTAGATGATTCTCAGATCTATATATCCAGCCCTTTCTTTCTCCTGAGCTCCAGTCTCACTTCACCAATTTTGTACAACTTGAACTGAATATCCCTTAGGTATCTCAAACCCAACACATTCAGAAGAGCACTCATTATCTTCCTCACTTCCACAAACCCTTCCCTCTTTCTAATTTCCCTATTATGGTAAAAGGCACCATCATCCTTTCAGTCACCCAGGCTCATGATCTCAGAATTATCCTGGTCTCTCTTAGCCCCACCACCCAAACCCAGTTCTTTCTGGGAACTCCAACTTGAAGTTGAATGCTCAGTTGTAGAAGTGACCCTAGATGGGGCATTATACTTATAATATGTAATCTGAGGCTCAAAACAGCCTTGTGATGTAGGTGCTATTATTCGCCTCTGTGCACAGAAGAAGAAACTGAGGGTCAGAGAGGTTAAATAACTTTTGTTTAAGCTAGTGACTGCTTGAGGCAAGAGCCAAACCCAGACCTTCCCCACTCAAAGATCTGCCCTGTATCCAGTATGCCATGCTGCTCATGCCATTTATGGCATTTCTGTTAGCAGAACTTAAGGCAACATGAGGAAAGACCTAGTGCAACTTTCACTGTCCCCTGAAATGAATCTTTGAGTCATGTGAAAGAGAAGAAACCAGTGCCTTTATCCAGAACTTGATTCTGGGCAAATTGGCCATTGAATGGTTGAAATTTTCCAAGGGACGCTTTGAAGAGCTTCTTTAGATGTGGGAAAATTCAGTTCCCTCTCAGAGAGAAGCAGTAAATGTGGAATGTTCCCTGTAGAAGCAGGAAAGTGGGTTGAGCCAGACTGTGAGACACAGCTTTACTGTGTCCAAATCCTCAGCCTTACTGTGGCTCAGTAAGGGAGCTGATGACACTCCCGGGGTCTGAGGCCTTTGTCCAATGTTCCTTTTTGCCATTCACGATGAAATCACATCATCTATGACATTAAAACAAACTAACAAATAACTCACTAAGGAGTTTTCCAGAAATAATCTTTTCTTAGAAGACTAACTCATGATCTGATCTATGTTTTAATTCAGCTCAGCTGGTCTCAGAATGTTAGAAAGAGAAAGAATGCAATCTAGTGGAATGGGCATTAAGGATTGTAGTAGGCTAGAAAAACAGCTAGAGTTGGAGCTGAAGGGTCTGGGCTGATATTGTGGATCTGAAAATTCTTATTTTTGTTTCTTTTTGGTTTGACTACACTCATGTCTTATAAGGGGAGAGAGAAGTTTTATTGAGGGAGTAAGTCAGTGGATAGTGAGAGTCCAAAAAAAAAAAAAAGAAAAGAAATGACATTAGATAGATAAATGGATAGATAAGTAGATTGATGCTAGATAGATAGGTGGTTTGATAGATAGATGAATAGATAAATAGATAATAGATAAGGTGGTTGGATAGATAGATGGATAAATGGATGGATGGATGGATGATGGATAGAGGGATAGATGGATGCATAGATATATGGTAGATGGATGGATGGATAGATAAGTAAATGGATAAATGCATAGATGGATGGATAGATAAGTAGACAGGTGATAGATGGATGGGTGAATAGATGGACAGATGATAAATAGAGAATTTATTGAGTACTTAATATGTTCCGGACACTATACTAAGCATTGAAAAGACAAAAACAAGAGAACAAGATAGTTCCTAAAAGGAAGTTCAAAGGGGACTTGTAGAAATGGGGCATTTTTTGTTACTACTTGGTTAAATTTGGTATATATATATATTTTTTTAAAAAAACAACAGAAGATGGGCAGCCTAATTTACCAGAACAAGCCCTGGTTCCGGAAGGAGCTCAAATCTTGCCCCTGGCAGTTATCACCTTTGTAAATCCTATAGATTTCAAGGAGAGAGAGCACTCACAAGTAGGGGGATCAGGAAAGGCCTCATGTAGGGGGCACTGAGCTCTATTTCAGAAGAAAGAAATGCCTTCCAGATGTGGAATCTACCCAGGTGTGTTTAACTGGCTGTTTGGGGTGGAAAATGTATGTATGACTCACTTTTCAGTTTAATCTACTTTACTAACATTTTCTCTATCACTTTTTGAGTCTAGACAACAAAAAAAAGAATAAATAAAGTCTGGATTTACCAATTTCCAAGGTGTAAATACACTGAAAATCTAACAATCTTCTCTCTCCAGCTGGTTTAAGCTGGATCCAGTACAATCCTGGGTCCACTTACGCAAAGGCATGGAGGCTGGAAGAAATGTCATGTATGGGAATCATCTAGCAGGTCAATTTGATGTAGAGTTAGTAAAAGGAGTAAAGACTGGGGGAGGGAAGAGGGGGGGGGACCATATTGGGGTGGACTTTAATGCTGGGCAATTAAGAAGCTATTGCAACAGTTCAAGTGAGAGGTGGTGAGGACATGAACTAGGGCAGAGACTGTGTAGTGGAGAGGAGGATTTGGATGGGAGACATACGGAAGAAGAATTAACTAGATTTGGCAGCTGATAGGATATAGAGGGCAGGAGAAACATCAAGAGATTGACTTCAAGTTTGTGAACACGGGCGATCAGAGGGCTAGTCATATACTCAACAGAAATAGGGAAGTCTGGAGAGATTAGGGATGTGGTTTAGTCTGGAAGATAATGAGTTCTTTGGAAACGTTCTGTTTGAGATCTCTATGAAACATCTAGTTTGAAATGTCTAATAGGCAATTTTAATTTTTTTGAATTGAGATTAGCTTTCTCTATCTTGCCCAGATTCACTGATACTGATTCACAAAGAAACTTTGACCTTCTCCATTTCTGACCTAGACTGATTCACCCCTCCTTAGGCAGCGTTTTAGCTCCTTCTAACACCCAGGATCTCCGCATCTTGGTGCTGGTCTTAGTTTGGACATCCAATCTATGTTTGCCTTAGTATAGCTTAGAGCTCCCAAGCTCAAACTTTTTGCCAGCCTCAGTCTCCCCAGCAGCAAGGATTATAGGTATGAACTGCTATACCTAGACCAAGAGGCACTGATGATGCAGACCTGGAGCTTAGTTAGGAGAGCTGGATCTAGCATTCATCTGCAGAGAGATAATCATTGAATCAATGGGAACTGAGGAGAAAATCAAGGAAGAAGTGTAGAGAGAGAAGAGGGTCTAGGATAGAAGGTTGGGGAATGCCTACACTTAGAAGGGTGATAATCCATCAGAGCAGACTGAGGAAAAACAGTCAGACAGGTAAGATAGGAACCAGGAGAGAGCCGTGTTTCAGAAGCCAGAGAGGAGGAAATGATGAATAATGTCGGAAGCTGCAGAGAAGTCAGATAGAATGAGGACTGAGAAAAGGCCTTCAGAGTTAATAGTTAATAGACAGCATTGATAACCTAGGAGAAAGCAACTTCAGTGGAATAGTGGCATTAGAAGCCAGATTTCTAGGAATCAAGAAGTAAGTATGAGGTGAAGAAATGAAAGCAATAAATGTAGATGACCACTTCTGAGGGTTTATGAGGGGGAAGAGAGATGCAGGATGATGAGCGAATGGCAAGGTCAAACAAGGTATTTTTAAGTTAATATATTTTAAACTTAAATACTAAAATTTAAATACACAATAAGAAAAGAAAAAAAGCATTGGCACGTGCACAGCAGAATGTAAGAGAGGATTTAGAATTTTTTTTTAATATAGGGAAACACTCGGATATTGGTAAAAAGCTCTCCAGTCACTTTGTTTTGGAATTCAAATATAACTGGGAGGAGGAGCATACTAACCCCTTAGTGTGACCAATGTTACTAGATTCCCTTCTTTTATAACTCTAAGAGATCTAACAAAACAGTAAAGCAGAAGCCTAATATTTAGAAGTATGGAAGATCGGGTGGTAGAGTAAGCCAAAGATAAACCTTGTCTACTTTATTTTTTTCTTTTGGAAATTTTTGTTTTATTTTCTGCTAGTTACATGTAGAAACAATTTTTAACATAAAGTTCCAAATTTTCTCTTTCCCTTACTCCCCTCCCCGCTCCTTGAGAAGACAAGCAATTTGCTAGAGAATATACATGTGCAGTCAAGGAAAACATATTTCCATATTAGTCATGTTGCCGAAGAAAATAGACAAAAAAAACTCAAGAAAAATAAAAAAAGTTTGAAAAAAGTATGCTTTGATTTTCATTCAAACTCCTTCAGTTCTTTCTCTGGAGATAGAGGGCATTTTTCATCCTAAGTCCATTAGAATTGCCTTGTATTGCTAGCAACGTTGTGCTAACAAACTCTACTGGCTCACTATTACTTCTAGGATAAAATACTACCTCTGCTGGGCATTGAAAACCCTTCACAACCAGATTCCAAGCTACCTTTCTAGCCTTCTTATTCATTAGGACCTTTACGCAGGCTGCAGTCCAGCCAAATAGTCTTCCTCATGCTTCTCACAAATGACACGCCGTCCCTTATTTCTATGCCTTTTTGCTGTTTGGTCCCTATGCCTGGAACTTCTCTTCACTTCTTAGAATCCAGTTCCTTCAAGACTCAGCATTCAACCTTTTCTGATACCTTTCCTCCCTTTTAAGACCCTCCTTCCACAAAGGACATGGCATTTATTTTGCATAAACTCTGCACATACAGTGGTTACCCTGCCCCTCCCACCCCCACTCCCACTTCCTGAAGGCCAGGTATGTTATAGGATAAACAATAGCAGAATGTTATCCCCAGAAGTAGGTCCTTTGTGTCTCCCACGTGGGTGCCTCCATCTCAGGTGATCTGGGCATGCTGAAAGCACTGTTATAATTATTTGATTACATGTTATTTCCCTCCAAAGGATATAAACTCCTCAAAGGCAGAGACTACTCAATTTTGTCTTTTTATCTCTAGTCCCTAACACAAGGCTTAGCATGCTGCAGCCACTTAATAAATACTTGCCAAATGACTGATTATTTCAGACTTGCCTGTGATGGGAGTAGCTATCAAACCACCATAGAATGACAGTAATAATTTTGAGAGAGCTAGCTAGGGCATCTGTACTTCCTCGTAGATGCCCCTATCTGTTCAGAGGAGGGGACCAAGAAACAGGTAGGGCCCTTTAAATCCAGAAAGTCTGTCTAGGCAGTGTGGAGGCCGGATAGGCAAGCCCCAGGTGAATAGCTTTAAAAGGTGGCAGACTTTCTCTGGGGACTTTCTAGGCAGCTACAGTCATGATCTTCTCTTGGTGCCTACCATCTCTCCAGAGAGGGCTACTCTTTTAACCCCTTTACCCTAGTTCCATTTGATGATCAAACGATCCTTTGCTGGCATTCAAAGCCCTACACAATCCAGTCCCTTCCTATCTTTCCAGCATTGTTACAATCAACTCTTCTCTACCTTCTCTACAATCCTGCAGGCCGATGCTCTTGGCCTATCTCTTGCTATTGGACGCTGATGACTCTGGAGGAGAGAGTGAGGCTGAGGACTCTGCACAGCTTGGCCTCACATCCAATTCACTTGCAAGTCAAGACATCACCTTCATGATGTCATCGGTCCTCTTCAAGAATGAAAGACAAACAAGAACAATCCTAGGACATTGGTCTTCTTGCCATTTCTCAAACATTTCCGTCTATCCCCTGACTCCATGCCAATGAAAATTGGCTATCCCCATGTCTAAGATGTTCTCTCTCCCCATTTCTGCCTCCTGTTTTCCTTCAAGCCTCCAATCAAATCCCCCTTCTTCAAAAAGACTTTCCAGTCCCCCATAATGCCTTTCCTTGGAGATTACCTCCAATTTCTGCTGTATATATCTTCTCTGCACAGAGTTGTCTGCAGGTTGTCTCTCCATCAGGATATGATCTCTTTGAGGGCAGGAACTGTTTTTTTTTTTTTTGGTTTTTTTTTTTTACTTTTCTTTGTATTCTCAGTGCTTTAGGCAGTGCCTGCTCCACAGTAGGCACTTAAAATGCCTTGACATTCTCATGCTCTGTGGGGACTTCATCCAGAAGAATCTTAATTTTTCTGAAAATATTTTAGCCTTTTTCGATGGACTTGCTTGAGGTTTGATTAGCTAAAACTGGACTCAATAATTTTTCAATAGAATCACAGCTCTAGAACCGGAGGAGACTTTGGAAGCCATCTAGTCCAAGGCCCTGGACAGCGAGCAAGTTCATGCATCTAGTAAGCCTTCACATCCTCTGAATCTACAGACAATCTTCTTTGCACTACATCAAAGATTTTATTGTTTATAGTTGGCAGTTCAAGGTTTTTTTTTAATTATTATAGTTCCCCAATGGAATCCTTTTCTGAACAAATTATGCTTTCATTATACCTTTAACCCAAAGCTATGTAAAATGCCAATTACTACAATTAACGTTGTAGAATGGCTGGGGTGCATGTGATTAAGTATTGACATTGTGATATTGTTGGGATACATTGTGATTGCAACTGGAGCTAAAATAATGCCCAATGACTATCCAGTCACTGGGAAATTGCAGCCCAATTATGGGATTGGAGTCTCATTAAAGACTATTAGTGTTCAGATGCCTGTCGACTTTGAGAAAAAAAAAAGCTTTTGGGGAAATGTCAAGTACTGTCTAATGCCAGAGTTTTTAACCTGGCGTTCATGAATCTGTTTTTAAAATATTTTGATAGCTATATTTCACTAAAATCAGTTTTCTTTGTAGCCCTATATATTTAATTTTATGCATTTAAAAACATTATTCTGAGAAGGGGACCATAGGTTAAGAACCTTTGGTTTAAGGTATCTGTGGAAGAAGACAAAAGTGTTGTATGTTTTTATAAATTACTTTAAATGCTATTATCCATAAAGATAGAGGTAGGGTTAGAAGTGAATTAACTCTACTCCCCAGTATGGATGAGGAGATGGCAAGATTTAAAACAGTCCTAGAGAGAAAAGACTTACTGAAGATGAAGCAAAGTCAGTACGAGGGATGGTAACAGCACCTATAAGATCATTAGCTTTAGCTGGGGATGGTAAGCAAACTATATACTATCTGCTGTTTGCATTATCCGTGCAAAAACAAGGGACACACTTTTGGAAGCTAAGATCATTTTCAGAGGATAAACCCTGCCCCTCAACCAAGGAATTCGGTAGCTAGGACATACCCCCTAAATAATAATACAATCTGTGTTATTGGAAAAGTTGTGGAGAAAAATGGAGGAGGCTGTCAGAAAACTTTGGGGATCTCAAATGCTTCATGAAAATGCAAGATTTGGGGGCCTGAGTTTTGCGGTACTTGCAGGGGCTGGGTAGAGAATTGCGGGAAAAAAAGTGTGTGAGGGAAGCATCAGTCCCTTTGGAGAGGAAGGAGAGAAGGCTTCTGCCTGTGCCCTATGTGGAGAGACTGTTTCAGAGGTTGAAAGAGCAGAGAGATCATATCAGATTGGGCAAGCTGTGATTGAATTAGCAAATGACCCAGGCATACCTGGCCATGTGTCAGAGATGGAACAGCAAGGACACTTCTACATATGGAGAGCTAGTGAAGAAATTCAAGGGGAGGAAAGAGAGAGAGAGAGACAGAGAGAGAAACCAAGACAGAGAAACAACAGAGACAGAGGCACCCAGAGAGATAGAGGCAGAGACAGAGACAGAGAGAGACAGGGGAGAGGGGGGGGAGAGAGAGAGAGAGAGAGAGACAGAGAGAGAGAGAGAGAGACAGAGAGAGGAGAGAGAGGAGAGAGAGAGGGGGGGAGAGAGAGAGAGAGAGAGAGAGAGAGAGAGAGAGAGAGAGAGGTGAGTGGCAGGTAAAACCAGTTTCAATTTGCTCTCCATCATCTCAGGTATGACTCAATGAAACAAATCTGAGGCCACCCCAGGTCACCCAGATTCCACTGTAGCTACTTGAGGCATGTATGTTAGAAAAGGAAATAGTTGTAGAACCATTCCTGCTGAAATGACAAGATCATGAAACCAGAGGCTGTAACTACTGGCCAGAGTGTGCTGGAATCAGCTCATCGTGGAAAGCTGATTCTTAAATTTGCAGGGTTGAGCATTTACACTTCAGAAATCAGTAAATACTACTAATCAGAGCTTAATTTCTTGTTTTGTTGATTGTCTAGACTTAAGAAGGTGATGGAGAAAATCTTAATCATGTAAATTAAACAAGTGAGTACATTTTTTCCCCCAGAGAGTCAGTTGTTAAACATTTATCATCATGCTCCCACAGCTGCCTCAAGATCAGCCTTAGGAGAGTGTTGCCAGAGAGACAGAGTGGTGTTTCCTGCAGCTGTGGATTTAATGGACAGATGATCGCTCCATGAGGTAGAGAGGGATTGAGAGTTAGTGAACTAGAATGTGATTTCCTCCAGAGTGCCCTGGTAGAGACCAGGGGCTGAGCCATGCTGAAGAATGGAAGGCCAGCCTTACCATTGTCCTTGCTGGGGTCCTTTCTACTTGGAACAAAGCAGATAATGATGCCTGGTCTTTTTAATGACATCTCCACTGATAAAATCATGTTAGTTTCTGATATTAACTAGTGATTCTGGAATCCAGGGCAAGAACCTCAAAAGATTCCCTCAATCAACTCCTTGAAACAAATAAGGTTTACAGTACCTTATTGTAAAATTTGAGTTAAGTATTTGGTCATAGGGGAGTAGTCTGGCAAAAAGGGACTGCCAAAACAGAAGACCCTGAGAGTAGAGACTCTGGGGCATCCCTTTGCTGGACACACAAGGAGACCGTAGGGCACCGGGAGACTATTCTGGGGCTTCGCCTGAGGAGGGAGGATTCAGGGTGGGGACATCGGGGAGTTTCCTATTTTAATGAATTGTTCTTACCAGCAAGATGCTAAGCTCTGCTGTTTCTACCTACCAAGGAGCACCAGGGCTGTCAGCACCCTGGGGGCAAAGTCACATTAGCCCAGCCCTAGTTAGAATAAAGTGTTTAATAACCATTAGTCAGGAATTTTTGTGTGTAGAGCCCAGGGGAAAAAATACCTATCAATGTCCATTTCTAGATTTAAAGAAGAGATAGGCAACTTCCAGTCACCAGGACTTTTTGATTTTTATTTTTTAAAGCAGACCTATGATTTTATTGGCATAAGACACATCCTTTTTGGACAAAAATTCGCACCTGCTCTGCAACTTAGTTTTAGCAAGCTGCTTGGGGCCCTGAGAGGGTAAATAACGTGGCCAGGTTCAGAGGCTGACTGTCGATCCAGGGCACCATACCACCCTCCTTCTCTGTTATAATTCACTGATATCAAAACAAAGGATGCAGTGGGAACACATGATTGTCTAGACTCCTTGTTAGATAGATAGATAGATAGATAGATAGATAGATAGATAGATAGATTTAGCTAAATAGATGTTGATATCATATATACATATAAATAAGTATATTCATATATGCATATATAAATATATGTGTGTCTATACAGAAATGTAGGTAGAAATAGATATAGGCTTATAGTTATCCCTTCCACGTTGCCAGGGTTAGCTAAGGACATGGTGCTCCTGTGATCTGGAAAATCCATGCAAGATTTTTTTTGGCCCTTCTTTTGTATCAGAGAAGTCTGACTTTTTTTCTTTTTCTTTTATGGGGTGTTTACAATACCTTATTGTAAAATTTGAGTTAAGTATTTGGTCATAGGCTGTGTGTTGTCTGTTAGCCAGTGGATGTGGATGTGGATGTGGATGTGGATGTGGATGTGGATGTGGATGTGGATGTGGATGTGGATGTGGATGTGGATATGGATATGGATATAGATATAGATATAGATATAGATATAGATATAGATATAGATATAGGGCAGCTAGGTGGCATAGTAAATAGAGTGCCTGGGGTAGAGTCAGGAAGACCTGAGTTCCAATCTGGCCTCAGGCCCTCACTGGCTGCTTGACCCCGGTTAAGTTGCTTCACCCTGTTTGCCTCAGTTTCTTCATCTGTAAGATGAGCTGGAGAAGGAAATGGCAAATCACTCCAGTGTCATTGCCAAGAAAACCCTAAATGGGGTTGCTTACTTTCATGGAGCACTTTACAGATTTCAAAGCACTTTCATTATCATCCTGTGAGGCAGATAGTCAAAGGTGTATTGTTTCATTGTACAGATAAGAAAACTGAGTCTCAGAGAAGGTTGTGATTTGCCCAAGGTCACATAACTGCTAAGTATGGGACTTGATCATGGATTCCAAGTGCTATGCTTTTTCTGCCAGGGCAGATGAGAAGGAGAGAAATTGGGATTAAATGACTTGTCCAGGGTCATATAGCTAGTAAGTATCTAAGGCCAGATTTGAACTCAGGTCCTCCTGACTCCAGGGCCATTGTTCTATCCACTGTACTATTTAGCTGCCCCAATCCTATGCTTTCAAAAAATATAATATTTTATTTTCCCCCAATTACATGTTAAAACAATTTTTAACATTAAAAAATGTTTTGAGTTCTAAATTCTATTCCTCTCTCCCTTCCCCCCTCCCTGAGATGGTAAGAATCAGATATAGGTTATACATGTGCAATCGTGTAAAACAGTACTATGCTTTTTAACAATATTATGGGACCTCTTGGAAAATCAAATCAATACTCCAAGAGCAAATTACATGCTATCCTAGAATATACTTTAGGAAACCAGAAATGATGAGGGCGAAGAGACCTTTACAAACTCTGATGCTGGAGAAAGAAAAATTTTAAGACAACAAGTACAGGTTGCCAAAATAAGGTCAAAACGGGTACATGATTTAAACATAAAGGGTGATGCTATAAGCAAATTAGGAAAGCAAGGAATAGTTTACCTGTCAGATCTATGGAGAAGGGAAGAAATTATGACCAAACAAGAGATAGAGAACATTATGGAATGCAAAATGGGTAATTTTGATTACATTAAATTTAAAGTCTTTGCACAAACAAAGCCAATACGACCAATATTAGAAGGGAAATAGAAAGCTAGGAAACAATTTTTATAGCCAATGTTTCTGATAAAGGCCTCATTTCTAAAATATATAGAGAACTGAGTCAAATTTACAAGGATACAAGTCATTCCCCAATTGATAAATGGTCAAAGGATATGAACAGGCAGTTTTCAGATGAAGAAATCAATGCTATCTATAGTCATATGAAAAAATGCTCTAAATCACTATCAATTAGAGAATTTAAACAATTCTGAAGTACTATATCACACCTATCAGACTGACTAACATGATAAAATAAGAAAATAATAAATGTTGGAGAAGATGTGGGAAAATTGGAAGTAGTGTTGTGGAGCTGTGAGCTGATCCAACCATTCTGAAGAGAAATTTGGAACTATACCCAAAAAGCTATAAACCTATGCATACCCTTTGATTCAGCAATGCCACTACTAGGTCTGTATCCCAAAGAAATCATAAAAAGGGAAAAGAACCCGTATGTATAACAATATTTATAGCAGCCCTTTATGTGGTGGCAAAGAATTGGAAATTGAGGGGATGCCTGTCGATTAGGGAATGGCTGAACAAGCTGTGGTATATGAATGTAACAGAACACTATTGTTGTATAAGAAATGATGAGCAGGCAGATTTCAGAAAAACCTGGAAAGATTGACATGAAACTGATGCCGAGTGAATTGAGCAGAACCAGGAGAACATTGTACACAATAACAGCAACATCCTGTGATGACCAACTTTGATAGACTTAGCTCTTCTCAGCAATGCAATGATCTAAGACAATTCCAAAGGCCTCATGATGGAAAATGCTGTCCACATCCAGAGAAAGAACTATGGAGTCTGAACGCAGATCCAAGCACACTATTTTTTCTCTTTTTTTCTTTCTCATGGTTTTTCCCTTTTGTTCTGACTCTTCTTTCACAACATGACTAAAGTAGAAAAATGTTTAATATGATTGTACATGTATATGCTATATCAGATTGCATGCTGCCTTGGGGAGGGAAGAATGGAGGGAGGGGGAAAAATTTAGAATTCAAAATGTTATTAAAATGAATGTTGTGGGGCAGCCAGGTGGTGCAGTGAGTAGAGCATCAGCCCTGGAGTCAGGAGGACCTGAATTCAAATCTGGCCTCAGACAGTTGACATACTTACTATCTGTATGATCTTGGGCAAGTCACCTAACCCCAATTGCCCTGCCTTCCCCCCTCCAAAAAAAAGTGAATGTTGAAAACTAAAAATAAATAAACAGATAAACATGTATAGGTCACATAGATGGTAAATTACTTTGAAACAATGGGATCTAAATGATTCCTCCACGCCCATCCCAAGCCAATATTAGAAAACTTGCCTCCTAGCACTTGGTATCAAGATTAAGGGACGTATATATTTTCTTTCAACAAATCCTGAGGCATGTTTTACATTAAGCATGTTGGGTTCATAAGTCCCAAATTCCAAGAGTACAATATGAAATCAATTATCTAGTGCAAGCTTGTTCCATTGTATTCTAACCTCATGTTTAGGGAGGAAGGAGACAGTGATTATTAAGTGTCCCCTCATCCCTGTATCATTCTTTACATACTTCTTATATACAACTTTTCAACATTTCCATGAATATTCTTCTTTTTGAATGAAAAATGAATTAAAGGCTTTCATGTTCCAAAGCTGTGGAGATATAAATACCTAAGGAAAGACAGTCCCTGCCCTCAAGAAGCTTATAATGGGGAAGATAACACAAAAAAGAGGAGTAGTCACCAGTGAGGGGCACTTGGTTAAAAAAGTTATCTTATCCAGATGGTAAGAGGGGCCATAAAGGATTAGAG
This sequence comes from Trichosurus vulpecula, assembly GCF_011100635.1. NCBI lineage: Eukaryota > Metazoa > Chordata > Mammalia > Diprotodontia > Phalangeridae > Trichosurus > Trichosurus vulpecula. Next base: position 169,215,463 of record NC_050581.1, read on the forward strand.
ATGCCCCAACCATGGACAATGGCAGAGTTGATTTGGTTATGGTTCACTGTGTGTGTGTGTGTGTGTGTGTGTGTGTGTGTGTGTGTTGGATGTGTAGGAAGGTAGATAGTAGATAGGTAGATGGAAAGTAAAAGGTTCTGGGTTGGGTTGTGGGTCCCCAAGGATTCCACAGTGCGCTACAGATGAGCCTCTCCAAAAAAATTAAAAAACTTTAATAAGGGATTTGTCATCTACTCACCTTAGTTCTGGTTGTGCCACCAATGAAATGAATTACCTTAAGCAAGTTGTCGTCTGGTCTCCTATTTCTACATCAAATAGGAATCCTCTGTTGACCTACCTCCACCATGCTGTGGAGAACATAAAACAAGGCAAGAATGATGATGGAGACTTATGAGAGGCAGTATGGTATAGTAGATGAGCTTTTGGAGCCAGGAAGACAGGAGTTCAAATCCTACCACTGATACATACCATACTAGCATATCACTTAACCTATCAGTGCCCCAGGCAACTTTTTAAGACTATATTACATCAGTTGCTGAAGGGAATCAGTGGGAGAGAGTTTCCACAGTGGGAATTCTTTATGCCAGTGGAAAGGGGGCAGGGAATAAAAGAACTTTGAAAAGTTCAAAAGACCCATCCAACTGGAAGGCATTACTACTATTATTATGAACATGTGGTCATTGGGGTTAGCCTAAGATTCTCATTTCACTAACAATTTGAGTTTGTTACCACAGATATTAACAGGAAAAAGTAGAGAGATGAAAAAAACAGAAAGGCATTGAATTGAGACAAGGATCATTTAGGAAAGAAAAAGAAACATCTTGGATCCATGATGAGGAAGAATTGATTACTTACAGAACATGGCAGGATACATATAGTCATAGCAAGAATGACTGACCTGCATATAGCACTTTGAAGTTTGCACAGGAATTCATATAAATCATCTCATTTGGTCCATACAGAAACCAAGGAGGTTTGCTACTAATAGCTAATGTGTATATAGCCCTCTAAGAGCTGCAAAGCATTTTACAGATACTATCTCATTTGATCCTGATAACAGCCCTTGCAGGCAAGAGCTATTTTACTTCTCATTTTGCAGATGGGGAAACTGAGGGTCAGAGAAATTAAGTGAGTTACCAAGGGTCACACAGCTAGTAAATAGCCGATTTTGTTGTTATTGTTTAGTCATTTTCAATTGTGTCTGACTCTGTAGCAACTTTTGAGGTTTTCTTGGCAGAGATATTGGAGTGGCTTTCCACTTCCTTCTCCAGTTCATTTTACAGATGAGGAAACTGAGGCAAACAGGTTGAAGTGACTTGCCCAGGGTCACACAGCTAGTAAGTGCCTGAGGTCAGATTTGAACCTAGGTCTTCCTGACTCCAGACCCAGCACTCTATACACTGAGCCACATAGCTGTCCTATGTATAGTAGGTAAGTAGTAGAAGTAAGTGGCAGAAGAGGATTCAAATGGGGGTATACTGGTAAAGGTGTAACAATTGCCTCTCTAGGGAGAAACTGCATACACTACAGACTTTTAGGGTTAATCTATATTAACATTTTGTCCATCACTTTTTTAAGTCAAGATAGTCAGCACAACAATCAACCAAGCCCTGATTTGTAGTCTTTAGGATTTCCAAGGTGTAAATGTTCACACCTGAAAATTTAACAATTGAGGATGAATCCTGGGTGCAACCCTGAAATCATACATGGGTCCTCTTCACTGGAGTCCAGCTCCCTACCTAGTACATTAGACTGCATCAGTCCAGGGCAGGGACCACCTCCTTCATAGAGCCCTTCTAGAAGCATAGACTTGAGAGTTGGAAGGGATCAAAGGGCTTGTTTGGTCTACCCCCCTCCTTTGATAAACGATGAAGCTGAGACTCCAGAAAGGTGAAGTTATTTGCCCATGGTTAGATATGGAGAAGGAAATGGTATACCACTCCAGTATCTTTGCCAAGAAAACCCCCATGAAGACTTGGATGTGACTGAAAAATGACTAAACAACAATAAAAAGCAGCAGAGCCTAGAGTCTCTGACTACCCATTCAGCCCAAAACAATGTACACCCAATAAATTCAGTTAGATGGCAATTCTTTACCACTAGCCTTGGCAGAAGTGGCACCTACTTGAGAAAATGAAAGTTCCCATCGCTGGAGGGAAGAGCCATTCTGACCTCATCTGAGCAAATGGTATGTTTGGACATGTTATGAACTGCCTTGTTATTTTTGAGGGAGAGCTGCCCTTGGTCAAAGGGCAGGGAGTGCCAGTGCTCCTCAGGCTTAGTATGCCCTTGGCATTGCTCCCTGGTATCTGCTATGCCTTGGGGTCATCTTGAAAGACACCTACTACTTCCCATTGGGAATCTGATTGCTCAACTTTCGAGGAGGTGCAGAAGCCATAGAGACCATTGATTCTTCTGATTTCAGTTCTAATCTCATCTAATAGATTTCTACAGTTCTGACTCAGAGAGACATAGAGAAATAGAGAGATAGATAAATGGATGGATAGATGATAGATGGATAGATGTATGACAGATAAATTGATGGATAGATATGTGAAAGATAGAAAGATGGATGGACAGAGATAGAGAGGTAAATAAAGAGAATCCAAAACAGAGAGAGAGAGAGAGAGAGAGAGAGAGAGAGAGAGAGGCCACCCATTCAATAGGCCTCAGGTGGGGCCAGTTAAAGGAAGTTTGATTAGAGGTTTGTTTGTAGGCAGACCTACACCCTTTACTTACTAGGCACTAAGCCCCAGGCCTGTACTCTTTTGCTGACTGGGCATGAAGCCTTCAGGCCCAGAAGGTAGCTATAGAACTCAGAATCTGCAGAGAGCTCAAGGACTAGCGAGCTACAGAATTCAGAAGTCAGAATTCAGCCCAAGGAGAAGGAACAAGAACTCCGAGTCAACTGAGCTGCAGAGTGGAGAGTGGAAACCAGAGAGCTTTGGAGACCAGAGAACTGAGGGGTGAAGAGAATGCTCATAAGCAGACAGTTGGGATTCATGAGTGTTTACAGGAAGGCCCCAGCAGGAGGGAAGGTTACAGGATGGCTTGGTTCCTTGCTGTGATACTGTGTTATAATTTCCTTGTTTTTACATTGAGGTGGACTTACTGGTCCACTTCCACCTTAGTGGTCCATACAATTACTGCTATGTCGGGTTGGAGTTATTGGTTCTGGGATTGATCCTCTGGTGTCTAAATAAATGTTATACTTCCCCCGCCTTCTACCTAGAGAATCTCTTATATTTTGCAATTCCGAACTATACAGGCATGTTCATGGTCATCTTAGAGGTCATCAATCTTGCCTTACTGAGAGAGAGAGAGAGAGAGAGAGAGAGAGAGAGAGAGAGACAGAGACAGAGATGGAGAGAGAGAGAGTGAGAGCTCACATTTATTAAGGATAGTCAATGTCTCTGACCACAGTTCCCCTAGAATCCCTGCCTCTGAATCCAGGAGACCCTTAGTCTCACTGCTCCCTCCATCCTGGGGATCTCCATTTGTATTCTCTACTTTGGGAGATGAAATATTTTTTGGTCTTGTATCCCCAGTGTAGCAGAGTGCTTGGCATATAGTAGGCATTTAATAAATGTTTGTGGATAGACTGATGGGAACAAAGTGCTTGTGACTTGTCAAGTGTAGGTCACAAATACCTCCCTCCCTCCCTCCTTTATTACTTAAGTACTATTGCTCTTTGAGAAGCAGTTTGGTCTCCTGGTTAGCATGCAGTGATTGGAGCCAGAGAGACCTGAGCTCAAATCCTATTTTAAACATTTATTAGCTATGTAACTATGGACCAGTCAGTTGACCCATCTGAGCTTCAGTTTCCCCAAGAGTAAAATGGGGATATGAATAGTATCTCTCTTATCAGAATACATTATTATTTTTTTTTCCAAATCTTAAAGTTTTACATAAATGTTACCTATTTGTGTCATTATCCTTTTTTTGGGGGGGGGGGGAAGCAAATAAATCATCCACAAGTGTAGACAAAACAAATGTAGATTGAATCCTTTATCCTATACATTACTATCTGGTCCCAGGCTAAAGTAAGGAATACTCTTTCGTAGAGTTTGCTTTGAATGAAATTGTGAAATATAGCTGAAGAAAGTACAATGTTAGGGCTGGAGGACTCCCAGGTCTGCTACACTGAGGGTCCTCGGTGGAACAACTCAGTTCCTCTACTTTCTTTGTCTAATGGTGAGCAAGGTAAGAAGAAGTTTGTTGCCGTGAGGTTGTTTTGTTGTTGTTTCTTCTTCATTCTCGAAAAGGATCTTTGACATCATGAAGGGGATGTCTTGACTTGTATGTGAATTAGATTTAAGTGAGGCAGAGGTGCTCAGAGTTTGGTGATTGTATCAATAGGCAAAGATTTGGACAAAGACAGCAAGGTCCTTAGGGGTGGTGTGGAGGGGGGACTGGGAAGGAGTGACAAGAGAGGGGCCTGTTAGGACTGAGAGCTAAGGAGAATAGGCAGTCATTTAATAAATAATAAATAAATATAAAAAGTAAGTAAATAAAAATAAATATGATATAGTAATATAATAATAATTATTAAACAGTGGCAAGCACTGTGCTAAGTACTGGAGACTCAAAAAAAAAGGCAAAACACAGTCCCTTCTCTCAAAGACCTCATAATCTAATGGGGAAGACTATAACCAAACAAATATGTACAAACAAGTCGCATATAGGTTAAACAGAAAAGAATTCAGGAAGGAAAGGCATTAGAATGAAGAGAGTCTGCGAAAAGCTTCCTATAAAAGGTGGGATTTTCTTTGGGATTTGAAGGAAGGCAGAGAAGTCAGGAGGCGGAGATGGGGAGGGAGAGATTATAGATCTAGACAGATCAAGAACCAGCCTGTAGATCTGGTCAAGAGCTGGACCTGCAGGTGCTTAGAACAAACAGGCAAAGACCTGGAAATCCCAGCATGTTGCAGTAGTAGAATAGGACCATTGACTTAAATGATCTGAGCAGGGGTTCTTCACCCAGGGTCTGTCTAGAAACTTAAAAAAATAGACACACACATATGTATATGTGTATATATGTATATGTGTGTGTGGGTGTATGTGTGTGTGTGTATGTATGAATTATAACACAATTGTTTCCATTGTAACCCTATGTATTTTATTTTTATGCATTTTATGCATTTATGCCAGAGGCAGAAGGACCCCTGCTCAAAAAAATGCTTTGAAATGTAATTATGGGGGGAAAAACATCAAGAATCTCTGTCCTAGAGCTAGAAGCAACTTTAAAATGACCTCTCCCTGGTCCTTCTCTTCCTCTTCTCCTGACTGAAAATGATACCTTCTTCTATTCAGTTTAAGGCACATTTAAGTGACAATTGCTACAGGCAAGGTACTTTTCTAGGTACTAGGGATCAATTGAACAAAGACAGACCTTGGCCTCAAAGAACCTAGAATCAGGAGAGACACCATCTACTACTCATATTTCTTGTGGCACTTTGCTTGGTATATCCTTTGACATTTATTATGTTATTATGATTTATTGGGGGTACCTTATTCCACTCTATTAGACTGGAAGTTCCTTGATAAGAGGGTTTGTTGCTGGTGTGAGGCACACCTGTAGTTCCTAGTACAAGAGAGGCTGAGACTGTTGGAGCTTTGAGGCTCCCAAGTTCTGAGCCACCGTGGCCTAAGTTTGGCATTGATGTGGTGAGCTCCTGAGAGTGGACGCTCAGGTCAGAAATTTTTGTTGTTCAGTTGTTTCAATTGTGTCTCATTCTTTGTCACCCCATTTGGGGTTTTCTTGGCAAAGATACTAGAGTGGTTTGCCATTTTCTTCTCCAGCTCATTTTACAGATGAGGAAACTGAGGTAAACAGGGTTAAGTGACTTGCCCAGGGTCACGTAGCTAAGTGTCTGAGGTCAGATTTGAACTTGGGTCTTCCCAACTCCAGGCCCAGCACCACCTAGCTGCCCTAGGTCAGAAATGGAGCAGGTCAAAGCTTCCACTCCTAGACAAGAGTAGGATTGAGCCCATGAGCAGCCCTTCTACTTTGAACCTAGGTGAGAGAGAGATCCAATCTTGGAGGAAAGAAAAAAAGGGAGTAGAGTTTGTATTCTATCTTTGTATGCAGGAGGATGGCATTTGCTGTACAAATCATTTGGCACTGTATTACCTAAAAAGAGTAATATAAGGACATGAACATGAATAGGATTAACCTTCTGCTCAGATAAGAATTCAACAGGCGTGTTTGCTGCCCGGTATGGAAAGTCCCGATTGAAGTGTTGCAGGGATGATGGAGCCCAAGCATGTGGCCTCCAAAGGCTAAGGCTCAACCCCGTCCCCTACTTACATAAGCAATCTGCAGAGTCTGAAGGAGAATGAAACCAAAGAGACAGTTAAACAGTTGGGTCTGAGAGGAGAGCTTCAGAGCTGCAGCTATTTATGGTACAGAAGGGAAGGGTGAGAGAAAGCATTATACCCGGATAACCTTGGCTTTAAGCCTGGATCATTTGCATAAGATTCTCCCCATGCCAGAGAGGAGAGAATGATGCTTCCACACTGTGTGCCTGTGTGTCGGGGCAGAGCTACTCCCAATAGACCCTTTTCTTCATTTTTGCTTTGAGAGAACACATGTGGTTCCAGATTCTCTCCAGGGAAAGACTCCAGGAACAGAGAGAGAACAGACTTTGGAAATAAGGGCAGGACATGTTGAGGAGCCAGATCTCCCTGTGTTGGCCTTTCAAAGACCACGTACCCATTGGAACAACATCTGGCCAAGAGAGTTGCTGCTTAATGACTGCTTTTGATTGATTGTCTAGCAGAAAGCAGGGGGCAAACAGCTTCTTCAGAAGCAGTGAAATGACATTGTTGGATGACATTGGCAGCCTGGCAGAGTGAGAAGGATTAGTCGCCCCTTCCTGCATTTGCCTTAGCCACACATGTTCCTGCAACATGTGTTCACTCTTGCAACTGAAGGGGTGTGTATTTGTGGGAAAGACAAAAACCCTGGTCAGTGAGGGGTGTGTTTTATTGCTACTTTTTTTTTTTTTACCATGCAATTTCATTAAAAGCCTTTCCTTTGAAGTAGTTGTACCCTCTGACTATTAAAGAAAGGTAAGCACACCCATGGAGACACAGGAACCATTTATGGTTTGAACATGTGCTGACCAACAAGGTATCTTAAATCTGGGATAATTGCTAGTAGGAGGCACCATATTATTTTGACCATAGAAAACAAATTTTTTTTTTCAGAATTGAGAGATTTTAAAAAACATTAGAATTTTCTCCTCCAAATATCATGTGTTTTCTTTTTCAGATAGCCTTTCCTGAAGCTTTACCTCTTCCATGAAACTTTTCTGGATTGATCATAAAAGAACGGATTGCTTCCTTTCCCCCTGTTCAAATGCAATGTGAAATTAACACAGCATCCATTCCAGATCTCTACCTTTGCTCTCCATCTCTTAAATACTTTTATTCTGCATTATCCATAAAAGATCCATTTGGGAAACACTCTTCTTTCCTATGAACAACATCCCATGCCCCACTTTCTTCTCTCAGAAGTCTCAGGGGCTTCAGTTATCAGTTTATCTCAGATAGTGCCTATTTCCACTCTGGTTCACCCATTTGGGTTTCTTATCTCCCGAGGTCACTTGTCCCCCTACCGTGCTTGCTATCTCTGACACAAGCAGACAACCCTCTTCTTTGTTTTCCTTAAGATTTTATTGCTGTGATTAGACCAACCTCTATCAGGGTTCCCCCCCTCTCTCCACCACAAACATGGGTTAAGAAAAGGCAGCAAAGCCAGCACCTGATTGGCCCAGGGGTGGAGTGAGACTCCAAGGTTCAAGTTGTATCTTCCTTGATGCAATTTTCTGGCCACCTAAAGGCACCTCCACCCCTCTCCAGTTGGGCGAGTGTCTGTAAACAAAAAGGAGTCATCACATTCTGTTCTGCTGCCCAGACATATCTTCATGTGCAGATTGGGGGGGGGGGGGGCACATCTACAGATGCTAAGTGCCATAGCATCCTTATTTATCCTTGCTCTGCTAGGCCTAAGTAAACCTCTTTTTATTATCTTTTCCATGATGTGTAAATCATTTCATCCCAACATTGAACTTGAACCTGAACTAACAAAGTGCCAAATTAGGTCTGTCCCTAAAAGCTAATAATTTAAGGGGATAAAAACAACAAATATGGCAGGGCCAGAGGGACCCCAGTAAGGCAGCTGCTCATCAGTCTTCCAGAGACTCCAGTCCTTTGGATTTGGAAACCGCCTTCAAGCACCTCTCATGACCTAACTCTTTGCAGCATTAGCATCAAATCCATGACTTTCTCCTCCAGGAAGTGTCCTGAGGGGATCTCTACCCTGAGTGCTGGATTCTTTCTCCAATGAATGAATGAATGAATGAATCAATAAACATTTATTAAGTGCCAACTATGTGCCAGGTACTTGGCTAATTATTGAGGATACAAAAGCAGGCAAAAGACAGTCCCAGCTTCAAGGAGTTTACAATTTAACAGAGTAGCTTACAATTAAATAGATCCTTGAGAGTAGGGTCTTTGTCACGATAATCAATAAATCAACAAGAATTTTACTGTTATCTTCCCCCTCTCCCCATCTGGAAAATCTAAGTATTTTGGCCCTCCCTTCATATCAGAGAAAAATTTGGAATTTTTTCTTTTTCTTTTATGGGGTATTTACAGTACTTTATTGTAAAATTTGGGTTAAGTATAGACTCTGTGTCATCTGCTGACCTTCCCCTGTCACCTGCAGCTTCCACAAAACTCCCCCCACCCCCAAATTCCAATTTAATTTCTTATGCCAACACTCAATATATCAAAATCAGGATGGGGAAAGTCATGATGTGAAAGGGATAACTGGAGTATCTACTATGTGTGCTAGGCTGGTGGCACAAAGATGAAAATGAAATAGTTTGTGCCCAGAAAGTGATTAGATTCTACCATGTTCTCCACCTCTGTGCTTGGTCCAGTGCCTCACCCATTTTTGTTGGACCACTGAGTTCATTGGCATAGGATATTCCTGGAGCAGAAATTCCTTCAGTCCCTACAGATGAACAGCTCTTCTGTTATTTATCGTCTTAAAGAATTTCCCTGGGCACTAAGAAGTTAAATGACTTACCCAAGGTCACACAACCAAGACATGGTCATAGGCAAGACTTGAATCCAGGTCTTCTATCTCTCTATTCACCATGTCATGGTGCCTTTCCCTTTGATTAATATATTTGTTTCTCAAATTAATGCATATTTGTTCATTGAATGGGAAGCAACCAACCCTTTTTGTGGAGATGTGAGGTCCATGGGTGTTAGGCATTGCATAGTTTCAGATTTTTTTTAATCTATTGATGAGATTTGCTGATTTTTTTTTCCTCTCTAAAAAAAAAAATCCTATTTTTTGTATGGAATGGTTCCCTGGGAGGGGGAGGGAGAGGAATACTTGAGATAACTATGATGATGTCAGAAATAGAAAACATTGATAAAAACATAAAAATAGAGAAATTGAATGGGAAGGTTCAAGAGCAAAATATCTCTTACTAATAGTCAGCCCTATGTTAATTATAATTCAAATGGGGTTAGACCTGACTTTGAAAATTTGTCCACAACACGGTTCTACCTACTTTCCTGGTCTCCTTACTTCATCTTTTTCCCTTGAATACATTGCATCTGCGCCAAACTAGCAGTTTCTTTTGAATAGTGTGCTGGACCTGGAGTCAGGAAGACCTGAGTTTGAATCTGACCTCAGACACCTAGCTGTGTGATCCTGGCCAAGTCACTTAAACTCTGATAAGGGTCTCAGTTTCCTCATCTGCAAAATGGAGATGGTAATAGCATTTACCTTCCAGGGTTGTTGTGGGATAATATGTACAAAGTGCTTTGAAAACCTTAAAGGACTATACACATGATGGCTATGACGATGACAATAATAATACTATTATTAATAATGATATATTAAATACATGACACACTTTCTTCTGCCTCCATGCCCTTGCACAGTGGTCAATGATATCTAGAATGTTCTCATTCCTTGCCATCTATTCTACTCTATGCTGCCTTTCCTGATTCCCCTTCCTCCTCCTAAGCTGCTCTGATCTCTCTTAAAATGACCTTGCTTAACTTTGTATACTTTATATCATTTATCCGGCTGTATGTCATATTCCTTGAACATAAGCCCCTTGAGGGCAAGGACTATTTCCTTTTTTTTTAACATATAATTGTCATAATAAATGTCATCTTTTTTGCTAACTTCTCTCTTCATTCTTTTTGGCAACTAGCTCAGTTCAAACACTCTCATTTCAGTTCCAACGTCAATATTTGGGCATGCTTGGTGCTAGTATAAGTGTGTGCTGGTAAATGTTTAACAATGGGCTGGGGGTGGGTGGTGTATTTAGACACACTTTTCAGTTTGAACTGCATTAACATTTTCTCTACCACTTATGTCTAGGAAATCAGCAAAACAATAAATGAAGCACTGATTTGCAGTGTTTGCCAATCTCTGAGGTATGATTGCTAACAGTGAAATTTTAACAATTAATTCTAACTGGCTTAAGTACCCCCCTTTGCTGGCGTATAAAGATTAAATAAGACAGACCTTGCTCTCATGGAGCTCACAGTCTAGTAGGACCATAGGATACCTTCCCAAAATAGCTAATACAAAGGAAGCCATGATAAGCACATAAGTGCTATATGAGTTCCCAGAAAGGCTGAGTGATGGGAACTAGTGTTTGAAGAACAGGGAAAGCTTCATGTAGAACATGGCTTTTGAGCTGGCTCTAAAGGATGAATAGACTTTCGAGAGGTGGAGATAGGTGGAGGGAACAGCATAGACTAGCACCTTGCATATACTCAAATACATAGTGAATCTGTGATGTCTTCAAGAGAGTATTCTCTCTCAAGTTGCACATTGGCCCATTCTTTGCAACCCTTTTCTCCCTAAGTGTGCCATAGCGGGGCCAAGCCTTTGTTGCCTTCTCTTAATGTTACAAGGATACCAACAGAGCACACGAACTCTTCATCAACTCTCTCTCCATTTCCCCCAGGTGACCGATCCATCTTCTTTTTGGCTCACACATTTCTTCAATTCTTTTAGTTATCTTCTGTTTTTTCTTATTCTCTGTGTGCTCATACACACTATGTATTTTTCTAGTGTCCTCTGTGTGATACTGATTTTCAGTTCTTCAGAGTAGAAATTACCTTGAAGAGAACAAAGACGGGAAAAGTAGCTGGACTCGGCCAAAGGTACTCCCAGGAGGTCTGTGCTATAGGTGAGACAACGGTGAGGGTGCCAAGGGATCAGTTCTTAAGGTATAGGAAGCAGATGAAGATACTAAAAGTGTGAAAAAATGATTAGAACTTGTTACTCTCCCAAAAAAAGGAAACCAGGAAAACACCCACAATTACTAATTTGTATCTTTTTTTCTCATCTATATGCATTTTTATGAGAATGACCTATTGAGGGCATCCTTGATGAGGGCAGTCAAAGGGAATGAGTAGGCTTGCACATGGTAGGTGCTTAATAAATGCATGCTGAATTCAATAATTCAGTTCAATGTGCACTTATTAAGCGCCTATTATAAACCATGTACTGTGGGTACAAAGACACAAAAAAGGTAGTCTTGACTCAAAGAAGTTACATTCTTTTGGGAGAAAGCAATACATATATAGAAAACTAAATACAAAGCATAGACAAAGACATTTCCAGGGAAAAGTCATTAGCCATTGGGGGAAGGCAGGGCTGGACCTCTTCCATTGTACGAAGTGGAACATGAGCTAAATACTGAAGGAAGACAAAGATGCTAAGAGAAGAGGCAGAGGTGAAGAGGAAAAATGTTCCAGGCATGGGAGAAACAGCTGGTGTAAAGACATGGAAACAGATGGATTACTGTGTATGGGAAACGGCAAGCAGGCCAGTTTTGCTGGAACGCAGGATTTTAAAAGAATAATGTGAAAGGCCCGGTCAAATAGACTGAAGCCAGATTGCAGAAGGCTTTAAATGCCAAACAGAGGAAACTATTTTACCCTAGAGACATTAGGGAATCACCTAAGATTCTTACACAAGGGTCAGACCTGCATTTTAAGAATATTAATATGGTAATTATATGGAGAATATATTGGCAAGTGGAGAGACTAGAGGCAGGGTGACCCCAAGGGAAGTGGGCCTGGACCAGAGTGTTGCCTGGATGGGTACAGAGAAGAAGGATGAGATACATAATGGACAGAACTTAGCAACTAACTAGATGGGAAGGGTAAGAAGTGACTTCAAGGTTGTGAAGAGAGTGATTGGATAGATGGTGATGTTTTCAACAGAAAAAGAGATGTTAGGGAAAGGGTGGGTTTAAGGAGAAAGATGGTGAGTTTTGTTTTGGACATATTGACTTTGAGATAATTCTGGGATGCCCATTTGAAATGGCTAACAGGCAGTTGGTGATATGGGATAAGAGTACAGGAAAGAGACTAGGGCTGAATACATAGATTTAGGAGTTAGTTGTCTGTACCAAAGGGATAGCATAACCCATGGGAGGCTATATAATCACAAGAAAGTGAGCACAGAGAGGGAAGAGAAGAGGACCCAGGACAAAACCTTGGTAGTTGAATGGGAGAAGGGAATAATCATTTATTTTATTTTGTTTTTTACTGTATCTTTTTGATTTATTTATTTATTTATTTTTAGTTTGCAACATTCAGTTCCACAAGCTTTTGAGTTTTAAATTTTCTGCCCCTCCCTTCCCTCCCCCCTCCCCAAGACAGCATGCAATCTGATACAGGCTTTACATATACATTCATATTAAACATATTTTCACAGTAGTCATGTTGCAAAGAAGAATTAGAACCAATGGAATGAACCTTGAGAAAGAAGAAACAAAACAAAACAAAAAGGAGAGAGAGCAAATAGTATACTTCAATCTGCATTCCAATTCTATAATTCTTTCTCTGGATACGGATAGCATTTTCCATCATGAGCCTTTTGGAGTTGTCTTAGAATCTTGCATTGCTGAGAAGAAGCTAAGTCTATCAAAGTCAGTCATCACACAATGTGGCTGTAACCGTGTACAATGTTCTCCTGGTTCTTCTCCCCTCACTCAGCATCAGTTCATATAAGTTTTTCCGGGTTTTCTAAAGTCCATCTGCTCATCATTTCTTATAGCACAATAGTGGGAATATTCATTTATTAAGCTGCTACTATGTGCCAGGCATTGTGCAAAGGACTGGAGATACAGGAAAAGGCAAGAATCTCATAATCTAATGGAGAGACAACATGCAAAAAGCTATGTACAAACAAACTATGTACAGGATAAACAGAAAATAATCAACAGAGAGAAGACACTAGAATTAAGAGGTATTGAGACTGGCTTCCTATAGAAGGTGGGATTTTAGCTGGGATTTGTGGGAAACCAGGAAAGCCAAGAGGCAGAGGTGAGATCATTCTAGGCATAGGGAACAGCCAGAGGGAATGTCCAGAGAAGAGAGAGATGGAGTGTCTTGTTTTGTTTGGGGACTAGCAAGGTGGCCCATGTCACTGGATCAAAGAATAATTGGGGGGAGGGTAGTGTAAGGTATAAGAAGCCTTGAAAGGTGGGGGAGGGAGGGGAGGTTATAAAGGATGTTGAATGATAAAAAGATAATTTTATAATTGATCCTGGAGGTGATAGAGAACCACTGGAGTTTCCGGGGGGGGGGGGTGCGGTGCAGGGGGAGGATGTGTCACATGATCAGACTTATGCCTTACGAAAACTACTTTAATGATGGAATGGATTTGGGAGAGACTTGTGGTGGGCAAACCCACCAGCAGCTTTTTGCACTAGTCCATGTTTGAGGTGATGAAGGCCCGCAACAGAGTAGTGGCAATATCAGGGGAGACAAGGGAGGGTATTGGAGAGATGTTGAAAAGGTAAATCAATGGGCCTTGGCAATAGATTGTCTTGGTGGGGGGGAGGGGCAGTGAGAGAGAGTGAGAAGTGTAGACCTACATTGAGGCTTCAAGCCTGGAGACTGGGAAGACAGTGAGGTGTCAGGAGCTGGGGATCTGTCCTTTACAGTAATCAGGAAGCTTGGGGGGAGGGCTCAAGGGGAAAGATAATGAATTCCATTTTGGACATGTTGAGGGCTAGCAGGAATACTCTGGATAAAGATCCAGCAAAAGAGACAGAAGGTCACATAGGTAAAAGGAAGACTAAGAGAGACTGGCATCCCAAAAACTTAGAGAGAAGAGAGGTGACCAATGGTGTTAATGACTACAGAGAGGTCAAGGACAGAGAAACATCCATTGGATTTAGCAACTGAGTGATCAGTGATAATCTTGGAAAGACCTATTTTGGTGAAATGATGGGATCAGAAGCTGCATCATAAAGGGTTAAGAAGACAGGCAGAGGAGAGAAAGTGAGGGCACCTATTGTAGATGGCCTTCTCAAGGAGATTAGCCACCAAGGGAAGAAGGTATGGGATGACAGTGAGTGGGAAGCAGGGAGAGATGGAAAATAAATGAGACTAGGGATGACAGAGGAGACAATGTACTGGAGGAGACAGGATGGAATGGGATGGCTTGTGCAGGTAGAGAGGTTTGTCTTGTCAAGGAGTCAGGTCATCTCTTCTTGTGAGACAGAGGTGAAGGAGGAGATAGTGGCAGAAGGAAGGCATCCGAGTAATAGAACGTGAAGGGGGGCTGGGAGAGAAGAGGGAACTCTCAGCAGATGGCCTCAATGTTTTTCAGTAAAAGGTTCTCAGCTGAGAAGCTAGGGGAAGGGGGAACCATGAGGAATTTGAGGAGGGATGAAATGATTTGGAAGAACCACGATGGAGAGTGGAATAGTGAATTGATGAGGGAGGAGTAGAAAGATTGCCTGGCAGCAAAGAGGACCTTCAACCAGTTAGTTGAAGGGAAAGAGTAGAAAAGTCTTAATGATAGCCAAAAAATGGAAGGATTAAGAAAGGAAAAGATGTAAGATGAAAGCAAGCTTGTTGCCTATGGAGCAGGCATACCAGAGGGCACAGTGGAGGAGGGGGGTAACGTTTTGTTGGGACTTTGGAATGAGTGGGTTGAGGGGAATGGGGCTAAGAACTTGAGTAGTGGGGAATGGGGGATGGGGTTTGGATAATGTCTACAGAGGTTCAAAATCACTGGGATTTGTAGGATATGACCAAGTGTGAGCTTGTTAATCATTAAATGAATGGTGCCTCTCCTCTGTCCAGCAGAAGCTAGAGATAGAACATGAAGCTAGAGATAGAACATGGTCCTTAAGTCCAAGCATAAGATGGATGTCCTGAGGTTCCCTCTTTGGAAGTCCCCTCTTTCTCCTCTCCTGTCCTTGAGCATACCCAAATCCCCCAGAAGAGGAATACTGTCCAGTTTGGCTGGACCATAGAGAATGTTAAAGGAAATAAGGTAACATAAGATGGCACCAAATTGTGGGGGCCTTGAATACTAAACTAATGAATTTGAACATTAATTGGTAGACAACAGGAAACTTTTGAAGAGTTTTCAGCAATAACATGTTCAGATCTTTGCGTGAGACAGATTAATCCAGAAGCATAAATCAGAGGGAAGGACTGAGAAAGTGGCGATGAGATCAGGCAAGAGTCTAAGTGGGTAGTGAGGAGGACCTAAGGGGGCAGCCCTGGACTGTGGCAGTGGGCATACATTCAAGAGAGAGACAGGCCATGGCAAATGTTTGGATGTACAAAGTAAAGGAAGGGGAAAAAGCAGAGATATAACTGAAGTTTCAAACCTGGGAGTCTGGGTAAATGGCCGTGCCACTAACAGACAATAGTGCTGCCAATAGAAATAATGAAAAGAAGTGTTTAAAAATGTACTGAACCAGGGCAGCTAGGTGGCGCAGTGAGTAGAGCACCGGCCCTGGAATCCGGAGGACCTGAGTTCAAATCCAGACTCAGACACTTGACGCACTTACTAGCTGTGTGATCTTGGGCAAGTCACTTACCCCCAATTGCCCTGCCTCCCCCCCCCAAAAACAAAACAAAAATGTATTGAACTGCCCAGCATTGCACAGGAAGCAAGGGGAGAGCTGAGTTTTTGACATCAAATCTACCCTTCTTTCCACTGTACCACCTGCCCAGAGCTGAAGCTGAGATGCCAGTGGGCTAGCCCGATAGAGGTGCACACTTACAGTCAGGTTTGCAGAGCATTTACATTATCTCATTTGATGCTTTTTTGGTGCCCATTTTACAGATGAAGAAACTGAGGTAAGTGATTTGCTCAGCATCTCCTGGCTAGTGTCTGAGATGGAATTTGAACCTAATCATACCAGCTGCCTCTTCCTCCCAAGTTACTTTGTTTACATTTTGTAACTATTTAAATAATAATGGTATAATAACATTATTAGCATAATATAATAACATTTATTGCATAATAACATAGCATAACATAATAGCATTTATACAGCGCTTTAAAGTTTGCAAAGCACTTTACAAATATTCTCTCCTTTGATCCTCACAACAAGCTTGTGAGATAGGCGCTATTATTATCCCCATTTTAAAGAGGAGGAAATTGAGGCAGACAAGTTAAGTGACTTAGGTAGGGTCACCCAGCTGGTACATGTCAGTCTGCATTTGAGCTCAAGTTTTCCTGACTCTTTACGGCCGGCACAGTTACCACTAGATTCTTAGGTCCTCGAGGGCAGAAATAGTTTCTTTGTGTCCCTAGCACCTTAGTATACTCCCAGGGGTGTGGCAGGCTAATTGGCTGAGTGGTTAAACCTGGCTCCAAGTACTTCATTCTAGCCTCTATGCGGCATCAGGAAAATGGTTTAAAAAAAAAAAAGCAGATAGAGGTGGAAAAACAAGACCAAACCTCTCAGGTCTAAGGATCCCATAGCCCAGCCCTCCCCTCTCCCCCGACAGACACAAACTTTCCAAGAAAAAGAAGAAAGAGATCCCATCTTCTGTCCGGCCCCTCAATCCGGAGTCAGAGTCAGGACAATAGGTTTCTGAATGATTATGAAAAGCGATTCATTTACATCTCAAGTGGAAACTCCAGACAATCTCAAAGTCTTAGGTCATTTCTTTACAGATGGAAGTACCTTTTTGTCTATTCTGGACTGGCTTCGAGTTTTCATTTCATTCTTTGGAATCTGTCTATAGGATGGCTGCTACTGCAGCCCTGGGAAGGGAAGGGAGAGTTCCTTGGTAAAGCAGCCCACACCTAGGTAGGGGCCGGACAGGGACGCTACATGAATGACTGCTTTTCTGGCTCTGGAAAGGTTGGCTGCAAAGGCCCTAGGGAGTCCCTTCGCCCTCCAAGATTCACTGAGTCCTTGGACCTCGGTGCCCATTCTGTCCCCTGTGGCTAACTTGTGTTTTATAAATCAGAGAGCTAGGACGCAAACCTTAGCCTCCTGCCCTGCTAGGCCACAAACTTTAGCTTCCTATCCGGATGGGTGGGCCCCAGGCTTCGCCTCCCACCAAGCTGAGCCCCAAATTTCAGCCTCCTACCCAGCTGGGTCCCAAACCTCTGGCTCCTACCCTGCTGAGCCCCAGGCTCCCAGGACTGGCAGAAGGAAAGGCAGGGACCCACCAGCTAGCCAGTGTCTTAGCTACAGCTGAATTCTGTTCTGTGCAGTGCACATGAAGGGCCTAGAGATGTGATGCAATACAATTGGGGGGTGGGGGTGGAATATGAATTGGTGCTGGGCAGCCGCTTGTTCTCCCTGCTGGGACTTGCTCTTGGCTGAATGAAGGCACAGCAAGGCTTTTCATCTGTCTAACTTACTCTAATAGCTTCCCTGCAAAAGCTGCCTTTCCAGGAGCCCTCTCTAAATTTTAATGAGCCACCTGTCTCCCGTTACTAAACCCCAGTGAGGAGGGAGGGCAGCCCCATTGCCCTCAGAATCCTGCCGTGGCACATGTCTGAGCTCCCCAGTAAATTACCAAGCCCTCGCTAGGGTTGTAAATGGTGATGGGCTCCACGCTGGCATGCCCTGAGATGGGGACGGGAGGCAGGGGTTCTCAGAGGTTGCTCCTGGAGGAACAGAGGATCAGGCCTGAAAAGATAAGGTTTTCCATTCCCTTAGATACCCTGTTCTTCAGTAAGGGGAGGCAGGGATGCCTACCAGCAATTCCTTTTGAAAAGCAAAGATTGGGGGATGATGGATGGAGAACTGGAAGGGACCTCAGATGCCATTTAGTCATTGACAAAAGGGGAATCGCAGGCAGCTAGGTGGCAGGGTGAGTAGAGCTCCAGCCCTGGAGTCAGGAGGACCTGAGTTCAAATCTGGCCTCAGATACTTGACATACTTACCAGCTGTGTGGCCTTGGGCAAGTCACTTAACCCCAATTGCCCTGGCTTCTCCCCTCAAAAAAAAAAAGTGTGGGGGGGTGTGGAATCGAATTATGACTTACCTAGGGTTATGCCCATATAGGAAAGGGAAGGGAATAAGCATTAATATAGTACCTACTATGTGCCTGTCACTGTGCTAGGAGCTTTACAAATATTATCTCATTTGATTCTCATAACAATCCTGGGAACTAGGTGCAATTATTATCCCCATTTTACAGTTGAGGAAACTGAGTCAGGCAGCGGTTAAGTGACTTGAGCAGGAGCACACAGCCAGTAAGTGTCTGAAGCTGGATTTGACCTAAGGTCTCAGTGACACCAGGCTCAGCGCTGCTATGCCACCAAGCTGCTGAAATATGGGTAGGAAGGGCAGAGGTGGAATTTGAACTCATATCCTAGGACTCTAAGTTTCTACTGTACTTAGTTTAACCCTTTCAGATAAGGAAACTGAGCCCAAGAGAACATAAGTGATTTAGCCAAATTCACACAAGTGATAGAGTGGTAAGGATTTGAACTCAGCTCCTTTCACTTCACACCCAGCACTCTTCAGTACTGTAACACATGAATGGTGGGGCAAGCAGCTGGTAACACAGAAGCACTGAGGAGGTTTGCTGGCTATAATGATAGTTAACATTTATGTAGCTAATACATACCTTACAGGGCTGTACATGTTTCTCATTTTATCTTGTAATATCCTTCTGAGGTTGATGCTATTATCACCCCTTATTTTACAGATGAGAAAACTGATCCTCGGACAGGTTAAGTGGCTTTGCTTTGGGTCACACAGCTAGTAAATGTGGGAGGCAGGATCTGAACTCAGGTCTTTCTGACTTCAAGTCTGGTCTTCTATCTATGTCACATAGCTGTTATTTCATGCCACCTCTACCCAGGTGCTTTCCACTATGATTCCTCTCTCTAGTTCCTCATTTCCTCACATGGCACCTCTTTGGGTGACCTTCTACCTCACAGGACAGATCCCCTTGAGGTTGACTACACAAGGTTCCAGTACGCTGGATATTAAAACTATCTCATGAGCCCCCACCGGTGTGTATACCTTTCGTAGCCAGTTGCAACCTATTCCTTGTGGCTCAGCTGAAGTCCTTGGCTAGGACACTGCCATACTTTTAAAGACAGGACAGAACCAGAATCATTACCCTATGACCAGCATACAACTTCCCTCCCTGCTTCTTCACATCCGTTCATGGCTGCCCATCATCTGTAACTACTGTACCTGCCCTTACCTAAACAGGATGCCAGTCCTATGTGCTAAACCCTCTTCTTGACTTTGTCTACACGGATGGAAGTTCAGGAAGCACTGTCCTTGGATTTCCCTCTCAGGCTACGTACAAAATTCATAGCATCATGCGCTTTTGCAGAAGACACCATTGCCAAAGGGGGTAAGGAAGAAAGAGAAATCTGCTACCCCTCGCTCTATTCCTTTTTGTCTCTCTTCTTTCTTTCAAATACACATCCAGTTTAGTACCATTTTCCACAGGTATTATTATATCACTGTGAGACATGGAATATGCCAGTGTCCAATTAATTGAGAACAGATGAGCATGAGAATGCTGAGATTAGTGGAGAGGTGCATGGTGGGACAAACAACCTGTGCAACATATAACCAAGTAAGTACCCTGAAGAACAGGAGTAGCAAAAGATGTCATCAGAGAATGTATAATAGGGAAAAAGCCTGGGCTGGTTGTGTGATAGCATCGTTACCAATGGACAGCCAGAGTGCTCTTTGCTATCCTTGGAATGTCAAAAGAAGTAGAAGGTGCCAAGTATATGGAGTGGATCCCCTGTGTTGAATTTAGGTAAGGCTGTGTACAGAAGTTATATAGGATGGACAATCATGGATTAATTGTATTATTGGAGAGATCTTTCAAAACTATCACAGATCCATTTGAGTGTGTTGGAGCATGGCCATGTAAAGCCATGGTCTAGTCATGATTCTTTGTCCCAGGTCATATAGGTAGTAAAGGGTAGAGCTGGGATTTGAACCTGGGTCCTTTGACTCAAAATTCATCCATCATTCCACTGCCCCACTTCAGCCCTTCTCCTCCACAACTGTAATCATATCCTACTGTGATATCTGTGTGTGGGGGGAGAAAACCAAAACACTGGAATGATTCCCCATCTCCGTTAATAACCACGGCCTCACGTTCCCCCAACTTTAACCCCTAACACTAGCCATGCCCTCCACCGACGGCTTTATGTCAGTCCTCATTCTTCCTGACCTTTCTGCAGCATTTGGCACAAATGCCCAACGCCTCTTCTTTGTCACTCTGGGCTGGGATGGAAGAGGCAAGAAAATAATAATGATGATAATAGCTAGCACAGGGCATCTAGGTAGCACAGTACGTAGAGCGCCAGTCCTGGAGTCAGGAAAACTCTTCTTCTTGAGTTCAAATCTGACCTCAGACACTGACTAGCTGTGTGACCCTGGGCAAGTCACTTAACCCTGTTTGCCTCAGTTTCTTCATCAGTAAAATGAGATGGAGAAGGAAATGGCAAACCACTCTAGTACCTTTGCCAAGAAGACAATTGGGGTCACAAAGAGTGGGATGCAACTGAAAAAACTCAACAACAACAATAAATAGAACGTTTTAAAATTTCCAAAGTTCTTTATATATATATTATCTCATTTGATTCTCACATCACTCTGGTAGGTGTTACCATGACTCCCATTTTACAGGTGAGGAAACTGAGGCTGAGAGAGGTTAAGTGACTTGCCCAGGGTCATGCATCTAGTAAGTGTTTGAAGTAGGATTTGAACTCAGGTTTTCCTGACCAAGGTCCAATAGTCTGTCCACTGTGCCACTTACAGATACTACATCTCTTTGGGCCTCAATTTCTCAACCTGCTAGTTTCCTTTTTGTCCTTGTATTACTGACATCTAGACATACAAAGACAAAGCAACAAGGACTTACATTCTACTGGTACTTACCTTGCTTACTTACACGCTACTACTACAAGGACTTATCTAATGGTCTATATGACACACATGCAGAGAAGTAAATGCGACACAAATTGTGGATAAGTATGTTCATTAAGAAGGTGAAAAGTGAAGTGTTCTGTGAGGTCTCAGCATGAAAGATGCTTAGTGAAGGGAGAACAGTGAAAACTTCTTGGGGGAGGTGGTATCTGAGCAAGGCTTTAAAGGACAGGAAGGAATTCAGCAGGCCGAGAGGGACATTCCAGAGAGGACATTCCAGGAATAGCAAATGCTGCAAGCAAAGGCATGGAGGGAGGGAGGGTGAGGGCATGGCACATTCAGAAGATGGGGAGTGTTTCGGTTTGGTTGGAGAGGGGTTGCAGGAGGGAAGAGGAGCAGAGAAGGCCTGAGAGATCAGGCGGCACCAGATAGCTGATTCCATCTCCACAATTCTTGCATGGTTCCCTTCTTCCCACTCACATAGGCACCACTCTAGTTCAGATGCTAATCACCTTTCTCCTGGTTCATTTCAATAACCTCTGCATGGGTCTCCCTGCCTCTGTCTTTCTCTTCTCCAATTCACTTTGAGAGAAATGATTATTTCTCTAGTATATTAATAATCAATTATTGAATTAGGACCAGGATTTTTTCAGAAGCCTGTAGGTTGTTGAGTCTCTGAAGGGCATTGTTGACGGATGAGATTTACCCAAGTCCCTGGGTTACATGCCTTTAGATCCTGAGTGGGAGACCTCACCCACTTGGAGAACCTTACAGAGAATTTAATCTAATCTGGGTGAAATCTGGCCCATAGTGTTCCAGTCAGACAGGTGTGAGTGATCAAAGTTACATCTCCCAACCCCTCATTAGAATACATTCACCTCTCATAATATTCATTCTCTCTCATTACTTGTTAACCAATCAGAGTCCATTGCCACTCTCAGGAACACCAAGGGCATATAAACTTTGAATGGGTTCCATGAGGGGTCTTTGGTATTCGAGAGTGTCACTGATCCATTTTATTAATTATTACTAGCATGATTAATAAAATGATTAATGACCCAGAAACTATGTCTCTTGAACTTTTTATACATCCCCGTTTTCCATATAGCCTCCAAACTGACATTCTAATATACATATCTGGCCATGTCGCCAACCTGCTTGAGAAGCTTCACCTCTAGGATAAAATACACAGTCCCCTGTTTGGCTTTTAAAAAAACCATCATAGTCTGGTTTCCCTTTTCCAGACTTTTCCCCCCATTACTTTCCTTCAAATCTTCCTTCTTCCAGCCAAACTGGCCTACTGGTACAAGACTATCCATCTGTTGTCTCCTTCTCCCTCATCTCTGGGATGCTCTCTGCCCTTGTCTCATCCTCTCAGAATGGCTAGCTTCCAGCAAAGCTCAGCCTGCCACCCATTACAACAAGGCCTTTCCTGGTCTTCCCAGTTGTTACTGTTCTTCCCACCCCCACAAAGTTATTTTGTATTTGCATTGTATATATTTTGTATTTATTTATCATTGTACATGTAATCCTCAGCGGAATGTTAGTATCTTAAGGCAGAGACTTGCAATTCTTGGGTCATTGGATTCCTAGCACATAGCAAAATGCCTTCTATGGAGGAGGCAATTAATAAATGCTATTGAATTAAACTGAATTGAGAGCCTTTAACACCAGGCAAAGGAATCTTGAGTTTGCTCAATAGGCAATAGGAAAACACTGAAGATTTTTAAGTGAAAGTATGATCTGACGAGAACTAGACCAAAAATGTGTAGCAGAAGCATGCACAATTGATTGGAAGACAGCGTAGGGGTGAGAAGGCCCATAAGGAGGTTATTGTAATTGCGAAAGTTTAGTCAAGTGGCACAGTGAAGAGTGCCAGTCTTGGAGTCAGATCCAACCTCAGATGCTAATTAGCTGTGTGACCTTGAGAAAGTCAGTTAACTTCTATTTGCCTCAGATTCCTCATCATTCTACAGATTTTCAAGTAAAGGAATGATCTGGCCAGAACTAGTCAGAAAAGATGTTTAGCAGAAGTATGCACAATTGATTTGGAAGACAGAGAGAGTAGGGTTCCTTCTCCAGCTCATTTTACAGAAAAAGAAAACTGAGGCAAACAGGGTTAAGTGATTTGCCCAGGGTCACACAGCTGGTAAGTGTCTGAGGCTGAAGAAGGAAATGGCAAACCACTCCAGTATCTTTGCCAAGAAAATTCTCCAAAATGGGGCCACAAAGAGTCAGACACAACTAAACAATATCATTATCATGAAAGTTCAGTTTTTGTAGTATCAAAGAGCTGGAAACAAAAGAAGTGTCTCTCTATTAGGGAACGGCTAAACAAATTGTGGTATGTGAATAGAGGCGGAGATGTGCTAAAAAAATGTTTGACAACTGTCTGTACAAAAAAAAAAACTGACCCCAAAACCTGAATGCTCATAGTCTTTTAAGTTTAATCTCTATTATTAACATTTTCTCCTTCAGGTTCTTTAAACTAGGCAATCAACAAAACAATAAATGTTTTGGTGATTCCTGAGGTATAAATGCTCACACTGAAAATTTAATAATCAGCTCTCACAAGAGCCAATAAGAGCCATCCCCAGAACACCACTGATGTAATGGAAAATTACGACACAGGTAAAGAATGATGAATATGAAGAATACAGAAAAGAATGAGCCATTCTCCTGGACCAGGAAAAACACATGCACATTGACTATGACCACGTAAATGGAAAGGACGACAAAGAAAAAAACTGAAATTGACTATTGTGAAATTCTAATGACTGAACTTGACCCCTAATGGAAGAATGAGTGGAAAACCATTTTGAAGTGCTTACTATGTGCCAAGCTCCGTGTTAAACACTGAAGATTTTGTTGTTGTTCAGTTATATCTGACTCTTTGTGACCCCATCTGGGACTCTCTTAGCAAAGATGCTGGAGTGATTTGCCATTTCCTTCTCCAACTCATTTTACAGATAAGGAAACTGAGGCAAACAGGGTTAAGTGGTTTGCCCGGGATCACATAGCTAGTAAGTATCTGAGGTCAGATTTGAACTCATGAAGATGAGTCTTCCTGATTCTAAGCCCAATGCTCTATCCTCTGTGCTACTTAGCTGCCCTTAAAAAAAAGGAAAAAGTACAGACAGTCCCTGCTCTCACAAGTTCACAATTCCAACTTGGGGAGACAATACATTTGAGTTCACCTACAGGGCCTACAGAAAGGCCCTGAAGTCCCATGGGTACATCACCAGATCATATGACAGTGCTTGGTGAAAGCATTGCAGTAGGGCAGATAACAAGGTTAGAGCACCTTAGGACCTAGAGTCAGGTAAATGGTAAAGCCTATTGGTCCTCCAAATAATTGAATGAGTGGTTCATCACCAGTGTGGCTCATGACTTATCCAAGAGTTATGAGCAGCTTTGCTCCTCTTCCCACCTGGCTAAAGACAATGTACCTCTTTCTCTCCCCTTCTTTGCAGAGATAGCAAACCATGAGTGTGGAGCACTGACTATCATGTCAGAGTAGGTTGAGGTATCACTTTATTTTGCTAAACTTTTCTTTTTTCATTTTGTTCTTAGAAGGCTCTGGGGGTGGTGGTGGTGGGGCATATATTAGGAAATGAAAATGATGTAAAGCCAAAAGACATAAGTAACAATTTGGAAGAGAAAGAAAGAAGGAAAGAAAGAAAGAAGGAAATAGAAGGAAAGAAATACAAGGAAAGAAAAAAGGAAGAGGAGGAAAGATGGAAGAAGAGAGAAAAGAAGGAAGGAAAGAAAGGGAAAGAAAAGAAAGAAGAAAGGAAAAAGAAAGAGTCCAGGCATGTGGTAATGAGGGCTTATGGTAGGATGGTAGCAGTAGGAACAGATAAGAAGGAGAAAATGTGGAGGATGAGAGAGATGTAGAGCCAGAATCTCTGAGACTGGGTAGCTGATTTGGATATAAAAAGGGGGGGACCTGGAGGAGACAAAGATGACTTAGATGAATAAGGAGCTAGGAAATAAGATGGGTAAGTTTTGATTTAAAGCTCTGGGGATAAAGGAGGTCTAGGGGAACCACAAAGTAAGAGGCAGCACATAGTAGGCTCATCATTTTAAAGCTGGAGGGGACTTTAGAAGTCATTTGATCCAACTGTAATATCAATTAAGTTGGGACTTTTTTTTACTGTTTTAGAATGATAAATTAATTAAGTGTCTTTGATTGAGCCTTACTAGGTGCAAAGTCCCAGGTCCAAACCCCTATCTACTAGGTGCTAAGCCTATGTGGGCATGAAGCCGCCAGGGTCCTAAGGGGAGTTGCTAAGACCAGAGCCAATAGTAGGAGCCTAAGTTCTGGTTGCTCAGATGGTTTGATGATGGCTAAAGGTGTATAAAAAGAGAGAACAGAGCTATTTGCAGGGCCTCTCATTCACTGGAAGAGTATAGAGACTCTGGGTAGCCATTAAGGAGCACCCCCCCCCTTGAAAAACCCAGATGTTCGGCCTTCTCTGGTAACTCTGCATATTGTGATTTGGTTACACAGAAATGTTGATCTGTTTATATTGTCTCTGTAATTTCTGTTGTATTTGCTCTGAAGTTCAGGGTGCTTGCTTTTTCCCCTAAATTAAGTGAATGATATTTGTATGTTGGATTAAAGTAGGATTGTTAAAGCAGATCAAAAGAACTTGTGCCCGGTAGCATTCTTGTTGGGCTTGTGTTGGTCTTTCACCCCCACAACAGCTTCTAGCCTGATTGTTGCAACACCAACCCCCCCCTCCCCCCTTTTACAGATGCAGAAACTGAGACTCAGAAGATTAAAAGACCAGCCTATCCATTAGACTTTCTGCTCCTTGAGAGCAGAGACTGTTTTTGCCTTCCTTTGTATCCCTAGTGCTTAGCACAGTGCCTGATGCATAGTAGGTGCCTGATAAACTCAGGTTGACTAATTGGCTCCAGGTCACACAGGTAGTCCGTTTCAAAGGCAGGACTTGAATGGAGATGCTCTGATTCTAGTTCTGATGCTTCTTCCATTATATCATAGGGAGTACATAAAGGCCCAGCCTTGGAGACAAGCAGAGCTGGCCTCAGTCTTGCCTTTTAACAAATGGACTGTGTGACTGTGGGAGTGTCACTTAACCTCTCTGTGTCCCCAGACAACTCTCTAAGACTCTTAAGTCACAAGGGAGTTGCCTATCTATATTGGTGATTAGTGTGTTTACCCCAGGAATTTGCCAGACCAATGAAGCCATAGGTCTGGACCAAAAAAGAGAAAAGACAAGAAAGGAAAAGGACCAATTCCAAAGCAAAACAACTCAATAAATGGTTAAATGAATTGAGTAAAGGAAACAACAGGGGAGTGCAGGTCTCCTGCCCTTTGACCTTGGTGGAAGGGTTAGCTGAGTACCTCCAGCAGGGAGAACAGATTCTAACAGTGGGAAACCCAGGATGGAGCAGCTGGGGGGAAAAAAATCAACCAACAGCTACTGTCGCTTTTCCATCATCGGTATGTCTATATTGAAACAAGGAAAGAGGGCTAGCATTGTATAAATTATTTGCATATTTGAAACATATATCTCTAAGTGTCCATTTGATCCTCCGCCAACATCCAGGCTTGCTGGCATGATGAAAGACTCAATTTGTCAAGGAAAGAGCATTAAAAAAAAAAATTCCTGCCAGGGAAACCTAAGTGGTACTAAACCATGTAATGCTGATCAATGGGGGTGGTCTGCTTTGTCCCCTGCAGAGAACTGGCCCCTGGCAAAATTTAAAAATCATCCTCCCCTTTCTAAAAGTCTCCCAGTTCTCTTTTTAGCAACGTTCTGCCTGGTTTTTAAGTATCCTTCCCAAAAGCTCTAGTCTCTCCTCAGTTCAATGCTGGGAAGGACCTTAGAAATCATCTGGCCCAGGAGTTCTTAACTAGTGTAGAGAAGAAGGAAATAAGCATTTCTGTAGTATCTGCGTACTAAGTCCTTTACAGCATTATCTCATTTGGTCTTCACAACAGCCCAGAGAGGTAGGTGTTGTTATCATCCCCATTTTTAAGTTGAAGAAAAGAAGGCAGGCAGAGGTTAAGCGACTTGCCCAGGGTCACATAGTTAATACCTGAAGCTGATTTGAAGTCTTGCTGACTTATAGACCAGTTCTATCTATTCTGCCACCCCGCTGCCTCAGGGGGCCATGTGCTTAAAAAAACAAACAAACATATTTCAATATATGTATTTTAATATAATTGGTTTCCTTTGCAATCCTGTGTATTTCATTTCATGCATTCAAAAACATTCTTCTCAAGACAGGGTCCATAGGTTTTTATTAGCCTGCCAAAGGGGTCCAGGACACAAAAAGGGTGAATAAAGAATGCTGGATGTCCAAACTTTTCATTTTACAAATGAAAAAAATAGAAAGCCAGACCTGGAGAAGGGAAGGGATGTAGTAAGTAAAACTTGACCTCAGTGATTTGTCCTAGCTACTTCTCCATGTTGAGGTAATCTGTGGTCCAGTGGACCAAGCTCCACAGTTACATGAATTGGATTCAATCTTTGGGGCTTCTCCAAAAATCAGATCTCTTCGGTCCATTTTGTCCCCATCCAGAGTTTCAAAGTATAGCTTGACACACCATAGCTTGTGTCAAGGTCTCTGAAGATAGGGCTAAAAGGGTCCCCAGACTAATGGAAACAACCAAGCTAATGATACATATATGAATATAAGACAGTGTTGATTTCATCCTGGAAACAGGAAGCACAAAGGATTCACAGTGAGACCATAAATAATCAATACAATTTTCCTCTTTCTCCAGGAAGTTCCACTTTACCCTAGGGATTTGTTTAGGCCTCTAATCTGACCAGATTACAGTAAGGGCTTGGACTTGCCCTGAACCAAACTTGGAATTGCTAGAAAAAAACTGCCCCCTTCCCATCATTAATCCCATTGGAATAACTCATGGTAGTTGCTAAGGATTCTGTCCAAAGGGGTTACCCAGTTGTTTGATCCAATCCAATCATCCCTAGTGGTTTAGATTTAATCACTCACCCTCAATGAAAAAGCAATGGGTCAAGTCAACCTCAGCAGTCCTCAAGTTCCCTTGAGGAGATATTCATGAGCATACCTCTCATTGTCTATGGAGAGATACAGTCAAAGTCCTAAACAATAGCTTACTTCCCTGAGACTGCATTAAATTGATTAGGTTCTCCTGATCAATACTACACTAATTTGGACAAATTATCATTGAGATAGAACAGGTAGAGTCCTCAAAAAAGGACTCTTTTTTTCTTTTTTAAAGACGGGATCTCCCATCTTGCTTAGGCTAGAAATACTGGGACCTTGAGTCATTTCCATTTTAATGGGCCCAGAAACTTTGATCTATTCCACTTTAGTTGTTTCCTTAGGCAACCTGGTAGCTCCCACCCACCGCTTTCCTGGGGGCTCAAAACATGGATGCTGATCCGTTTAGCACACTACAGCTTAGAACTCCCAAGTTCAAGAGATCCATCAGCCTCAGCCTCCCCAGCAGTAGGGATTATACACTTGTACTGATGAGGTCAGGTTTAGGGAGAGTCTTGAGGAAGAGTCTAAGGAGGATCTTGATGGGACTGGGGAAAGGTCAGATTCCAAGAACCAAGAGAATGGGATTAAGGGCAGGAAGTAAGCTGAAAGCTACCTGGAGATAATGGCCAATGTAGGGCTAGGCTAGTTTAAGGGTAACAGATTTGGGCATAAACAATTTGATAGGATCAAGGGTGGGAAGTAGCTGGACAATGGAGGGCTAGGCTAGGTTAAGAGTAATCTAACCTAGAGATTTGGGCCTAGCAATAATGAAAGGCTTATGGCCTCAGGCAAAAGCCTCATCTAGTGGGAAGATTCAAGCAGAGTTCTAGGGGGCTCCCACAGTCTAAACCCCATCAGTACCACCATGTTTCCATTTTCAAAGGGCACTTGTAAAACCTTGGTGAATCAAGGACCTCAACACTTGTAGTTTGGGATATCCATTCATAGTGGTCAATATGGATTCTTGTAGAATCAAGTCAGGTCATGGCCCTTAGGGTGGTCTTTCATCTCTATTTTCCCCAGATTCTAGATTGGGACCTTGTTTGTCAGTGTTTCTCTGAGAGTAGCTAGAGAGAGTTGAGGAGCTAGATTCTTTTGATCGGATTAGAAGGGGAATTCACTACTGATGACTGGAGGGAGAAGATTTGACCAGGAGAAGGAGGGTCATGTATGAGGAACATGAAGTATTGTATTGTGTCTGAACTGTTATAATGTACTAAAGATTGGAAAGCTAGAAAGAATTGGGACTGAGCCAGAAAAACTGCCCACTTTGAGCTATACCATAGAAAGAGATGGTTTCTGGTCACTATTGTGATAGCCTTTTTGTTAAAACACAGACAGCAACAGCTTTCTCTTAGATTTCTATGAGGGGGTAGGGCATGGAGACAATCCCTCTCCACCCCCACCCCCACCCCCACAAAGAGAGCTGGGCTCAGGTCCATCCCTAATCATGCTCCACCGGATAGCACCCACTACATTAAAAAAAAAAAGAACACAACCGTCAACTCACAAACCAGTGGCAATAGCCAATATCCATGTAGTTCTTGGAGACCCAAAGGAATTTTAGCTCAATACCTGTTGCAATGGACTATTACACAACTGGTGGGACATTCTGGAAGGTTTCAATCCTTTCCCTGGGATGGCTTCACAAGCACAATCGACAGGCAAGGGAAAAAGAAAGCAGGTGGAGAAAAATGCCTCTACAAAGGTATGAGCTCCGAATTCCCCTAGGCATAGAAAGCAGGCCTCAGAGTCACTCCAGATTATTTGGAGCAGAAAGAGACTAAGCTCCGAGATTTGCTGAAAAATTACTTTACTGGGGCAGTGAGGCATATATTACTACTAATAACAGCCAGAATTTATATAATGCTTTAAGATTTGCAAGTACCTTTACATGTTATCTCAAGAGGTAGGTGCTATTATTAGCCCTAGTTTACAAGATGGGGAAACTGAGACAGAAAGGTTACGTGACTTGTCCAGAGTTATATAGCTAGTCTCTGAGGCAAGATAAGGAATGTAGTCCTTCCAGACTCCAGGTCCAACATGCTATCCACTGCACCATCTGGCAGTCTGTGAGTCAGAGCATGTAGTTGGGAGGTATGATACCTGGGTTTTAGTTTCATCTCTGCTCTTCAAATCAATGAATGATCTTAAGCAAATTACTTATCCTTGGGGCCTCAGTTTCCTTATCTGTAAAATGGGTTCAACAGATCAGATGATTTAAAAATTTTTTTAATGTTTTTATTTTCCCCCAATTACATGTTAAAACAATTTTTAAACTTCTTTTTTAAGTTTTGAGTTCCAAATTCTATCCCTCCCTCCTTACCTGTCCTCCCCTCTTTCTGAGACAGTAAGCAATCAGATATGTAGGTTATATATGTGCAATCATGTAAAACATTTCCATATTAGTCATTTTCACAAGAAGACTTGAATAAAAGAAAAAGAATGAAAGAAAGTGAAAGTCTGCTTCAGTCTGTATTCAAGCAATACAAATTCTTTCTCTGGAGATGGATAGCATGCTTCATCATTAGTCCTTTGGGATTGTCTTGGATCATTGCGTTGCTGAGAATAGCTAAGTCACAGAACAATATTGCTGTTACTGTGTACAATGTTCTCCTGGTTCTGTTCACTTCACTTTGCATCAGTTCATGTAACCCTTTCCAGGTTTTTCTGAAATCATCCTATTTGTCATTTCTAACAGCACAATAATATTCCATTCCAGTCATATACCATAACTTGCTTGGCCATTCCCCAATTGATGGGCGTCCCTTTGATTTCCAATTCTTAGCCACCACAAAAAGAACTGCTATAAATATTTTTGTACACATAGGTCCTCCCTCCTCCCCTTTTTAAAAAATATCTATAGACCCAGCAGTAGACCAGATGATTTTTAAAGTCCCTTACAGATCTAAGATTTTAGGATTCTATAATAGTGTTGTGCATTCCCACCTAGTAAAGTATATTCTGTAATAGCAGGGACAGGGAATTTCTATCTGGGTCAAGATGTTTAAGTTTGTTGGGCAACTGCAGGGGCAAAAGGAACATCAACGATAGGTTGAGTGGGACTAATATGATGAGAGCGCTGGTCTTGTGAAACCTGGAATCGAGTCCTTCTTCTGCTATCAGCACACAAGCTATGTGATCCTAAGCAAGTTACAAGTGCCCAATGGCCCAAGCAATTCTCTTAAAATATAAGTCATATCAGCAGAGGGATTGTAGACCCCCCCCCCCCCCCCCCCCCCCCCCCCCCGCCAGAACAAGCAATTATAGGGTCATAAAACTTAGCTCTTCTCAGCAATACAATGATCCAAGACAATTCCAAAAGACCCATGATGGAAAACGCTGACTATATACAGAGAAAGAACTATGGAGTCTGAATGAAGATTGAAGGATATGATTTTTACTGGTTTTTTGTTTTTCCTTTCTCATGGTTTTTCCTTTTTGTTCTGATTCTTCTTTCACAACATGACTAATGTAGAAATATTTTTAACATGATTGTACATGTATAACCTATATCAGATTGCTTGCTGTCTTGGGAAGGGATGGGGGGGGGACAAAAATTTGAAACTCAAAATTTTACCAAAATGAATGTTGAAAACTATTTTTACATATAAATGGAAAAAGTACTATTAAAGGGAAAAAAAGTCGATGGCCTCCTATAAGATCATAAACTTAGACACAATTTTTGGCTCATAGTAAACTTTTAATTGGGGTAGCTAAGTGGAGCAGTGGATAGACCACCAGACCTGGAGTCAAGAAGACTCATCTTTTTGAGTTTAAATCTGAACTCCAACACTTACTAGCTGTGTGACCCTGGGCAAGTCACTTAACTCTGTTTGCTTCAGATACCTCATATGTAAAATGAGCTGAGAAGGAAATGGCAAACCACTGCAGTATCTTCCCCCCAAAAAACCCAAATGGGATCACAAAGAGTTAGATATGACTGAACGACAACAAAAAGGCTTTTAATAAATACTTGTTCATTGATAGAGATTTGAAAGAGACCTCACAGATCAGTTAGTCCACTTAGTTCCCTCCCCTTCTAACTCCCATTTTGCACCTGAGGAACCTGAAACCCAGAGAAGTAAAATTTCTCATTGAAGATACAAAGTTGTGACTTGCTAAGATCACACAGATTCAAAGTTGCAGAACTGGAATTTGAATCTAGCTCTGACTCCCAAATTCAGGGCTCCCTGAACTAGGTAACTGCCTGGGTGTGGCCACTTCGAAGAATGGCTGGGAAGTCTTGAGGCTGTTTGAGGCTGCAAGCAGCCAGTCCCCTGGGAGTGATACACTGGAGCCTGCTGGTCATTTCCAGCTCAGAGAAAATGATGGATAAGTAAATGCTTAGCAGGTACAAGAAGGAAATGAGGGGCCAGCTGGGTGTTTCTTCCCAGAAGGGAGGAAGGCTGAAATGACTCTTCCTTCTCTATAGAGCTTCAATTCATCTTGGCAGCAGGAAAAATCAGCAGTTGGGTGCAGCAGCCATTGATTTTACTGCTCTGGCTATGGAAGAAGGCAATCCCCACCCCCACCCTGTCTGAAAGGGATGCTCTCAGTAAAGAAGTGACATCATGCAAGTGGATGAGAGTGGGCACCCAGAGGTGTGTGTGTGTTGCTCAGCTTGTCAGTCTTCAGCATTGAGCACCTTTTAGTTTTGAAATCTCAGGTATAGATTTTTTTCTTAATTTTTTTTTTTTGCTAATAGTCTCTGCATAACCTAGTCTGGTTGCCAAGGCTACGGCTGTTGTTCCATTAGTCTCAGCTTCTCCTCAGCCTCCACCAGGCAATGTGTTTCTTTAACCACCAGCCTCCCCTCTTCCACGTCTAGCCACCAGAAGAACAAAGTCCTTGGAAAAATCTGACTGCTGGTGGCTGTGACCTTGAGGATCTGGGGTGGGCTCAAAATCAGATGCTTCCTGCTAACCATCATGGAAGCCCAACTGTGGATAACTCTAAGAGGTCCGATACTGCAAGATTTTTTCCTGGTTTGGAAGAAGAAAAGCAGTTCACCCTCTTAAGCAACCTTCTCACAAAACCTCAGCTTCTGAGTTGGGAGAGACCTTTGGGATCATTTCATCTCTAACCCATCCCTGAGCAGGAATCATCCTTGACTAATGGCTATTCAGGCTTTTCTGGAAGGGCTCCAGTGATGGGGGACTATCACCTTCTGAGGGAGCCCCTTCATAGCACTCATACATATAGTGCTTTATAGTTTCAGTACCTTTTAGGAAGTCCTTCCTCCCTCCTCCCTCCTCCCTCTTCCCATTCCTTCCCCCCTATTCCCCACCCCTTGTTCTACAAAGTGACCTGACATTCTGCTTAGTGGCTAAAGACAGAACAGGGTCGGGTCATAGATTTAGATTTAGAGGTGGAAGGGGCCTCAGAGACTGTCTACTCCAACCTCCCCATTTTACTGATGAGGAAAATGAAGCACAGAGATGAAGTGATTTACTTAAGGTCATATGGGTAGCAAGAGTTTCATTGGGATTTGAACTCAAGGCCTCAGACTCCAAAGCCAATATTCTTTTTACTAATGCCATGTAGTTATGCTATGGCCATTCTTAGGGCACAGTATATTCTGGAGCATTGCTGCCCCTGTGCCTGGCAACAGAAGTTGGCAAAAATTAAGAGAAAAAGCTTCTATCAGCCAGTGAGAAAACAGACCAGAGCCTTACCAATTCATCCATTAATACACATTTATTAATTACCTACTATGTACCAGGGCTTGTGGTAGGTGCTTGGGATACATGGGTGAAAATGAAACCTAGAAACACCTATGATCTGCTTTGATAGGACTGGGTACAGTGAGGAAAATGGGTTCTGTAGCCGAAGGACCTGGGTTAAAATCCTGATTCTCTCACTTACTATATGACTTGGGTCAAGTTTCTTCAAATCTCTGATCTCACCTTTTTCATCTGTCAAATGGGGAGGCTGGCCTCTGAAATCCTTCTAGGTCTAGATTTTAGATTCTCTGACTATTGTCCTTTCCATGTCTAAGCCAACCACTGACCCATTTGCTCCTTCAAGGCTGCTCTTTATGTTCATTTTAATGTGACCTTACTTTAAAGTGTTGGGTGGTAGAATGAGGGAGGAAACAGAAAATGGATGGCTGAGCAAACTTTGGGCAAATGGCAGAAGGGATCTTTAACTATAGGAACTATCTTTTCTTCAGGTCTTCTGGGATAGAGGGTAAGGTTGCCAGGGATTCTTTGTACCCCTAACCAGGGATAACTCTTAAGAAAACCAAAGACTCTCTGCCATATGCCTCAGCTGTGGTCAATCATCCATCATTTAGGACCACAACAAACAGCCTTGATGACATTGCTTTAGAATCACAGCTTAGCTCATGTCAGGCTCTCATCTCTGATAAATGTGCAGAAGCTCGATTTGTGGGAATTCTCAGTGATTAATACTCCTGTACGGGGCAACTTGTCGTCATGGACAGAACACTGGAATTAGAATGAGGAAGACCTGGATTCCAATCATCCCTTCTGACACTATCTGCATGACCTTTGCCAAGTCACTTAGGCCTTCAGTGCCTCAGTCCACCCTCTAGGACCCCTTGACTAAGTCATGGGTGGATCTCTCTCTGCCTTGCTGGAAAGAGTTACCACCATAGGAATTTCTTATTTTCTCAGTCCCTTTGAGAATCTCTGCATTTGGCTTGCTTCTTGAGTGCATTTGAGCTAGCACACATGCTAACAATCAAGACAACCAATAAGCATTTGGAACCTAAATCTGTTTACTACAAAAAGGAAAAGTCATAAAGAAATTGAGCCCAAGTCCATTAGCAAGGAACCATCACATCCACAGAATGTGGGTGGAACAGAAACTTCATGGAAGGCTGTCAGACACTCTTGGCTTCTGGCTTCTTCATTCTATTTTTTTTCTGCTCTGGGCACACAGCCTCATGGGAAACAGTCTTTGCTTTTAGATCTGCTCCCCCCTCCCCCATCAGAATTGATCCGAAGGAACCTTACTGGTCATTTAGTGTAATCCCATCTTCCAGATGAGGAAACTGAGGTATTGTAAAATGATTTGTCCTGGGTCATTGCTCTAATTCTGCTAGCAGGTAGTAGAATTAGGGCTTGAACCCAAGTTTTCTTACTGACTCCGAGACCAATCAAAAGGAACGGATTGCCTGAGAATCTCAAACTTCCATCTTCTTGCAGCACCAGGACAATCTCTGACTTTCATTTAGGTTCCACCAAGCCATTTAATATCTTAGTAGCTGAGCTTCTTGACAGTAATTGGGGATGATAATAGTTACCTACTTCACAGGGATGCTCAATTAGGAAAAGCTTCTGAAGTGCTTGAGTCCCATTATAAGAGGTAGTGGAGTATTTCTGTCTACTCTGGAGCCTTCATTGGTATGTGGTGGGGAATGCTCATTTCTGGAGGAAGATGTAAATGAGAATAAGTACCTACAGTTGGAGGAACGGGGCCCAGCTTGTACACAGGGTGCTGCCAAAGTCTCCTCAGTGGTGAATGCTGAATAGTAGAACAAGAAACTCTCCTTCTGAGCTTTCTAAAGCTCAGTGAGACACTGAGGGGCTCAGTGAGAGCATCACTAAAGCCACTCCGCAGAGACTAGAATAGTTGTTAACCTGGGATCCATGGACCCCAACGTGACTGTGAATAAATTTCAGGATGTTCATGAACTTGGATGAGAAAAAAAAATTTATTTTTATTAGCCTGTAACAGAAATTTAGCAATTCTTTTCACTAGGAATGGAGGCAACGAACATAAATCTGAGAAGGTTTCACTAGACTATTGGACTAGGAGGGTCTAATACCTAATAACCTCTGATGTATTGACTTTTCCTTGGGTAAATAATAATGATTAAAGAAAGGTTATCCTTTTTTAAAAAACATTTTCCCCACTTAATAGTATTTTATTTTTTCCAATTACATATAATAATAGTCTTCAACATTCACTTTTAATAAGATTTTGAGTTCCAAATTTTTTCTCCATCCCTTCCCTCCCCCCTCCCCAAGACAGCATGCAATCTGATATAGGCTATACATGTACAATCATATTAAACATATTTCCACATTAGTCATGTTGTGAAAGAAGAATCAAAACAAAAGGAAAAAATCATGAGAAAGAAAAAACAAAGTAGGTAAAATAGTCTGCTTCGATCTGCATTCAGACTCCATAGTTCTTTCTCTGGATGTGGATAGTATTTTCCATCATGAGTCTTTTGGAATCGTCTTAGATCATTGTATTGTTGAGAAGAGCTAAGTCTATCAAAGCTGGTCATTGCACAATGCTGCTGTTACTGTGTACGATGTTTTCCTGGTTCTGCTCACTTCACTCAGCATCAGTTCATGTAAGTCTTTCCAGGTTTAAGGAGGGTTATCCTTAAGGAGCATGTACTTATTTTATTGCTCAGTGAAGATTAAGAAAACAGTAGAAACTGTGACAGAAAACTGTAGGTTGCAAAAGTTTAGCTCCTGTTGAATACCTAGCAAGACATGACCTGATGGCCAGAATTTCTCATCAGAAACTTGCTACCATTCACTAACTAACAGATGACAAGTCCTTATACAACAAATACAGACCTCAAAATAGTCTTGAGAAATTAGAAACCTGGATTGAAATGAGCCCTTTATCACCAGGATATCACATTGATCCTCAAAGATTTAAAAAATAGCATTTTTAATAGATTCTACCAAACCAAATACTCAAAATCTCCTAGGTAAATGAATCAAAAAACTTTCAAAAAATAGACCTTGCAGAAGAAATTAAAGTCATTTGGGAATAGGATGAAATATATACTTCACCACCATTGTCTTAGTACTAGAATTGTCCCAAAGATGCTTTCAGAGAATCTGTGAAAGACATTCAGCCCATATCCAAGTACTTTTATTCAACTGCAAAAAATCAATTATTTCATTTGTCTGCACAATAGTCAGCACAATATTAAATTGAACAAATAACAGCCGCAGAGTGACTTGGCTCAGGACTGTTTCTAGCTAAACTCCCTTGAAAAATATGGTAAGATGACGACGATGATGATGACGATGACAATGACGATGATGATGATGATGATGATGATGATAACGATGACGATGACGATGACAATGACGATGATGATGATGATGATGATGATGATAACGATGATAACTGGCAATCATATGGTACTTAAAGGTTTGCAAAGCTTTGATCAACATGATCTCATTTAATCTTCACAGTAGCATTGTTAGGGAGATACTTAACAGATATTATTATCCTTATTTTATAGATCAGTAAACTAAGGATTAGAAGAATTAGGTAACTTGCCCGTTAGACACAATGATGTTTTACATCGTGTTTTAAAATTTCTTCTCTTCCCTACCTCCTATCCCAGGCAGCCACCCCAATACTGAGGTCTCGTGAATTATGCACATCATCTTTCCATGTAGGAATGTAAACAAAACAGTTCAACTTTGCTAAGTCCCTTATGATTTCTCTTTCTTGTTTACCTTTTCACGCTTCTCTTGATTGTTGTGTTTGAAAGTTGAATTTTCTACTCAGCTCTGGTTTTTTCACTGAGAAAGCTTGAAAGTCCTCTGTTTTATTGAAAATCCATATTTTGCGTTGGAGCATGATACTCAGTTTTGCTGGGTAGGTTATTCTTGGTTTTAATCCTAGCTCCATTGACCTCTGGAATATCATATTCCAAGCCCTTCGATCCCTTAATGTAGAAGCTGCTAGATCTTGTATTATCCTGATTTCATTTCCACAATACTCAAATTGTTTCTTTCTGACTGCTTGCAGCATTTTCTCCTTGATCTGGGAACTCTGGAATTTGGTGATAATATTCCTAGTTTTCTTTCTGGGATCTTTTTCAGGAGGTTATCTGTGGATTCTTTCAATTTCTATTTTACCCTCTGGTTCTAGAATATCAGGGCAGTTCTCCTTGATAATTTCTTGAAAGATGATAGGAGGCTTTTGATGTAGGTTCTTTGACTTTGCTGACTTCTTCTGGCTGTATGTTTTGGTCTTCTTTGTCACCAAAGAAAGATTCCAAAGTCTGAGTCTGAATCTGAATCCATTTTCACTGCCTGGCCATGTTCCCAGCCAACTACTTGACCCTTGAGTTTTTCAGTGGGGTATGACTGCTTGTAGAGTAAAGAGTACTTTGTCCCAAGCTTGAGGAGCTGCACTGTTGTTTTCAGAGCTATTTCTATACAGCAAGCTCTGCCACAGCAGCACTCCTCCTCCCCCAAGAACCACAAACCTGGACCTGACTCAGATCTAAACAGGCTCTACACTTCAGCTCTGATCCGCCACTTAATTCCTCCCACCAGGTGAGCCTGGGGCCAGAAGCAACTGTAGCTGTCGTTGCACCACCTCCACTGCCCCCAGGGTGGTGGCCCAATGGGGAACTCCCTTCACTCTGTCCCCACAGTTTTTACCACTAACCTTCTCTGTTGTCTTTGGTGTTTGTGAGTTGAAAAGTCTGGTAACTGCCACAGCTCACTGATTCAGGGCGCTAGTGCCTGTTCTGACCGGCTCCCAGTCTGATTGGTCCAGGCACAGCCCATGCTGGGTTCGGCTCAGCTCTGCTCCCAGCTCCATGTGATTGACCCTACCCAGCGACCATCCAAGCTGTCCTGGGCTGGAGTCCTGCTTCCCTCCACTATTCTGTGGGTTCTGCAGTTCTAGAATTTGTTCAGAGCTACTTTTTATAGGTGTTTGGAGGATCCTGGGGGAGAGCCCTAGGCAAGTCCCTGCTTTCCAGCTGCCATCTTGGCTCTGCCCCCCTCTCCCCATTCCAAAGAGATTTTAAAAAAGAAAAGAACTGATATATACAAAAATACTTATAGTAGCTCTTTTGTGGTGGCAAAGATTTGGAAATTGAGAGGATGCCCATCAATTGGGGAATGGCTGAACAAGTTGTGGTATATGATTGTGATGGAATACTATTGTGCTATAAATGACAAGCAGGATACTTTCAGAAAAATGTGGAAAGACTTGCCTGAACTGATCCAAAGTAAAGTAATCAGAACTGGGAGAACATTGTGCATAGTAACAGCCATATTGTACCATGTAGGAATGACTTAGCTATACTAACACAATGATCAGAGACAATTCTGAAGGTCTCATAATGAAAAATGCTATCCACATCCGGAGAAAGAAATATGGAGTCTCAATGCAGATCGAAGCATACTTTTTAAAATTTTTTCTTTTCTTTTCTGGTCTGTGTTTTCTTTCATGACATGACTAATGGAAATATGTTTCACATGACTATACATGTATAACCTGTATCAAATTGCTTGCCTTCTCAATGAGAAGGGAGAGAGGGATTTTGAAAATAAAAAGTTTTTAAAGAGTGTTAAAAATTTTTACATGAAATCTCAAAAAAATTTAAATATTTGAAAATGTCTTAAAAATAAATAAATAATGCCTGTGGCAGCAACCCCATGAAGTTGCTGTGAGGCTATTGTAGTCTGAGCCTGATTCAAGCAGGTCTGGTGG
This sequence comes from Trichosurus vulpecula, assembly GCF_011100635.1. Classification (NCBI taxonomy): domain Eukaryota; kingdom Metazoa; phylum Chordata; class Mammalia; order Diprotodontia; family Phalangeridae; genus Trichosurus; species Trichosurus vulpecula. The sequence goes on from NC_050581.1 coordinate 169,255,140, forward strand.
TTCATGCTGAGGCTTGGAATAAAATGAGACCCTTGTAGAGTAGGGTCTATCAGTTAAAAAAGAGAAGCTTGTTTATCCATAGCATGGAAAGGAAAATCAGATGCAAAAGATATTGCACTGATTCATTAAAGTACAAACTTCCCTGCCTCTGGGTTGGTCATAATGGTCTTCTGGTCAGAAGTGTGTGTGTGTGTGTGTGTGTGTGTGTGTGTGTGTGTGTGAGTGTGAGAGAGAGAGAGACAGAGAGAGAGAGAGAGAGCACTACTTTTATCTCCTTTTGTACTTTGATTAACTTCTGGAATCTTTTTTTTTTGAGGGGGGAAGGCAGGGCAATTGGGGTTAAGTGACTTGTTCTACTCACTGCAGCCCCTGGTTAACTTCTTAAACAGGCCTATTCACTGAATGGGCATTACCTCACTCAAAGTGAGAACCTGAGAAGACCTTAGCTTAAAAGGGCCAGGGTCTCTCAATGCATCCTGGGCCATCTCCAGTCGTCCTGATGAATATCAGGCCACTGGACCCAGATGGCTTCTGGAGGAGAAAGTGAGGCTAGTGACCCGGCACATCCCTCCCTCATTCAAATCAAAGTCAACTACAATTCATGTCATCTCCCTGATGTCATAGTCCTCTTCAAAAATGAAGGACAAACACACACACACACACACACACACACACACACACACACACACCTTAAGCCACGAGGGGACCTCATCTTCTGAGACAATTAAGTCTTGAAGTCTCTAATACCTTTTAAGAAAAAAACTAGCCTAGCTTAAACAACAGATAGTACTCCTGTCACAGAGGCTTAAATGATATTTCAGTATCCTTTCCTCTTCTTCCTTTCTCGTTTGTAGGTTTCCAGGACCCAAATGCTAACTCCCTGGCTCTTCAGCTTTCTCCTTTGCAGCCAACTTCCTCTCCACCCTTCCAGGCAGAAAGCCTACTCACACTCAGAATCTTCCCAGACCCTTTGGCTGCACTATTCCCTCAGGGCCCTGCTGGATAGTCTAACAGGGGTGGGGAACCTGACAGCTAATTCGAATTAAGGTGTTAATGACTGAGGGTGGTTCACTGTTCAAATGTAAACGTGGCCTTAGACTACAATTTACTTTAACCAGAACCTTCAATGCCTTAAGCCAAAATGACATTTCTGGAATTTGGGAGGGAGGAAGGTATTTGGGGCCTGAGACCTTTTCTGGCACTCTACAGAGCACAGCTTCCTAGTCTGCTTGTAGATAAATTAAACTTTGGCTGGAGCATTGTTTGAAGAGTATTAGTGATGAGGGTACAGTCTCTGGGAACCCCCTCGAACCTGGAGTGCAGTCTCTGGGAACCCCCTTGAGCTTTCCTTGAATCTTTCCACTAGATCTGGCCTTCCCCTAAGGCCATAAGCCTTACATTATCATTAGGCACAAATCTCCATCTAGCCTAGCCCTCCATTGTCCAGCTGCTTCCACCCTTAATCCTCATCAAAATATCTATACCCTAGCCCAGTTACCCTGGCTCTCTCATTGTCTGTCATCTCCAGGTAGCCTTCCGGTGTTTCCCCACCCTGGAGTCTGACTTCATCCTGGTCCCATCGGGCTCCTCCTTAGACTCCTCCTCAAGACCCTCCCTAAACCCCTCCTCTAGTCACCCCAGACCATCCTCAATCCCTCCTGCAATTGTTGTGTATATAATCTCCATCTTACCTCCATGAAGGGGCTCAGATTCAATGAATCTGGCCCGCTTGGGAAGAGGCGTCACAAAGGGTGGGATTTCTTAAAACAACCCATTATGGTGAATCCCTAATAAACTTTGTCTTTTTCCTTGGCCGAGAAGGCTTGAGTGGAATTCTTTCGGCAGGACCCGGCGCGTAGGTATTTTGGGGTCACAAGCACCCCTAGAAACGTATGGTTACTACCTATCATCATTTTTCCTTTAACCTCTTCATTAGGACTATTAGTATTTGGAGGGCATTTCTGAGAGAACTATACATTAAATTATATATGTTACACAAACACACACACATATAATACATATATGGAGAGAGTGTGTGTGTTAAATTACAAAATGGAAGAAGAGCAAAGATGTGAAAATCCTAGAATGTTGGAACTGGAATGAACCCTAGGATTATCTAGTCCTATGCTCTTATTTGACAGATGGGGAAACTAAGACCCAGCTAGCCGAATCAACTTGTCTAACTGTCTAATAAATGCAATGGAGCTTTCTTGGGCATGCTTAGATCACTTAACATGGAAGCTCCCTGTGAAGAGGTTTTAGGTTGAGGGGTGCTCGGCACCCCGAAATATTGACGCACCGGGTCCTGCCGAAAGAATTCGACTCAAGCCTTCTCAGCCAAGGGAAAAGATAAAGTTTATTAGGGATTCACCACAACGGGCTGTCTTAAGAAATCCCCCCTCCCCCCCCCTGTGACGCCTGTTTCCACAAGCGGGCCAGATTCAACCTACTGAATTAGATTGAATCTGAGCACCTTCATGGAGGCAAGATGGAGATTATATACACAAAGATTGTAGGAGGGATTGAGGGGTGGTCTGGGGTGACTAGAGGAGGGGTTTAGGGAGGGTCTTGAGGGGAAGTCCAAGGAGGGCAAGGTGAGGTAATGGGATTAAGGGTGGGAAGTAGCTGAACAACAAAGGGCGAGGCTAGGTAGAGATTTGGGCCTAAAGATAATGTGAGGCTTGTGGCCTTAGGGGAAGGCCAGATCCAGTTGGAAGATTCAAGGACAGTTCAAGGGGGCTCCCAGAGACTGTATTCCAGGTTCAAGGGGGTTCCCAGAGACTGTGCCCTCATCACCTGCACCCCCTACCTCATGGGTAGGAGTAACCTCCTTTGACTGGCTGCCAGATGAGGCTGCATCTTTGAAACTGCTGGGGCTAGGATACTCTCTCTCTCTTCCTGCTCACTCTTCCCTGCTATGGCCAGAAGGTGAAGATCACAGTTAATTACATGGCAGATGCCATGAACTGAGTTGGTAAGAGGGGAAGGACTTCCTTCCCCTATTTTCCCTTTCTTTTACCTCAGCTCTGAGAAATGTTTCTTTTCTGTGTCCTTTGTCCTTCTCAGTTTCAGGGATCGGGCAGTAATCCCCACTGGACTTGGAGTTCAAGCCATTATAACTTCAGAGCCAGCATCACAGGTGGGATACTATACCAAGCCAATCCAGCTGAGAAGACCAGAGGAGCCAGGCTTCCTGGACTTGAGCCCGAGGGAGATTTTGGACTTGGAGCTGGGACTATATAAAAACTGAGCTAAGCTATGAACCTAATCCTCTTTCCCTCCTCAGAGACTGAAGTACAAGGGGGAAAAGGGATTAAGTCTCCCACCTGTTGGAGGAAGTAAATTTGTATATTTCTGATTACACTTTTGAAGTGAGTATTCCTTTATAAAAGCTAATCTGTTAAGTGGCTAAGTGGAACTGGGGTGCAGGGGACCTCCCCTACATTTGAGAGAAGCGGGAGCCAGTGGCAGAGAACCTAGGTACTAGACACTTCCCAAACCTCCTTAAGGATGCCAGACAATCCTGGGGGAAGGGATGAAATATCAATGACCTAACCTTAGGGCAGTTGGGTGGAGGTGGAGGCTAGTGGTGTCACGTAAGTAACAGTCAAGACTTTGAGACAATAGTTTGATTCCTCTACATTTTGCCCCCCTTGAAAAAAGAATGAAACTACTCTCCTAATCAAACAATAAAAATCTCTTCTCTGTAAAACTTAATTTGATGTCTGACCTGGACGAAGCTACTGCTCCTTTCTGGGACTCAGTTTCCTCACCTGTAAAATGAGAGAAATGGACTAGACAGCTTCTAAGATCCCTTCCAGCTCTAGCAGCCCATGATTTTTGAGTTTTTTGGAATCTTTAATGTTCAAGATTTGTTATTCTAGATAGAACATAGGAAATTGACTACATTGAAGGAGAACATACCACGGCATAATAATTTTTAATCAGTTCCCATTTGGTGAAAACAACAACAGCCAAGATTTTCAATTAAATAACCACAGTACATTTGAAAAGACTGGTTTCTACCACCAACGTTCATTCAAACACAGTTTAAGTTTGGAAGCAAGACTCATAAACATTATCCAAGGGAGAAAAAAAGGAAGGTGCCAATTGGGAAAGGCAGGAACGAAGGAATCTCTAAAAAAAATATATTGCTCTTTTGTTTTGACATCACCTTTATTTCTGAAACGACTCTGCTCCCTACCCCTTCAAAGTGAGCCATCAATCTTAACAAAGAATAAAATAAAATGTTGTTCAACAAAAATAACCCAAACAGTTAAGAGTCCAAGAGTATACAATGTTCCCCAAATGTGAAAGAGAGAAAGTGAATTTTGTTCTCTCTTCTCTGGACCAACTTTGGTTATAATTTCATTGCTTCACTCGGTTTTATAAAAAAGAATCTTTTTTTTAAAAAATAACTTAGACATGAGAGTAGAGGGAAGACAACAAAAGACTCTTAATTTACATGTTCTTATCCACAGATTGATCTTTCTTTGAAGGAAATGTTTCGGAAGAAAGGAAATAGGAAGACTGTCTTTATATTTCAACATCAAGTCAATACCTCGGAAATTTGCAATTTCATGGGCGTGCCAACCTCTTTTATTTGTAACTCAATGGGTAAGTCTTAGAGTTCCCTGGTGCTCAAAACTGATGGTTCTTTATTAATCAGCAAGCTCTCAGCTAGGTCCCAGGGATACAAATACAAAGAAATGATTTCTACTTGAAATGCACTTATTTCATAGTAAGATTAATAGGACTATATAGAAAGGTTGACCCAGGGAATTGGGACACATTATTATCATGCAATCATTTTAACTCACTAAGCATTTTAATTGAAATGTTCAGGTCAATGGGGTCTAGTAGAGAGAGTGATGGATTTTGAAGTTGCAGCACTTGTGTTCAAATCCAGACTCTTGCCACCTGTGTGACCTTGAGGGTGGTACTTCATTTCTCTGACCCTCTGGATCCTCAGCTGTGAAATGAGGGAGGTGGATTAGATGGTCTCTAATAAGGCTTTTACTAGATTTTATTATATGATCCTATTATCATTAACCTGACATACACTCCTATTACAAAGTAGCTATAAACTGGAAAATGGCATCCTTAACAAACCTTTTATTGTAGTGTCTTTTTGCTTCTATTTTTGTTTCCGTTGTTCGGTCTGGCATATACCAAGTGTTTATTAAATGCTTGTTGACTGATTTGACTGAGTAGTCAACCTTTTTCTAACGAGTCCCTTCATTGAATTGATGAGATAACAGAATGCGGACCTTTGTTGGTAGACTTGAGTCCTAGCATTTTGTTGAGAAGACATAGGGCACTCTTCTGATTGGGGCTGACTCCATGATGATTGGTGACTGAGAATCAGGTGGAACTTTTATCAGAAGATCTATCCCTTATCCATGGTGTATAAAAAGTGAGTTTTTTTAAACAACTTGAACACTTTTTTCTCATGCTTTTTCTCCCTTGGATTCCCAGACCAGAGTGCATCAAAGTGAGGTGGAAGGGACAGAATCTATCTACCTCTTTTTCTCCTACCCACATTCCCCAGAAGTAATGGCAATTTGTAGGAGATATATGTGGTGAGCCTAGTGGGGAGTCCCTGGATAGTTGTCTTCTTTCTTTTTCTGAACACAGGTGAGAAACTAGAGTTCCTAACAATGGACTTTACAGTCTCAATATATATATAAGCTGCTGGGCCATTGATAGAATCCCTGCAGAAGCACATGGCGTGTGCTTGTCTAGAATCTGAGAAAAGAGATCCTGAGAATGGACTTTCTCAGTTATGAGGTAACGCATGTGTGGAGTGAAAGACCCTCACCAATTAAAAAAAATAATTTTTAATAAAGAGCCATGTTGGGGTGGGAACAGAAATAAATTTTATTCAGTTCTCACAAGAAAAGGGCTTCCTCTGCCAGAACTGGGCTAGCAAGAAGGAGGCCTGATACAGAAGGCAAGCAGGGAATTATATGCCCTTGTACAAACAATTCTAAGAAACCCCACCCCAGAAGCTGGACCCCCAATCCCATTTGGCAGGGTCAAGTGGCCTCACAATCTAACCAGGAATAAGGAAATAAGTTTTTACCCAATACAAGCACAGAAACTACAGAATTACCTTATAGGGGGAAATAGGCAAGGGGAGGGGGAGAGGGGAATACCATAAATCTAAAGAAGGAGAATAGCGAAAAAGGGGAGGGGGAAACCCTTTTTTCTCTCTCACAGGAAAGAAAAGCAGGTCACAGAGACTCTATTCTTATTTGGTAAATCTTTAAACCAGAACTAGAAAAAGAACAAAAACTTCAGGGGAGAAAGACATTCCTAAAGGCTAAATAATCAGATTCCCATAGACTCAAATTTATCCCATTTTCCCTTTCTCTAAATATTGAAAACATTTTAGATATAGATACATATATAGTCCCTGTGAAGTCTTCACCCTTTAATCTCTCACTACCTCACATACTCTGTAGGCAACCCCTAGTTCAAGAGTTCTTGAGTTTGAGTATTCAGGTACCATCTTCCTAGAGAGACAAGATTTCCTGGTGTATTGTATCTCTCAGAGGAAGAATAGGACAGTCTTCAAAATTCCTTCACTTCATACTATTTAAAGAGCAAAGCCAATGAATTGCTTATACAGTACAGGTGAAGGTGGGCGCTTGTTTAGCATCCCCTAATTTGTGTATGGGGTTGCTTTTTCCCCCCAGAATGGAGTTTAATTGGCAATTTAAGTGTTCTATCTTTATTTGTCAAAAGACACCTGCGAGTCCTTGGTATCATGTATTTTCTGTGAGAGTGAAATAAAGGCTGTCCTATTCCTAATATTGTACTTTGAGAGTGCTTGTGTGGGATTTGGTGACCATATTACCTACATTTGGGAAAACCTACTCACAAACTGTGGTAGGAACAATATTCTCAATGTCCCTTCCCATGCAAGTTAGGCTAATTTTTCATTAAAAGTCTTTGAGACATTCTTCAAGACCTGGTTGACTTGGGTCAGACCATTGATGTTACTTTGTCACTTGAATACTAAAAGGTCATTAAAAACACGAAAGGCACTCTGAGGGTTGGCTTGTGGATCACAATGGGTGACCAGGCACGTGAGTTTCTCTCAGCTGAATCATCTTGATGTATCTTGATTACTTCTTGAATATCCTTCTCCTATGGTTATGACTTATGGTAAATCTTTCTGTATGGAAGAGGGATTAGATTTTGTTCCTGTTTTGCCCCAGGGGGCAGAATAATAATAACTAGCATATATAGAACCTATAGGTTTGCTAAGTTCTTTACATATTGTGTCTCATTTCATCTTCATAATAACCCTGTGATGAAGGGGCTGTTATTATCCCCATTCTACACATAAGAATACTGAGGCTCAGCGATGTTTAATGACTTTGCCAGACTCATACAGCTGATATGTTTGCCAAGATGTCAATTTAGTCCTGTTCTTCAGAAAAGCTTTCTAATAATTAAGAGCCCTCTAAACTAAAATGGGCTTTTGGGGGAGGTGGCAGGTTCCTCCTCCTTGGTGGTCTTGAAGCAGAAAATTGATAACCACTTGGATGTAGTTCATAATGGAAATTTGGGGATGGGACTATGATTTGTACAGTAGATGGCCACTGAGGTTTCTTTCAACTCTAAAAATTCTATGACTTAAATCGAATCCTTTTCCCACTGAGTTCCAAAAACTCTATGTGTCTTGAATCTTTACAGCTTCCCTGGTTGGTAATAAGAAGATCAATCGATTAATCCATCAACTATTCTTGAGCTACTCTGTGCCCCAAGCTGTGCAGTCAACGTAATAGCCTAAAAAGTATACACATTAAGCCCAATTTTCCCTCATTTGTAAAAGGAGGTGGTGGGCCAGATGATCCCTGAGGCCCTTTCCACTTTAATATCCTATGATCCTTATTATCCCACTGGGGAAAACTATTCCTACTACAGAGGAAGCCAGAGCTAAGCAGAAAGACCATCATCATAACTCAATTCTATGGAAAACATTCGTGGTTGTGAAGTGTTTGCATACATTATCTCTCTGGATCTTTTTTTAGTTTATTTTTTTATTTTAAAAGATTATCAAGCATTTATTTTTTCTCCCTCCAACCTCCTCCACCCACTGGAAATGAAGGAAGGAAGGAAGGAAGGAAGAGAAGGGAGGGAGGAACAAGGAAAGGGAGGGAGGGATGAAGGAAGTGAGGAAGGAAGGAAGGAAAAGAAAATTCTTTGTATCATATAAGCATACTCAAGGAAAACAAATTACTATGTTGGCCAAATCCAAAAAGACATCTCTTGTTCTGCATGTTAGTCCGTTACTTATCTGTCATGTGATAGGCAGCATTCTTCATCATCAAGTCCTCTGGAATTATGGCTGATTATTTAGTTGATGGTCAGGATTCTTAAGTCTCTCAGAACTGTTCATTTTTACAATATTGACATGAGTTATTATAGCACTACAACATTCTATTACATTCATATGCCATAATTGGTTCAGCTTTTCTTCAATTGACAGGCATTCTCTTAGTTTCCAGTTCTTTGGCATTGCAAGAAAAATTGCTACCATAAACATTTTTATACATATAAGACCTTTTCCTCTTCCTTTGATCTCTGTAGGGTATCTCTTAGTTAAAGGACATACACTGTTTAGTAACTTTCTGGACATAATTCCAAATTGCTTTGCAGAATGGTTGGACCAATTAGCTCTACCAACAGTGCCTGTTTTTCCAAAACCTCCAACCTTTGTCAATTTCCCTTTTTGTCTGCTGTGCCTATCTTATGGGTATGAGGTAGAGCCTCAAAGTTGTATAAATTTGCATTTCCCCAATTATTTGCAGCATTTTAAAAAACATGGCTATGGACAAATTGGTTTTCTTCCTTTGAGAACTTCCTGTTCACATCCTTTGACCATTTGTCAATTGGAGAATCATTGGCTCCAAGGATGGCATTTAGATTGTAGGAGCCCCCTTGAGCTCTCCTTGAATCTTCCCACTTAATGAGGCTTTTGCCTGAGGCCATAAGCCTTTCATTATTGCTAGGCCCAATTCTCTAGGTTACTCTTAACCTAGCCTAGCCCTTCATTGTCCAGCTACTTCCCACCTTTGATTCCATCAAAATGTCTTTTCCCAAATCTGTTACCCTTAAACTAGCCTAGCCCTACATTGTCTGTGATCTCCAGGCAGCCTTCAGCTGCTTCCCACCCTTAATCCCATTCTCTTGGTTCCTGGAATCTGACCTCACCCCAGTCCCAACAAGATCCTCCTTAGATTCCTCTCCAAGACCCTCCCTAAACCCCTCCTCCCATCACCCCAGTACCACCCTAGATCCCTCCCACAACCTGTCTGTATATAAGATCAATCTTGCCTCCATGAAGATGCTCAGATTCTATTCAATTGAATCTGGCCCCCTAATGCATCACAAATGGTGGTATTTCTTAAGACTGTACCCAATATGGCAAATCTGTAATAAGCTTTGTTTTTCTTTGTCTGTGAGAAGGCTTGAGTCGAATTCATTCTAGCAGGACCCAGCGTATTGGTATTTTGGGTTCCCTGGCCTCATCAGCTCTTCAAACAAACTTCTGAGCATAGGAGGCTTATCCAAGGTTACATAGGATTTGAACCCAGGTCCTTTTCTATTGATCCAGAGATCTATTGCATTCTGTGGTCTTTTCTATGTAGACTTAGGAAAGTCACTCCTCTACTCCAAAATATCTCAGCAACTCCTTGTTGTGTACCAGTAAGTTTCAAACTCCTTTGACTGGCATTTAACATCTCCCACTCTCTGGTGCCATCTTACCTTTCCAATCTCGTCTCATGCTACTCACATTTCATGTGGTTCTAACCTAACTTGATCTGTCTCTGTGACTCCGCTCCTGCTGCTCCACATGCTAAGATAGTTTCCTCCTCTCACCTGTTGAATTAAAATCTACTTGAAACTGCCTACTTCCAGAAGCCTTCCAGGTTATAGTGACCTTTCTCTCTTTTCCCACTCTTGGACATGACTTACAACTTCATTTTCACTGCTTTTATGAGTTTATCAGGTTAGTTCTGAAGAGTTATATAAACCCCAATAAACTACAAGCACTATGAGGACAGGACTAACTTAAATTCATTATCTCCTCAGTGCGTAGTACCATGTTGTACATATTGCAGATATTTGGTGAGTTGAATTACCCAATATCACACTACTAGTAAGTAGCAGAATTGAGATCAGAATCCATCTTTTGACTCCAAATCTGATACCCAACTCCAGTACCTGAGTAACATTCTAACTAGCATTTATATTGGGACAAGAGACTCTTAGCAATTTAAAAAATAAAGTGATTTAGCAAGAGCATTGAGATACTACACTGTGGTGTAGATACCAGATACTATCCTAAAGGAGTATCTATATCATATCACTTTGCTTTGTGTGAACTGGTGATTGTCCACCTTGTAAGTTATAATTTTTGCTTGAAAGGATTTTCAAATGTGGGGCTGTCTATACTGTGCTACCAGTTGTCACTATGGATAAAAAACTTTTTTCATTCAGCTGAACTTCTTTGAACTTCTCTATCTCACCCCTAGGAATCTCAACATCTGATAAGGTCATACCAGCCCTGGTAATCACATTTCACCAGTACCTCTTGTCTCTCGGGTTCCTCTAATTGGAGGGTGGGGAGAACTTCCAGAACCCCCATTTAAGGAGGGCACCCAGGCCAGCCATCTCTTCATTTCCTGCCTGTCTATACCCTTTTGGACTTCTCCTTCATGCCCCCTTACTGAGTACTTTTCCTCCCTCTTCCACCCCTTCTAACTTCCTTTTGTGGGTTGCCTTCGCTGTTCAATTATAAGCTCCTTGAGGACAGGGACTATCCTTTTTGTATTTGTATCCTTAGTATTTAGTACAATGTCTAGCATATAGTAAATGTTTAACAAAAGTTTATTGACTGACAAGTCATTTTCTTTTCATAAATTGTTTATAATAAATTGTTAAATTTTTCAGTATGAGCATTTTACACCCAGAAGTCAGCATGAACTGGAATCCTGCATGCTGGCCCAGGATGGGATTCAGTGTTCAAAGAAAGAGTTACTTCTGTTGTTAGCTCCTAAATGATGAATGTGGGAGGTTGGTAATATACACAAACCCAAAGAAACTTGCTCCTTGATGTTAAGCCTTATATGTATTAATTGGTTCATTTGGAGATAGACTGTTGTGATTGAATGTTGAGGAACCTGTAGAACGACTCTAAACCTTCCTAGCTCTGGTTTCAGATAAGAAGGATAAACAAAACTCTGTCCAAGTAGAAAACAAGTTCTATTGTGTATTCTGTGTGCCTCTGCCTTTTCAATTTATACAAATCTAATAGGAGGAGTTGATCCCTGACCATGCCCCCAAACCAAAATGTAATATCTGAAAGTGAGAGGGAAATAGTAATATGTTAAACTTAGTGTAAAGATACACATATACCTGAATCCCTTTAGAAAGTGGGGAAAAGTTCCTTAACTGCATTAAAAGGGGAATCTGGCCATTAATTGAGCAAAAGATTGGTCATTCCAGGGCGGTCCTTAAAAGACAATTGAATGGTTGATCTTAAAGAGATCATCAGTTCTAGAGAGTTCCAACAGGGTTGACACATATTCATCAAGAAGGAGAGAGATACACTCTGCAGACACAAACACAGAGAAAAGCAGTATTGAAGGCAGGAAGCAGCTTCAAGAATCAAGACCTCTGGAAGCAGAGAAGAGAGCTGATTATGGACTCAAGAGAGTGCCAGCCCTGACCATGGAGCATCAAAGTGGAGACCTGCTATACAAAGACACTGATACCTTCAGGGAACAATGTGAGGAGATTGTAAAAGAAGTCAAAGAGCATTGAGGGCCTTCAGTGCTCTAAACAAGATTGAGCTTGTCCACATCGTAAACTGAGTTTGTGCCAACTTTTTCCATGGGTACTATGTGTATTTGTAGGAATGTACACTCCAGATTTATGGAGGGATTATTTTGTAGCTATTATTATGCCACTTGAATAAATAAATATCATTGCTTTGTGCTAATTGTGTCTACTGACTATTAAAAGAGATCTCACCAGTGGGGGCACATGAGCTATATAGTTTTTTGTTTGTTTGTTTGTTTTTAGTAGTACATAGGGGAACAATATGAATGAAAGGATAACTTCCTCTAGGGGACCCTACTTACAAGTGTGAGTGTGAGTTGATGAGAGTAGCTTTCCTACTACTCAAACAACTCCTTAAATTCTGGATGTTTTACAAGCTCTTCTTGAGAAGTCTAATTGGTTTCATGTATATATATATAATGAGTCAGAAGACCTAGGTTCAAATCCAGGTGCCCCTATTTTGAATGTTGAACAAGTTATTTAAACTTTTTGACACTTTTTCCTCACTTGTAAAATTGGATGAAGAATTAATGATATTTGGTCTGCCTACTTCATGGGATTTTGTAAGGATCAAGTAAGATGAGAGATGTGAAAATTCTTTGAAAATCTGAAAGCACTATATAGATATGAGATCAAAGAATAATAGAATGTCAGAATTGGAAGAGAACTCAGATATCATCTCATACAATGGGTTCATTTTACAGATAATGAAGGTGAGGCCCCAAAATAGGTGATTCAAGGTCACAAAGGTAGAGATGGGATTTAGATGAGGTCTTCAGACCAACTCTGTGTTTCTTCCAATAAATCATTTTCTATCTATGTTCAGAGGGTTGGATATTAATAGCTTAGAGGGGGTAAGAAACCTTAGAAGTCATACAGTTGGACTTGCCTTATCTTTCCCCTAAACACCTCCAAATACCTTTAAATAATGACAAATTCTAGAGCAGCAGAACCCACAGAAAGAGTGAAACAATTTTCCAATCCAAGACAACTTAGGTCAGAAGGAAAGATCTGTTGCACTAGGGTGAGAGTGGGGTCAAGTCCAGTATGGGCTGAGCTAGTGCAGACATGGCCCCAGCAAACCTTGGAGCAGCTGAACCTGTGGCAGCAGTGGCAGTTTCCAGACCTCTCAGCCCACAGACAGTAAAGGGATCGGACAATGGGTCAGAAGAAGATTTACAAGGGTCTATTTGCTGGCATTAGAGGCAGGACTCTGTTGCCTTGCCTATGCCTGGATCTGAGTTACAGTCCTGGGTCTTAGTCCTAGTGCAAGGAGGAGCACTAGCACAGTGGAGTTTGTGGCTGAAGGGGAGCAGAGACCCTGGTCACAGTTCCAGGGTTGAAAAGAGTGCTTGTGGTCACTCATAAACCAGTGCACAGTACAGGAGAGTAGTAAACACACCTCTCCCTAGATCATATCACCTTGGAAGAACCAAAAACTTAGAGGTCCCCAGAATTACCTCTGAAAACAGCTGCACAAAAAAACCTGAAGCTTCAGATAGTGCACCTTCCACTCAGGAAGCAGAGTCCCACTTTAGTATAGAGTTAAAAGTCAAGAAATAGCTCAGAAAATGAACAAACAACAGAAAAGAATTCTCAGCATCGAAAGTTACTATGGTGACAAGGAAGATCAAAACATACACTCAGAAGAAGACAACAAAGCCCAAACTCCTGCATCTAAAGCCTCAAAGAAAAATATGAATTGGTTTCAGGCCATGGAAGAACTCGAAAAGGATTTTAAAAATCAAGTAAGAGAAGTAGAGGAAAAATTGGGAAGAGAAATGAGAGTGATGCAAGAAAATCATTAAAAAAGAGTCAACAGTTTGGTAAAGGAGGAACAAAAAAATATGGAAAAAAAAAAACTTAAAAAACAGAATAGGCCAAATGCTAAAAGAGGCACAAAAATCTAATGAAGAGAAGACTACCTTGAAAAGCAAAACTGGCTAAATGGAAAAAGATATACAAAAATTCATTGAAGAAAAGAACCCCTTTAAAAATAGAATTGGCCAAATGGAAAAGGAGGTACAAAGCTCACTGAAAAAAATAATTCCCTAAAAGTTAGAATTGGACAAATGGAAGCTAATGACTTTATGATACATCAAGAAACAACAAAACAAAATCAAAAGAATGAGAAAATAGAAGAAAATGTGAAATATCTCATTAGAAAAACAACTGACCTGGAAAATAGATCCAGGAGAAATAATTTAAGAATTATTGGACTACCTGAAAGTTGTGATAAAAAAAAGAGCCTGGATGTCATATTTCAAGAAATTATCAAGGAAAACTGCCCTGATATTCTAGAACCAGAAGGTAAAATAGAAATAGAATCCACTGATCACCTCCAAAAAAAGATCTCAAAATGAAAATTCCAAGGAATATTATAGCCAAAGTTTAGACATTCCAGGTCAATGAGAAAATACTGAAAGCAGCCAAAAAGAAATAATTAAATATTGTGGATCTACAATCAAGATAACACAAGATTTAGCAGCTTCTGCATTAAAGAATCAGAGGGCTTGGAATATGATATTCTGGAGGGCAAAAGAATTAGGATTAAAACCAAGAATTACCTGCCCAGCAAATCTGAGTATAATCCTTCAAGGGGAAAAAGGGCATTCAATGAAATAGAGGACTTTCAAGCATTCCTGATGAAAAAACCAGAGCTGAATAGGAAATTTGACTTTCAAATACAAGATGCAAAAGAAGCATAAAAAGTAAACAGGAAAGAGAAATCATAAGGAATTTGATAAAGTTAGACTATTTATATTCCAACCTGGGAAATGATACTTAAAACTTCTAAAAACTTTTTCATTATTAGGGCAGTTAGAAAGAATATACATAAAAAGCAGGTGTGTGAGTTGAATGTGATGGTATGATTGTCTAAAACAAATTAAGGGATGAGAAAGTAGAATGCACTGGGAAAAGGGAAGAGGGAGAGGCAAAATGGGATAAATTATCTGTCATAAAAGAGGCCTGAAAGAGATTTTACAGTGGAAGAGAAAATGGGGGAATAGGGAAGGGGACCACATGAGGCTTACTCTCATCAGAATTGGCTCAAAGAGGGAATAATAGACACATCCAGTTGGGTGCAGAAATCTATCTTACCATACAGGAAAGTAGAAGGGAAAGGGGATGAGAGAAGGGGGGTAGTACTGATAGAAGGTAGGGCAGTTTGGGAAAGGTAAAAGTCAGAAGCAAAACACTCGAAAATGGACAGGGTAAAAGGAGAGAGAGAATAGGAAAAATGGTTCAAACATAGGATGGAGGGAAATACACAGTTGGTAAAAAGTTTTTACAGTGATTTTCTCTGATAAAGACTTCATTTCTCAAACATATAGAAAACTGAGTTAAATTTATAGAAATAAGAGCCATTCCTCAATTGATAAATGGTCAAAGATAGATATGACCAGGCAGTTTTCAGACAAAGTAATCAAAGATCTCTATAGTCATATAAAAATGCTCTAAATCACTATTGATGAGAGAAATGGAAATTATAACAACTTTGAGCTACTATTTCACACCTGTCACACTGACTAATATGATAGAAAAGGAAAATGACAACTGTTGGAGGGGATGTGGGAAAACTAAAACACTAATGTACTGTTGTTGAAGTTGTATACTGATTCGACCATTCTGGAAAACAATTTGGAACTATGCCCGAAGGGCTATATAACCATGCTTACCCTTTGACCAAGCAATATCATTACTAGGTCTGTACTCAAAGATATAAAAAACAAAAAGGAAAAGAGCTTATGTGTACAAAAATATTTATAGCATCTCTTTTAGTGGTGGCAAAAAATTGGAAATTGAGGGGATGTCCATCAGTTGGGGAGTGGCTAAACAAGTTGTTGTATGTGATTGTGATGGAATATGATTGTGCTTTAAGAAATGATGAACAGGATGCTAGGACTTACATGAACTGATGCAAAGTGAAATGAGAAGAACCAGGAGAATATTGTACACAGTAACAGCAATATTGTATGATGATCTACTATGAATAACAGCTATTCTCAGCAATATGATGATCCAAGACAATTCTGTAGGACTTATGATGAAAAGAGCTGTCCATCTCCAGAGGAAGAGCTGGCAGAGCTTGAATGAAGAGCAAAGATACTTTTTCTTTACTTTATTTTTCTTCTTGTTGGTTTTTTTGGTCTTTGTTTACTTTCACAGAATAACTTACATGGAAATGTGTTTTGCATGACTACACCTGTGTAACCTATGTCAAATGGCTTGCCTTCTCAATGAGGGGGGAAGGAAAGCAGGAAGAGAATTTGAAACTCAAAATTTGAAGAAAAAAAAGAATATTAAAATTATTTTTTCATGTAATTGGTAAAAAAGAAAATAAAATATTAAATAAGAAAAAAAAAAGAAGTCTTACAGACCAACCTCCTCATTTTACAGACAAGGAAATTGAGACCCAGAAAGGTTATGACTTGCTGAAGATCATACCAATAGGGACAGAGTTGGGCTATGTGTACGTGCCTAATATATTACAATGATTTTTAAAGCTCATGCTGTTCCTACTGATTCTACTTATGAGGTCAGAGGAGAGGAAACAAGGGACAAGGTGTCCAGGACGCGCCCCAGTCTGGCTATCGGAGAAACGGATTGTGCAGTCCCTCCTTTTGGGACATAGAGTTCAAGCTCTCAGGCCTTGCTCTCCGCAGTCCACAAGCTGAATCTTGAGAAGTAGCTAGGAATGTGTTGGAGCCAGCTCTTAGAAGCTCACAAGAGAAAATTGATTTTTCTTCATTGTGATCATTTACACTCAGAAGTCAGCAAATGCTGAAAATCTGGGCTTGATTTATTGTTTTGTTGGTTATATAGACTGAAGAAAATCATAGCGAAATAATAATACAGAACATACTTAAAAGTATAGGGCGTGTGTGTGTGTGTGTGTGTGTGTGTGTGTGTGTGTATTCTCCCAGAAAGCCAGTTTTTAAACATTTACCAGCAAGACCCAATCCTGGGCAAAGATTGATAGGCTTAGGGTGTCCTAACAAGGTGCCAGAGGTCAGACCTATCCAGAGAAATTCCTTTGGAGGACTTGGGAGGCAGCTTTGAGGCCACAGCTGCAAGCATCTCAAAGTCAGCAGGTAGGTAAGACAATCAGTTTCATGTAGCATATATTCAGGACCAAGATCTTGGAGAAATCAGGGACAGTGACCGGTAAATTGTCCTTGGGTAGAAGGTGACTCCAGAGATTTGATCCCAAGGGAATTTACATGGGAGTAAAAACAGGGTGTAAGAGGTCTTGTCTTTTTCCAACCTTGACTCAGGGACTTAATCATAGCTGGGGCCTGACACCAAACCAGCCCCACCAAGGCAAGGGTGGTTCCTAGAGGGAGAAAGTCCTGATACACTAATTAGGCACCAAGGAATCATGATAGCAATGGGTCTGGGTCATCATGACCTCCATGCATGACCTCCATGCACAGTAACCAAATGTCACTACAAACCCTCTTACAACTTTGTCCCAATTTATATTTCCAGCCTTGTTATAGCCTAATTCTATAACTCTGTGATCCATTCAAAATGGATTTCTCTCTGTTTCTCACACATGACATGATATTCCATCTCCCTTCTCTGCTGATCATCACCCATACCTGGAATGCACTCCATCCTCTCCTCTGCTTCATTGAAATCCTCTCTTCCTTTAAGACACAACTCAAGCATCATCTTCCTGATCCCATCTGCACTGAGTTTTAAAAAGGATTGCTCTGCCCTAATGCTGAGGGACCAAGGTACTTATCATGGAGACCAAGGATTGTCGGGTGGAAGAAGATAAGCTATACATGGGGATGGCAGGGGTCACTGAGAGTCATGGCATCTCTTGGGGGAATGGAGAACAAGCTATGTAAGGCAAGCCAGCTTCTGATATCTGAGCTAGAGTGTGAAGGACTATGACAATTTGGCTTTTTTTTTTTTCACTGAAATATGGATCCTGTAAGATGTGAAATGGTTTCAGACTGAGAGCATAGGTGCCTGAGCAGAAAGCTGGCAGAATTCCCAGATGGAGAGAGTGCAAGATATGAAATACACACATTGCCTTAATTTGAGGGTCCGGCTCCACTTACACCACTAAGTAACCCGTTGTTGGTGTGGCGAATTTGTGCATGCAAGCATGGGACTCTTCTTACACCCATTCCCTTGCTAATTGACCCTCATATGAGAGTCACACTTCTATTTTTTTTTATGTTTTAATAAATATTCTTTCCGTTCCAATGTTTATTAAAAGATTATAGCTTTCAAGAGGGAAACTGCATGGTGAGATTTAAAATGAGCTAGACGCTGGTGTTCCCAAAGTAACTTCTGGCACGGGGTCAGCATGAACCAGAGAGAATAATAAGTGAGGATTCTCTAAGATTGAACTCAGGGCCATGTACGTCCCAGCTCTTCAAGTTCTAGGGTGAAAGGTTACATGGCTAACAATGCAGTACTCAGATTGAGCATCTATTATTCCTTCTTTTCCTTACATAACTGGGCCATGTCCTTGTCTTTCTCGTTTCAAAAATGTTTTATTTATGCTCTTTTTAAAAAACACCATTGTCACTTTCTGATGACTTTTCCATTCCCTGAACAGACCCTTCCTTTTTAACAAAGAAGTGGAGTTAAACAAAATAAATCAACACCTTGGCCGTATCTTAATGGATACTTTATTCAGTCTAATATTTCTGTGCTGGGGAGGGAGGAGGCATGTTTCGCTGCAGGTCCCTCCCCCCCCCCCGCCCCGTTGCCACCTCCTTTTCTGACCATGCACATCTTTGATGGATTGATTGATCTTGAATGAAATCAGTTATGTCATTTCTTATGCCACCTATTCAAGTCTATGCTGACTCTTTCCTTTGCCCTCTCGGTAATTATAGTAATAGCCATCAAGGGCTGCTGGGTAGAAGAAGGTGCCAGGTGCTGTCCTAGATGCTTTACAAATATGATCCCATTTGATCCTCACAACCCTGTGAGATACATTATTCCCATTTAAGAGATGAGGACACTGAGGCAGAGGTTAAGTGACTCGCCTAGGGTCTCACAGCTAGTAAGTGTGTGAGGTTGGATTTGAACTCAGGGCTTCCTGACTCCAGCCCCAGTGCCCTATGCACTGTACCACCAGCTGCTCACTGTGCCACCTTCATAGCTTTGACTCATCAATGCTTTTGATTCTTCGGAGAGCCTGGTATTCTATGATTCAGAGCTATGTAGCATCCTTGAAAGAAGATCGGTTTTAAAAAGATGGCATTTTTTGTATATGGTAAGGTACAAGTTGGGATCCTTGAAAATGCTATACCATGTCCCCATGGAAATTCTAATTGGTGCAATCACTCCAGAAAACAATTTGGAATTCTGCAAAGAAAGTGATTAAAATACTCCTGCCTTTTGACCACTGCTAGGCATGTTCCCCAAGGAGGTCACTCACAAACAGGAAGGCTCCCTATATATCAAAATATTTATAACAAAAGGGTTTTTTGTGTGTGTGTTGTCAAAGAACCGGAAACAAAGTAGATGCTCAACAACTGAGATTTCACTGAACAAATTGTGGTACGTGAATGAAATGGAGTATTACTGAATTGTAAGAAGTGACAATGTGATAAATATAGAGCAACTTACAATAACTAAGGCAAAGTGAAGCAAGCAGAACTAGGAAAATAATATACCCAATGATTATAACTATGGAAATGGGAATAAGATGAACAGCGAAACAATTTAAATTTGAATTTGTAAAATCAAAATGACCAACCCTGACTCCAAAGAAGACATGAGAAGACAACTCCCCTACCTCCTTTTGTGGAGATGGGGGTCTATGGAGGAGGAACATTGAATACAATGTCAGAGGTTTTCTTTTTTTTTTTTTTAAACAATATATTTTCATTGATATACTTTGTTTTTACATCACGTAAATTTTCCCAAATACCTCCTTTTAATCCCTCCCAGAGAGGATTCCATGATAACATTTTTTGTTCTTTGTTATAAGAATGGTTTTCTGGGGTGGTAGGGAAGGGATACAGGGGAGATATAAATTTTATAAAAACAAAAGATATAAAAAATTTATTTAAAAAAAAAAAAGAAATTCTAGTCTACTCCCTTCCTCTTATTCACCTCTGGGCTGAGCTTAATATTTATCTGCAGCCAATGCCCAAAATAGATGGTCTGCCTCACGATAAAGAGTTCATGGACTCAGGGTGCAGACTGAGACATATTTCTGGGGGTGCATGGACAGTGCGAGGAAATTTGTTTTGCTTGACTATACATATTTGCAATGGGAATTTTATTTTTCTTTCT
Source organism: Trichosurus vulpecula (assembly GCF_011100635.1). Taxonomy (NCBI): domain Eukaryota; kingdom Metazoa; phylum Chordata; class Mammalia; order Diprotodontia; family Phalangeridae; genus Trichosurus; species Trichosurus vulpecula. The sequence continues at coordinate 169,275,279 of NC_050581.1, forward strand.
GAATTGGGAGGATAAAGAAGTAAGAGGGAGACAAGGCAGACTTTTCTTGATTGGAAAAAAATTAAATTAAAAAAATAGATATGTTGATAGACTAACATAAGCTTCCCAAGTATGTCTTGTAGTCTAGGGCTGGGCAATATAAATTTTTTTATCTTTTTTTTTTTTTTTTTTTGCTATGGACCATTAGGCCAATAATTTTTGAGTTATTGTAGATCTCATTGAGGAGACTCTTAGCTGTAAATAGAAGCATCTGAAGAACTTTGACAGCTAAAGGGAGCCTTTCCTCCATTTAGACTCTGACCAGGACATCCTCCATAACAATAACAAAGACATTGAGTGAATGTATGAGTAAGCAGCGAGGAGGCACAATGGGTAGTGAAATAGATCTAGAGTTTGGGTTGTGTCCAAATCCAGCTTCAGATACTAGCTTATGTAATGCTGGAAAAAGTCACTTAACCTCTGTCTGCCTCAGTACCCTCATCTGTAAAATGGGATAATAACAGCACTTACCTTCCAGGGTTGTTTAAGGATAATACGTGCAAAAAGCTTTGTAATTCTTAAAGCTCTATTGCAATTTGTGTGTCTCTCTGTTTTATGCTTGCCTTGTATTAATAAGCAGGACATCACTGAACACAATTCTCTGTGGTTGTAGCCTTCAAAGAGTCTTGTATACTCTTAACATGCTCAGGAGGCATGTTTCACTGCAGGGCCCCCCTGTTGCCACCTCCTTTTCTGACCATGCACATCTTTGATTGATTGATTGATCTTGAACGAAATCAGTTATGTCATTTCTTATGCAAACATATAGTTTTGCAACCAATTCAGGTCTATGCTGAGTCTTTCCTTTGCCCTCTGGGTAATTATAGTAATAGCCAGCAAGGGTTGCTGGGTAGAAGGAGAGCCTTTAAGAATGGCCTGGTTTCATGATACGTAAAATTAAGCAGTTAGACTAACTGATATTTGAGGTTCCTTCCAGCTCTAAAGCTATGGTACTACGAGTCCAGTGTTCTTTATTTCTTTCCCTGTGCATGAATGAAGATACGGTCAGCCATAGAAAATTGTGCACAAAAACATATGTTCTCTTCTCGTATATTCATCAAAGATGTAATCCTTCTCAAGGACTTCATATTGATAAGAAAGGAAACATGTGGGTCAGTAGTTGCTGATGCCTACTTGGTGGCTAATTTTTTTTTAAACTGTTACAAGTACTCTATGATTTAAAAAAATCTTTTGGCATTAGCTGTACTTGGAGACGTCTTTAAAAATCAATTCCTCAACAATTTAATAATTGTTATTTCTAGCACATATTTCTTTGGTGTGAACTTAAATCTGACGACATATAGTTTGTGGTTTTTATTCCCTTCTCATATAGAACAATGTACCCAAGGAAGGATAATTATTATTAGAATGGTAAACCACTGACATTTAGATAGTGTTTTAAAGTTTGCAAAGCACTTCATGAACATCAGCTCATACAATGCTCATGGTAGCTCTGTGGGGTAGGTATTATAGGGATTATTTTTTCCATTTTATGGATTAAGAAACCGAAGCTCAGAGAGTGAGATATATGGGATCATGGGGTAGATTTGAAAGCTGGAAAGGACTTCACAGGTCATCTAGTCCAACATCCCTATTTTACAGATGAGGAAACTGAGGTCCAGGAAGATTGTAACTTACCCAAGTTCACCCAGGGAGCAAGATTCAGAGGCAGGATTCAAACCCATGTTTTTCTGACTTCAAATTCAGCTCTTTTCCCACTATCCTGGGCTACCTCTTAGTGTTAGAATCAAGCATGGTAATGCCACTGTCGCTGATGAGACTAGATTGCTATAGAAATGTCAACAAGTCTCTTCCAAATTCTTTGTTTATCTTCTTTCTAGTTTAATCAATAAATAAGTTTCTAATGATCTAATTTTATTGGGTCTCATATCAAACTTTTGATAGATAGATAGTACATCTCTGACTCACTTAAATCCAATTCACACACGAGTGAAGATATCACCCTCTTGATGTCATTGGTCCTCTTCAAGAACAAAGGATGAACAATGATAAAAAGTAGATAGACAGATAGGTAGATGATAGATAAACGATAGATAGGTAAGCAGAGGTAGATAACCAGATGATAAAGATGATAGACAGATAATAGAGATAGGTAAATAAATGATAGATCATAGAGAATTAGCTAGGTAAATAAATGATAGATATACATGACAGATAGTTACAAATATATGATAGATACATGGAGAGTTAGATGATGGGTACAGATAGATGATAGATAGATAGATAGATAGATAGACAGGAGATAGATGACAGATGATAGATGGATGATAGATAGAAGACAGATGGATGATAGATAGATAGACAGGAGATAGATGATAGATGATAGATGGATGATAGATAGATAGATGGATAGATAGATAGATCGATAGTTATAGAGAGAGAGATTTCCACTATATGGAAATGTAAGTTATGGAGTTTCTTCACCTCTGAGGGCCTCAGTCTCCTTATCTGTAAATTGGTGGTATTGGAATAGGTATCTGGGTTTCCTTGTGTCTCTAAAAGTCCTACACTATTACCTCCCTTAGTAATATTTTCATTTTTAGTCTTACATTAATTAGAGATTAAGAAGAGTTGCCCCCTTGAAAAGAAAACAAACCAAGAAGCAGTCTAACAGGTGGAGAGATTTTATAGAGGAGGAAAGAAGACATATTTTTGGGACCCCTAAAATTGGCAACTTACTATTTTGCTGGTCTAGCTTACAGAGGACTGGGAGATATTTACAAAATGCACCTGGCAAAATACGGCAGGTGGTTGGACTTGCAGAAAAGGAATTTAGAAGCTCCATTTCCACTCACCAGAGACCAAATGAGATAAAGAATTGGCCTAAAGGGGATATCCCAGTAAACAGAAAAGATTATGAGTCTCTGTCCAAGGCTCTCAAAAGTACATTACCAATACAAGTTATGGTTCCAATTTATTGCATAGAGATGTTCTGGCTCTATGCCGTTTGGAAAAAAATTACTGCTCTTAGTTTGTGATCAACAGTTTGAGAAAAGACGCGGGCAGTTCTTGGCAAATATGCTAGGAAAAAATTATGGGAAAGGACAAGGATTGCTCTTATGGAAATTTTAATTCAATTTAATTAGCATTTCTTAAGCTTTTACTATGTTCAGAGTACTGTGCTTAGAGTTGTGGATGCAAAGATGAAAAATGATAGTCCTTGCTCTGAAGGAGACTCTACTGTAACAATTTTTGTGCTTCGTGAGACTCTCAGTGTCCTGTCCTTTTCATTTGAATGTAACAGGGCATTCAGTTAGAACACAGTTACCATCAATCAGCATTCATTAAGAACCAGTTATGTGTTAGGCACTGAGAATGCAACAAACAAGTAGGAAACGATCCCTACTCTCAAGGAGATTACGTTCCATTGGGAGGATAATATTTAATTATGTACAGAATGAATACAAAATAAATTTATTGTTATTCAGTTGTGTCCAGCTCTTTGCAACCCCATTTATGGTTTTCTTGGCAAAGATACTGGAGTGGTTTGCCATTTCCTCCTCCAAATTATTTTACAAATGAGGAAACTGAGGCAAACAGGTTTAAGTGACTTGCCCAAGGTCACACAGCTAGTAAATGTCTGAGGCTGGAGTTTAACTCAGGTCTTTCTGACTCTAGGCTCAGTGCTCTATTCATTATACTACCTACTTGTCCAAAATAAATATAATGTAGCTAAATACAAGGTGGTTAGAGAGGAAGGGCAGGAGCAGTTGTGGTCCATCAGGAACTGTATCATGGGGAAGGTGCTGTTGACCTTTCTCCCTTCTTCGCAGAAGTGGGGAATATGGATGTGGAATACATAATAATGTCAGATTTTCCAATGTGTTGGTTAGTTTTGCTGAAGTGTTCATTCCCTCTCTTTTTAATGCTTCATTATAACGGATGGCTCTCTGAGGGTGGAGTGGGGAGGGATATGTTGAGAAATAAAGGTGATGTCAAAACAAGACATATCCAAAAAAACTATTAAAAGAAGCTGGTACTTGAGCTGTCTTGAAAAAAGCCAGGGATTCCATGACAGCAGAGTTGAGAAGGAATGAATTTCAGGCACAGGCCAATGCAAAGGCGCAGGAGGTCAGCGGATATTCTTGTATGAGGAACAGAGAGAAGGCCAGGTTAGCTGGATCTTCCAGTGCAGGGATGGGAGTCATATATAATGAGGTAGGAGAAAAATAGGTTAAAGGATCCTAGAGGCAGTAGGAAGCTATTGGAGTTTATTGACTAGGATAATGACAGTCAGAACTGCACTTATGGAAAATCACTTTGTCAGCTGTGTGAGGAATGGATTAGAGAAGGGACAGATTTAAGTCAGGGAGCTCAAGAAGAAGATTATTGCAATAGGCCAGGTGAGAGATGTTGAAGGTCTGAATTAAAGCAATGTCTATGTGAGTGAAGAGAAGGTAACATACGCAGAGACACAGTGGAGACAGAAACAACATTGGATACATGGAGTAAGGGAGAGTGAGGCTAATGCTGGGGTTATATAACTGGAAAACTAGAAAAAAATAGTGGTACCTTTAACAGAAATAGGGAAGCTCAGCAAAGCAGAAGTTTTGGGGCATAGATGTGGTTTCTCTGTCTCCAGGCCATATAGTTTGAAAGTTCCCCTGTGGAGTTGGTGATGTGGGACTGAAGCTCAAGAGAGAGACTGAAGCTGGATATCTAGTTCCATGACTCATCTGTGTAGAGGGGACAATTAAATCCATAGGATCTCATGAGGTCATCCAGAGAGAGAATATAGAAGTAAAAGAGAAGAGGGCCCAGGATAAAGTTCTGGAGCACACCCAAGGTTAAGAGATGTGATATGGCTAATCAGCCTGACAAGGATACTAAGAAGTAATCAGATAGGAAGAAGGAGAACAGGGAGAGAAATTTGTCAATGAAAAATCAGAAAGTGATGACTATCCAGAAGAGGGTAGATGTCAAACATAAGGGAGAGGTCAAGGATTAAGAATGAGAAAGTTCATATTTGTTAAGAAACCATTGGCTATTATATTATTTTCGGGAGAGAAGTTTCAGTTGCTGCTAAGTTCAGAAACCAGATTGCAGAGTTGAGGTGTGAAAGGAGTGAAAGTAAGGACAAAAAGTAAAAACAGCATTTTCTAGGAATTTGACTGAGAAAGGGAAGAGAGATGCCGCATGATGGTGTAATAGGATGGTAGGATCTTCTGAAGTTTCTTTAAGAGGCTTGAGCACATTTGACAGCAGTAGAGAAGGAACAGTGTATGGGGAAAGATTGAAGAAAGGGGGTAGAGATGATTGACTAGGCATCTTCTCATCTTGTCTACTGGAGAAGACAGGAAGGAATAGAATCAAGGACACATGTAGAGAGATTGGCTATGGAAAGGATAAGCTCAATGTCACCTGAGATTGGGGATGATGGCAAGGGATTTAAGATGAAGAGAAGAGGAAAAGAGGAAGCTAGGTGTGAATGGCTCCAATTTTCCTAGTAGAGTAAGACAAAGTCCTCAGCTGAAAGAGTAGGGGAAGGGGAAAAGGGGGAAGGCTTGAGCAAAACTGTCCTATGTGTATTATGATATACTGCTTCATCACTCCATTAAGAAATTTTTTTGATGGTATGGTGGCACTAACCATGAAAAGAGATGTGTAGGTGTGTTTGTAGACACATAAACTGGTTTGGGGTTGGGGTGGGAGGCATGGATCAGCCAATAGCTGGATGAGTGATTGGCTAGTCAAAATTGGACACTCATTTGACATGTGTCCTGGAAATTCTCAGTTAAGTTACAGACTAGAAACACTAGAATAGGAAGTTTCCACATTGAAGCATGATAGAAAGAGATAGCTGTCTCCAAACATTTGAAGGGCTCTCAGGGAAGAGGGATCAGCTTTATTCTCTTTGGCCCCAAATAGCATGACTAGGATCAGTGATTGGAAGTTGCAGAGAGGCAGGTTTCGGCTTAATGCAGGGAAAAATTTCACTAATAATTAGAGAGGTCAAGAAGTAGAATGACTTACCTTAGGAAGGACTGGATTCTCCTTCACTGGAAGGAAGTCTTCAAGCAAAGGCTGAATGACCCAATTGTTGGTGATATTTTACAGGGTGTTAATGTTCAGGTATACATTGGACTAGATGGCCTCTGAGATCAACCACCCAACAAGCACTTATTAAGCATCTACTATGTACCAGACACTAGGAACACATAGACGAAAATGAAACTGACCCACACTGAAGAATCTTACATTCTACAGGGTGAGATAATAGGTATAATAAATAAGAAAATACAAAATATACACAAAGTACAACCACATTTTTGAAAGGGAGAATGCTAGCAGCTAGAGGAATCAAGAAAGGTTTCATGTAGACAATGTCTCTTGAGCAGAATTTTGAAGGATTCCCTTTCCTCCTCTGAGATTCTGGGATCTGTGACAGAGAAGATTTGTCTTGTAGTCCATTTTCCCACCAGTCACTAGCCATGAGAATGTAGACAAGTCCTGTGACTCTGAGAATGCATTTTCTAGTTAGTGAAATAATGAGGATTTTAACACTTCTTCTCAATACCTTTACAAGGTTGTTGGGAGGGAGTACTTTGATTTAACTACCAGGTGGTTTAACCATCAGTGGTCACTCAGTGGAAAGTCCCATGTTCAGGGACTTTTATGGCCATACCATGTGATATGGGCATGCTCTCCTGGGGTAGGTGGAAGTTCTGAGTATCTAAAGGGCCAGAGAGTCAGGGATTCTCCCACTCTCAGCTCTGCCTCTCTCTCTAGTCCCCCATCCCATGAATTTCAGAGGGATGGATGAAGGATTTAAAGGTTTTCATCTGCATCCTGGCAGCTGGCCCAGAAGTGGCAGAGCTGAGGGCAACGTCTGCTTTAGGAGCTGAGGATGAGCTAAACGCATGGAGGAAAAGCAGCTTTAGGATTCTACAAGAGGCCCAGCAGAAACTACTGTACCTAATGGGGACATATTGAGTACTCCAGCAAATTATAACCATAATGATCGTTAGCATTTAAATAGCACGTTCAGGTTTGCAATATGCTTTACATATGTTAACTCATTTGATCCTGACAGCAACCCTGTGAGAGAAGGGCTATTACAATCTCCATTGATACATGAGGAAATTGAAGCGTGTAGAGGTTAAGTGACTTGTCCAGGGACACCCAGCTAGGGAGTATCTGAGGTAGGATTCGAATTCAAGTCTTCCTAACTCCAAGTCCTGTGCTTTGTCTACTGTACCACCCAGCTGCCAAGAACTACAAGTTACTTCTTTACCACCCATACTCTCTAAACTTGAGCCTATTTTTCTCTGAACTCTGTATGTACTGATGGGAAAGTATATTACAGATTTGGGGGCCATGTTTTGTACCAACTCATCTTACGATTACACTTTTTGGGGAGGCAATCAGGGTTAAGTGACTTGTCCAGGGTCATACAGCTAGTAAATGTCTGAGGCCAAATTTTAACTCTGGTCCTCCTGATTTCAGGGCCAATGTTCTAACCACTGCATTGCTTAGCTGTCCCTATGTAAAGAGGCCATTATCTGACTCATTTCTTATTAAGCTTTAATCACTAAATGGCTGCTGCCTCAGTCAACCTGAGACCTGTTAAAGACCTTAGCTTGAAAAGGCCAAGGTGTTCCACTGCATCCAGGGCCATCTCCAGTTGTCCTGATCCATATCTTGCCATTGGACCCAGTTGGCTCCAGAGGAGAAAGAGAAGCTGGTGCCTGCACAGGCCTCTCTCACTTAAATCCAATTCACTTGCATGTCACGGCATCACCTCTCTGATGTCATGGTCCTCTTTGAGAAGGAAGGAAAACAGCAACCTCCGTTGCTGCCCCTACAATTACATCTTAATAAATACCCCTTTCTAAAAGCCTGGTAGACTAATTGATAGCAACTCATAATCACTAGGGAAGCACATTGGTAGGGGCTCATAAATTATAGTATTAGGAGGGAAAAACCAGCCTCCTGTATCCACTGGAACACTGAGTGGATAAGAAGTTAGCACAATGCTCGGAATATACTAAATACTTGTTATTGAGTTATTTTTTTAAAAAAATCGCAATTATTGTCCGTTAAATGACTCTAAGCCTAATTTTTCTCCCCACTCTCCCTCTAGGAACTCTCCTTTGTAACAAATAAGTATAGTCAAATAAACTGATATATTGGCCGTATTTTAAAATGTATGTCGTATTTTGCTAGTCCTTCACCTCATTGCTAAAATGTGTGAGGCAAGCTTAGTTATCAGTCTTTTGTAGTCGCTGCACTGATCAGAATTCTTAAGTCTTTCAAAGGAGTCTTCCTTTATATTCCTGGGATTACTACAAAATTACTTTGCTACTTCCACTATTCATTTCATATTAGTTAGTATAATTCTTCCCAAGCTTCCCAAGCTCTCTGAATTCTTCCCGTTCAGTGTTTCTTTTAGTAAAATAATATTCCATAATATTCATATACTATAATTTGTCAGCCATTCTGCCACTGATGGGCACCCAATTCATTTCCAGTCCTTGCTACCACAAAATACATGACGGTTGGTATTTTTGTGCATCTGGATCTTCTACCCTTTGTCTTTGATCTTTTGGGGGTACATTTCTAGTCGTACCAAAGCCTTAGATTGTTTCTGCTCTCAAGAAGGCTGTTTGCAGCATCACTCAGCACACAAGACTGCTCCAGGGACACCCATAAAACAGGAGAAAACAAACAGATATACAAGGAAAGTCATCATATGATCCTAGATACTCTAAAAAACCTCTCTCTTTTTCTAAGACACACTGTTCCCCTGAAGAGATATGATGGGCCAGTCTTGAAAATAACATTGAAAAGCTCACTTCACCAGGCTGTTATCTACTGGCTGTGAGCATGAAGAGGGAGGAATGTTCTCAGGATTACTGACCACAGCTGCTGCCTCTCTATCTCCACAGCACAGATACCCTGAGTTTCTTACTTTGGCAATGCTACATTTTAAAACAAACAAAAAAACTAATGAAAGACGAGTGTGCATGAATTGTCTAAATATATGGACATACCAAACCCACATCCAAATGTGGCCTTGCTGTTGGATGGAATCTTGTATTAGCTACCACTGGAATACCTCTCAAAGGTTGGTCCTGGCTCCTGTGGTCCTCAAAGCTGGACCAGCTGGTTGTAAAACCTGTCATGGCCTTGATGTTAGGATCTCTTCCATGGCTCACCTTCCTGACCTTTCAAAACTCAAAAGTTCACAGCCTCCAACCTTATTCCCCTGAACAAAAGAGCAAATGCAGAGACAAAGAGATCTATATTTACAGATCACTTGTCAGCCTCAGATGGGGAGGACCCAGGCCTCTTCCCTTACAACACTGTCTCTCTTCTCTCATCTGTGCACCATCAGCAGGAAGGGGTCAACCAAAGAGAGAAGGCTGCCTCTCTTCTTAACTGTATGTACAGTATTCTATCCCCATCACCACAATAGGACTGACATATGCATTTTACTTTTTCTTTTATTCCTCATGGTCTGTGATCAGAAAAGAAAGATTATGTTTTGTTATCTTATTTATAATTTTATTTTTCCTCAATTACATGTAAAAATAATTTTTAACATTGCGTTTTAAAAAAAAATTGAGATCTAAATTATCTTCCTCCCCCTCCTCTTCCCCTCTCCATTGACAAGGCAAGCAATTTGATATGTTATACATGTGCAGTCATGCAAAACATATTCCCATGTTAGTCATGTTGTGAAAAGAAACACAGATTAAAAAAGAAATAAGAAAAATAAAGTAAAGAAAAAGTATGCTTTGATCTACATTCAGATCCATCAGCTCTTTCTTTGGAGATGGATAGCATTTTTCATTGTAAGTCTTTCAAAATTGTGTTGGATCATTGTACTGCTGAGAATAGCTTACTCATTCACAGCTGATCATCATACAATATTATCGTTACCGTATACAATGTTCTCCTGATTCCGCTCATTTCATTTTGCATTGGCTCATGTAAGTCTTTCCAGGTTTTTCTGACAGCACCCTAGTCATCATTTCTTATAGCACAATAGTATTCCATCACAATTATATACAATAACTTGTTCAGCCATTCTCCAGTTGAAGGACATCCCCTCAATTTCCAATTCTTTGCCACCACTAAAAGAGCTGCTATAAATATTTTTGTATACATAAGTCCTTTTCCTTTTTTATTTTTTAATCTCTTTGGGATACAGACCTAGCAGTGGCATTGCTTGTTTAAAGGGTATGTGTGGTCTTATGGCCCTTTGGGCATAGTTCCAAATTGCTCACCAGAATGGTTGAATCAGTATACAACTTCATCAACAATGCATTAGTGTCTCAATTTTCCCACATCCCCTTCAACATTTGTCATTTCCTTTTCTGTCATATTAGCCAATCTAATAGTTGTGGGGTGGTAGCTCAGAGTTGTTTTAATTTACATTTCTCTAACCAATAGTGATTTAGAGCATTTTTTCATATGATTATACTAGCTTTGATTACTTTGTCTGAAAACTACCTGTTTATATCCCTTGACCATTTATCAGTTGAGGAATGGTTCTTATTTCTATAAATTTGACTCCATTCTCTATATATTTGAGAAATGAGGTCTTTATCAGAGACATTTGCTGCAAATTTTTTTCACAGTTATGATTACTATGTATTTCCCTCAATCCTTTTACCCCTGTTTATCCTATTCTCTCTCTCCTTTCACCCTCTCCATTCTCAAAAGTATTTTGCTTCTGACTTTTACCTCCTCCAATTCACCCTCTCTTCTATCAAAATTCCCTTCCCCCATCCCTCTTCTCTTATTTCCTTTCCCTTCCTTTCTCATAGGGCAAGATAGATTTCTATACCCAACTGAGTTTGTATGTTATTCTCTTTTTGAGCCAATTTTGATGAGAGTAAAGTAACCATGCTCCTCCACCCCCATCTTCACCTCCACTGTAAAGTTTTTGGAGGGGTTTGCGGAGAGCTCAGGAGAGTCCCTGACTTTTCTCTGCCATCTTGGCTCCATGACTGTGTTTTAACTTCAATAGTTTGGAGCCAACATCATGCACTGTATGTTGTCTTTGAACATCATCTCCATTTACAATGCTGTAGCCTTTGATTGTTTCCTCTGCATCAGCTCACCTAAGACAGAAGAACCTCAGAAACCATCTCTTCCAAACTTTTACACCTCAGGAAGAATCTTCCCTGCAGCTTCCCTGAGAAGTGGTTACAGAGCCTCTGCTGGAAGACCTCCAATGAGAGACAACTCACTACTTCCAAAGGCAACCCATTCTGCTTTTGGACAACTCCAGTTATTAGGGCATTTGCCCTTAAATCAAGCCTAAACTTTCCTTTTTTGCAGCTTTCGCTGAGCGTTCCTAATCTTGCCCTTTGGGGACAAAGAGATAAAGGCTAGTTCCCCTTCTACAACACAGCTTTTCAAATGCTGGAAGATAGCTATCACGTTCCCTACAGCCTTCTCTTCTTCAGGCTAAACATCTGGGGAAGGGTCTAGGTAAGTCCTTTCATAAGGTTTGGAAATGCCATCCTGTTTACCTTATGCACACAGCTAGAACTTCTCTATGACCTTCGTAGAATGTTGGGCCCTGAGCTCAAAACAATGCTCCCTATATGGTCTGACAAGGTCGGAGGACAATCAGACACTTAGACCTCTCTCTTCCTCAGAGTTATGCTTATTGAAATAGCCATATTATTCCTGTCCAGCCTCAAGTCTCTAGATTTGCTTCACCATTTCACCAAAACCTCCTCACCCTGAAGTTTACTTTACCTCCGGACTTCTCACTAGATTACATCCCACTTCCCTGCTCCTCCCCCCATCTTTTCTGTGTGCTGGAGCCAGCTTGAACCAGCTCCCAAGAGATGATCATTAAATTTACAGTGTGAGCATTTACACCCAAGAAATGCTACAGATCAAGGTGTGTTCTATCGTTTTGCTGATTGCCTAGACATAGTAAAGTGATGGAGAAAATGTTAATGATGCAAATTAAAATTTTCAAGTGTGTCATGCATATATATGTATGTGTATACATATGCACACACACACACATATATATATATACACGTATATGTGTGTACACACACACACACACACACATACGCATATATCCCCACCCACTCCACCCCCCCCCCCCCCCATTAGCTGTTAAACATTTACCAGCACACCACTTTGGCTGCCCTTGCTGCCCCTTCCTCTGATTGGCTGATTCTTCCCAGAACCTTCATTTTAAAGAAAATACCTAAACCAGTCCTATCGCCTTCTCTAGGCTGCACTCCAGACTCTGTAGACTTTCTCTACCGTGCTCCCATATAGATTGTCCCCCTGGAAGTTCCTTTTTCAGTTGTTTTCTTCCCCCTTTAGAATGTGAGTTCCTTGAGGGTAGGAACTGTCTTTCTTTCTGCTTGTATTTGTATTCTAGTTGTGCTTACCACAGTTCCTGGCACATAATAAGGGCTTAATCAATGCTTGTTGAGTCACCTTTTGGGGGCTGCCATATTATGTAACTGACTCATACTGAACTTGCAGCCCACTAAAACCAGGCTAAAGATTTTTAGGATGTACTACTGTCTAACTATGCCCCCTCCCCATCTTGTTTTTATAAAGCCGATTTCTTGAATATGAATGTAAATGTATTTATCCCTAGTAGCTAGATGGCTCACTGGATAGAGCCTTGGGCTGGAGTCAGGAAGTTCAAATCCAGCCTCAGACCTTTACTAGCTGTGAATTTCTGTTGCCTTTATCTATTGGAGAAGAAAATGGCAAAGCAGCCCAGTATCTTTGCCAATAAAACCCCATCCATAGTATGGTTCACAGGGTCATGAAGAGCTGGACACAACTGCACAACAACGAAAACAAAATTTAGTCTTATTAAATTCAGTTCATTTCTCTAGCCTATCAAGATATTTTTAGATTATGAATCTGTCATCTAATATGTTAACTCTTTCTCCTAGCTTTGTGTTATGTGCAAATGTGATAAGCATACCATCTATCCCTTTGTCCATGTCATTGACAAAAATGTTAAACTACTTACTTCCAAACAGAGATCTTTGGGAAACTCCACTGGAAATCTTACGAGCTGACATCCATCAAGAGTTAGTCATTGATACGGACATTCAACTCAAGCAGAATCCATGTAATCGGACATATCTTCTAGTCTACATCTTGCCATCTTTTCCACAAGAGTAGCATGAGATACTTTATCAAGCACTTGGCCAAAATCTAGGTAAACTAGATCTATAGCTTTCTCCTTAATCCTCTTTTAAAAAAAGAAGTAAGGAGAGACTAAAATGACCTGTTTTTGATGAATCTATTCTGACTCTTTGTGATTAGTTTCCTTATCTTTATGTCCACCATCTCTTTCGTGATAGAATTTTGTCAGGGATAGAACAAGCTCTCTGGCTTGGAGTTTTTAGATGACATTCTTCACCCCCACCCCCAACTCCCGTTTTTTATTAAATTGGGAGGGGAGCCCATTTCCAGTCTTCTTCTCCTGATGCCTCCGTACTCACTGAAGTAGGACTGGTTCAGGAATCATGTCCTCAGAAATGAACAACAAAAGGAAGTTACAGAGGTTGTCAACTCAGTCTGTCCCTTTTAATTTCACCCCAAGTTGATTTGCATAGCAACCAGGGGCATTATAGGAGGTTGAAAGGAACCTCGTTAGCTGAACTCCACACAAGAATGCTGCAGTTTGCAGAATGGAATAAGCAGGATGACTTGAAGGGTGCAGATTAACAGCCTGGGATATGATAGAAGTTGAAAGGAATTTCAGATCAAAATTCAAATAGGAACAAAGAAAGAGCAGCAGCGGCAGTGGAAACTCTCAGCAGAGAGAGCAGACCACATCTCAAAGGAGATGGCCAACAGGGAGAAGAAGGTAGACAAGGAACAGTGGCTTAGTGGAGGAAACAGGTCACCCAATGATGTCACCAGAGGCTACTGGAGGCTCCATAGTGCCAAAGGTATGATTTTCCCTGCCACATATGCACCTCTCCATACGTATTCTTGATTCTCTATGTTACTCGTATGCAGGGAGGGGTGTGCTGGTACACATTTAACTGTTTCATTGCAGGGGGATGTACTTCTAATACACTTCTAAGTTTTATGTGCCTTATTAACATTTTCTTCATCACCTTCTTAAGTCTAGAAAATCAACCAAACAATAAATTAATCCCTGATTTGAAGCATTTGCCTGTTTCTGAGGTATAAATGTTCACCCTGAAAATTTAACCATTGGCTCTACACACCTCCTTGTATGGATCTCCTCTCCCACTGGGAGAGTGTTAACCTGTGGGAAGATGTGACCCCAGTGTGCTGGAGGGAAATTCTTGTCATTTATCTTTTTATACTGCTCATTTAAATGTCTCTTCTTTGAACTAATTTGTCTTCCGGATGACTGCAGCTAGAGATGTAGTGGACAGAGTACTGAGCCTGAAGTAAGGAAGACCTGGGTTCAATTTGGCCTCAGACTTTTACTAGCTGTGTGATCTTAGGCAAGTCACTCACTGCTATTTGTCTGTTTCCTCAACTGTAAAATTATGATATTGATAGCACTTACTTCCCAGGGTTGTTGTAACTATCAAATGAGATAATATTTTTTAAAGTGCTTTGCACAGTGCCTGGCACATAGTAGGGACTATATAAATACGTATTCCCTTCTCCTTCCAATTATCCAATTTCCCAATAGTTCATGAGCCATGACTTTAAATGCATGCTAATTCGTACCCACAATATGCCTTGAATTCAGAGTAATGTATTTTTTAAACTACATTTTTTCAATGAACAAGAATTTATTTAATTTTCCTCCTACCTCCCCTCAACTCACAAAGAAATAAAAACAAAATCTTCCTAATAAATATGCATAGTCGAGCAAAACCAATCCTCAAATTAGCCATATTCAAAAATGTATGTCTCATTTCATGTATCATGTGCCTGCATCTTGAGTCTATCATCTCTCTCTCAGAAGAGGGGTAGCATTCTTCATTATCTGTCCTCTGGAACTATGGTTGGTCACTGCATTTATCCTGAGTTATTAAATCATTCATAGTGGTTTTTCTTTATGATACTGTCATTATAAATTGTTCTCCTGGTTCTGCTCACTCTACTCTGCATCAGTGAATGCAAATCATCCCAGGGTTTTTTTTTTTGAAACTGTCCTTTTTTGTCATTTTTAGAACACTATAGTATTCCTTTGTGTTCATATATCATAATTTGTTCAGCCATTCCTCCTCACCTCACCCTCTTAGCTTCCTTCAAGTCTTGGGTAAAATTCCATCTTCTGCAAGAAGTCTTTCCAGTCCCCATTTATACTAACATCTTCTCTCTGAAATTCCCTCCAATTTACCCTGTATATACCTAGTTGTTTTCATGTGAGCTCCTGGAAGGCCAGTATTATTTTTGCCCTTCTTTGTATCCTTGATGTTTAACACATCACCTGGCATATAAATACTTAATAAATGCTTTTTTATCGTATGATTGACTGACCCCTTAGATCAAACCTACAGAAATATTCAAGATAGCCGATGGATGAAGAGAGCCTCAGGGCTTCATCTATATTTGTCATTCTTTATGGAACAATTATATTCCATGACGTTCCTATACCACAATTTGTCCAGCTGTTCTTAAATCATTGGACACATAATTTTTTTCTAGTGTTTTGCAATTACAAGAAGTGCTGCCATGACTATTTTGGTATTTTTTTGACTTTTCTTTCTGTCACTGACTTCCTTGCAGATACAAACCCACTTGTAATAATCCTTGATCAAAGAGTATGAACAGTTTAGAAAATTTTCTCTCATAATTCCAAGTTGTTTTCTAGAACATTTGGGCTAATTCATCACTCCATCTTCAGTGACTGAGTGTGTCTGTTTTCCCACATATTCTCCAGCATTGACTTTTTCCCATCTTTGCAAAATTTAATGGACATAAGGTGATACATCAAAGTTGTGTCATGCAAATTTTGATTTCTCTGATTATTAGTAGTTCCAAACACTTTTTCCATGTGGCTATTGACCATTTGCATTTCCTCCTTTGAAAACTGTTTATATCCTTTGACCATTTGTCTTGAAGTTAGTGGACCTTGACCTTAAAAATTTGTGCCAATTCCCCATAGGGTTTGGACATTGGACATAAATTGGGACTTTTGTCACAGTTGTTTGATACAAAAATTTTGAGAAGTTGAAATCTTGCTTGCTGTCAATCAGTTTTCCCCAGAATGCAAAGATCAAATTGAACTCTAGCCCAGGTGCATTATCAAAAAATTACAAGTTAATAGATTCTGAATTAATGAGGCTTCACTGTGTATTTCTAGCCATTAGAGAATTGCTGCTCAACCAGAATTAGGAAGCTTATAACATTTCCTACATGCATACAATATCATTCCCTAGAGAAGGAATTATGGTCAGACTTTAAATTGGATCAACAGATAAGACCAAAAAAATCTCTTGAGGAAAATAGAATTAATTATTTATAAATATGTACAGAATTAACTGGAAGAAGAAAAATACCTAAAAAGAAAATGTAGTACATATAGAAGAGAATTCAACATAAACAGGATTCACTTGAATTTCTGCTCAGCAAGAAGTGCAAAGGTCAAGAATGAAAAGTGTTTTACATCGACTATTTTATCTGAGTCTTATGATACCTCTGGTCATTCCCTCTTCTCATAGGTTATTCAACAGTTCATTAAAGATTTTACTTAGCCACAGCAGGAAAAGTCTATTCCCTAAGCATAGACATTGAGAATCCCTTGAGCTGATTCTAGGGAGCAGAGTTCTCAGGCAATCCACCAGCCAAATGTTAGGGAGCCTCTGGCACTCATCATAGCTATTTTGTCCTCAAGTGGTGAGGAAATGACCTTCATAGTCTGAGTCTTTATTCTCCTGAACCAACCATATCTAGAGGAATATCTCAATTGTCTTTTAGGGAAAACTAGCCTCATCTGCATGGAGGAAGAGTATGGCTCTTACCACACTGGTACCTTGGGGTAAGGTCCTTCAGGTCTTCTAGAGGAATATTAGGTATACTACTTATCAACCCTGACTTCTAGTATCCAAGAAGCCTGATACAGATAGCACCAAAGGAAGAGGAGAAAAATTAAAACAGAAACATAACAAAAACAAAACAAACAATGCAATAATTCTTTGAAGGAGTGACTGAATTTGGGAAAGCACCAAGACATATCTCAAGTCTGAATGACTAGGTTCATGCGGGGTGTGATGCCAAATCTTTATAGTTTACAATGACTCTCTCAGTATAAAAAGATCAAGATAAGCAGGAGAAGTACCAGTAACATAAGGGCTATAGCAAAGATGCTGATACTTTCTGCATAGTCATTGTTCCTTACAGATCAAGGATGATTGCCCTTTACCACCAGCCACTTAGCGTTCCTTGGACTGCTGGCCAGTATGTCCTCTTCCTGGGAGTCCCATGGGGGCGGTATCCAAAATATTGCTCCTACCTTAGGAGTGTAAGTGAAGGATTGCAGTGCCATCCATAGCAATGAGGAAATTGGAAGAAAGCAGGTTTTTTGGAGGGAAGCTGATTAATTCATTTTTGGACACGCTGAATCTGAGGCATAGACAAGTTATCCAGGTGGAGAAGTCCAGCTGACAGCTGTAAACTTATGACTGAAGCTCAGGGGAGGGATTGGGCAGGAGTTTAGGTGTTATTCTTGGACAAGTACTCATTGAAACTATGTGAGTGGATGAGATCACCAAGTGTACAGGGAGGAGAGAAGAGAGCAGAGGAGAGAACTGCAGGGACTCATATTTAAGGTACAGGTGGGGAAAGGTAAAAAAGGACACAGACTGATAGGAGGTAAATCGGGAGAGAGCAGTAGCAAAGAAAGCAAAGGAAGAAAGAATATGAAAGAACACAAGGCAGATCAATGGTGTAAAATACTACAGAAAGTCCAAGGAATATGTTGGCTGAAAAAAGGTCACTGTTCCTGGCAATTAAGAGGTCACTGGGTGTTTTGAAGTCAGAGGCTTCAATGGAGTAATGGCAATGGAAGCCATATTGCAATGGACTGAGGAAAAGAGGAGTAAGGAAACAAAAGTACCAATTACTGTTTATAAAAATTTATCAGTGAAAAAGAAGAAAAATATAGGATGATAGTATAGGAGGGTAACAGGGTCACTGGAAGAATATTTTGGGATAAGAGATACTTAAGCATCAATCAATCAACAAGCATTTATTAAGTGCCTACTATGTGTTAGGTGCTAAGGACGTGAAGACAAAAATGAAACGACCTTACTTACCCTCAAAGAGCTTGGAGGAGACAAATCTTGGTTAATAATAGCAAAAGATGTAGTCCTGGCAGTAGGGATAGCGGCTGGCAGTATTGATAGTAGCAGCAGCAGCAGCAATGGTAGTAGTGGTGGTGGCAGTGCAGCGGTGGTGGTGGTGGTGATAGTGGTAAAGGAAGCAGAAAGCAAGAGACGCTGAAGATGAGAGAAAGATGGAGGGAATGATTGATGGTTCTAGGCTTCCGAGGAGATTGTGAATACAATCCACAATAGAAACATGTTAAAAAAAATCCAAGCTTGCTAAAAAGTAAGGAGGATCAATCAGTCTTTATAGAGTAATGATTCCCAAGCCTGGTTTCCCAGATTGTCACCAACCCTTTTGAAATCCTCCAAAAAGTTTCAAAACCAAACGACTTTGAAGAGGATGTTGCTGAAAGCGTGTTGGATATGAAGTAATCAGGAGAGAATTGGGTTTGAATTTCAATTTGGACACATTAGCTTCTTGGCTATGGCTAAGTGTCTGAGGGTTAGTTTCCACATCTATAAATGTTGATCCAATATAAGATAGTGGATCCACGAAGGTTGTTGGAAGAATTAAATACACGTGAAGCATTCTGTAAACCCTAAAGAGCCATATAAGTGTCAGGGCTTTTAGTGGTCTGGATCTATGATTTTACTAATGTAGGGAATTCCCGGAGAGGAACTATTCTATCTCCCAATATAGACCAGTTCCAACCGTGAAACTTAGAATTTTGAAGAATTAGCTGAGACGCTGAGGGACTTGCCCAGCATCACACAGCTGATGGTGAGTCCCCATCCACCTAGTCACATTGTCTCTCTATTATTATTATTATTATTGTTATCATTGGACAAAATTGTAGTTATAGCACCTACAGCCATTGGCTCCCAAAGCAGGTAGGGGGTGGGAAGGAGGCTTCATCAGGAACAAATTCCTCTTCTATCTCCCTCACCTCAAGAAGTCCTGCTGAATTCACTGTCCAAATTTGGAAGAATCCCATCCAACTGTATTTTCCCAAAGCCTTCTGTTCTTCTTCTCTTTTTCTCACTGGAAAATCCCATTTTGTCATGGCTTATGTTTGGGGAAGCTGGAAGCATTTCTGTATACTTCAACAGACCTGCTATATGTAGTGTCTAGAAGGAAGACTCTACTGTTATGGAAGTAGCAGGCCACACTCCCTTAGTGTCTAATCTTCTCCCTGGTTGGGACGGCTCAGAAGAGAATCAAAGGAAATGAATGACCACATGTCCCATGTCCTGGTTTTGTAGACCCAAAAGCTGCTTTTCATTTGTCTTGTGTCCCAGTGCCTTGAACATAATAAGAACTTAAATGCTTGTTGGAGTGCTAAAACTAGTCTAATTCTTGGGACTAGCTCAGGATGGAAGCAGGAAGCTATTCTGGTTGACAAGCTTGGCCATGGCCAAATTATCCACAATCCAGAAGAGCCTGAAAAAATCCAGAAGAGTCCTTAAAAAAAAAATACCCATCAAAAACTGCATCTGACATTTCTTATAAACATCTATAGTGACTGAGTTTCCTGATGTCCCTTTGTTCAGGGCATGAGGGTGTGTGACACACTGGGGAGTGATCTCTGTTAGCTAATGCAGGTCTGGGATCCCAATCCGTGAGACCAAAGCCGGAGAATTTCTGTTCTCTAATTGGGGGCGTCATCTCAGGACAAGAGGAAGACTACAAAGAGCCAGGGTATCAGACCTGAGCCTAACCTAGAGATAAAAGGTTGCGTATATTTACATACTAAAGGCAGGAGGAAGATAATAATCTAACCCTTTGGGGTTAGCTTTTGTGTTTATTTAGATTCTTTTGCTCCCGACTCCAAAGCATTTTTAATTATACTTTTTATTCTAAACCTAACAAAAATCAAATGAGATGACTATTTCCATATGCAAAGCAGAACAGAAAAGCGGTCAATCAGTCAACAAGCATTTATTAAGGATCATTACTATGTGGCTGGCCCTGAGCTAACTGCTGGGAATACTAACACAAGCTGAAAGAATGACAGTCCTTGACCAAAAACAGGATGACATACAGAGCCTTGGATCTCCACCACAGAAATAACTTCTCTCTCTGGTTATACAGTAAATTCAAAATGTTACTTTCAAAGTTGTCCTGCTTGTCTGTTTCCTACTAATCTTCATTTCTATGCATTTAAAAAAAGTGCTTCAATGACACCCTTTTCTGTTTCTTCTCAGAAACCTTATTATTAACCTCCCTCTTCACTTCCCCCAATAACCCCTGCAAAAAAAAAATTTGAAAGAAAAAAAGAATTCTTGCATTAAATGTTAAAGGAATGCAAATCCTCATATTGGCCACGCCCACAAGTATATGTGTTTATATTTGTCATCTTGCGTTCATCACCTCACCATCAATGGATGGCTAGCATGTTTCATCAGGTATCACTTGTTAGTCACTGCATTGATTAGAGTTATTGAGTGTTTCCTAGCTATTTTGCTTTACAATATGGTTGTTACTGTATAAATTTTCCTCCTGGTTCACTTCACTTTACTTCATTCTATATCAGCTCATATAAATCTTCCCAAGTTTCTCTGAAATAACGTCCTTTATAATTTCTTGAAGGACAACAGTACTTCATTACAGTCTCTCAAAGGGAAAAAAAATTATTATTTTAGACACAAGTTTACCATAAACAATTTTTATTAATTTAAAATTTTCTAAATCTACATGCTTCTCATTTAGAAAACTAGACATGTCCAAGTTCCATGGTCATGTTCAATATACATGCAATATGTATACATAGAGTGGTTAGACCACTTTACAGATTTACCAATAGTATGTTAGTGTGTGTGATTTCCCTCAGTCCCTCCAGAAATTGTCCTTTTCCTCTTTTGTCATGTTTGCCAGTCACTCAATAAGTCTTTATTAACTATTCACTATGCTAATCTGAGAGGCAGAATCTCAGAGTTATTTTTATTTTTAAATGTTCATTTCTCTAATTATTATTGATTTGGAGCATTTTTATATGGATGTTGATAACTTGGATTTCTTCCTTTGAGATTTACTTATTCATAGTCTTTGATCATTTATCTATTGGGGAATAGCTATCATTCTCTTATATTTGATTCAGTTCCAGGGGAATTAATTTCTGGCCATTTATCCCAATCTATTTTATTTCTATAAAGTGTTTTGTAGTTTTAATCAATTCATGTAGTTCTTTTGTGTATCTTAGTAGACTCCCAATATTTGATACATTTTGTAGCTATTTTAAATAGAATTTCTCTATTTCCTAATGTTCAATTTTGCTGGAAATTTACAAAAAAGGTTAATGGTATGTGGGTTTATTTTACTTTTCACTATTTTGATGATTTATTTCAATATATTTTTTGACAACTTTATAGGTTCGGCATGTACACCATCATATCATCTGCAAAGTTTTAATCTTATTTACCCTTTATCTATACTTCTCTCAATTTCTATTTCTCATCTTACTGCTTTAGCTAGCATTTCTAGCACTATACCAAATAATAGCGGTGTTTATGAAGATCCTTGTTTTACCCCTGATATTATTGGGAAGACTTCTAATTAATCTCCATTACATAGAATTCTGACTCTTGATTTTAGATGATAGTATTTACCATTTTATGAGAAGATTCATTTAATCCCATGTTTTCCAATGTTTTCTTTTTAAACAGAAATAAGCATGATATAACATTCAAATATCAACCCATCTGGCGCTATGTTCTTTCTTTGAGAATTCATCCCAAAGCATTTTAAGACCCCTAAAAATTGCATTGGGTCAACACTCTCTGTGGGGTTCCTCTGTCAAGGTTTCCCTCAAATGGGTTTGGAAACATGGGTTCCTCTGAGACAAGAAGTAGAGGGTTATACAGACTTCCTGAACATTAACTGGAGACTCCTGACAGAGACCCCATTTCTACAGGAGCAGTAAATGGAAGTGAAAAGGGAAAAAAAAGACTTGAGTTTTAAAGCATTAGTTAGTTTGAGCAAATTTCTTTCAAAAACTAAAAGGACAGTGGGAGAGTCCACTCTTCTTATGATGATGAAGAAGAGCCACCTTAGTAGGAGACTTAATCTAAAAGCTGGAAACTAAGAGAAACTCTATAATCCTGTGTATAGTGGAACTGTATATGGCAGAAAGCACAGGACCAATGGAACACCCTCAACCAGCAGCCATGGAGAGCACAGAGTAGACCATGAGAATCTAGTAGAGAATAGGAGGGCAGCTAGATGGTACAGCGGACAGAGTGCCAGGCCTAGAGTCAGGAAAGACCTAAATTCAAATCTGGTC
The DNA here is from genome assembly GCF_011100635.1 of Trichosurus vulpecula. Lineage (NCBI taxonomy): Eukaryota > Metazoa > Chordata > Mammalia > Diprotodontia > Phalangeridae > Trichosurus > Trichosurus vulpecula. The sequence continues at coordinate 169,297,840 of NC_050581.1, forward strand.
CCAGACACTTACTAGAAAATCACTTAACCCTGTTTATCTCAGTCTCCTCACCTATAAAATGAACTGGAGAAAGAAATGGCAAACCATTCCAATATTTTTACCAAGAAAACCTCAAGAGGCATCATGAAGAGCTGGGCCTGACTGAAAATAACTGAGCAATGACAGGCCTCTTGAGAGCAACACAATTGTATTACCAGAAGATTCAACAGTCCTGCAGCACTAGAAGTATAAGTGCCCCTTCCACCCTGGCTCCATGTGCTCTCTACGTATGTCCATTCTTCCCACTAATAGTATGTGTGTATATATATATATATATATATATACATATATGTATATACACACATACACACACACGTGGGATAATATGCCCCAGGTTTATGGGTAGAAATGTAATATTCCTACTTTTCTTGCTATCATATTTCACTAAATGCCTTTCCTTTGAAATAATTGTGTGCTATGAATGATTAGAAAAAGTGAACACAATGGTGGGGACTCACAAACTATGATTTTCAAAGGATACACACCTATGGAATATTTTGAATCTACGGTAGTCTTGTTTGGGAAACACACTGAGCAAGGTCAGGAATTCTCCCAAATGCTACATCAATATCAATGAAAGGTTTGGGTCGCACTGTCTGAATTTAGAAGACATGCTGGAAGAGCATGTCTTCCGACTTTTCCTTTGAGTCTGTTCCCAGCTATAGTAACAGTTTTAGAAGTAAAACCATCAAATCTACTTTTCATAGCAAAACACAGAAAGACACGCTGAGGCTCAAATGAGCACAGAGGTGGGTCATTCTTCTCCCTTAGCTGTCTCAACACTTTTCCCATTTGCTGCTTTGAAAGGCATAACTCCCCCGAGTATAGTATTGATGAAGCCCAGATGCCCCAGCAAGGACTGGAACAATGAAAACAATCAGGGGGGCAATTTTGAGATAGGAGATATTCTGCGTTAAACAAATATACAGCCATATTTAGAAAATGCGAGTGTTCCTTCATGGGGTAGCTCTCATTACTAACTTCTGGCTTTCTAAGGAAGTATACGGTTGTAATAAATGCTATATGCTTAGCACAGTTCCTAGGGATGGACTATTTAGTTCGCTTCAATTCAGTTTTCCTGTAAATCATCTGTCTGATTTGAGGACCAAGTATTTTGAAAACTCACCTGCTCACAGCACTCTCCCACTTCACAGAGAATATTTATTCATTATGGAATCCATAGTGAAGTTTACTCTGTTCTGAAGAATCTCTGCTTCCCTCCACCCTCCTTCCTTCCTTTGTTCCTTCTTTCCTTCCTTCCTTCCTTTACTTTTTTTCCTTCCTTCCTTTTTTCTTTCCTTCCTTTTCTTTCTTTCCTTCCTTCCTTCCTTCCCCATCCAGAGGAAGATCCCATGGGGGGAAAGGCACTAGTCAAAGAGGAAAAAGAGGTTGTAGCAGACAATATTTGATGAATGGATAGATTATATTTGCAAGGAATGCATTGTGATTGGGTCTAGCACTGGCATTGCACCCATCAGCGGATCTTATTTGTGGTTTGATTTGCAAGGCACCCCCCCTTCCCCCAAATATCTCTCACCTATCAGCCTATGACAATCCCATAATTAAACGAATGTCTTTGGTTTCCTCTCCCAGCTGTCCTTTTCTAAAATGCAAATTTCCTTGGATAATAGATTCAGTAAATTTACACCAAGGCATTCCTGAATTATGAGATTCAAATCAATTCAACAAAGATGCATTAAGCACCTACTACCCACTTTCCTCCCAATAGGAGGGATCCAAGGTGGAGACAAGGCAGGGGACCAAAAGAGTGGGACATGATGCAGAAGGGGGAGGGGAAGGATGCTGAAGGCTATCAGGACTTGCCATGTCCCTCCCATCCCCTTTCCTCTTGCTCTCTCTGCCAGAACCTTCTTGTCTTCAGGCTCTGGGCCGCTCAAGTCCTGGGAGTAATTTCTCCCTTAGCAAGAAGTCACAAGGAACTTTCTGGCTGACACGCAACTTGGCCTCAGTAATCAGATTTTTTTCTTTTAATCATTACAGATGTCCCACTTTTACTGCTTGGACTGCTTTCTGCTGGTGCTCTGCTGCTGGCTGGAATACCCATCTGGTTTCTTGACCCTCCAACCTGTTCCACCTGTTGGTTCCTGTGGATCCCAGTACTATTGCCTTACCTGAATCTGCAGTTAGGACAATATTGGTTTAAGCCCTAATTTTTACTTTCTTCTAAACTCTTAGAGAGTAGAGATAATTTCATTCTTTGCAGTTGTATCTCTAATACTTAACACAGTGCCCAGCATTCAGTAGGTGCTAAATACATGCTTATTGATCTATGTGTTGCCTGGTTTCTGTCCTCTCTCACTCAGACTTGTGGGACTTGTGTCTGTCAGAACTCTTGGGCTGCTTGCCTGGTTCTCAATCCTTGACTTCAGCCCCTGCTTGGACTTTTTCCTGGACCTGGCTCACTTTTGCTGCTGATTCCTGCTTTTAAAAGCCAGGTGTGGATGTGCATGTCTGTAATCCCTGCTACTGGGGAGACTGAGGCTGGTAGACCTCTAAAGAGAATTCCCAGCTGAAGTAGGACTAAAGTCCTCACTGAGTCCAGTGCCAGTATGGTGTGACCTGGGAGTCGGGGGCCACCAGGCTGTCTAGAGAGGAGCAAGCTGACCCAGGTTGGAATCAGAGCAAATCAAAGCTCCTGTGTCCATCACCTAAGAGATCAGACCCATGAGTGGTCACTGTACTTCCAGTGTGGGCAAGATAAGGAGCCTTAGGCTGAAAAAATATATATCTTATTTTCAGTCATTTCTTTTGTCCCATAAAGCCAATAGGACAACAGGCTGGTGAATTAATGAGTTAGAAATGCCCAGAGGCAAGAAAAAGGATCAGATGTGAAAGCAGGGTCAAAACCTGAAACAGGCAAGGTCTGAAAGGGACACATGGTTAGGAAGGGCTTTGAGTGCCCAGTAGGATTTTATATTTGAATCAGGAGGCAATGGGGGGGGGACCACTGCATTTTATTGAGTAGAGGGGTAATTTGCTGGAGGATATAGACAAGGGTCATGCCAGGGTTAGAGGGCATGGAAGGGTTACATTGAAAAGAATCCACATGGATGAGATTTCAGTTCCATTGGAGTTTCAAAAAAGTACAGCTGATGTCCTGGTACAGGCAATATTTCTTGGATGTTTGGAGGAGAACTTCTCTTCCATTTTAAATATTCACTTCAGAGCAACAAAGATTGGTTGAGTTCCTAAAATGCTCAAGACAAGGTCTCATCTATGCTGCATGGAGGGAAATCCAAATTTTGCCAGGACATAGTCTCTGTACAATGCATAGGAAACACCCAGGTGCTCTTAACCTTTCATCAGTGTGGTGAAGCTTATGGACCCCTACTCGGAATAATATCACCCCTTACTCAATCAATTGCTGTGGCTCCCTATTACCTGCAGGATCAACTCTAAAATCCTCTAAGCCATCAAAGCTGTTCATAACCTGGTCCGCAAGACTTTCCTGTCATCTTACACTTCACACTGGGCTCCTGGCAGTTACCGAAACTAGAAATTTTCATCTCCAGACTCCCAGCATTTTCTTTGGTGGTTCCCCCATGCCTGGAATGCTTTCCTTCCTTGTCTCTGCCTTTTGACTTCCTTTAAGTCCCGCCCCCAATCCTCCCTTGTACAGGGAGGGAGCCTTTCCCTAAACCCCTTAAAGCTAGAATCTTCCCTCCATTGATTTTTCTCCTACGTATCCCGTATGTAGCTTGTTTGAAGTTACTTGTTTGCATGTTGTCTCCTTCAATAGAGCGTGAGCTCCTTAAGAGCAGGGACTGTCTCATGCCTTAGCACAGTGCACAGAACACAGTAGGTGCTTAATGAGTGTTTATTGTGTAATTTGAACTCAGGTCTTCCTGACCCCAAAGTCAGTACTTTACCTACTCTTTTACCTAGCTGCTACAAGAATTAGAAGGCAGAGAGTGTCTTCCACCTGACTGTGTCTTCATGGAGATAATGATGACAGTAGAAATGCCTGGCATTTAGCAAGTGCTTAACAAGTGTTTATCAATGGATTTAAATACATAAAATCAAATATATAGGATTACAAAATAAACCAATTACACTGAAACATGCTTATAATGTTTTTTTTATACACAAGTTCACTGACCTTAAATGAACCTCTTCTTGACCTTGAGAAGGCCAGGAGAAGCCCCAAGTTTGCTCTCCCAAACCACAGACAGTCCAAAGAATGAATGCTGTTTTAGCCTGGGGATGTGGGGGTAGGGTGGGGGAAAGTGGTTAGACATATATCGTCCCAGGAAAGCCTGCTGTGCTCTGCCCTGACTCAGACCATGCCGAGAGAACTGTGTTCCATTCCAGATGTTTTCAAACAAAGTTTAGAAGGGTATTGAATATTGGATATCGATGTTTTAGGACATGTTTTAGAAGGATATTGATTATCGGATACTGATGTCTTAGGGTATGTTTTAGAAGGCTATTGAATATTGGACATTGATATTTTAGGACATATTTTAGAAGGATATTGATTATCGGATACTGATGTCTTAGGGTATGTTTTAGAAGGCTATTGAATATTGGACATTGATATTTTAGGATTTATTTAATTTTATGCCTGAATTAAAGCGACTGTGTTTTGGAAAGTTGGATACCCTTTCTAGCTAGGAGTAAATGGATGGTACAATGTGTAGAGCACCGGGCCTGGAGTCAGGAAGACTTGAGTTCAAATCCAGCCTTGGACACTTAATAGCTGTGACCTTAGGCAAATCGCTTACCCCTTGTTTGCCTCAGTCTTCTCAACTGTAAAATGAGGTTAATGATGGCACCTACTTCCCAAAGGATAACTGTAAAGCACTTAGCCTAGCATGTAGTGAGCGTTATATAAAAGTTAGCTGTCATTATTATTATGATTATTCCAAATCGTACTGATAAGAAACAACGTAACAACCCAAGACTGGGATATGTGTAAGTAATTTCTATGCTATAATCACACCAAAAAGGGACAAAGAAGAGGGTAGGATGTATACTCAGTGTAGGGCAATTGGGGCTCATCCCTGGGGTGCTTTCACTGGGGAGAGGGCCGCACCATTTCCTTCTTGCTATCCTTATGCCCCCGGTCTCCTTCCTTTCTCAGCTCCGGGCTGCTCTCTCCAGAAGTCTCACTGTCCTGGCCCACCATTTCCCGCCATGATGGAAAAGGCTAGGTTGGGAGTCACTTAACTCTGTCATGACCGGACTCTGTGGGAGATGGGCTGCTGTCTCCCAAGGAGAGACCCCACTCGGGTAAGGCTGTTCTGTGTACCACCACCTCTAGCTGATTTACCACCAAATGAAAGAATTCCTAGTCATGTTCCTGTCTATATACCCTCCTACCTGTTTTCACCCTAATTAAAATGAAGGACCTATTTTGGTTGGCTTATTCTAGTTTTATTTTTTAAAAAGGGGAGTGCTCTGGCTATGACCAAAACGCAGTAATGAAAATCACTCAGGTACTAAGCTTTTATTAAGCATCTATTGTATTCTAGGCACTATGCCAGGTGCTGGAGATAGAAATTCAATAAATGAAACCCATCCTTACCCTTAAGAAGTTTAGAATCTAACAGAAGAGACAGTAATGATATGTATTAGTATATATAGAATAATCAAAAAGAGAACATAGACAAAGTAAGTGGTTAACTAGGGGTGCAGTGAATGGATTGCCAGGCCTATAGTCAGGAAGACCTGAGTTCAAATCCAGCCTCAGATACTTACTAGCTATGTGACCCTGGGTAAGTCACCTAACCCTGTTTGCCTCAGTTTCCTCATCTGTAAAATGAGCTGGAGAAGGAAATGGTGAACCACTCCAGTATCTTTGCCAAGAAAACCCAAATGGAGTCATGGAGAGTTGGACACGACTAAACAACAAGAAATAGTTAAGTACCAGATATTTTGGGGAAAAAAAGACTAGCAATTTGAGGGGATCAGGAAAGGCTTCAGCTGGAGCTTGAGCTATATCTTGAAAGAAAAGAGGGATGTTATGAGGCAGAGATGAGGAGGGGGCACATTGCCGGCATAGGGAACAGCCAGGGAAAATAAATGGAATGGGGAGAGGGAGTGTTGCGAGTGAAGAAGACAGAATGAGCTGGTTTGGCTGGATCATAGAGTGTGGAAGAGAGAATAATGTGCAAGGCTGGAAGGCCAGGTTGGGGCCAGATCATGTAGGGCTTTTAAAGATAAACAAAGGAATTTATATTTGATCCTAGAGGCAATAGGAAGCCACTATAGTTTATTGAGTAGGGGAATCACAGGGTCAGATCTTTGCTAAAGGAAAATTGTTTTGGCATGAGTGTGGAGAGAGATTTGAGGCATGGATAGCAATTAAGAAGTTGATACAATATATAGGGAGGGGGCTAATAAAGATCTGAACTATGGTGGTATGAGTCGAGAGAAGGCATCACATGCCAGGGAGGTTTGGAAGGTAGAAATGGCAATATTGTCAAATGATTGGATATGTGGGGTGAAGGAAAATGAGGAGTCCAGGATAATACCAAATCTGGGAGACTGAAACAATAGCGGTGCCTTCAACAGAAGTTTGACAGAGAAAAGGGTTTTGGGGGAGAGATAATAAATTTAGTGTTGTATATATTTAGTCTCCAGGATATCCAGTTTGAAATGTCTAAAAGGCAATGGGTGATAAGGGATTGAAGCTCAGGAAAGACATTAGGGCTCAATTTATAGATCTGGGAGTTATCAGCATAGAGATGTTAATTAAATGTGAGAGATGATGAGGCCACTAAGAGGGAGTGTAAAAAGAAAAGAGTAGGGGTTCTAGAACAGAACCTCGGGAAATATCCACCAGGAAGGAGGTTGATTGGATGATGAACCAGAAAGGGATGGGAGGAGTATCAGGAAAGCCCAGTATCCTTGAGGAGAGGATGATCAATAGTATCAAATGAAACAGGTCAAGCAGAATGAGGACTTTCAAAAGATCACCAGATTTGTTCATCAAGAGATCACTGGTAAATTTGGTGAAAGTAGTTTCAGTTGAGTGAGGGAGTGGGAGGTCATATTACAAATGATAGAGAGGAGTGAGTGATGGGTTAAATTTCTTCTCTGTTGCCTCATTAGGGTTCAGAGAAAACCTTGGATTCTTCAATGCCATGCAAAGAAAACACAAACTCTAGAAGGTCCCATCAAATGGGAAGCATTTCGACTACATGCCCAGTGATAAACTGTATTTCTGTTGTTCAAGGACCAACTTTGCTAAATTCAGAGATTCATCAACAGGTTGCCTTTGGAGGGATGAATTTTCCAGCCCCTCTACCAAGTCGTAGGGAGGTTACAGTCTGGGTTGGAGGAGGGAGTGTCTACCTTGAGAAAATAAAGTATGATCTGTCAAATTCATTGAGGCCACATATTCCCCAATGGGGTGACCACTCTAATTTCAACTGGCTTCTCATCTTTATTGACTTCCATGGTTCACCCTTTGTTTCATGGATCATTTGAAAACACTTTTAATTCATTTTTACTTCAATGAATACATACTTCAGTTAAAACTAAGTATTACCTAATGACAAGATTAACTTTCCTAGGCTACCAAAGACCAAAAACTTACACTAAGCAGGGGGAAAGTGCTTTTCTTAACATAGGCTGAGTTACTGGTCTTGCCTGCTTCCTGGTATCCCTCAGAACCTAAGAAGAAAAAAAAATATGTGAAATTTAACGAAACCCATTATCTTTTCCCCCCATAATATTTTTTTTCTTAGAGAACAAGACTGACTTGATCAACTCATTTCATCCTTGTATTTGTTTGCTTATGCAAATATTCCCCCAATAAGAAACCTTCATGCAAAAAAAAGGTCAATCAGGTACAACATTTCAATGTGACTTTTCCCAAGCTTCCTCACTTCACTGGATGGATAGCAGTTTGAATTCTGTGTTTCATTCAGCATTGACAATAATAGTAATAGCTAATGTTTACATAGTGCTTTAAGGTATGCAAAGAATGTTACCCATAGTGTCTCTTTCAGTCCTCACAGCATCCCCGTGAGGTGGATGGTCATATTATCCGTGTTTTGCTGATGAAGAAAGAGGTTCAGAAAGGCTTGCCCAGAGTCCCACAGCTAGTGAGAGTTGGAGGTGGATTTTGAACTCAGGTCTTCCTGACTCCACGTCCAGTAGCACTCTATCTACTGTGCCCTGTAGCCGCTATCCTTTCGGACACAAGGACAGTCGCCAACATTTTAGCTCGTGCCAGAAACTATTGTTTAAGAGGGCCCATATCTCTTCTGGAACAAGTCAGTTTGAACAGGAAACTTTACAAGGTTTTAAACAGAAAAACTTAATAGGGATTTAAACCAGGGACAGAAAGCGGTTTCATCACACTGGCTGAGGAGAGAATCTGACACCACTGGGGGAAATAAACGATCTGATTATAATGCTGAAGACTACAAGGACTGCCAAAAAGCTGCCATCACAGAGAGGAAACAGAGATTGTTCTTCCTAATCCTAACCTCTAACCTTATAAGCCTAACCCCGATCCATTCTCATGCTACCTTCTATATAGAAGCAAAAAACGTCAGATATCAGCTTATGGTTTGAAACTATTAGTTGAGGTTCAGACTTCAGCCATGAGGTGACCATAGCTTCTGAAGGTTCAAGTTTCATTCGTTTAAAAAAAAAATTGAGCACCAGACCCAGAGTCAGCAGAACCTGAGTTCAAATCTGGCCTCAGACACATGACACACTTACTAGCTGTGTGACCTTGGGCAAGTCACTTAACTCCAATTGCCCCACCTTCCCCCTCCAAAAAAAAAATAGGCCGATTGGCCAATGATGGTAGGGGCAGAAAAGATGTCTCTCCCTACCCTCTGGAAGTAATGTTTTAAACTTATGTAGAGGGTAAAAATAAATTTAATGTACAGATAGCCAACTCTTAGGACTATCATGAACTGTGGTAAGGAAAAAATTAATCTTTCTGAAGTTGTTTGCTTTAGAGTGGAGTTTCAAAGATCCAGGTCTTCAAGCATGCACAGTAGACTGGCTTTTCTGAACTTCTCTGATGTGAGTATGCCCAAAATGGACACATACCTCTCACTGTTCCTCTTTAGGAAACATCTGCTCCAGCCAAATGGTCTATTTGTAATGAGGACGATGTTGATGATAGCTCACATCCATATAACACTTCGGAACTTTCAGGGGTCTTCCCTCACAACCCTGGTGAATAGATAATAGAAGTGTTTTTATCCTCATTTTACAGATGATGACATAACCTGGGATGAAACCTGGAATAACACAACCAGGTTCCCATCTATTCTGTGCCTCATCACACAGCTAGGCTTGATCTCAAACGCTTTTGTCAGTCACATGTGTAACAAATGGCTGATTTTTCTGGCACAGTCTGGGAAGCAGCACAGTACAGGGGAATGACCGCTGGATTTAGAATCAGGGCCCCTGGGTTTAAATTCCCTATGTAGACAGCATCTTGTTGAGCCACCTACTATCCTGGACTGGCATCTGGTCCTCCTCCCTTCTGGGTACCGTATGCTCCATGACCATAAGGCTGGATCTCCAGGATCTCTCCTCTGGGTCGGGTGTTCTCCTTTCCCAGCTTCTGTCCTTGTTCTGACCCTGCAACCACTGAAGAACTTGCCCAGGCTCCCAGTTCATTGACTAAGCTGATATGACAGATATACCCTAGGGCCAATGAGTAAGGGACAGCTGTCACTGCTCTCAGATGTTGGCACCAGCCCCATCTCAGTTCTCAGACTCAGCTCATCATGGATTGTGACTTCCCCTCCACCTACACAAATAAAACACTGAGTAAATCTTAAAGGGCTAGACAAATGTCACCTAAATGCTACATGGTACAACGAACTGAGATTGGAGTCAGAAAGGCCTGAGTTCAAATCCTACTTCCAATACTTACTAGCTGTGTGACCCCGGGCAAGTTATACTACATGTTGCTATTAAGTCAACAAGCATTTATTAAGCATTTACAATGTGCCAAGCACTGTGTTTAGCACTGGGGTTACAAAGAAAGATAAAAGAAAATCCACGCTCTCAAGGAACACATAACTTGATGGCAAGAGAACATGCAAACAACCACATACAAGCAACACATAGACAGAATACATTGGAGATAATATCAGAAGGAAGAAACTAGCATTAAGGGGATTCTTATAAAATGTGGGGTTATAGTTGGGATCTAAAGGAAGCCAAGAGGCAAGATGAGAAGGGGAAGAATCCCAAGCATGGGGGAATCCAATGAAGATGCCCATTTTCTGGAGATAGAGTGTATGTATGAAGACCAGAAGGGTGGCCAGTGTCAATGAATCAAAAGTTATATAAAAGGGAGTGAGGTATGAGAAAACTGGAAAGGTAGGAGGGGCCAAGTTATGAAGAGCTTAAAAGCCAAAGTGGAAGATTTTTATTAGATCATGGGGGTAATAAGTTACTGGAGTTGACTGAATAGGCAGGTGACACGGTCCTATTTGCTCTTTAGGAAGATCAGTCTGATAGCTGAGTGGAGGATGGACTGGAGTGGCAGGGAGACTATCCAGAAGGTTACTTTGATAGTCAAGATGTGAGGTGATGAGATCCTGCACAAGGGTGGCAGCAGTACCAGAGCAGAGGAGGCACATACAAGAGATGTGGGAAAGGAAAAATTGACAAGACTTCAATGCTGATTAGATATGGAGGATGAGAGAGACTGAGAAGTTGAGGATGACATCTGGGTTGCAAGCCAAGGGACTGGCTGACAACAATGGAAAATTTAGGAAGAGGGGAGGCTTGAGGGGAAATATAACGAGACATGTGGAGCTTAAGATGTCTGTGAGATATCCAGTTTGAGATGTCCATTAGGCAGTCAGAGATATGAGCCTGGAGGTCAGAGCCAGATAAACAGATCTGAGAGTTATCTGTGTAGAGATGATAATCGAATCCATGAGAGCTGAGGAAATCACCAAGCAAAACAGTATGGAGTGAGAAGAGAAAAGGGTCCAGGTCAGAACCTTGGGGAACAATCATGATTAATAGGCAGAGTTTGGATGATGATACAACAAAGAAGACTGAGAAGGAGCAGTCAGATAAATAGAATGAGAACCAGGAGAGAGTGGTGTCCCAAAAATCTGGAGAGAAGAGAGTGTCAAGAAGGAGAGGGTAATCAATAGTGTCAAAAATCTGTTTAACACAGTGTCTGGTACACAGTAGGTACTTAAAAATGTCGATTGATTGAGAGTTTGTAGAGAGGTCAAGAAGGATGAATAATGAGAGAAGACCATCACAAGTAAAATGGAGGAGGAATGGCTAGACGACAATTCATCAAGCTAATACAGCTTTGAGCTGCACTGAGAGAGGTATAGAGAGAGGTAATAGTCCAGCTGTATTTTGACCTAGACAACATCTGGAGTTTTGTTTTCTGCTTGGAGTACTCCATTTTAGGAAGGGTAATGTTAAGTTGGCAGGTTTCTAGAGGAGCGTAACCAGTATCGTGAGGGGCCTCAAGCTCATACTTCATAAGGATATGTTGAAAATCCTAGAAATGTTTAGCCCGGAGAAGAGCAGACTGGAGGTAGGAGGATGGGAGTGGGGGACACATGATAGCTTTTCAAGTGTTTGAAGGACTATCATGTGAAAGAAGGATTCTTCTGATTGCGAGAGGTTCCAGAGGGCAGGCTTTGACTCCACATAAGGCAAAACTTCTTAACAAAAAGAGCTACACAGGAGTGGAAGGGTTGAATCTCCAAGCAAAGGCTGGATGACTACTTTTGGAGGATACATTAGGGGGAATCTTGTCTAGACATCTATGTAAGACTAGATGATGCATAAGTGCTCTTCCACTTCATAGATTTTCTAGTTTTATTGTTCTTCTAATTTCTACTTGCAACCTAAATTTCAAAAGTTTATTTGGGTGAGAAAAGTCCAATGAGACTTTTAAATAGATAGATAGATAGATAGATAGATAGATAGATAGATAGATAGATACAGATATGTGTAAAGAGGCATTGGGTAAGCCCCTTCTCCCTCCTATGTGAGGAATCCTGGGGTACATGTGAAAGGGCTGAGATGCCTCAACTCAGAAAGGGGTTGGCTATATGGATCCAGAAGCAGAGTAGGTAGGACATGAGACAGGGGTGATAAGCTATATGCAGATCCAGAAAGAGTCTTACACTGAAGGCTGCTGCATACTTACAAACCTTGGACAGATAGGATCCTGCAACTGATGGGACTGCCCAACTGGTAGTAGAATGCCAAACTAGGGAGAAAGGTGAGAATTAGCAGGGAACAGTGGAGAGGGGAGAGGCAGGACTTAGAAGAAAGAAGGCATGGTGATGACATGAAAGTTTAAACCCAGATCTCATGGTCCAGCAAAAAGAGTATTTAGAGTCAAAGGATCTGAGTTCAAATCCTAGTATTGCTATTTACTACCTTTGTGGCTTTGAGTAAGTTACTTGACCTCTTATGGACATTTTTTCATCTATGACATAAAGCATCGGACTGGGTGACCTCTGGGCTCTCCATCCCTGCTCCCACACCTAGCTTCAGCAGGGATCTCTGAGTGCCATGATCCTAGGATCTTTGCCCTTTGCTATTACTGTGAATCATATAGACCATGCAGGTCCCAGCTGAGGAAGAATGATTCTGCAGAATCCCAAACTACTTCAGGTTGTATACCATAAATACTGTGTATCTTTCCCAGCTCTATTCTCGGCTCTCTAAACTTTTCCGACTCTTTATCATCTGCCTTTTCAATCTGAAGATGCCTCCATCCCCAAACCACCCACCATCCCCCTTCCCATTGTTTAAGTTCCTTTCCAGAACCTTCTTTCAAGGAAGCACCCAAGTCAGCAGCCATTGCTCATTTCTCTCCTGGCTTCTCTGCTAGCTCTCTGTATTTTTCCACCTTCTACTCTCAAGGTATCTTCTCCTCACCTCACATGCCACTTGTGCTTTTCAGATCTATTTTAAATATTTTATATCTTCCTCCATTAGAATATAAACTTGAAATCAAGGACTATTTTTGGCTGATATTTGTATTTATAGTATTTAGTACAGTGTCTGACACAGAAAATACTTAATAAATGCTTTACTATCTATCTATCTATCTATTAGTAAGTTGGAAAAGATTCTACAGCTATCTGTAGGACTGGGCAGGAAAGTTTTTCCTGACTATAGGCCAAATATGAGTCCTTTCCACACTTCTGCTGTGCAAATAAAATATTTTCTATGTTTAATGGTTGTTAGTCTGAATGTTTGCAAGACAACTGAGAGCCCCATCAGAGTAGCATAATAAGCCAGATACAGAAGTTGCCAGGAATTCCCTAGATGGGAGAATGAGCCAGTGAGAGATTCTACACCCCCAAAACTATATTTGGGACATTATGTCAGGAAAGATGCTCTAAGCTCAAGGTTAAAAAATTATAGGGTAAAGACAAAATCCTAGTGGTTTAGGATCCCTTCTTATCTCTTGTTCATACTTATGTTTGCTGACTCAGGAACTGATCACACCATTAACCTTGTAGGTTTTTCTTGGAGAAGCTTCGGCCTTGGTCCATGGGGCTACATACTCCAAAAGGGCTTTCATATCTTCTCACATCTTCCTTCTTGGGATAGTTCTTTTAGAAAGGTAGTCTCTGGTGTTAGCTGTGTAGAAACTGTTTACCTCCTCCCATCACAAGTACTAACAGTCATTGGAAAATACTGAGAAAGATCAAGAGGTTTTGAAATCACTATATAGGCCAAGCATAAATCAAAGCTAAACGCTTCTCACCCTTACATGGCTCTTCATTCCATCAAAGCTGCTTTCATATACAACCACTATTCAAGGCAGGCAGGACAGGTTTTTTAATCCTCATTTTGGAAATGAGGATACTAAAGCCTTTGACTAGTCTAGTCTAGAGTCACCTTGCTTCCTAGAGGAGGAGACTGTTAGTCTCAAGGTCTTTCCATGATACTGCTCAGTCACCGATATCAATGTACTACCCATGGAAAGAGGGAAACAAGCTTGCCTCATGGATGTGCCTTTGTTCTTGGAACTTAGATCACTTGTTATACAAAATCTATTTCCCTTGTAATTCCATTGCATTCAACAAATATTTATGTATTTTTAAATTAAAGTTTTTTTTAATTAACAAAAATGTTTTCTCTCCCTACCATTTACCCCTACCCCATTAAAAAAAGAAAACTACAAATCTTTTAAAATATATATAAAATAATATTAATATATTAGTGATATAAATATGTAATATGATATGTCTATGTATATACTTTGGAAAGACTGCATAGGTACCTGTGGGAGGGAATAGGGCAAGGTTTTGGGGAACTATCTACAGGTCCATTATGAGTGTCTTCCATATTTTTGCTGTATAAATAAAATAAACACACACATACACATACATACATACATAAGCAAATATATGTAGTCAAGCAAAATAAATTCTATCATGTAGAAAAAATAAGTCTCATTTCATACCCTGAATCCATCACATCTTAGTCAAGAGGTCTGCAGCATGTTTCATCATTGGTCCTTGGGAATCATGAGTGGTCACTGTGGTACTGATGGATGAGTTTTAATAAACTTTAATAGATTAAAACTGCTCTAAGACCTTTGGAACTCCCTGCCTTGGACAATTATGGCAAACAAATGATGAGCTAGGCCCAGGAAAGAACAGATGGAGGAGAATAAGCTGGATGGCTTTTGGGAAAGTGCTCTGGTACTAAGAAGGAAATCTTTGGAAAGTATTTTGGACCCAAAAAATGTAAGTAGAAAAATAAGGACTAAAATGATGATGATGACACCTATTAGAATTATTGGAGGACTATGGCTTGCAAGGTTAAGCTTCACCCTGTGATGCTGCCACCATCCTGGTCACTTCAGACCTGGGCTAATGTAATATAGACTTCTGGTTGATCTCCCTGCCTCATTTCTCCTCATTCCAGTCCATCCTCCCTCCACTCAGCTGTCAAATTGGTCTTCCTAAAGCACAAGTTTGACCATTATTCAATCAACTCCTATTACCTCTAGGATCAAAGATAAAAACCTCTATTTGGCATTCAAAGCCCTTCACAACCTGTCCTCCTACTTTTCCAGTCTTTTTATATCTACCACTTCCTCTAAGATCCAGTGACACCCGCCTCCTTGCTGTTCCTTGCACAAGAAGCTCCATGTCCCTCCTGTCTGAAATTCTCTCCCTCCTCATCTCATCTCCCCAGCTTCCCTGGATTCTTTCAAGCCCTAGGTAAAATCCTGTGTTCTACAAGAGAAGCCTGTCCTAATCCTCCTTAATGCCAGTACCTTCCCTTTGTTGATTATCTCCCTTTTAGCCAGTATACATCTTGATTGTATGATGTGATTTGTATATTGTCTCCTCATCAGACTGTGAGTGTCCCTTGAGAGCAGGGACTGTCTTTTGCCTTTTTTCACCCAAAATGCTTAGCACAGCGCCTAGCACACACTAGGCACTTAATAAATGCATATTAACTGACCGAAATTGATTACCAAACAGAACTTACTATATCAGCTCAGCCTGTTTTACATAGTTTAAAAAAAATCTAAGCTCAAAAAACCCAGTTTAGATGGCAATTTATCTGCAGAAAAAAAAAAAGATGGGTTTTGAACGTGTGGGTGGGTGAGTTGTAAGTCAGTATGAGTCAATAGTAATACGCAAAAAGTGATTGCAATCTAGGCTTCGTTAACAGAAACTTAATTTCCAGGAATAAAGAAGTGATGGTCCTCTCCTTAGGCAGTTCTGGTCAGAAAACATCTGGAGTCTTGTGCTCATTTCCAGGCACCACATCTTACTTAGGAAGGAAATTGATCAGTCCGGAGGAGGGCAACCAGAAAGGGGAAGGAACCTCGAATTCACATTATCTGAGGGATTTGTGAAAAAAAAAAAAAAAAAAAAACCCGAGGACGTATGGTGTGGAGGAAGAAAAGACTCCGGAAGGGCATAGTAACTGGCTTCAAGCATTTGAAGGACTACCCAATTGGGCTGCAGAGGGCAGAGGGAGGCAATGTCAGAGACTGACGTAAGCTTGGTGTCAGTGAAGTAAGAGCTGTCCAAAAATGGAACGAGAAATGCGTTCTCCCTCTCTGGAGGCTGGGCGATCATTCACCAGGCGTTTTGGAGAAGGGACTCCTTTCGGGCGTAGATTGGCTACTAGAGAGTCTGTGATCTTTCTTACTCTGAAATGCTGCGATTCTGGCGTCGTTCTGCTTCCCTTAAAACTGTTTCATAAAATGTAAAGTCTTATAAAATGTCAGCAGTGAACTCGCCATTTTCTTAACGAAACATGCCTAGTAAAGATCCCTCCATCCCTTGCATTTCCATCCTTAAGATCCCCTGTGTAAGACATGTTTCTCGAAGGCTTAACGACTTTCACTTTCAGCCTTTTCCCCTTCCCCCTCTCTCTTGCCCCTCCATCCTTTCTCTATTCTGGCGTCTGATTGGAAGCACTTTCAGTAGCTGATGTGAACTGGAAAGGTTTTGTTTCATGGGAACTGTGAGAAAAGTCTGAATTAGTTTGGAAGAGACATGTTTTCCTGTCAAGAGTTTATTATGAGAGAAATGACCTCAATTTGGGCTGA
Organism: Trichosurus vulpecula; assembly: GCF_011100635.1. NCBI lineage: Eukaryota > Metazoa > Chordata > Mammalia > Diprotodontia > Phalangeridae > Trichosurus > Trichosurus vulpecula. The sequence goes on from NC_050581.1 coordinate 169,314,416, forward strand.
TAGGAACTTAGATGTGACAGATAATAATGCAAGTGAAAGCAGCCGCAGTGGGACTTCTTTTGAGTCAAGTCAGCATTTTGTGGCTTGAATCATAGAGCTGGAAATGACCTTGAGAGGTTGTCCGGGCCAGCCCCACCTACCTGAGAAAGGTCTACAGCGAAATCATCCAGCCCAGAACCAAAACTAGGGGTCTCATTTTTCAAGTCCCCTGGGACTTGCCACTCTCCTCCGAACACATCCCAGGGCTCCCTGAGCTTCAGCCTGGATCTGGTTAGCCTGCTCTCCATTCCCAGGCTGCCCTCCTCCTTCCCAGAACAACCTTGATGAAATTTCAAGAACCTCTACATTAGCCCTACCCTAGTTTCTACTTGAGTCTTGGACAGACATTTTTATCAGCTGACAAAGGGATCATTGGATGGTAAAGCCACAGCTGAAAGACCCCAAGGAAGTCATTGAGTCCAGACCCCTCATTTTAGAGATGAGGAAGCTGAAGTCCAGAAAGGATAAGTGATGTGCTTGGGTCACCCAGCTAGTAAATACATAAAGCAGGATTCAAAGCCAGTTCTTTCTGATTTCCAGATCCAGCACTTTATCTATTTTACCTGGGGTGCTTGGAGTAGAGTCAGTGTTTGTGGTGGGAGCAGGGATTACTGGAGTAACCAGAGGGTGGAGTGCTTACTGGGGAGCCTCGGGACTTTAAAATGACTATATAGGGATATGGACAAATTACCTTTTAGGAGCAGTGGTCCTATGTGGTCCCAGAGATATGGTGAACACACTGTCTGGGGTCTGAGGACCTCAGGGAGCAGCATGAAGCCATGGGGACTAAGAGATAGCATGACCCTTCCCTTTCTATGGTGGCTGGGTGAGTTGTGTGAGTTAGCGATACAGGAACTGTCTAATGTCCCTAGAGATGGGTGGATCTGATGGCTTCAGGGAGCAATGGGAAATCATGTTGACCAGGAGGTAGAATGACCATTCTCTACCTATGGTGGCCCCAAGGAATTGTGGGAGTCCCACAGTGGCCTGGGGACAGTGTAAGTACTCCTTGTCTGGTATCCCTGTGGAACAATGTGACTGATAGCTCTAGGAAGCAGTGGAAGCCATGGTGACCATGGGGTAGAATGATCACCCCCTATCCATGGAGTCTCTGAAGAGCAATGGAATGCCTGCAGTAGCTTGGGAACAAAGTGACCACTGACTCTTTCTTGATCACAGGTAACAGTGTGATCTCCCATAATGATCCAGGGACAGGATGGACACTCAATGTCCAGTGACTCCAGGGGGAGCAAGCACTATAACCCCTATGTGGCCTGGAAGCAAGGTGGTCACTCACTACCTGGTGATTGGAGAGATCAGTGTGAACTCCACAATGACCCAGAACCATCACCATCTACTGCCCCCTCCCACCAATAGCACTGGCAGCATCCACAATGACCCAGGGATGTTATGGCCACTCATTAGTTGGTGTCCCTGGGAAACAATATAAGTAGTATAAGTGACTCAGAGCCTCAGTGACCAATCTATACTTGCTCAACAGGAGCCTAGTGATCCCTGATTTACTACCTGGTGATCTCTCAGGTCCTTTGTTTCCTCTCCTGAAAAATGAAAGGGTCAGAAGAGATAATTTCCAAGATCCTTTCTAGCCCTAAGTTTTCATGATCTAGTGAACCAATGGTGAAGACCATATTTTCCTTGCTTGTTGAGGAGACTGGCATGTGGCACCGAATTGAAAGCCCTCCCAGAGTCTAGGTAGATTGCATTTATTGCTTCCTTCCTTATCTACATGCCCTGTCACTTCATCATAGGAGAAAATTAAATTGACCTGGAGTAATTTGCTTTTCAGAAAGCTGGGCTGGATATGACCCATTCACCATCTTGTGGTTTTCTAGGGGGTTGCAAAGTTCATTGGTTTGTCCTAGGAAATGTCCAGGTACTAAAGTTAGACCAAATGTCCCATGATGGCCAGAGCCTGGCTGTCCTTCTTTTCTTCCTTCAAGGTCACTGTCAATTTTCTATTTACACAAACTTCAACAAAGCAATACACTATCATGGAAAGAGTGGTAGGGAGTTGATCATCAGAGGACCCGGTTTTGACGGCAGTCTCGGTCACTCCTGGTAATGGAGGATTTAAACTCAGTGCTTTCTGACTCCAAGTTCAGCACTCCATGCACTATCCTGTGCTGCTTCTGCAGCCCTAAGGTTTCAGTGGCCCTGGGGAACAGAGAGATTGCTTCAGTTCTTTGTGCCTTAGGTTCCCTCTTTGCAAAAATGAAGGAGTGTGGACTACCTGACCTTCAAGCTCTCACACTATGATTCCATGAATAAAGGCTGACCATCTCGACTCACTTCCCAAGGGAAACAAATAGCAAGTTTAATGTATCCAAAGGAATGACTAAAGATATATTAACAATAATCCCAGAGGGTCAGCTTGGCATAATGGATAAAGACTTGACTTCAAAGCCAGGAAGGCCTGGGTTCCAGTCCTACCACTGACCCATACTGGTCAGGTGATCTAGGCGAGTTACCTTCAGTGTTCTGGACTAGATAACTCTCTAAGAGGATAACTGGCAGAAAAAGTGCTGCCTGAATTAGCAGAGGGAGTTTCCTCACTGGGGATTTCCATATAGTATATGGAAAAGCATATGGAAATGGAAAGTATATAGGGCCTATACCAAGGGCATCACTCGTCCAGTCCCTCTCCTTATCTGTAACAATGACCCCATGAGGCCTAGAGGACACTGTCCTCCTCCTTGGACACAGGTAGGCTGTGACATGTCCTTGAAGATGGAACAGATTGAACTTGTGTTTTTCTCTCTTGTGCCCCTCTCACCTACACAAACACAACAGGGGTATTCCATTATATGGATAATCCACATTGTCAGTAAAGATTTTAGTGTTCATGGGTTCTCTTAGTTGAGCTGAGACAGATAGCTCCTGGTGAAAGTTCATTCATACTATGTTATCTGGTGTATTATAATCCAGAGAACTGCTCTGATTTCTGCTTACTACCTGCTTAGATAAATTCACTATTCACTATTTGTAGGTGTAACTATCATTTGGTAGGAAGGGGTCAAGCCTTCAGGTATAAGTTTAGAGTACTCCTTCTTTAAGTTATAGTGCACAGGAAAGTTGTTTGAACCTAGGAAAAACATTCTCTTAGATTAGCAATATTTAGGGGGGTAAGGGGACAGAGATAATTACAGCCCAGTACCTCTCTCTGTCTCTCTCCCTCTCTATCTCTGTCTCTGTCTCTGTCTCTGTCTCTGTCTCTCTCTGTCTCTCTTTCAGAAGAGAATACCCCATTTCTCCTCATGGCTCCATCTCTGGCTTCATTTCAGGCAGAAATCAAAGTCTTTCTCAGATTGAGGTGGGCAAGATTCTTGAGATACATCTTCACACCTCTTGGTGAGCCTCATTTAGATAACTCATGTGAACATACACACAACCTAAATGGCCATCATACATTTGGATATTTGGACAGTTAGATAGTGAGAAAATTTTTCTTGATGTCAAGCCCAAAGTCACCTTTTCCCAACTTTCAGCCAGTGGGGCGGAGGGGAGGAGGGGGGAAGGTAGTGACTTCTACCCCCTGGGACTAAGCAGTACAAGTCTTATACCTGACAAGGTATGAGTATCATGCAAGATATATCATTGCAACAAAGGAGAGATATAGACAAAGTCCTCTAGGGAAATGTGAAGAAGGAGTGAACATTTTTGCAATTTCTTTTTTTTTTCTTGTTCTTTTTCTTGATTACCTTTTCATGCTTCTCTTGATTCTTGTGTTTGAAAGTCAAATTTTCTATTCAGCTCTGGTATTTTCATTGAGAAAGTTTGAAAGTCCTCTATTTTATTGAAAATCCATATTTTGCCTTGGAGCATGATACTCAGTTTTGCTGGGTAGGTGATTCTAGGTTTTAATCCTAGCTCCATTGACCTCCGGAATATCATATTCCAAGCCCTTCAATCTCTTAATTTAGAAGCTGCCAGATCTTGGGTAATTCTGATTATGTTTCCACAATACTCAAATTGTTTCTTTCTGGCTGCTTGCAGTATTTTTTTCTTGATCTGGGAGCTCTGGAATTTGGTGACAATATTCCTAGGAGATTTCTTTTTGGGATCTATTTGAGGAGGCGATCGATGGATTCTTTCAATTTCTATTTTGTCCTGTGGCTCTAGAATATCAGGGAAGTTCTCCTTGATAATTTCTTGAAAGATGATATCTAGGCTCTTTTTTTGATCATGGCTTTCAGGCAGTCCAATAATTTTTAAATTATCTCTCCTGGATCTATTTTCCAGGTCAGTGGTTTTTCCAATGAGATATTTCACATTGTCTTCCATTTTTTCATTCCTTTGGTTCTGTTTTATAATATCTTGATTTCTCATAAAGTCACTAGCTTTCACTTGCTCCAATCTAATTTTTAAGGTAGTATTTTCTCCAGTGGTCTGTTGGACCTCCTTTTCCATTTGGCTAATTCTGCCTTTCAAGGTATTCTTCCCCTCATTGGCTTTTTGGAGCTCTTTTGCCATTTGAGTTAGTCTATTTTTTAAGCTGTTGTTTTCTTCAGTGTATTTTTCAGTATTTTTTTGGGTCTCCTTTAGCAAGTCATTGCCTTGTTTTTCATGGTTTTCTCGCATCCTTCTCATTTCTCTTCCCTATTTTTCCTCTACTTCTCTAACTTGCTTTTCCAAATCCTTTTTGAGCTCTTCCATGGCCTGGGACCAGTTCATGTTTTTCTTGGAGGCTTTTGTTGTAGGCTCTTTGACTTTGTTGACTTCTTCTGTCTGTATGTTTTGGTCTTCTTTGTCACCAAAGAAAGAATCAAAGTCTGAGACTGAATCTGGGTGTGTTTTCGCTGCCTGGTCATATTCCCAACCAACTAACTTGACCCTTGAGTTTTTCAGTGGGGTATGACTACTTGTAGACTAAAGAGTTCTATATTCCACGTTTGGGGGGGATGTGCCAGCTCTGCCACACCAGCACTCCTCTTTCCCCAAGAACCCCCAACCTGGACTGGGCTTAGATCTTCAGCAGGCTGTGCAAGGAGTGAACACTTTTAATTGGAGGCATCAGAAAAGGTTTAATCTGTATTATTAACATTTTATCCATCACTTTATTAAGTCTAGACAATCAACAAAAACAATACATCAAGCCCTGATTTGTAGCCTTTGCCAATTTCCGAAGTGCAAAAGGTCACACTGAAAATTTAACAATCAGCTGTCTAGATTCAGTATTAATAAAATCCCGAACACTCCTGGGATTTTCATGGGTGAAGATGAGAATGGGGTTTATTCAGGAATGAGTTATGGCTTATATGAATGCAACAAGGTAGGAGATAATGCAAAGAATTCTTAGAACATGTAGCCCAATTTGGCCTGAAAAAAAGATTATGAAAAATCATAATGGTAAATGAGGCTGGACGGGTCAGTTGGAGTTAGAATGCAAAAACCAAACTAAGGAGAATGTATTTTATCTTACGGGCAATAGGGAGCCATTGATGGTTTCTGAGTGGGGGTTGGTGGCCAAAACTAGTCAATATAGCATAGACTGCTACAGATTTTACGGATGTGTTTCAGCCTAGCTTCAGACAGTGCTTTCAGGAAAAGGAAGGCTGACTGTTTTAACCATCTGACAATGTGGGTTTGGCTATTTCTTAAAGTCTATTAGTGCTAAGTGAATCTGACTTTTTAACTTAGCAGGAACCAGGTTTTGTGACAAAATAGGGGCCTTGGGTCCTGGAACCTTCGCCATCTCAACCCTTCATTATCCTGTTTTCCTGCAATTCATAATGTCATCAGTAACAGCAGGAAGGAACTTGGACCTTGTATCTGGGTGGCAGGAATCTGAGCTACCAAATGCTGAGTGGAAGGGAAAGGGCAGTGTCCTGGGCCCCAGCTTTGGTCAGAAGCTTAATTAACAAAGACAGAGGCAAAATTGGACAATTTCCAGTTCTAGTCTTTCAGTGGAGGCTGGCTGAGCATACCAGTCTCCTAGGCTGAAAGTTTAGGGACTAGTACTAAGATGCTAATGGATTACATATTCCAGGTGATATATTTGCATTTGTGTAAGGCATTGCCTTCCAGGGACAATGCCTTAACATTCAAAGGAATATTGCTTTCCTGGAGTGCCTGACAGCCTTAGAGAAGAGGAAGGGAGGATATCAGCCTTTTCTCTGCTTCAGTATGGTGTTTCTGAAAGACTGCTTTTTTTTTTTTTTCCAATTGCCCTGGCTTCTGGTGGAATTAATTTCACATTGACTTTTTCCAATTAAATTTTTTAATATGTCACTTTCAGTTCCTACAAATCTCCTCCTGACTTTAAATATCTGCTGGGTACCTGCTGAAGAAGCCCAAACCTAAAAGAATGTAAAAGCTCCTTGAAGGTAGGGGCTATTTCCTTTCTGTTTGGTTGATTTTTTTGGCCTATGCACCTCTAATACTTAAAATAACAGTACATCTTTTTAATACTAATGTTGTCGTATGGTTTTTGCAACACGGAGTACTGGAGTTTCTTAAGAGCTGAAATTAAGGATGATCTTAAGAATAACAGAGAAGAAGCATTTATATGGTAAGCATCATTAAGATGCAAAATGTTACAAATGAAAAATTATGTTGAAGTAGTGCGAAAGATCAATGAACCTAATCAATCAAGAAATACTTATTAAGAGCCTACTATGTGCCACCCCCTCTGCTAGGCATTAAGGATACAAGTAGAAAGAATGAAACAATCTCTAGTCTCAAGGAATTTACATGCTAGTATGACAGCAGAAAAGCACATATGAAAATAATGTATCCAGCTTTAAAAAAAAATGTGAATAAATACCTACGCACAGAAAAGAGTGAAAAAACCAAGGTAATTTGGAAGGGAGTTAAGGAATCCTGAAATCTTCATGCAGAAAATGGTGCATGAGCTGCCTCTTAAAGGAAGAAATATATCCTATAAGAGGTAAGGAGAGAGTATGTGCCAGGTAATAGGGATGGTCAGTGCCAAGGCAGAGAGATTGGAGATGGAGGATTGGGTGTTAGGAACAGAAAGAAGTCCAATGTGACCGGGTTGTAGAATTTTGGGGGAGGGGAGAGAGGAATATTTGATGGGGTTGGAAAGGCAGATTGGGGCCAGGTGAAGAACTTTAGAAGCTAAACAGAGGAATTTATATTTTGTCCCATAGAGAACAAAGGAAGGCAAAGGAGTTGGCGAAGTAGGTGAGGTCACAGAGAATGTATGATCAGGAAAAATGATGATCTGGTTACTTACCTAGAGGAAGGAACAATAAGACAGAAAGAATAGCCGATGGTTCTGCCGATATTCACAAAACGTGAATAAAAAACAAAGAATGTCCCTAAATATTGGGTGCCCCCTCCTCTTCCTCCGAAGATATGCCTAGAATATTTGTCCTTCCCCATCCATCTTTAGGATGGATTCATATTCCTATCAGCTCTGACAGGGACCCTTTCCTGTCCCCTGTCAAGGCAAGGGCCAATAGGAGTGTTCCCCCATCAACACACCAAGCCCATGCTCTTGGTAGGTCTCATGTTGAATACACACACACACATACACACACACATACTTACTGCCTAGTACAGCGGCTTACACAAGCAATCACTTTATGAATACTTTCTGAATTGAACTAAACCTATACCCTCACGAAGGCTTCCCACTAAATGGCTTAACTATTTATTAACACAATGCTTTTCACTGCAGGATCGCATGACTGCAGGCCATGAGGCAAAGCCATGGGATGGTCAGAAGCCCCGGATGCAGACGGGCTTAGCTGGGCAATAGCCATCTGAGCTGGGAAAGTTCAGTCTGAACCATCCTTCCCTGATTCTCTCCTTCAACTGTAATCACTAACATTCATGTGGTCATTAACATTGATTATTTCATTTGATCCTCATAACGATCTCATGGGGTTGGTACAACATAGTAGTCATACTACTAGCATACTGGAGCTAGGATTTGCGTATAAGTCTTCCTGATTCCTGTATCCACAAGGCCAACTGCCTCCCACTGTCCACTTTAGATTACATAGAAGATATACCCGGGATGGGGAACGTTGCTCAGAGTGTCAAATTATTTGTATATGTTGGTTACTTTTACAGAGTATTTTTATTTTCTTTTTTAGTATAAGGGATGGCTCTCCAAGTTGGGGAAAGGGGAAAGATACATTGTGAAATGTAGGTGATAAAAAAAAATCAATAAAATTTATTTTAAAAACCAAACATATGAGAGGCTTAAATCTACCATTCTAATGCTAATGATGCTCACTAACATGAAGAATAGCTCAAGATAGTGTTGGGAGGTAAGTGGGGAAAGAGAGAAAACCAGTTATTCTTCCCTGTATAAGCTCTCAGCCATCTCCTGGGATCTTCAACCTTAACAATTAATACCTTATTGTGAATTCATTGATCAGATTAGACCTAACCAGTCACCAAGTCAGCTAGGAGGGACACAGAAAAGGTAGGTTTTGAAATGAAGGGGAAAAGTCTAGAGTTTGGGAGGAGGGGTGCTTGTCTGGGTAGAAACATTTGGGGAAGGAGGGAGGACAGCAACATTTTTCTTTTTCAAAATTGAATCTAGGACAGAGCTCACATTCAAGGAGATCTTCTGAGGGTGTGTGATGAACAAGGGATTTTCAGTTTTCTTTCAAGGTTATTTTGTAGATAAATATCCAAGGTACAGACAGGGGGTTTTGCGGACTCGTCCTCAATCCTCCGATCAATAAGGGAGAGACCTGGGAGCAGAACTCAAATTCTTTGCATCATGAGCCTGGTGCCTTTCTCACTCAACTGTGACTTTCACTTCGAAAGTCTGTGAGCTTCCAGTGCCAGAATTTGTCCCCATCTGGTCCCTTTCACTTGGTATCTTCAGGAATCCCATGTTACTACATACAGGGTAAATTTCTGAAAGGAAAGATTTATGTCTTGGATTTTGAGAGTTTGTCAGCCTTAGTAGTTTAAATTCTGAAAATACAGCTTCACTAATGGAGTATTTTCAGGGGGATACTTTTGGAACAGACATAGGAAAAACCAGCACCTTGAATTCCTCAGAAGGAGAGGCATGATAGAAAAAAAACCAAGAGATAATCATAAATAAACTGGATGGCTAAATGGTTTCATGAAAATTCTTTCTGAGGCTGTAAAACCAAAAGAAGGTCATTAAACAAAAGACTATCCTGAGTGGGAATGTTATTTTCAAGTATTACGACCTGATGTTAAAATAAACTGCAATAAGGCTTATCATTTTATTAATCACCAAATGAGCTATGGAATTTTCATTTTCTATATTTCTTTTTTAAAAAATCATTTATTTATTTTTAACACTCATTTTTTAAAAATGCTGAGCTCCAAATTTTCTTGCCCTTCCCCCCCGCCCCATTAAGAAGGCAAACAATATTCTATCAGGCATATATAAAATCATGCAAAATATATTTCCATATTAGCCATGCTGCCAAAAAAAAGCAAGAAATACAAAGAAAGTGAAAAAAGTATGCTTCAATTTATATTCAGACTGCAGTTCTCTCATTAGAGGTAGAACACATTTTTATGATGGGTCCTTTGGAATTGTTTTGGATCATTGAGACTTATGTTTTAAGAGCACATGAACTGATGTGTTTATGCAACTTATTCATATTGGTTGACTGAATGTTATAATGGTTGACTGAAGTACAAACTCTGTCTCATTTCTGAATTTTCTCTCTCATCTTAACAACAGTTAGGAGATGTTAACTTAGGAGTCAGCAATTTGGGAAATTGCTGTTTATTCTTTCAAAGTTAACATTGGCAAGCTAGTGTTTAAGCTAGTTAGAGTTTGAGTGTGCAAATATACGTGTTCACACCAGCTGGCACGGGATCTACGGTCAATGACAGAATTCTCAATTACTTTGTGGTTTATAACACACTTGGTTTAAGCTTCTTAACAATACATGATCTACTGAGAAATTGTAACCCTAGATAGAATCCTTTGCCAGTACGCTGATATGCCCGGCTATACCAATGGTATGATTTTCATTTTCCTTCTGCTCTCTTCTTGCTGGCTTCCATCAAGTGTATTTTGTTTAGTTGCTTGAATAAAAATGCAGAGTTTCCCCAGGGCTTCATCATCCTCTCCTGCTTTTCAGTATTTTTATGATATTTATTGTTTTTCAACACTTTGCTAGGAGGTATCATTGCTATGCAGATGTTACCCAGCACTATCTATCATTTTCCACTTACCCCATTGTAGCAATCCATCCCCATATCATAGCGCCTATCCAAATTGCAGTTTGAGCTTTCCACAAATTGTTTAAAGGCTCTCTGGTAAAGATTCTTCTTGGTGGTTTGGCATCTTGCTGGTTGTTTCTGTGGATGATAATCAATATGTCCTATTAGGAAGACAACGCCATATATCACTAAATTTTGACCTTTGCTCCCCAGAGCAGTCCCAAGACGCTTATTCATGCACAGGCGACACCCGTATTATGTAACTGCAGTTCTATTTGCTAGGCTTCTTTGAATTAAATTTCCTGGGTTCCAGCAATGACAGAATAATGCAGCTAATGTACAGGCAGGCCTTTGATCTTAACAGAGTGTGTTTCCCTGGTTGGAATGAAAGCAATTACTCTTCCTCTTGATTGATGTCTTTTGTTTTTTTACACAGCAATCATTTCCCAATATGCCTGCCCCCACATCTGAATCTTCCCTTATAACAAAGAAAAAAGTTAAGCAAGCCTCTGAAGACCAATTGACCTCATCTGAGCCACCCCCTACACAACATTCTGTACCTGTAGCTCTCTCACGTCTCTACTAAGAAGACAGAAGTAAATTTTATCATCAATTTTCCCAGATCAAGTTCAGAGAGAGCAATTGATCTGAGTGCTGATGCGTTTTAGCATTGCTTTTGTTTACGGTGTTGTAGTCATTATACACACTGTTTTTGTGGTTCTCCTTTCTTCCCTCTTCATTTTATACAAGTCTTCCCATGCTTCTCTACGTTCCTCATAAGCATTATTTCTTATGATGTACTAATATTCTATTACTCTCATCTATCACAATTTGTTTGACTTTTTCCCAATTGATAACTACTCCTTTTCTTTTTTTAATTTAAAAATATTTTACTTATTTATTTTTAGTTTTCAACATTCACTTCTTTAAGATTTTGAGTTCTAAATTTTCTCCCCTTCCTAGTTACCTCCTTTTCTTTTTTTAATTTAAAAATATTTTACTTATTTATTTTTAGTTTTCAACATTCACTTCTTTAAGATTTTGAGTTCTAAATTTTCTCCCCTTCCTAGTTACCTCCTTTTCTTTTTCTAACTTAAAAATATTTTATTTATTTATTTTTGGTTTTCAACATTCATGTCTATAAGATTTTGAGTTCTAAATTTTCTCCCCTTCCTAGTTACCTCCTTTTCTTTTTTTAATTTAAAAATATTTTGTTTATTTATGTTTAGTTTTCAACATTCACTTCTATAAGATTTTGAGTTCTAAATTTTCTCCCCTTCCTAGTTACCTCCTTTTCTTTTTCTAACTTAAAAAATATTTTATTTATTTATTTTTGGTTTTCAACATTCACTTCTATAAGATTAAGTTCTAAATTTTCTCCCCTTCCTAGTTACCTCCTTTTCTTTTTTTAATTTAAAAATATTTTGTTTATTTATTTTTAGTTTTCAACATTCACGTCTATAAGATTTTGAGTTCTAAATTTTCTCCCCTTCCTAGTTACGCCCTGCCTTTTTTTCTAATTTTTTTGTTCCTACAGAGAGTACGTCTATGAATATACTAATATTCTTTTCTTTCTGTCACTGGCCTGCTTGGGACTATGCCCAGGCTTATAGGGCCTTTCTTCTTTACTTTTAAGATCCTTCAGCTATTTTAGATTAGGGTTGGTATGTTTTCATCCATTTATACAGGAACCATATATAATAGATCTGCTATATGCAAAGCACTGTGCTTTGTACTGGGAGAGTTACAAATAAAAGCATTGGGGCTCTTGGGGAGAACCCCTGACTTTATGCAATTAGTTGAAATAGGTAGCTTTACCTTCCTATACTGATGTGAATTAATGATGGGGATGGGAGTTGGAGTCAGTCCTTAATAACTCTTAGGGTAGGCCATAAAACAAGCACTTGCTTATATGCTAAAGTCTCAAAGAAACTATGTGGGTTTTTAGCACCTAGCAGTGAGCTGACAGGAGGCAGTTGCGTGCTACAGTGGATGGAGTGCCAGAGAGTGCCAGACCTGGAGTTACAAAGACTCATCTTTCTGAGTTCAAATCTGGCCTCAGATACCTACTAGCTGTGTGATCCTGGACAAGTCACTCAAGCTTGTTTGCCTCAGTTTCCTCATCTGTAAAAGCAGATGGAGAAGAAAAAGGCAAACCACTCCAGTAGCTTTGCCAAGAAAACCCCGAATGGGGTCATGAAGAGTTGGACACCACTAAAGTGACTGAACATGACCACAGCAGTGACATGCAGTAGAAGCTTACCAAACGATTATTGGTTGATTGCCTGGGCCTTCTAGAATCAGGCAGAGGCCTAAGGGAACTGCAATTAGCCCTAGCTCTTTCTTCCCATACAATTTTTATTTTTTAGTCATAGAAATTGATATTTGTTAAGGGGCTCATTAGTGCACATCGTGTTCTGCATTTTTGTATCACGTTGAAATACTTTAAGAAAAATACAGGAATTCTTCTCTTGAGCAAATGTTTAGTTCTAGCAATTGCCAGCTAATCATCTGGGGAGCCAAATGGTAAATCCTATCAGATAGTTGGGACAGCTAAAATAAAATAAGCATAATGGGTCCAATTGTTTTAGTTATAGCACTTCCAGTTCCTTGGTTGATTCCTGACTTGACTCTAATGACAACCAAATCTTACCCTTCGAGCTTCAATCAGTCAGAAAGCAATTGTGGCCTTGCATAAGTCACTTAACCTCTAGGGGCCTCAGCTTCCTCATCTATAGAATGGATGTGGAGGAGGGGAGAGTGGACTCCGTGATCCCAAAATTCTTTCCAACTCTAACAGTCTGTGAATCAATATAGTCATGTCAATGATACTATCCAAACACCATTTGTTGGCTAATATCTTTCCTCTGCTTTGTTGACTCTTCTTCATCTTCCAGTTAGCCGGTCAGTTGATAAGCACTTATTAAATACCTACTATGTGCCAAAAATTGTGCCAAGGGTTGGAGATACAAAGAAAGGAAAAAAAAAACCAGCCACTATTCTCAAGGTGCTCACAATGAGCCAACACGCACACAATTATATAAAAACAAGCTATAGACAGAATAAATGAGAGCTATTGCATTAAGTGGGATCAGGAAAGGCTTCTGGTAGAATCCAGGTGTCAAACGGCTGTCCTCTGGCTACTGGCCATGTAGAGCCTTATGCACTGCACTGCAGCCTGAACCAGATTAAAATATAATTGAGAAATGTTTAATAAAATAAATAAAAATAAAATATGACACAGATAATGTCAATTTGTGGTTTTCCAAGTCAATTGTGTTCAATACCACTATCTTAGAAACTAGGATTTTAGCCAGGATTTGGAGGAAGCCAGGAAAGCTAAGAGGTAGAGATGAGTAGAGAAAGTATTCCAGGCATGGGGGAATAGCCAGAGAAAATGCCCAGAATGTGGAAATAGAGTTTCTTGTTCAAGGAGTAGCATGGGGGTCAGTGTCACTGGATGGAAGAGAACTTTGAGAGGAGTAAGGTGTAGGGAGACTGGAAAGGTAGGTGGGAGCCAAACCAAAGCCCATTTTCCTCTTGAAGTTTTCTGTGACCTTTCCAGCTGCCAAACTAACTCTCCCCATAGGAGCTTCTATAGCAATTATTGTTTGCATGCCTCCTTTGGCACTTAAAACCATGCTTCATTATGTTTACATGTAATGTCCCCTGATAGATTGTAAACCCCTTGAATACAGGGACAACATCTCATATCTCTTTGTATCATCTGCAATCTTAGCATAGAATATTTAATAAATATGTGTTCATAAATTGATTGATGTTGAGTTTTCTCTTAGCCTCACAACTTGAAGAGGAAAAAAAAAAGAATAAGAATGGTCCTCCCAATTTCTGCTCATACCCCTAGACTTCACCATGCTTTCTCCTGATGTTGTTCCCAAGACTAGGACAACCAGGAGTGCACATACAACACAAAATAATTAGGACATGCTCAGGGCCCAACTTCTCGGTCCTTTTTGCCCTTCCACACCCATTACCTTATCGGGCCTTGGTCTACAAAATCAAAAAATCTCAGAGTTGAAAGCTATCTAGGTGGGCATCCGGTCCAACTTATACCCAAATAAGAATCTTCCCTCCAACATACTTGATTGGTGGTCAACCAGCCTTGGCCTGAAGAACTCAAGTGAGAAGCAGCTTACTCATTCTTAAGGCAGCCAATTCTATTTTGGGGCAGTTCTAAATAAGAGGAGGTTTTTTTGTTTGTCTTAGACTGAGCCTAAATTTGCTTCTTTGCAACTTTCATTCACCGATCCTGGTTCTGCCTCCTGGCCAGAACACATCTAATTGCTCTTTCAGGTGATAGCCCTTAAATACTTGAAGACAACAACCACACATCCTTCCAAGTTTTCTCTTCTCTGGGCAGAACCAACTCTTTCAAGTAATCATCATATGTCATCATCTCAAAGGCTCTTCTATGCCCATAATCATCCTGGTTGCCCTCCCTTGGTTATCCTCCAGCTTATCAATATCTACCCTAAGACATTGATGCCCATAGCAGCCCTCTCCCCTCCCTTGTGGCAGCCAAACATTGTATAAGATTTATTTTGCCATTACATACTACAAATTTCTATTATGCTTACAGTCAGCCCCTCTGGCTCACCCATCTTCCACTGAAACTGATTTCTTTGAATCCATATGTAAGACTTACACTTATCTCTATTAACTTTTTCCTATTCAGCCCAAAGATTTAGCCTATTGAAGTATTTTGGGATTGTGAGCTCCTCCATTATATTCTGAGCCCTAGAGTGCAGGAGAAGGCTCTTGGCTTTTCTTTGTAGCCTCAGTACTAAGCACAGTTCCTGGCCAGTAGTAGTTGATTAATTAATGTTTACTGACTCACTCAATCAATCATCCAACTTGTTAACTAGCCCTCAGCCTCATTAGGAGGTAAGTTCCACCACCACCACCATTATCAATATTGCTAGTATTTATATACCACTTTAAAGTTTGCAAACTGCTTTACAAACATTATCTCATTTTGTCATCACAACCAGAGGAGGTAGGTGCCATTTATTATCCCGCTTTTACAGATAGGAAACTGAGGCAGATAGAAGTTAAGTGACTTGCCCAAGGTCACACAACTAAGTGAAGTGTTTGAGTTGGGATTTGAACTCAGATCTTCCTGACTCCAGACCTAGTATTCTACCTACTGCACTACCTACCTACCAATTCCCCTGCGTAGGGATTGTTCCATTGTTTGTATTTATATTCCCAGAGCTTAACACATAGTAAGAACTTAATGAATTCTTGAAGATTGACTGAGCTCTCCTTGCTTTACATCATCTACAGATCTCAGAAGTATGCCATTTGGGGGTACCTAGCTGGTCCATGGTGTCTAGCTGGTTCTGGAGTCAGGAAGACCTGAGTTCAAATGTGACCTTGGACAATTACTAGCTCTGTGAACCTGGGCAAGTCACTTACCCTCTGTTTGTCTCAGTTTCCCCATCTGTAAAATGGGAATAAATAATAGCATACTGCCTCGTGGGGTTGTGAGGACTGAATGAGATATTTGTCAAAAGGTGCCTAGCAGAGAGAAGGCGCCCCATAAATGGTAGCTATTATTATGATAATGATGTTTAATATCTGGGTTATCGACAAAAATGCCAAGTCCAGATTCCTGGTGGACTCTGTCAGAGACCTCTTTTCAAGTAGGCACTGAACCATTAATTAACTCTTTAGGGATAGCTAGCTATTCATTGAGTTGTGAATATACTTAACTGTTAGATAAGCTAGTTTAAATCTTTCCATTTAATTTCATAAGAATAGCACAAGAGATTTTACTAAAATATAGATAAATTTATCTACATTATTTCCTTGATCTATTAGACTTTTTTTTTAAGCCCAGATCTGTAATTTCATTCACAATGGGAACTGGGAATGAGGGGACTCCACTTACCAATGTCATGGTCACCTGTTCCAAAATTTATAAACTTAGAGATTCCTGGGACATGGAAAGGTTAAATGATTTATCCAGTCTCATATAGCCAGGAAGTATCAGTCACAACTTGAATCCTGACTCAGAGGCCAGTCTTCCATGTTCCCTGACTACCACCAGCCTCATAAACTTACGGAGGTAAATGAGGAAATGGGGTAAGACTGGCTTGATCTGGCATTTGGGGATCCCTACAAGCTTTCCTAAAAGTTCACTAATGATCTCTAGTACTCTCTGCTTGGAGAGATCAGTTCAGTCAATGGTACACCAGCTCTGCTCCCTCTGCCTGACTCCACCAAATACCTCAGCTAACTATAGGCTACATGGAACCCCCTGTTGACGTCAGTAAACAAGTTATTTATTAAGAGCTTATACTGTGGAATCCTAACTTCACCACAACTGCAGGGAGTGCCTCCCCACCCCAGGTAACTATCCCAAACTGCAAATTGCATAAGAATTGGCAATATGCATCAGTGAAAGGAATTTCTCTGCCAGGAGCTCACTATAGAATCAGAGCACAGTAGATTTCAAGAGAGGTACCATTTCTCTTAGTTTCTTGCCTCCTTGGGTAAGCATCAATAGCGTTAGCTTTGAGAGAAGCGATATGATCAGTATTCTGGAATATATGCCTCTTTTTTTTTTTCAGGAGCCAAAATAAGACTTCAAAGAAACTGGAGTTGTGTGGTGAGCTTCAGAACCCCCCTGCAGGGTCAATTAGCACCTGTAAATGTTGATCTAAGCAATCACTTGATGGCTACTTCATTAAGTATGTACTTAAATTCTCCTGAGAACTTATTAGTTCTCTGAACAAGTTTTTCTTTTAATTGTTTCTTTTCTTCCTTTATACTTCTACCCTGAGGAAGGGTGTGGAAGTTTCCGTGAAGGCTATCCCAATGGAACCCATGGCTCTGGCCAACAATTCTAAGATCGAAAACAGTCTACTCTGCCCCCTCCCCCCAACTCCAACAATCTCTGCCTCTCCTCCCTTTCCCCAAGCTCATGGCTCCTGAGCTCAGCTCTGAGAAGCTCATCACAGTAATTGATTTTTCTCTTTCTTTCTTTCCTTCCTTTCTTTCTTTTTTTCTCTTCCATCCTTTCATTTTTCTTCCTTTTCTTTCTTTCTTCCTTCCTTCCTTCCTTCCTTCCTTCCTTCCTTCCTTCCTTCCTTCCTTCCTTCCTTCCTTTTTAGTTATAGCAATCTGACCATCTGCTTCGAGAGGAGTCATGATCTGAACTTGCTGGGGAGAACTTATACCAGTAATACTACAGAGCCTTAAAACTATGATCCTGGACAAGTAATATAGTGGATAGAGTGCTATACCTGGAGTTAGGGAGACCCTAGTTCAAATCCAGCCTCAGATCCTTCTTAGGGGTGTGTGTGTGTGTGTGTGTGTGTGTGTGTGTGTGTGTGTGTGTTTGTGTGTGTGTGCGCGCGTGCTCGAGAGAGAGAGAGAGAGAGAGAGAGAGAGAGAGAGAGAGAGAGAGAACGATGATGTTGGACAAGTCACTTAAGCTCTTACTGTCTGAGTTTCCTCAATTGCCAATACGGACCATAACAGCACCTAATTCTCAGAGTTGTTGGAAGGATCAAAAGACGATATTTGTTTAAAAATGAAAAGTGCTTACCCAAGTGACTGACACATAGTAGGTGCTATTTAAATTCTTATTCCCTTCCTTCCTAAAGCACTTGGCAAACCTTAAAGCACTATATAAATGCTAACTATTATTATATTAGTGGGATCCAATCATTGCAGGAGTAGAGGTCACCTAATCAGCCCAAAACACCTCCATGTGACTGACCGTTCTGTCTCAAAAGGTCAGCTGAATACCTGAAGCAAGAGGATAGAAAGGGAGGAGTTTAAGGAATTCTCATTGTGCCAGGGGGAGCTGCCAATAAAATGGGGGTTAACAGTGTGGCATCATTTAATATATGTGCACTTTTTAATGAGTATTCAAAGCTTATGGGGATTGAGCGTCCATTCCATTCCTTCACTTCTCTTGCAGGGGCTCTACGAAAGAATGAAGTACCCTTCACCATCAATCTACACAGGTGAAATCCTTCATGGAGTGAATATTTGCCTTCCATGTGATTTTTCCTATCTGCTGGGGGATGGAGCAGATGAAGATCCCAGATCCAGTCAAAGTCATCATTCTCTCAGATCATTCCCAACAGCTTCTTCTCATTTGCCTGAAAGTTCAGATTTTTCTTGCAAAGCTTTACCTGATTCTACATACAGTCTCTAGGGGTTGCCTCTACAGAGCCAGCATTGAATGAATGAAAGAAATATCATTCATTAAGTACTTATGATATGCCAGGCATTGCCTTGAGCAGTCCTAAAGAAGGTCCTCCTATCATGCTTGTAGTAAACCACGGCATTGTTTCTCTTCTCAGAGTGGGCAGCTGCCCCTTCCTAGCCAAAGTATCAGGAGGTTCATTTCTCCTTCCACACTGGAAAAGGAGCACCTTTTGGTGGTAGTAGTAATACTAATAATAATACTAATAATGCCTGCTTGATATAGTAGATAGAGAGCTGACCTCATAGACAGGAAGACGCGGGTTGAAGACCTGCTTCAGGCATTCACTGGCTTTTTGATTCTCTGTACATCATTTAACATCTCACTTGTCCCAGGCAACTCTCCAAGATCATAAATTGCAGAAAAGGTACTGATGTGCACTGGGAGAATGAATGTTTCAACTTTACCGGGTACCCCTTATACAGATGAAATTACAAGTCCAGCCCAAAATGATGATGATGAGGACAGTGCTTAAAAGCTTATGAGCCACTTTACATCTTTTATCTCATTTGATTTTTCAGTCCAGCTACTATAAAGAGCAACCTGATTCTGATTATCTGTGATCTTGGCATGTGGGCACCCCCATCCCACCATTACCACCCACACCTCATCTTGGCTAATCCATATCCCTGTCCTTCCATAAATGCCCTATGGGGAGTCCATTCGACATGTCCTAGGTCCCTTTCTTGTGCTCTTTTGACACTCTATGAAGACCAATAAATAATAAGAACCATCTAATTCAGTTATCCCTTGCTAGTCCTGCCTAATCAGCTCATAGTGAATACTGTGTATTTTTATCTTCACCTCTCCCTTTCCTGACTGTCCGCAGCATTTATTGTCCGTGTAATAATAACTCATGCCACTATAGTGTCAACATTTACAAACAGCCCTCCTCACACAACCCTGTGGGAGTAGTTATGCCATATTATCCCCATTTTACAGATGAGAATACTGGTCTGGCCAGGATTTAACTCAACTCAATTCAGTAAGCCTTTACTAAGCAGTTACTATATTTGAGGTACATTGGTTATGGGGATCAGATAGAACTGAATCTCTACTTTATTTTTTGTGGGGGAGTGCTGGGGTTTTTTTTTTTTTGGAGGGGGAAGGCAGGGCAATTAGGGTTAAGTGACAGCTAGTGTGTTAAGTGTCTGAGGCCACATTTGAACTCAGGTCCTCCTGACTCCAGGACTGATGCTCTACTCACTGCGCCACCTAGCTGCCCCATGGATCTCTACTTTCATTGGTATAGGGAACATAAAAGGAAAAACTCTATTAATGTAGATGGCATCTTCTCCATAATTTATAGTCTTAGGACAGTTGCTTGAGAAGTTAAGTGACATGCGCAGTATCACACAGCCAGTATGTGGCAGAGGTAGTATCTGTTCAGGTCTTCCTGGGCTACACCTCACTCTTCGATCAGGCACTGGTATACAAAGATTAAAAAAAAAAAAGACACAGTCCCTGCCCTCAAGGATTTTACCTTCTACTGAGGAGTGTGGCATGCATAGAGTTAGGTAAATACAAAGCGTGTGCTCAGCTAATATTTGAGGCAGAATGTAAACCCAAGTGTCCTTGACTCCAGGGCCAGGGAAAACCACAGTATCCCTTTGTTTCTCAATGTAATCAAGTCTTCCTTCAGTTTGGCTTCAGATTTTATCATACAGGGACCTGCTTTGTTCTCTAATTGTTTCATGCCCGTATTTTCTCACCAATGAGAAGGCAAGCTGCTCGAAGGCAGGGGCCACATTGTCCCCATTTGTTTATTCTCTGGAGCATCAACTAACCCAGTGCTGTCTATAGGACCCTCAATACAAGCTTTTCATGTATTTATTTGTCTATTTATTTATTTATTAGCTCTAGAGGAAAGCTCCTACATAGTTAACTTAGATTTTTGTGGCATCACTCAGGACTTTCCGTACCACTCTCCAAACACTTCCCTCCCCCCAAATCCTCCAGTTTCCTTTCTCCATTAGAATATAAGCTCCTTGGTGGGCAGGGACTGTCTTTCTTTTCTGCTTGTATTTTTATTCCCAGCACTTAGCAAGGGGCCTGGCACACAGTAAATGCTTAGTAAATGCTAGCTGATTGCTTTGTTCTCAAGTATCATCTTCCCTTAAATGATAGGCTTCCGGCAGCTTCTCCTTCAATTCTTATACTTCTAACCTGGAAGTTCGGCTGACTTCAGTGGGAACACTCACCACCAAAAGCCCTACAGGAGGCCTAGAAGGGATGAGAATCTGATGCCAGGCTTCCACATCAGGACACCGGTTTGACTTCCCTTTCCCCTGGCTGGGCTCACAGCCCAGTCCTGCATTTCAAGAGGCGTTAATAGCCTGGGGTGCTAGCTGACACTTTCCTCCCAAGGACCTGTGCCACTCCTATCTTTGCCCTTTTCCCACCACCTGAAGCCTTGAAGGACCAGAGGGCTGGAGCTGGCTCCTAACTCCCAAATAATATAAAAAAAAACAAACATTTAAAGAAAAACCTTTCAAAGATCTAACCAGGATGCTTAGGAGAGAGGAGCTGTCTTTGTACTGGACAGAAGTAGGGTAGGTTTTTTATGCACAGTAGATGGTTAATATGCATTCTTTAGTCATAGAGTCCCGTGGGGATAAGATGTTGAAGTTAATATTTATATTTGGCATCCAACATGGTGCATAAATAATGGCTTTGATTCCTAGTGCTTTGTTGTAGCTCAATTCAAGTACAGATCCATTCTGTGGACCTTTGCTCCCCAGGGTGGTGCAATCCAGATGTTCTGCAGGGGTGATGAACCTGGGTCAAGTTGGGGGGGGGCGGGGCAGGGTGCAAGTTGCTCCATGTTGAGAGCTGTTCCCTACCCTCTGTTCCAGAGAGAACCATGGACAGTATACTTGGACTTGATCCCATCTTCATAGCCAGAGTCCAGGAACAGTAGCAGCTGCAATTGCTACTAGGGATGAGGGACCATTCAGTTGGGAATTAAGTGGTTGGGGGGTGGGCAATGGGAAAAAGGAGGGTAGGGTTTGAATATGCTTAGCAGTCCATGCTTGGATTACACTGAGGGATTCTGCAGCATGAAAAAAATTAGTCTATTAATGGAAGCCCTGACTAACGTGGCATGTGTGACCAAATGAGCCACAAAAGTGACTGCTACATTTTATTAAAGACTTTGTAGAATTGGATTGTAGAAACAGGTTGTTCAAATCCTACACTCTTGCTTCAAAATGTACATATAGGAAGGTTGTAGTTTGTGTATTTGATACAAAGGACATATGTTCATTTTGTTCAAAATATGTTAGGGGGGAAAATGTCCAAATAGAAATAAGATGCTTGCATATGAACAAATACTCCAAAACCGCATTACACATTTCCAATTTAAAGAATCTCACTTTAGCATCACCCGTCAACGATGAAGAGAAAGTTTTTTTCTTTCACAGATTGTGGAATACTACTGATTGTTATTTCAATGGGAATTAAAAGAAACTATTTAAATGGAAATTTTTAAGAAGATATAATGTTTAATTGAAGGTCTTAGG
This sequence comes from Trichosurus vulpecula, assembly GCF_011100635.1. NCBI lineage: Eukaryota > Metazoa > Chordata > Mammalia > Diprotodontia > Phalangeridae > Trichosurus > Trichosurus vulpecula. The sequence continues at coordinate 169,336,382 of NC_050581.1, forward strand.
ACCCCTTTACATTCTCAAAATGAGGCAGTTAGGTGGCACAATGGATAAGGTCCAGAAGTCAGGAAGACTTGAGTTAAAGTCTAGCTTCAGACACTAGATATGTGACACAGTAGACACTCAATAAATGTTTATTCCCTTTCCACCCCTTAAAAATGATTGAGGACCCCAAGGAGCTTTTGTTTATGCAGGTTATGTATATAAAGATTTACAATATTAGAATCAAAGCTGATGCTTAAAATATTTATTTGTTTAAATAACAATAATAAATTCAGTATGTTAACATAAAAACTTATTTTTTATGAAAAAATAACTTTTCCCAACAAAGAAAGTTAGTGAGAAGAGTGGCATTGTTTTCCATATTTTTGCAAATCTCTTTAATGTTTAGCTTAATAGAAGACAGCTAGACTTTCTTATCTGTTGTGATACATTGTTTTACTTAAAATATATGAAGGAAATCCAGTCTCATACATATCAGTATTTGGGAAAGGGCAGGGTGTGTTAGTAGATAAATAATGTCTTAGTACTGTAGTGAAGCTAAATTTCACCTTGGACACTCAGTTAAAGGGTCATGGGAATCAAACTTTGAGATCTAATGGTCTAGTAGAAAGACCTCTCTACTGGGAGTCTAGAGGCTGGGGTCTTGCCCTAGATGTTCCACTAACTCGCTGTGTAACCTTGGGTAAATGACTTAAATTCTGTGGACCTCCATTTCTTCTTCTATAAAATGAAGAAGGTTGTATAATCATAGAATTGTAGACAGGGTTGGAAGGAATCTCTACCCAAAGCAAGAATCTCATTGACAACAGCCCGACGAAGAGTCAAGTGATCTGATTGAAGACCTCCAGTGACTGGAAATTTACTACCCCATCAAGGACACCCATTCTATTCCGAGAAAGCTGGACTTTTTAGGACATTTTAAAATCTGTTGAGCAAAAATCTACCTGCCTGTATTGTGTCTACTATTGTGTCTGAGTTCTGCCCTTCCTAGGTTGGATTTGATGACCTTTAGGGCAAATTTCTGCTCTAAAATTCTATAATTAAACTTTGTTCGGTCTAGCATTTATAATTAAATGACAAAAGACAAACATCAGTATTCTGAAATTATTATCCTCACTCTATTAGTGCCAGGATTGTGAGATGGAGGTCAAACCCTGGTACTGTCTGCTACCTGTTAAATGGTGGATCTCTCTGAGCTTCACTTTTACTCATCTATAAAAGAAGGGGGTTGACCTGGATGGCCTTAAGGTCCTTTTTTAGGTCTGATTCTATAAACCTATGACTAGATGAGTGAACACTCCAGTTTTGAATCTATGATAAAAACTTGCTAGTGAATGTTGGAGAAGTATGACAGATTTATGTTGAAATAAGCAACCCATCTTTTAGAAATCCCTAACTTAAAAAAAAAAACCAACTAAATGAAACCCTTTAAAACAGGAAATTGAAAAGAGATGAGCAAAGATGAGGGAGGCATCTAAGGAGAGAAGAAAGTTTGTATTCTCCAGTTGCTGAAGGTTAACTATTTTTGGTTTTAATTATACTAATAAAAATCACATGTACTCAACAATCTCTGGAGCTCCATTATTTATTTCATCCTTACAACAGCTCTGTGGGATAGGCAGGACAAGTATATTATGTTCATTTTATAGACAAGTAAGTTGAGGCTTGGGGAACACCCTTGACTTTAAGTGTTAGAGCCTGAATCCAAATCCAGGTTAGTGCTGTTACCACCACCCCCTCACCCTCCCAGCAAAGGCACCGCCTTCAATCTGGAATTGAAGTAATGGCTAAAATTCTCTAGAGACAAAGGCATGGCCATCTATGCTTGAGTTCCCTCCTGAGTCCAAAAGAATGGTCCCAGTTTCCAAAAAATGGAAGTGTGCATCAGAAGGTAGTGAAGACACTGAATAAATCTCTTGGGATATTTTTCCATTGTCATGAAAGTCAAAATTTTAAATGTACTCTAAATTGGGTAGGACCTATTGAAAGAATATTCTTCAGAATCAGTCATCAAATTTCTAAGTTAAAAATGACTTTCAGAAGTTGTTTACTTCCATATCTGGGAAAAAAAAATTTCATCTACAACATGCCCCTGAAGTGGCTATCCAGTCTTTGCATGAGGACCTTCAACAAAGGGAAACCGACAACCTCCTAAAGCAAGAAAACTTGAAATCAGTTTTTTTTTTCAATATCATGGACTCCTTTGGCAGTCTGGGGAAGCCTATGGACTCTTTGAATAAGGTTTCTAAATGCATAAAATAAAATACATAAGGTCACAAAGGAAAATAGTTGCATCGAAACACAATTATTAATTTTTTTAAAGTATATAAACCCTAGTTAAGAAACCTGGCTCTAACTGGTAGAAATTTTTCCTTCTGTAAGGAGAGTCGATCAGGGGAGTAAGCTCCCCAATCAATTGCATGAATTTACAGGGTGACGAGCCTTTGGGGTATCTGAGGGGCAAGGAATGTTCATTGGTAACTTGTTGAGAGGTCAGTTCTACTTGCTGGCTTTTGAGGACTGGGGCTGCCTCAAAATGATTAGCTTTGGTTCTGAGGAGCCTGAACTCCTGGAGGAGCTGTTCTTTCTTGGCTTGTAAAAAGTCATTCGAAGGCACTGCTCTTTCTTTTTCTTTCCATTTCTAGAGGTTGTAACAGTACAATGGAGTGGATCTGTGATTTGGGTGGGGGAAGGTTTTGGCATACAGTGGGAGCACCAGTTATCCTGCAGGGGATCTTCTCGGAGGGAATTTGATGAGTTATTTGTCCTATACCCAGGTCAGAGGGCTGACTTGTACAGCAGGACAGCTGGGAACCTTCACCAGACTTCTTCTCTTGGGATTCACCCTTCCCTGACATACATAGTTCACTATTTTTTAGGTCATTACATGTTTTCTCCTTCACTTGGTAGCATGGTAGGCTAAATGGGCTGGTGGTTGTTGTGGTTGAGTTGTGTCTGACTCTTTGTGACTCTGTAGGGAGTTTTCTTGGCAAAGACACTAGAGTGGTTTCCCATTTCCTCCTCCAGTGGATTAAGATAAATAGAGGTTAAGTGATTTGCCCAGGGTCACACAGCCAAGTGAGTGTCTGAGGCTGGATTTGAACTTGGGTCTTCCTAACTCCAGTCCTGGCACTTTATTTACTCAATCACCTAGTTGCCTCCAGCTGGGCTGGTGGTACATTATAGCAAATAGGGAAAAGGAAGGCAAAAGACTAATGCAACTATCTCAAAGGCAATTAATAAATGCTTCTTGGCTGACTAATTAGTATCTTCATTCTGATAGGAAAGATAGACAGCTAGGTGGCTCAGTGGATAGAGTGCTGGGCCTGAAGTCAGGAAGACTCATCTTCCTGAGTTCAAATCTGGTGTGACTCTGGGTAAGTCACTTAACTCTGTTTGCCTCAGTTTTCTCATCTGTAAAACGAGCTGGACAAGGAATGGCAAAGCACTCCAGTATCTTTGCCAAGAAAATCACAAATGGGGAAGAGTCAGACATGACTGAAACAATTGACTACATAACAACGACCATAGGAAAGACACTGTTCTCACTCCTAGGACACAGATCTTCTTCTTAATGCAACCCCATAAAGGTCCATTCTGCTTAGTTCCTAACAGGGGATGAAGCAGAAAAGAGACTTAGTTCATTTTAATAGGCAACTGGAAAGGGACAGCTCCTCCCACGAGTTTAGCCAATCATTTTGGGGGCGGTCCCAGTCCCCCAAAGACAATCACCCTCTTGACAAAGTAACAATTGGGCACATCCACATTCTCAGTAGGAACCTGCCTATCAGATGCCCCAAAGAAGCCCCACCTTATAAACTCAGTTGCTTGAGGAGCTCATCAAACTGATCAGGAGACATCACTCATTGACCCCTCCTTCACTTTTATCAAATCTAAATCTTGCTCTTTGCACCTGAAATTTCAGTCCTTGCTCATACTTGTGCCTTCTGAGGTCAAACAGAACAAATCTTCCTAGGGAAGAGATAGCTATCCTGCCTCCCCCAAGCCTTCTCTTCTCCAGGCTCAACATTCCTCTACAGACACCCCCCACCTTTTTTTTTAAACAATTACTGACCTCCCCACTCTAATCCTCCACTCAGTTGCCAAAGTGAATTTCCTAAAGAACAAGTCTGATCATGTCCCTTCCTCTACCCCCAAAATAAACTCCAGTGACTCCTCATTACCTCCAGAATCAAATATAAAATGCCTTTTGGCATTTAAAGCCCTTTGCAACTGGTCCCTTTGATTCCTTTCCAGCCTTTTAATCCACACACTCTAGGGTACTGGTGGATGTCACCCATCTTCCTACTGTTCATCTCATGAGACACTCCATCTGGCTGTCCTCCCTACCTGGGGCTCTCTCCCTCTTATCTCAAACCTCCTCACTTCTGGGGTCTTCTTCAATGGTCAGGTCAAATCCCAGCTTCCACTGCTCTGGTCCTATTGCTTCTTCCCTCCTTCCCCACCCCAGCTCTTTTCTCTCTGATGTTACCTTTGATTGGCACTTTAGTATGTATATAGCTACATATTTGCATGTTATGTCCCTTATTAGAATGTTAGCTTCTTGAGGGCAGAGACCCTCTTTTTGCCTTCCTTTATATCAGGAATGCTTTAGCACAGCATCTGGTGAACTATAAATGCCTGTTAACTGGCTGATTGATCTTTATATATTTAAGGACTGCAAAAGGCATGACATGCATTATCTCCTCTGAGACTCACAACAGTCTTGTGAAAGAGATACTACAAATGTTATTAGCCCCATCTTACAGATGAGGAAACTGAGGTTCATGCCTAGTACATGTCACACTGGAACCTAGGTCTCTTCTAATTCCATGTCCAGTGTCCCTTCTGGTGAAATGAAATTTGTGCTTCGAAAACTCTCAATGATCATCCCATCAGTTACAGCAGGATTGATGGAGGAAACTACTCACACAGTGGAAACCACAGATCCTTGTGGCACTGAAGTTTAGGTTTGCTGCCTGTATGCACAGTTTATATAGTACCTCACCTCAAAAAAAGCTGCTAAGTATGAAAGCCAGGTAGTAGTTGAAGCAGCACCAAGAATTCAGCCGGACTTTCCTCCAGTTAATTTGCTCATCTGAATCATCTCAAGATTATCCCTAAGAGAAATGAGCCCAAATCTCTCTGGTACTTAGTTGCCCAGGGAGATATTTCCCCCTTTTAAGCCATCAGAGAAACATTTGATGCAAAATAAGTACTAAGTCTTAGCAACTAGAATTGAATTCTTAACCTTTTCACATTCATTCATTCATTCATTCATTCATTCATTCAATCACTGCTAGCCACACCAGGGCATTTCAGGATATTGTCTCATCAGTTTCCCAGCACAAATACCCAGACCTCCCCTTCCCCTCCATCCCAAGATTACTCAAACTTTTGTGATACATCTATGTCTGTATCTATATCTATCTATCTAAAAATCTTAATTCCAATCAGTGTAAAAATCCTTGAACGGGGCCCTGTTTATTTTTTAAATGACATTTTCTTGTCAGTGGCTGATGATACCATTCTTAACATGGGTGGGGTATGGGGCCAGCCTGTGATATTTGGGTAAAGACTCTCACCTTCTCCCCTGTTGGTAATATTTTTGTTAGTTAATCCCAAGGTTTCAAGTCCAAGATCCAGGATATTCAGAATTTTATTCCTTTGTGGAGTGCTTTCAAATGTAAAGTAGAGAAGATGCTTCTGCAATTTGACAGTTTGTCTTCTGCAGTTACCTCCCCTTGCTTCCTTGCTCCTGCCTAGGCAGGGCTGTTCCTGGGCAGAAGAGCTTGAGGGAGGGCTTGGGCTCCTGGCATACTGCTCAGGCTGCCTGGATCATCTTCCCTTTCCTCCTTTCTGTGTGTGTGTGTGTGTTTTAAAGAGTGTTTTCCCTTCATCTTGTCTTCAGTGTGAGCTTTGTGCTACACAACGATGGTGGCAAGTCCTCCCTTTGGAGTTGAATATGGTGATCTCTATCCCCCTCCCTAAACTTGGTTAGCTCGATAACTAAAAGGGATCCCAATAGGTCACTCACTCTATCTGGCTCATTTTTAGCATTCCTAAGCTTGGACATGCCTCCACAGCAATAGCGATGTACTCCCAAACTAAACAGTACCCACCGCCATGATGGAACACACCTCCCCCAGCTCAGTGAAACTAAAATCTGGAGAGCCCTCTGAGTTAGAAGACCACCCCACCATCTTATATTCTATCCAATATGTTTGGATTCAATCCAACAGACTTTTACTGAACTCCTACTATGTGCAAGCCATGGTACTAGGTCAAAGGGATAGAAAGACAAAAAATAACCCTGACAAGGTATTCTGGTGCCAAAAGTTTCTTGAGGCTAATTTTAATTAGTATCCACAATTGAGATAAAGGTAGATAAATTACTCACCGACAAAGCCATGTGCAACAATGAATGGTTAACTACTGACACAGTAGTGTCCGGTTTTTTTTTTAAAGTCTATGATTATTTTAGACACTGTAGTTAAAATGACTGTTCATGTTTGGTGTGGGGACTCTTTTTGTGAAAATTTCAGGACAATATCATCTTTCCAGGACCGTTTTAGACACAAAATGTCCACACTGCCACTCCCTTCCCCCCCTTACTTATCTCTGTATTCTCCTCCTCCTCCTAATCCCTTTGTTCCTCTCTCACTCTCTCTTTTTTTATTCTTTGGCATCTAGAGGCAGGAAGGGTCACAACCCTGGTAGTTCTCTGGACTAAAGAGGTTGCCGACCCGTGCTCTGAACAGGGATGGTATTTCTCCGGCCTGGTGCAGGGTGTGCCTAGTTAGAGTACATCATGTGCTGAATAAGCTTATCTTTGACACACTCCCTCCCGCCTCCATTTATTTCTTCCTTTGCCAGCCCCCCTACTTCCTCCTCCCTTATAGCTCCTGCTTCAGATGGATGGATGGGGAGTCTTCACTCTTGTCCTGATTGGGTTATCCTTCTGCTGAATACTAATTATAATAATAACACCCTGTGCATAAACAGGGTCTAATCTCTAAGACACTCCAGAGTGCACCCAGCAGGCAGGTCCCAGCTTCCCAGTCTCCCAAATCTCTACTTTTCTTCCTAGTCTTTCTAGTACAATTGCCTAAGGAAACGCATCACCTAATCTTTTGGCTTTCCTGAAGGAAGGGTATTTATGGAAGCTAGAGGGTATTTATATTTCTTTAACTCATTTATAATTCTATTAGTAATGGGTTATAAACTTCACCACGGGCCCCCCAGAATTAAGGTGGTAGCAATTCAAGGGGATTGGGTCAAGCATTGTTTATGTATTAGTGGGTTACAGTATAGGACCATAGATTCAGAGTGGGAGGGGATTGCCAGATGCCATCTAATTATATAGTGCAAGGTTTATGTGCGTGATCTTACTTGAACCCCACAATCACCCTGCCAGGGTGTTGGTATTGCAGGTATTATTAGTCCCAAATTTAGAGCTCAGAGGTTGTGTTTTGCTCAAGGTCACACAGTTGGGCTGTGATTCAAACCCAGGGCCTTGGCCTACAAATCCAGCGTTCTTTCCATTTATCGCACCCCCATATCAGAAGCGGAATTTGAATCCAAATCTTCCTAAAGATGGATTCCAGCCAGAAATTTCCCCCTTCCCCCTTTACAAAATAATTCAGCCCCACCCTGCCCTTAAGGAGAAGGTTTTCATAGAAAATGTGAAAAATACTGAAGACAGTGCAGTAAAGCACAAAACTGAGTATTGCCCATGGTCCAAATGGATCGGGCAGAAAATGCCGAAGGGGTCGGGAAGGGGCCCAGAGAGGGAGGGATTCCAACGGGCTGAAGTTGTAGAGAAGGTAACCCTTGAGGGAGGCGTGTTGGCTTCACTCCTTCTTTTCCCTCCAAACGAGGGCACCCTCGTCTGCACCAGGCTTGGAATATGCCCCCCTCGCTCATTCCCCCCGGGCGTGCCCACACCTCCAGGCGTGCACACACCTCCGGCCCTCCCTCCGATCTGCTCCCGCAGCGGGCTGCTGGCTCTGTGGCAGGGTGGGCAAAGAGGTTTCCAGCCGGGGCTGCTCTTCTGCAGCAGTTGTTCAGCCTGGCTACTCGCCAGGCAGGAGTCCGGCCAGGTACAGAGCAAGGGTCACACGCGCACCGCCCTGCAGGTATCCCCTTTGTCGCGGTGAGCTCGAGGGGCAGAGCTGTGTCCGTACCAGGGTGGAGCACAGCCACGACCCAACCCTCCGTCCAAGGGGCGTTCGCTTGACCATTCCTCCAGAACGTGCGAGCGCAAGGATCGGGCGCGGACCCCCATGCGTGTCCTCCTCTCCCTCCCCAGCAAAGTGCTGCGGTGAACTATTCCCTTTCTCTGACCCTGGGTGGTGGTCCCCTGACAGCCCACCGTAGGGATGTAGGCACATGCCTCAGAAGCCATGCAGGCTCCTTTCTTTCCAATCTCTTGCCCTCCCTCCCTCCCTTCGTCTTCTCCCTAAGTCTTGCGGAGTCCGGGCTTGGTCATACAAGGGGCGCCTCCTCAAAGCCCCGGTACGTCCTCTTCCCCACCAAGTCCCGCTTGCGGATCCTCGGTTAGACGAGAATAAGAGAATGGCCACCTACAAAACAGCTTCCTGGGTTCCAAGTGTGGGCCGGGAACGCAGCCCAGGAGCTGAGTTGGGGGGGAGGGCGGGGATCACACACAGACGTCCCCCTACACAGATGTACACACAAATCTGCGTCCAGAGACGCACAGACACGTGCACAGACACATGCACACACAGACGGACATACATACATATACACACGCACACGCACACGCACAGCAATAGAGCCAGGCGCCGGTGCAAGCGCACACAAAACACACACACACACAACACAGAAGCAGGCTGAACCCTAAGAAACACACATGCACACGCATGCACACACAAGCAAAGGGGCCCATGCATGCATGCAGACATGCATGCATGCATGCACGCACGCACCCACGAGCCCCCCCCCCACCACCACCACCGCGCACACGTCCGCAGCTCTCTCCCCCCTCCCGCTTCTTCCCGGTCCCTCCTCTTTCCCTCCCCCTCCGCTGGAGCCTCCCCCTCCCCTCGTCGGAGAGGCCGCGCGCCGCCATTGGTCCGCCGGGCTGGTGACGCGCGGCGCTCGGCCCCGCCCCCAGTCAGTCACTCGGCGGAGGCGGCGCTGGCGGGGACTAGTCTCGTCCGGAGACTGGCAGCGGCGGCGGCGGCGGCGGCGGCGGCGGCAGCGGTAGCGGCAGCGGCGGCGGCGGCGGCAGCGGCAGCAACAGCGGCGGCGGCCGGAGCTCGAGCCCGGGCGGCTTGGGAGGGGGGAGGCGAGGAGGACGGCGGCGGCGAGGACGGCGGAGGCGGTGGCGGCCGCGGCGGCGACGCGGCGGCGGGCGGTGTTTCGTTTCTCCTCAGCGCGGCCCCTGTTTTGCGGAGGGGGGGGCGGGGGGAGAGCCCATCCATGACCATGGGCGACAAGAAGAGCCCGACCAGGTACCTGCTCCCGCCGCTCGGGGCCGGGGGGAGGGGCGGGGGCGCGGGCAGCGGCGGGGGGAGGAGGAGGAGGAGGCGGAGGAGGCGCCCACGACTAGGCCCCGCCGCCGAGCCCGGGCCGCGGCGGCGGCGGCGCGCGCGCGGTGGGGGGGGCCCGGAGGAGGAGGCGTCGCTAAGATGGACGTCGGCCCGGGGCGGGCGGCGGGGAGGCGGTGTCTGCCGGCCTCCCTGCCGGCAGAGCCGAGCACCGCCTCCTCTGCTGCCGCCGCTGCCGCCTCGGCCGCAGCCATGGCGGCGGCTCCTAGTCCCCGACCCTCCCAGACAAAGGGAACGGCTTCCCCAGGTGGGGAGGGAGCCAGGGCCGAGGAGGACGCCCGGGGGGGGCGCTCCGCCCCGGGCCCCCCCACCGCTGTCCGCCCAGCCAGGCCGGGGTGGGGGCGTCCCCGCCCTTGTCGGGCCTGGGCCACGCTCCCGAAGCGGGCCGCGGAGCAACTTCGGGGGGTGGGGGCGCCCGCTCCCTGAATTGGGATCTCACCCGCGCGTGTGTTTGTTGTTCTCTCCTCCCTTCCCCCCTCGCCCCGCTCCGCCCAGGCCAAAAAGACAAGCGAAGCCCGCGGCCGACGAGGGATTTTGGGATTGTAGCGTGTGCACCTTCAGGAACAGCGCGGAAGCCTTTAAATGCAGCATCTGCGACGTGAGGAAAGGCACCTCCACCAGGTACCCCCGGAGCTGCGGGAGCTGGGGGGGGGGGGGGCGCCCGGGAGGCGAGGACACCCCAACACACACACTTGTTGATCCGTCGTGGCTCTCACCTGTGTTTGGCTCGAGGGTGTCGGGGTGGAGAGCGTGGGGGCGCGCTCCGCCTCTCATTTTATCCGTTTTCTGAGAGCAGAGTGTGGCCCAATAGTGTCACAATTCAGGGTCGGACCGAGGGGCAGGACCTAGTTCCGCTTTTTTTTTTTCATCTCATTTCATAAATTGAGAACAAACGCGGTGGACTCGAGCCGCTGACTTCGCAGAAGCAAGCGCCCCTTTTTTCCCGCGCGTCCGTGGCGAGTTCCACGGAATTCTGTTTTTCCGTGGGCGAAATGGGTTCGTTTGTCCTGTTTGCAAACCCCAAGGACGTTTTAAGCGAGGATCCCAAAGCAGCTCTGTTTCCCTCCCTTGCAAATGCCGTAGAACTTGGAAAAGCTACAGCTTGATAGAGAATTGAATCTGGGCTAAAAAGGCTGAACTGGATCAGCCTTGGTGCTTGTTATTTCAAAATGGTGAAACTGATAACACCAAAATCTGGTGATGAGGTGTAATGCTGGGTTTTTGTAAGTCATAGAACGTTTACGAAGAAGTGCTTACAACAGTCCTGAGAACTGAGTCAAGAGTCAATATTAGCTGGATCTTTCTAGGTTTAACTGTGTGTGTGTGTGTGTGTGTGTGTGAGATAAAATTTGGAGAAACTCTCCGTGGTTACTTCGGAGTTTCTTGTTTCCTTCTCTGTCTTTGAACAGAACTTGTTCCAGTGTTATCATGATTTGGAGTTTGAGTTCCAACTGTTGTGGTTATCGTCTGATGCCCAGATGTTTGTGTGTATTCTGGGTTGCTACTTGGAGTTGATTGCCAAAATGTGTGTCTTATCAGGTGTCTCTTTTGTTTGGGTGGTAGTCCAGTGTGACCCTGTGTAGCATTTCAAATGCATAGTATTCGGTAACTGGCACGGTTTCATGATTAAAGACTTCTTTGTGCAATGCTTGTAATGTTGCGCTTTGATTTTTATACTTGAAGTTAAACATAAGCAGTTGGGCATACTTTAAGCTTATAACTTAAGGCTTAGTTTAGATTTGAGTGGTATACGTGAAAAAAATCACCTTTTAAAAAAAAGAAAAGGGACCATTGAAATTGTTATTTTAAGAGCTAATTTTCCCCTGCATAGTTTTTGATTGTTGTTAATTATAACTTTAGAAATATCTTGCTCTAGGTTGAATTTATATACGTATACTTTTTTTTCACTTAAATGTAGAATTCTGTCAAATGGCATCGAATTTTGTATGTTATTATAAGCAACAGCATGTGGATAATGAATTTTTTTTTACGTATAAAAACCTCTTTATTGTGGTTTTACTTTGAGGGTTACCGTAAATGATGTGTGTAGTACAACTCAGTGACTGGGAAACTCTTGAACTTTTTAAAAAATAGATTACTATTGTATTGAAACTTTTAACTAATTAGTTTACGTATCTGATTTATCATTGAATGAAAATATCTCCTACTAAAGCACATTTTTATTTCATTTTCTTGGATAAAATTTGAATGTCAGCCTTTTCCTCCCAAAGTTACATATAGTGACAGTGCAAATTATGGTTATTGTTTTTTGCCAATGTTGTGTGTACTTACAATGCTTGTTGATTTGAGTGATTTAATGCTCAATATGTTCAGACAGTAAATCTTTTAAGGGATCATAATGAAGAATTTGAATATTGTAGTTATGAACTTTGGGGTGATATCTTATATTTTGTAGCATTTGTGTCTACGCAAATTTAGTTTCGTAGTATAGTGTCTAGTGTTAGTATTTTTATGTAATTTCAATAACAAACCACTTGAGTTAATCTTAAGTCTCTTTCAAGTCATGACATTATTATATGACTTGTGATGTAACTACCCTGGTTCTAGTCAGGCTTATTGCCTATCCATTGATGGTGTTTCCAGGTCAGAATTATCTTGATGTTTTTGTAGGTTAGAGCTACTCTAGAAATTACAGTTAATTGGAATGCAAATAATATTTTGACAGTATGTTGTAAATGTTTCTCCATGTGGAGGAGGGGGCAAGTTTTACTTGATTTCAGCTCTCCAGTGTTTTAATGCTTGCTTATTTTCTTTGTGATAATAGTGGTAGTTGTGTTTGTTCCATTTCTACCTTTTTGCCTTGTTATTTTTGGGGACTTAGGATGATGATGTGTGAGCATGGAACTTTCTAATGTATATTCATCATCACAATTGAAAGTGATGTACTGTTTTTTCCCCTGTTTCTTGATGTTGCCTAATCATTCAACAAGCAATGTGTGCAATAATCCATTTAAAATCCTCAGAATGGTTTTTGGCTTTGTTAGCTAAGTAGGTTTTTCTGCCCTACTGACCATATAGAAATTGATGGAATTTTATTCTGCTGCGTTTTACAGGTAGACACCTGACAAATTGTATTCCCAAAAGTCACTTTAGAATTTATTAAGCACCTACTATGTACCAGGCACTGTTAAGCACTGGGGATGCAAAGATGGGCAAAAAAGGCTGTCTCTGTTCTGAAGCAGCTCCCAGGCTGTAGTTTTTAAAACTAGGAAAGTTGTAAGCTATAGTTAAGATACCTTTTGGAGGGGCAGCTAGGTGGAGCAGTGAGTAGAGCACCAGCCCTGGAGTCAGGAGGACTTGAGTTCAAATGCTGCCTCAGACACTTGACACATGGACTAGCTGTGTGACCTTGGGCAAGTCACTTAACCCCAATTGCCCTGCCCCTCCACCCCATACCTTTTGGAGAGAATGAGGATACATTCATTTCTTTGACTTGAAAATTAGAAAGATTCCTTGAAGGAATGCTGTCTCTGGCCATGCAGAATTGATTTCCACAAAATGGAGCTGGCTTTACAAATTTTTAAATGATATATCTTGTTTACCTGCCATCCATTTTTACCACTGGAATGAGACAGGTGACTTGGTCTGAAGTTTGAATTAACCTTTGTAAAAAAAATACTAAGAGCACCAACAAAATAAAGAGGGGATCAAAGAGTAAGAAAGATGTATTTGTAAAGGGAAGGATCATACCCTGGCAGGCAACCTAAGGATGTGAGAGCAAGGAAAAATTAACAGGCATCAGTCAGTCACCTAGAAGCTTTATTTTAATTTGTAAGACCTGGTATGCTGCTGCATGTTACTACCATATGTATATGCTCTCTGGGATTTTCTAGGTAAAAGAAAAGGGCATTGATTGGATATGGCTTTCCTCAGTATTAGCCCAAGACCTACAGGGTCACCTGACCCAACTTTCCTGCGCTTTTAAGCTATTATGTCTTATAGGTTGAAACTATAGGAAGACTTGGATACCCCATGTTTCCTGGTTTACATTCTCAGATACAAGGAAAATACTATTTGAAAAAATATAACAATGCCCCACCCCCAACTCATGTATTTAATCTTTTTGGTTGATTCTAATAAGTTGATGTTATCCAGTTTTGTGAATAATTGTGAATGAAATAGTACTGAATTTGTTCTGATCTCCTTTCATGGATACCAGTGTTATCTTCCTACTGAGAATGTGGATAGAAATGCTGTGACAGCTATCACTCAGTGCTATTCTTTTTATAAAGAAGCAGGCTCTTGAACCTAGACTGTTCACATAAAAATCTTCAGTCTGAAGGCTTTTTTGAGTAATTAACACATTATAAGCTTTTATGATAATATTGTTGTTTGAATTTTTAAATTTAATGTTGTGACATTCTATCCTTGTCACTTAAATGGTCTTATAGCTTTATTTATAAATTGAACTAAGAAAAGTACTCATAAAAACATTGCTATTATAACCCATAGATTTCTTCAGACCTTAAAATAGCAAACTAAAAATCAACTAAAACTTTCAACTTATTCTAAACATAGTTTAAAAAAATCTTTTATTCCTGTGGAAACCAGGACAACGCTATATTGTAAGGACAGGAAATTTTTTAAAATCACAAATAACTCCATTTACTTTCTTGGGTGCTCCTTTTCTGAATCAGTAGCTTAGATCTGCCTTTGGATCTTGTTTAAAAACAGTTTGGAACCATCCTTAGAAAATCAGAATACTCCCAAGTTGGAATCAAATATCTTCATGTAGTTTCAAACACAAATTTTTGTTGTTTCTCAGGAGCTTTAAGGGATTCATATGTATGTTGTGTATATGTATATACACACACATATATATATTCTTGTGAAAAAGATTGATTTTATAGATAACAAAATTCTCTAGGGAGAATGGAACTTTAATAAGATGTGGAGCTCAACTTTTATTTGTAGATAACCCACTTGGCTGCTTTTTTCTTATTAATTAAGCAAATTTGCATATAATAGAAAAATCTTTTTTCCATACAGAAGATTTTAAATTAAAGACCCTGGGAGCAGTTAGTGTTTAAAGCATAGTTCTTAAACTACGAAAGATGGTTCGTTTCCTACATCTTCACTTGGAAGTATATTACAAATTTCACATTGGTCATTTCAACCTTTGCTAATTATGACCGTTGTATATGTTGTTACTAACCTGAGGTAAATTTAATGTTAACTTTAAACATGTATGGTGACAAATTTTCAGAATTCATGAGATTAATCAAAGTAATCTTTTCTTCATTGACAGTATGATGAACTTAACACTATGTGGGATTACTGTCTAATTATTTTCGCAAATACTTAGCCACATGGATGGAGAGTTTGGTTAGGCTGACATAAATCCATCACCACTTACAAAAAGGAACTCAAAAGCCAATAATACTTAAAGGATCTTTGGTTTTATCAGTCTTAAAGTCTGAAGAAGATAACTTTCTCCACCTACACAGTCCCAAAATCCTGGTGCGTGGTCTTTGGAATGCCCACAGAAAGGCCCAAAAAAGTCATCGTTCTACTGCCAACTAACAACTAACCTAGTGATAAGACTGAATACTTATCTAGGCTGGTCCTCAGGACAAGTTCCTTGATATTTGGTAGGACTGGTCAAGAGTTTGTGTTCTTCTGGTCTGGCCATCACAATCTAGTAGTGTTACCTTACCTTCATGCCATAATGAGGTATTAGACTAACACTTTAGTGGAGGTATAGTTAAAGTAATACATACTTTTTGGGGGGGGGGAAGTATATTTTACCATTTTCTTATTTTTGTTAACTCATTTGTCTAAAGTTTATCCCTGCCATGTATTCACAGAATTTGAGTTAAAGGGATCTCAGCAGCCATCTGATCCAATCTGTACATGAACGCAATCCTTACTATAATATCCTCAAAAAGTGGACTTCTGGTCTCTGCTTGAATTCCTTTGGCAGATCTTAGTTTATTAGATCTGCTCATCTCTAAATGTAAGTTGTAGTGCTATCATAAAGGAAATACTTTTTTTAATGAGAAGAAATAAATTTTGGGGTCTTTAAAACTATTGATTTTAATTTGTTGTTGCTAGGAAAGAATGTTTTCTCCCTAAAGGAAGTTTTATTTCCTTCGAAAGAAAATTAGCCAAATATAGTATGATTTAAGAAAAAAATACTTATGGGATCTCTCCAGAATGCACAATGCACAATTTTTGTTCTTTGTGGACTATAGATAGATTCCTTTCTAAAGCATTATTTGATTTGATTCTGAAGCATTATTAAGGCTCTTTTTCCTCTTCAAATTACCTCATTTACTTACATGCACATTAAGTGTCTCTCTAGTAGAATGTAAGCTCTTTTAGGAGAGGGCCTGTTTCCTTTCCCTTCTTTATCAAAAGTGTTGGGGGCTCTATTTGAAAAATCTTCTAAAATATTTTGGCTTTTTGTACTGTAGAAGTCTGAATTTTTTCTTTTTCTTTTATGAGGTGTTTACAATAACTTATTGTAAAATTTGGATTAAGTATTTGGTCATAGGCTCTGTGTCATCTGTGGCTTCCACAAAACTCCCCCAAAATTCCCATTTAATCTCTTAGGTGGATCTGAGATATGAAACTGAGATGGGGAAACTCACGATGTGGAAGAGATAACTGTAGTCAATTATCAGTTCAACTATTTAATAATGTCAGCTATTTCAACTAGAATATTCTCTAGTTGAAAATGCCTTGCTTATGAATTTAAGTTTCTGGTATGTGAAATGCTGTGACAATCAAGAAACTTGAGGTGGGGAGAAGAATGTTTTGCTTCTTACTTCTTTATAAATCTTGTGTCTGCCTGTATTTTTGGATGGGGAGAGTGGACGAAGACCTGAGTGCTTGCATAAGAACTGTGACTTCTTTTCCTTCTGTTGTGGAGACCTACACAGACCTGGGAAAACCCTTGCTGCTGACAAAATTAGCTGAAAAGAGAGGCTTTTAAATTTTTTTTTTTAATTTTGTTTTTTGGAGGGGAGAAGGCAGGGCAATTGGGATTAAGTGACATGCCCAAGATCACACAGCTAGTACGTGTGTCAAGTGTCTGAGGCCAGATTTGAATTCAGGTCCTCCTGACTCCACAGCCAGTGCTCTACTCCGTGCACCACCTAGCTGCCCTAATTTTTGTTTTTCTAACAAGAGCCTCTTCAGCAAACTGAATTTTGGGGGCAATCCAAAGCTTTAGTACTAGGCCTCATGGATTTGCTTTGTTGTGCTCTGGATATTATAGAAGATTGGAGAATGGTATAGGAGATCTGCTACTGTTCTGCCTTGGTTGATTTAGATCTAATTTTAGAGAATTATCTATGAAGTGACTTGCCCAAGACCACATAAATAGTGTGGCAAAGGAGGCATTTGAGCTTGAAGCCAGCTCTGTTGACTTCATAGTATATCTGTAATGGAAAAGCATGGATCATGAGAGAGAACTTAAGAAGTAAAATACACAGCAATATGTATTTCAGACTCCTTGAGAATGCTACCTAATAAGTTTCATGATTTATTTTTCCTTTTCAAGTTGTTTCTTTTTATCATACTGTTTTTTATTCAGTGCTGTTTCATCCAAAAATAATCTGTCAAATTTACAAATGTGGTGGTCTGTCCCTTTCTAAATTTTTTTATGCCTCTTTTCCTTAACCCTTGTTAAGTGTATATTTTGCTCTCTAGAAACTCTTTGTGAATCAGGAAAGATTGGAAGTTTGGGGAAAAAAAAACAATTTTCTTTACTCACACTAAAGTAACTAGAATGGTGTTTGTGACCTCTAATCTCTCCTACTTCTTGTCTTTTCCATTCTGGATGTACTTGCCTCCTCTATACCCAGTCTCCAGGGTCCTTATGTAAGCACTGGGTTAGGTGCTAGATATACAGAGGCAAAAATAAAGTTGTCCCTGTCTTTCAAGGTTACCTTCCAAGGGTGGTGGTGGTGGAGTCAGAACATGCCACATTTTCATCAGTATAATCAAGGTAGAGGGTTAAGGGACTTAGAAGTAGGGATCGAACCTGTGATTTCACTGATAGAAGGAACTCCTGGGGGAGGAGGTTCCTTATACCAATTTAGCTTGGCACCTTTTCTGCTTTAGAGCATTGAGAAGTGGTGACTTGCCTAGGGAAATGCATAGTTAAAAAACATCAGAGGTGGAAATTGATGGCTTCTAGGCCAGTTCTCTGTCCAGTACTTTTTGAAGGACTATAGTATGCCAGGCGCTTCTATCCTTCGCTAGCATACAAGTTCATGTTCATTGTTTCCATGACACTATAAGAGCAAGAACCAAAAAGGCACAAAAGGGTTTGGGGGAGAAGGAATGCATTCCCAGCTTTGGGGAAGACATGAATGAATGGAGATGGGAGAAGACATCTTTAAGTTGGAAACAATTAATAGTCCATTTTGACTGGAATGTTGAATGCATGAAAAAGGGGTAATAGAAAAGGAACTTGGAAAGGTGGATTGGGGTCAGATTGTAGATGGTTTCAAATACCAGGTCGAAGACTTGATAAACTATCACAAGAAGCAGTATAAAGAGTAGAGGAAGGTTTTTAACATGGGAATTTTTGAACATAGGTTATGGTTAGTTATTTTTGGCAATAGTGTGAAGGATGTATTGAAGTGGGGAAGAGGTGGAAGAAGCGATATCCAGTTTGGAGGCCTTTATAAGCCTGAATTAGGATAGTAAACATTCAAGTTTTCAAGTATTTTGGGAGTGATTTTGAACTTGGGTGACAGAAATAGGCAAATTTGGAGGAGAGAGAGATTCAGAAAGGAAAATGAATCCAGTATTGGACGTAGTGAATTTAATTTAAATAGAGATGTCCAGCAGGCTAGGTGGAATCATAGGAGAGATTGAGCTAGATTACATTAGCTGATATTTATATAATGCTTTAAAGTTTATAAAGAACTTTAGTACATCTTTTTTGATTCTCAAAACAACCTTCTGAAGTAAGTACTTTACTGGTATTAAAGCCATTTTAAAGATGAGAAAACCTAGGCTATTAGTTTTGAATCCAGGTTTCCACTTAATAATGTCCTTTCTACTACAACAGGTACTGCTTTATAGATTTAGGAGTTTTATTTACATAGAACTGATAATTGAATGTGTGAGAGTAAAGGATGGAGGAGAGAAAGTAGCCCAGGAAGGAGACTTGGATAACTAGATAGGTGATGTTCCATCGAAGCAGCAGACAGGTAGGAGGAGAACCAGGAAGGATCAATATAATGTCACGTAATTTAAGGATGTGTGAGTAATTAGAAGGAGGGTAGTCAGCAGTATTGAGCTACAGAGAGATTAAGGACAGAGCAATAACGTGAGTATAGAAATTAAGGGATCAATTATAGGTGATGTCTGCTAAGGTATGAATTTCCCCTCCTCCCATTTCATGTTTAAGGAAGAGTTAGGTAGGCGATGGAAGTTGAGGAGGGGTGAGGTGTTGAAGATCTGGGAGACCAGGATATTGAAAAAGATAAAATGAATACTTTATAGTTCTCCAAGTAAGAGGGCAGAGTGCTTCATGTAGAGAGGAATACTCTGAGCTCATGGTTCTGAACTTGAGAAAGGAGGAAGAATGACCGGAGGCCATGACTTCCATAAAGATCTGGATAAAAATGTTAGGAAAAGAGCTTGTGGAGAGATTTTATCGAAGGAAATTTCTGGATGTTTTGCAGCAAGGAATATGCCAATACCCTGTTGTATCTACTGTCCTGGTAATACCCAGCTCCTGATCCTGGTCCTGGCCCTGGCTCTGGCTCACTCCCTGGACCATGAGGGCTTCTTTGCCATCCCCAGCTCTGGGTTTAAGCCAGTTTCTCTACCCATGTGGTATACTGCGATTTCCTCTCTCTTTGGTGGGAGAGGAGGAGCCAGCTTCAGCATAATTTTTTTTGCATTGTTTTGATTTGTGTTCTTCCCATTTGCTTTATTGTAGTCATTGTCTTGTGTCTTGTAGCTGCTTATTTCACTCTTCTTCAGTTCATGTTTTCCTATGGTTTTTTGAATTAATCATTTTCATAATTTCTTATTGTACTGCAGTAAATTACTGTTGGGCACCTAGGTGGTACAGTGGTTAGAGCACCTGGCCTGGAGTCAGAAAGACCTGAATTCAAATCTGCTTTTGGACATTAATTAGCTGTGTGGGCAGGTCACTTAACCTTGTTTGTCTCAGTTTCCTTATCTGTAAAATGAGCTGGAGAAAGAAACGGCAAACCACTCCAGTATCTTTGCCAAGAAAACCCCAAATGGGGTCATGAAGAATCAGACATAACTGAACAACAACAAATACTCTATCAACAAGCATTTAAAAGATGTTTACTATGTGCCAAGCACTGTGCTAAGTCCTTCTACCCAAGATTATAAAAAAAAGTTTGGGAATTATTGGCCTTGGTAGTATTTTTCTTAGAAAATAAAAGAAAAAAGTTTGGATATCCTTGGTGGGTGCCCCCCCCCCTTATTTTTTACAATGTTTTCACTCTAGGATCCGCTAAAATACTTAGATTCTTAGCATGCACCATAAAATCAGGCACTGCTGAACTCTCTATTAAAAACAAGCCAAA
This sequence comes from Trichosurus vulpecula, assembly GCF_011100635.1. Lineage (NCBI taxonomy): Eukaryota > Metazoa > Chordata > Mammalia > Diprotodontia > Phalangeridae > Trichosurus > Trichosurus vulpecula. Next base: position 169,356,507 of record NC_050581.1, read on the forward strand.
AAAAAAGCCCCAAAACCCAAACAATTAAGCAAACAAGAAAATCTAGACTCTTCATTGTTTACTTTGAACTTGTTTGGCCCTTACCTCAATTTGTTTTCCTGAAGGGAAGCCATATCCCCTACTTAAGTCTGGTTAGCGTACACATTTTTTATATTGATACTCAAAATAAACTTGACAGAAATTCATGCTGTTATTTTCACATGTTATGAACAAACGATATTTAGAAATCTTTAGACTTGACATTTTGGGGATTATTATTTGAGTAAGATTCCCTGTTGTAACTCAATTGGTTAATATTTTAGTGTACATGTAACTTCGGATTTTGGCAATGAAAGGAATTATTTTAACAACTTTTAATACACTAGTTCTTTAAGATATAAAACAAATAGCTTTATTTTAGTAGTAATCTTATTGTCTTATAGTACCAAATTGGAAGTATTAGTTAAATATGAAAAGTATTTTTCTAGGTCTAGTTTTGCATTTAAAATTATGTCTTACACAATTTATGATATAAGATGAAATATTTCAGTTTGTAGGTGTTGGATCATGCCAAGGTGTATAACTTTTTTTTTTCAAATTTATGGAAAGTTATAATGGTTTAGAGTCTGAAGCATATTATTTTATTGAACCAAAGACCTATTGTAATGTATTGAAGTTAGAGAGGACCACATTTTGGTCCTAAACATGTGCAAAAGTAGAATTAGTTCTCTCAAGATAAGTGATTTTTTTCCATCATTGAAAGTGTTCAAGCAGAGACAGGATGAATACATATTTATGGTTGGATTAGATGATCTACCATGACTTATAAGTTAAGAGTAACAGTACTTGAACTTTTTGGTCTCAAGACCTCTTTACATTTTTAAAAATGATTGAGGACCCTACCCTAGAGATTTTTTGTATGTGGATTATTGATGTTTACCATATTAGAAATCAAAAGTAGTAGTATGATAACGGGCAGCCGGGTTGATGGGGGGCCATGCTTGGAGAGAAGAAATCCTGAGTTCACATGTGACCTCAAACACTAGCTGTGGGACCCTCAGCAAGTCACTTAACCTTGTTGCCTCAGTTTCCTCATCTGTAAAATGAGTTGCAGAAGGAAACGGCAAACCACTTTAGTATCTCTACTAAGAAACCCCCAAATGGGGTCCCAAAGAGTCTGATATGACTGAAAACTTGACTTAAATAGCAACAACAAGAGTATGATGAACATAGTTTTGACCTCAGGGCCACCCCCATCCCCCCTGGAGTCCTCAGACCACATCTTGAGAATTACTGATTACTTCAGATCATTGAATTAAGTTAGTGCTGGCAGGGTACCCAGGCCACACCTTTCCTTTTGGAGATAAGAACTAGGTGAAATGACTTAACCTTTGTTCCAGTCATCTCCTATAAACTGGAAATGATGACAATCCTTGCCTCCCTGACTTGTTGGAAAGTTGAGATAATGTAAAGTGTTTTGCTCTTTAAATGTTAGTGATTGTCCTTTAGCTTCTTGAATTTACATTTTGGGCCTATAGTTTTTTTTTTTTTGGTGGTTCCCTTTATTTATTTATTTATTTTAATTTAAATTTATTTATTTAACATATTTAGTTTTCAGCATTGATTTTCACAACAGTTTGAATTACAAATTTTCTCCCCATTTCTACTCTCCCCCCCACTCCAAGATGGCATATATTCTGGTTGCCCTGTTCCCCAGTCAGCCCTCCCCTCTATCACCCCCCTCCCCTCTCATCCCCTTTTCCCTTCCTTTCTTGTAGGGCAAGATAAATTTCTAGGCCCCATTGCCTGTGTATCTTATTTTTTAGTTGCATGCAAAAACTTTTTTTTTGTTGTTTTTGAACATCTGTTTTTAAAACTTTGAGTTCCAAATTCTCTCCCCTCTTCCCTTCCCACCCACCCTCCCTAAGAAGTCAAGCAATTCAACCTAGGCCACACATGTATCATTATGTATAACCCTTCCACAATACTCATGTTGTGAAAGACTAACTACATTTTGCTCCTTCCCAACCCATCCCGCTTTATTAAATTTTCTCCCTTGACCCTGTCCCCTTTCCAAAGTGTTTGTTTTGATCACCTCTACCCCCATCTGCCCTCCCCTCCATCATCCCCCCCCTTTTATTTTTTTTTTTATCTTCCTCCCTCTTCTTTCCTGTGGGGTAAGATACCCAACTGAGTATGTATGGTATTCCCTCCTCAGGCCAAATCTGATGAGAGCAAGGTTCACTCATTCCCCCCTCACCTGCCCTCTCCCCTCCTCCCACAGAACTGCTTCCTCTTGCCACCTTTATGCGAGATAATCCACCCCATTCTACCTCTCCCTATCTCCCTCTCTCAGTATGTTGCTCTCTCATCCCTTAATTTCCTTTTATTTCTTTTAGATATCTTCCCTTCATCTTCAACTCATCCTGTGTCTGCTCTCTCTCTTTTACATATATATATGTATATATATAATATATATATGTATATATACACATACATACATACACATACATACATATACACATAGATATATACATACATACACATTCACTTATATGTATACATAAACATATATATGCATATTCCCTTCAGCTACCCTAATACTGAGGTCTCATGAATCATACACATCATCTTTCCATGTAGGAATGTAAACAAAACAGTTCAACTTCAGTAAGTCCCTTGAAATTTCTGTTTCTTGATTACCTTTTCATGCTTCTCTTGATTCTTGTGTTTGAAAGTCAAATTTTCTATTCGGCTCTGGTCTTTTCACTGAGAAAGCTTGAAAGTCCTCTATTTTATTGAAAGTCCATATTTTGCCTTGGAGCATGATACTCAGTTTTGCTGGGTAGGTGATTCTAGGTTTTAATCCTAGCTCCATTGACCTCCGGAATATCGCATTCCAAGCCCTTCGATCTCTTAATGTAGAAGCTGCCAGATCTTGGATTATTCTGATTATGTTTCCACAGTACTCAAATTGTTTCTTTCTGGCTGCTTGCAGTATTTTCTCCTTGATCTGGGAGCTCTGGAATTTGGCGACAATATTCCTAGGAGATTTCTTTTTGGGATCTATTTGAGGAGGCGATCAATGGATTCTTTCAATTTCTATTTTGCCCTGTGGCTCTAGAATATCAGGGAAGTTCTCCTTGATAATTTCTTGAAAGATGGTATCTAGGCTCTTTTTTTGATCATGGCTTTCAGGTAGTCCAATAATTTTTAAATTATCTCTCCTGGATCTATTTTCCAGGTCAGTGGTTTTTCCAATGAGATATTTCACATTGTCTTCCATTTTTTCATTCCTTTGGTTCTGTTTTATAATATCCTGATTTCTCATAAAGTCACTAGCTTCCACTTGCTCCAATCTAATTTTTAAAGTAGTCTTTTCTTCAGTGGTCTTTTGGACCTCCTTTTCCATTTGGCTAATTCTGCTTTTCAAGGCATTCTTCTCCTCATTGGCTTTTTGGAGCTCTTTTGCCATTTGAGTTAGTCTATTTTTTAAGCTGTTGTTTTCTTCAGTGTATTTTTCAGTATTTTTTTGGGTCTCCTTTAGCAAGTCATTGCCTTGTTTTTCATGGTTTTCTCGCATCCTTCTCATTTCTCTTCCCAATTTTTCCTCTACTTCTCTAACTTGCTTTTCCAAATCCTTTTTGAGTTCTTCTATGGCCTGGGGCCAGTTCATGTTTTTCTTGGAGGCTTTTGTTGTAGGCTCTATGACTTTGTTGTCTTCTTTAGGCTGTATGTTTTGGTCTTCTTTGTCACCAAAGAAAGAATCCAAAGTCTGAGACTGAATCTGGGTGTGTTTTTGCTGCCTGGCCATATTCCCAACCAACTAACTTGACCCTTGAGTTTTTCAGTGGGGTATGACTGCTTGTAGACTAACGAGTTCTATGTTCCACGTTTGGGGGGGAGGTGCCAGCTCTGTCACACCAGCACTACTCCTTCCCCAAGAACCCCCAGCCAGGGCTGGGCTTAGATCTTTAGCAGGCTGTGCACTCCTGCTCTGATCCACCACTTAATTCCTCCCACCAGGTGGGCCTGGAGCCGGAAGTAACAACAGCTGTAGCTGCCCCACCTCCGCTGCCCCCAGGGCTGGAAGCCGAACCTCGAACTCCTTCCACTCCCGGGCAGCTTTTCCCACTAACCTTCTCCGCAGTCTTTGGTGTTTGTGGGTTGAGGAGTCTGGTAACTGCCGCAGCTCACATATTCAGGGCGCTAGGGGCCCCATCCGCCCGACTCCAAGTTTGGTTGTTCCACGCCGCTCAGGTTGGGCTCTGCTCCACTCCGTTCCCAGCTCCTTGTGGGATAGACCTCACCCAGAGACCATCCAGGCTGTCCTGGGCTGGAGCCCTGCTTCCCTCTGCTGTTCTGTGGGTTCTGCCGTTCTAGAATTGGTTCAGAGCCATTTTTTATAGGTTTTTGGAGGGACTCGGTATGGAGCTCACACTAGTCCCTGCTTACCAGCTGCCATCTTGGCTCCGCCCCCGGGCCTATAGTTTTAAAACAATGTTTAGAATGAATTCAGTGTTGTCTCTCTCCTGTTAGAACATATTAAGAACAAAAAAGGATATTTTTGGTTAAACATAATGGAGCCAAAATGTTTTACATTTGTATTCTTCCTCCGGTTCTGTTTTCCTACTTATGTAGTTAAGGGAGAAGCCCAGGGTTTAACGACTCAGGGCCTAGGCTATTAATTGCTGTTTAAATGATTAACTATACTCCTGAATTATTTCTATAATCAGATGACCTATAACTTAAAAGTTAATAAAACAATATAGAAATATAGCACTAGATAATTTATTTTGCTTATAATGCCCTTATTTATCTATGCCCAATTTTTAAAAACTCTTGTTTATTAATATTAAAAAATACTGAGGACATACACTATTGCATCTCTTAGGTGGAACAGTATATTTGGTAACTACCTAATTGGTCTGGAATCAGATGGATTTGAAGTGCTTTCTTAACTAAGTGTTGGATTAACTAAGAAAATGTTTACACAGCTCTCTAAAAGCATATTTAATATATTACAATTAAAATAAAAGAATCAGAACAATGCCCCGAGTGGAATGGGCTACCCCTGAAGGTATCTCAATGAGTTCCCTTTCTCTCTTTGCAAGTTTTCTAGCAGACTGAATATCCATTTTGGGGGGGGGGGATGTTGAAAGGTCAGGTTTTGGTTCGGGTATGGGTTAGACTAGATGGTTTCTGCCATCCCTTTCACCTCTTACATATTTTTAAAAAATCATTTTTTCAATCAGCAAAAATATGCTTTCTTCCCACTCTAGACACTCCCCTCCCCCAAATGAAAATGAAAGAAAAACAAATCGCCTTTTATAAACATGTATAGTTAAGCAAAGATATGGACTTCCCTGCTTCCCTCCTCTCCCCCCCCCAAAAAAAAATTTGACTTTATACTCTTAAACCTATTACCTATCAATTAGAAGGTAGATGATAACCTGAGTAGGAGTCTTCTGGAATGATAGTTGGTCATTATTCTGATAAGTCCCTAATTCTTTAAAAACTTTATACCATATTGCTGTCATTATAGAATCAGATGGTTCTGTTTACTTTACTCTGCATTGCTTTATATATGTCCAGGTTTCTCTGAAACTATCTCCTTTATCGTTCTTTCCATCACATTATATACCATAACTTGTTCAGCTATTTCTCAATTTAGGTACCCTCCCTCAGATTCCCAATCTTTGCCACTTCACAAAGAGTTATAAATATTTTTGTGCATCCTGTTTAGTTTGCTTAAGACTAATCCTTCGCTTAATCTACTGTCCCTCTTATTGAGGGCTGCACAACCTGCAGCCCAAAGGATTTCAGGCAACCTGAGAAAAATGTAGAGGAAAACAAAATCTTCTACCTTTTTTTGCCAGCCACCTGATATTTGAAAGGCTTTCTCTCAGTAGAGAGAACTGCTTGGCCCTAAAGAGGGCAGAACTAGAAGCAATAGGTTGACGCTGTGGAAAAAGCAAATTTAAGCTTGGCATAAGGGAAAACTAATGGTGATAGCTATCCAAACATGGAGTTGCCCACTTTGTTAAGTAGTGGGTTTCCCCTCCCTAGAGGTCTTTTTGTTTTGGGGTGGGGGGCAGGGGAGGAGTGAGAGTCTTGTCACTGGGAGTTTTAGAGCTTCTCAGCTGTGATACAGTTATAACTGGACAGCATTTCTAGTGCCATGTGCCATTTCAATTTTTGTTACCAGTGCATTACCCATTATACCTACCAAAGAAGAGGGAAAAAATTACTTTTTTTTTTTGAGCTCTGGGCTGAGACTGAAACTTTTCTAAACAAGAGGAATCTTCCTCAAACCAGTGAATAGCTTTGGAAATTAGCTTTTGCTGCAAACTTGATAAGTTTTTAAAAAATGAATTCAACCTAAAATACAAGGCTAAATAGCGCTTATATGTGAAGCTTATAACTTGAGTAAAGTCAGTTCTATACCAACTAGTTGCTTGAGTCATTAAGCTGCTGTACATACTTGGTGAGCTATCAAAAGTTAAAAGAAGATACAAGATCTCCATTCTCACACGAATTTACAGAGGATGGTTTTTCTAGCTCAAACTACAGTTCCAGCAGTTTTCCAGACCTTGATGCAAGGGCAAAAGAAACATCCATATTTCAAAATTAATATAGCTGTGTAATTGAGGAGCTTCCACTTAATATTCAATTGGAAGTGATTAATCTGCAATGTAATGACATGATAAAAGGCAACTATTAAGAGAGGAATTTAATAGAATTCTACAAATGCCTTTAAAGTGATGAATTTGCTCAATTAAAATCATGTGCTCATGGATTGATACCAATATGTGGTAGTACCTATTTGTGTGAAAAGACATTTTCAAAGATGAAATACATAAAATCTCATTATAAATCAGCATTACACTAACATGAACATTTACAATCAATTTTGATGATAGATACAAAATCAGTATTCCCTCAATTAAGTGAAATTCTGTTCTTCTGTGTATACTTATATTACAAAAACATATACTCCATTGTTACTGTTATCATATTTTGAATTTCATCAGTAAAGATTTTGTGGAGGGTTTTTTCTCTCATAAGTAGTATCTATATAATGTCCTCAATTTTGCAAGGCATTCAGGCTTAAGTGACTTCCTCAGGGTCATACAGCTAGTAAATGTTAAGTGTCTGAGGATGGATTTGAACTCAGGTTCTCCCAACTCCAGGGCTCTATCCACTGTGCCACCTTGCTGCTTCATGTCCTCAACTTTTTGTCTCTTGGCCCTCAGACTAAAATATTTACTATCTAGCACTTTATGGAAAAATAGTGTACCAACCTTTGCTCTAATAAGCCTTTGCTTATTAGCAGCCTACTTGGATTATGAACCAGATAGTAGGATGCTTGGGTTAAAAGGGATCTTTTCTTAAATGATTCCAAATTACTTGATTTCTTTTTCTATTTCTTTTTTTCAAAAAAAAAAAAAACCTGAATGTTTAGATTCAGTTTTGTTCTCCTACTTTCCACAGTTGAGAAAAGCAAGGAAAACGAAATCCCTGTTTTGTATTCTGTAACATGTATCAGTCAAGCAAAACAAACTCATATATTAGCTCTGTCAAAAAAAAAGTCTCAGTGTCCTAGAGTCCATCACCTCTCTATTGAGAGGTAGACAACACGTTTCATATTGAGTTCTATGGAATTGTGGTTGATCGTTATGTTCATAGTTCTTCAGCCTTTTTTCCTTTTTTACATTAATTTTTAAAAATTTTGAGTTGCAAATTCTCTCCTTTCACTCATTGAGAAGACAAGCAATATGATATCAATGATACGTGTCAAGTCACGTAAAACATACTTGAAGTCTTTCTGTTGCAGTTGTATAAAACAGTGGTAGGGAGTCTGTGTCCTTGAGGCCACGTGCACGTTGGGTGCAGCCTTTTGACTTAATCCAAGTTTTACAGAACAAATCCTTTTTATATTAAGGGGATTTGTTCTGTGAAGTTTAGATTCAAAGGGCTGTACTTGAGACCACATGTGGCCTCGAGGCTGTAGGTTCCCCACCCCTGGTATAAATTGTTCTGGTTCTGCTCTCTTCGCTCCGCATCAATTCATACAAGTCTTCCCAGGTTTCTTTGAAACCATCCCTGTTCATCATTTATTACTGCACAATAGTATTTCATTACATACATATACAGACAGTTCTTGCTTTACATAAACTCCCATTATACATATTCAACTTTACTAATTATTCTGAAAAAAATCTGGCCTCTCATCTCCCCCATCAAAAATACCTTCCAAGTGAAAGCAGAAGATTGTAGAGAGATTGCTACCTCTTTTAAGACCACCTTTCTCACCCACCCCCCCAGCCAATCTGTCTTTCATCCATCTGTGTTGGGGTACTGTGTATTTGTCGATAGCTCCCACCTTTTGTCCTCCATCCTCTCCTGTCTGTCGGTAGACATGCCTGGCTCCTTTCTCACACTCCTTTAGGTTCTAGCTAGCCCCCGAGTGGCCCCTTGTGTTCCTTCTCCTTCAATCACTTCTGTCCCCGCTCCCCACATGCCCTTAAACCATGTGCCGGTCCCCATCCTCCAGTGGCATGCAGGCCCCTTTGCTTCCTCCTTACCTCCCTTTCCCACATCAGGGCAAATTCACATTGTGTTGCTTTACTCTTTTGCCACTACAGAAAACTACAATAAACATTTTTGTACGTATGGCCAAATTGTTTTTAAAGTGGTTCTACCAATTAAGAATTAAACTACCTTGAATTAGTGCACCTGTTGTTTCCATCATCTCCCATCTCAGCCAATTTTGAAATTTTCACTCCTTCCTAATTGCATAGGTATTAGGCAAGCTCTGTTTATCTGCAGTTTTTGAGCATTTTAAAAATTGATCATTTGAGCTTTTGAGAACCACTTGTTTGGGAAATGCTCTTGGGATATTATAGATTTTGGATGTCAGACTTTGAATAAGGCACAGTGTACATCAAGATTAATGGATGTATATCTAAATTGAACAGTTACATGTCATTTGGATTTCTTCTGTTTTCCCAACAGATTTCTTGCATGCTTTTTCATAATTAGAAAACTTTGTTTTGTTGTCCAGTTTTTATCTTATCAATAATGCCTGTTGGCATAAAAATATGTATAAAAAAACCAGTCATGAATGTTAATAGCTATTGCTCATTTATTATTTATTCTTTGGGGACATAGATCAACAGTCAACTGGATTAAGTGATATACAGTTAATCCCTTCCACGTCTCAACTTTTCCCATCACTGTTTCCATATGTCACAGGTCAGCATAAGCAATTAAATGGGAATTTTGGAGTAATTTTGTGGAAGCTGTAGACATGCGAAGGCCAGCAGATGACACAGAAAAAGTTTAGAAACCCAGAAATGCATAAAATATGTGTAATATTGTAAAATATCACGCACATTTTAAAAACCATAATAATTCAGACTTATTTGGTACAAAGGGAGAGCCAAAAATTTTTATATGGATTTTCCAGATCACTGGGGTGCTTCACCCCCAACCCCTGTGATGTGGTGGGAATAACTTAAGAATTAAGAAATTAATAAATCATTAAGAATCTTAATGATTTGATGCTTAGACCATTCTCAAATTATATTGCATCCCAAATTATACTCTATCTCAAATTATACTACAGTTTCTTTAGGAATAAATCCTTAGGAGGCAGAGAGCTTGGGATGGAGAGAAATAGGATAGATGCAGGGAAAGGAGAGAAGGAAGAGTAAACTTTTTAAAGAGTTTATATAATTTTTTATAAGTTTTGGACTTTGGATAGTAAAAGTTGTGAGGTGGTAAAAATGTGCCTGGGGAAACACTATTCCAGACCAAATAGGAACCAGTTTTGCGTGTGGGATTAATTTTCATTATCTCTGATGCTTCTCCCCATCAGCTGAAAGAGTATGTTTTGCATGACTGACACAGCTGTGTGTGTGTGTGTGAGTGTGAGTGTGTGATTAATTACAGTATTATAGTATTTGACTAAATGGAACCTTTCTGCTTCCTAGAAACTTTGGATTATATGAAACACTTTGACAAATATTGAACAGAGTGTTGTTTGAAGACACTTTGTCAAATCTTATGATGTTGATGTATATTGCTCCTGGTGAGGAAATTTCCCTCCACTATTGAAAATTTGCAACTGTTCCTCAACTTTGCTAGAGTTTGCTAGAGCACTAAGAGGACTTGCCATTATTTTCCAAAGGGGATTGACTTGAGTCCAGCTGGCTAATTAACTTCATTTTCCCAACAAGTCTGTGTGACAGTTTCCAATTCTTTGGCCATCTCAATGCCCAAGACTAAAAGTGATAGAGTTGCTAATTAAGTCTAAAATTATCTTAAGATTCTAGAATGCTTATATGTTCATAAGAGGTGCCATTTTGGAAGAGAGCTTGACTTTTTTCTTGTCACAGTAAATGAGACACAAAGGGGGCGAGATCTTGTATTCTCTCTACCTTTCAATTGTATGACTATAAGGATGTGACCATTCACTAAAGATAAACTCCAAATGGATATATAGGTATAGATCACGTCATAAACAAATTTGAGGAGCAAGAAAGAAATTACATTCCAGATCTATGGATAAAAGTAAGAGTTCAGGACTAAACAAGTGATCATATATGTGTACCCATATATACATATATTATGCGTGTGTGTGTGTGTATATATAGGTTATGTTATATATATATATATATGTTATATATATGTATACACACACAGACCCCATATGTATCTATATGACATGTTTTAATTTGGAGGACTTTGCCAGATTCTTAATATGATTTCTCTACTACTTTATTTCGTGTAACTGATTTTGGCACATAAGCTACAATATTTTCGTGGTGATCCTTTTGTAAATGTTTAATCGTAAGTACTACAATGTAAGGTGACCAAATGTCCCCTGAAATAATACTTTTTTCTTTTTTCCTTTTGATTCATGATAAAACCAATTTCAACTACACCTTTTGCTTTTTTTTTTTAGAAGAACTTGTGAGCTATCCTTTGATTTATTTTTTAATTTAAAAAATATGTAGTTGATTTCCCTATCACTTAACCCTCTTAAAAAGGGGGGGAAGGGGGGAAAGTTGTAACAGATGCATAGTCAAAGTAAATTCCTGTATTAATAACCATGTCCAAAAATCTAATTCTGCATCTTGAGTTCATCACTGAACTTTCTTTATTGGTCCTCTGAAATCAGTTGGTCATTGCATTAATCAAGAGTTCTTGATTTTTCAAAATTGTTTCTCTTTACAATGTAATAATTGTTCTATAAATTATTCTCTCTTTTCACTTTGCATCAATTCATACAAGGCTTCCCATGTTTACTCTAAACCAATTCTTTTCATTATTCCTTTTTTGGGGGTGTCAGAGGCAATTGGAATCAAGTTACATGCCCAGGTCCTGACTCTAGGGCCGCTGGTGCTTTATCCACTGTGCCTTATAGTATAAGCAGTATTCCATTATATTCAGCCCTTCCCTAAATGATGGGTAACCTCTTATTTTCCAGTTCCTTGCCATTACTGTAAGAGCTAGTCTAAATGTTTTGGTTTATATGGGTTATCCTTTTCTTTTTTCTTTGATTTCCTTGGAATGTGGTATTGGCATTACTACGTCAGAGCAGGGACAGTTCAGTGATATATAGCATATTTCCATATTTTTTTTTCCAGCATGGCTGTATCAATTCATGGTTTCCCCAACAGTGCGTTAATGTGCCCATTTTGCTTTAATATTAATTTCCTTAAGTATTAATAATTTGGGATATTTTTTCACGTGGCTGTTGCTAACTTGCCAGCTTTGTGCTTAACTGCAAATTTCTTTTGTCTTGTGATTTCGTTTATAGTGAGAAGGTCAATATTAGTAGGACTCTTATAGTAGACTTTTCACTTGTTAGTTCCTGGACAAGGATTTTACATTTATTTTTCAGTTTTTCTGTGAGTGTAGAAAATGTAAAAACTGTGTGTGTGTGTGTGTGTGTGTGTGTGTGTGTGTGTGTGTGTGTATGTGTAAAACTTAGGAACAAATGACACCAATTTCTCCTGTCTATATCTTGTTTGTACACAGTTGTTTGTATGTTGTCTCTTTGATTTGATTGTGAGCTCTTTTGGGGGACATGGACTGTTGTTGCCTTTTTTCCTATCCCCAGCGCTTAGCACAGGGCCTGACATAGAATAGTTGCTTAATAAATGCCTGCTGACTACAAGTAGGTCTCTTCTCATTTACCTAGCCTACATAGATTCATATTCAATTGGAATGAAGAGATTAGTATATACTTTGTGATTAGTATCTCCTATTTAATGTTCTTTTTAGTTTAGCTCATGCCATTAAATTTTTTTTTTTTTTGGGCAGAGGAAGGCATTTTATTACGCTCCTCGAGAGAGCAGGTGTAGTGCTCATGGGAACACTCACACTGATACAGCTGCAGGAGCAGGGGTAACCATTCCCTCCACTCCTGCTAGAGTCATGGTTAGTTTACAGTTTGTTTTTTTACATAGTTTTCCTACGTTATACAGTTTATATAAATAGGATAATAAGGATACAGAAGCAAAAGTGAAGTTAATTAGATTTTCCTTGTCTTAGTTTAGGATTAAACTATATTCTTTTACATCCCCTACTTTCCCTCTTTAACATATGCAAATTATGCAAATCAGTAGGCCTGAATTCTTGACCAAGACCAGACCCTAGATAAGCTTGAACAGGTTCAAGTGGGTTTGGCCTAATTCCCTAGACTGCCTTCTCAAAAAGTATGCACATGCTTACAAGCCTCTGACCTCTCACCTGACCGACCTGGTTTCCACTAAAGCTGGGGTGGGGGAGGGTGGGGAAGCACACCTTTAGTTCTGTGGAAACAAAACTCCTCCTCCCATTTCTTACAATTTCCCCCTCTTCTTTTATTCAAATTTTTGTTTCCACATTTTAAATATTGCCTTACTCTCTTTCTCATCTGAATTTTTCTCCTTAATCATCACCCCCTTAAATATGGGAAGGATTGATCGACACATTGACAAATCAAAGGGGGCAGTCCCCTTTGTAAATACAGATACAGAGACCCAAAAGAAAACGACAATGCAATCGTCCCTTTAAGATTCAAAAGTCTTTTCCCATAAGCTGTCTGGCAGGGAACATCAGTGAAGTCTTCTGGTCCTTGGTATTTGTTCCAGCCATCTCCAGCATCTTCTTCTTGCCTTCTTGTAGGAACCAGCTTTCTTTCCATTCTCCTAAAAAAGTTACCTTGGCACAATTTTCTAATCCTTATACCCTGATCATTTTTACAAATTCAAAATTGGAACTTTGGCCAGTTGCCATGTTTAAGAAATTTTACATCAGAACCCAATTCCTCATACTTTACATTAACTCTTTACATACTTTACTTAACATACTTTACATTAACATTTCCTCACCAGGAGGATGATGTTTCACTAAGGAATTAACAGCAGACTCCAGCACATACATAAATACATTAGATAACCAATTCTTAACACAGTACATATAACATCATAAACTTTTAGTCATGCCATGTTTCTTTGATGGCATTTACAAAATAAACCACAAGCCATTCTTCTTTTAACATTACTAATTGTAACAAAGCTTTAGACAAGCATGATATTAACCAAATAACAAAATATTCTCACAAGCCCTTGACCTAAAAAGTTTTTGGAGAGGCATGTCAGAGTTAATCCGCTTGGCCAGAGTCACACCAGCTAGTAAGTGTCAAGTGTCTGAGGCCAGATTTGAACTTGGGTCCTCCTGATTCCAGGCCTGGTGCTTTATCCAGTGAGCCACCCAGCTACCTCAGTTCACTTAAAAGTGTTAATTCTTAAAAGTGTAAAGATAGGGGGGTGGAGCCAAGATGGCTGCTGGAAAGCAGGGATTAGCGTGAGCTCCCCGCTGAGTCCCTCCAAAAACCTATAAAAAATGACTCTGAACCAATTCTAGAACTGCAGAACCCACAAAGTGGTGGAGGGAAGCAGGGCTCTAGCCTAGGACAGCCTGGATAGTCTCTGGGTAAGGTCTATCCCGCACGGAGCTGAGAGTGGAGGGGAGTGGAGCTGAGCAGAGCAGAGCCCAGCCCAGTGTGGGCGGTGCGAACCAGGCAGAGCATGCCCTAGTGCTCTGAATCAGTGAGCTGCAGCAGTTACTAGACTTCTCAACCCACAAACACCAAAGACAACAGAGTAGGTTAGTGGGAAAAGCTGCTGGGGACTGAGATAGAGTTTGCTGTTCAGCCTGCCCTGGGGGCAGCAGAGGTGGGGCAGCTACAGAACTACAGCTGCAATTGCTTCCGGCCCCAGGCCCACCTGGTGGGAGGAATTAAGTGGCTGATCAGAGCAGGAGTGAAGAGCCTGCTGAAGATCTAAGTCCAGTCCGGGTTGGGGGTTCTTGGGGAAGGAGGAGTGCTGGTGTGGCAGAGCTGGAGCATCCTCCCAGACATGGAACATAGTTCTCTAAACTCTACAAGCAGTCATACCCCACTGAAAAACTCAAGGGTCAAGCAAGTTGGCTGGGAACGTGGCCAGGCAGTGAAAACGCACCCAGATTCAATCTCAGACTCTGGAATCCTTTGGTGACAAAGAAGACCAAAACATACAGCCAGAAGAAGTAAACAAAGTCATAGAGTCTACAAAAAAAGCCTCCATGAAAAACATGAACTGGTCTCAGGCCATGGAAGAGCTCAAAAAGGATTTGGAAAAGCAAGTTAGAGAAGTAGAGGAAAAATTGGAAAGAGAAATGAGAGGGATGCGAGAAAACCTTGAAAAACAAGTCAATGACTTGCTAAAGGAGACGCAAAAAAATACTGAGAAATATACTGAAGAAAACAATACCTTAAAAAAACAGACTAACTCAAATGGCAAAAGAGCTCCAAAAAGCTACTAGGAGAAGAATGCAGAATTAGCCGAATGGAAAAGGAGGTCCAAAAGACCACTGAAGAAAAGACTACCTTAAAAATTAGATTGGAGCAAGTGGAAGCTAGTGACTTTATGAGAAATCAAGATATTATCAAACAGAACCAAAGGAGTGAAAAAGTGGAAGACAGTGTGAAATATCTCATTGGAAAAACTACTGACCTGGAAAATAGATCCAGGAGAAAATTTAAAAATTATTGGACTACCTGAAAGCCATGATCAAAAAAAGAGCCTAGATACCATCTTTCAAGAAATTATCAAGGAGAACTTCCCTGATATTCTAGAGCCAGAGGGGAAAATAGAAATTGAAAGAATCCACTGATCGCCTCCTCAATTAGATCCCAAAAAGAAATCTCCTAGTAATATTGTCACCAAATTCCAGAGTTTCCAGGTCAAGGAGAAGGAGAAAGTACTGCAAGCAGCCAGAAAGAAACAATTTGAGTATTGTGGAAACAGAATCCGAATAACCCCAGATCTAGCAGCTTTTACATTAAGAGATCGAAGGGCTTGGAATACAATATTCTGGAGGTCAATGGAGCTAGGATTCAAACCAAGAATCACCTACCCAGCAAAACTGAGTATCATGCTCCAAGGCAAAATATGGATTTTCAATAAAATAGAGGACTTTCAAGCTTTCTCAGTGAAAAGACCAGAGCCGAATAGAAAATTTGACTTTCCAACACAAGAATCAATAGAAGCATGAAAAGGTAATCAAGAAGAAGAACAAGAAAAAGAAATTTCAAGGGACTTACTAAAGTTGAACTGTTTTGTTTACATTCCTACATGGAAAGATGACGTGTATGATTCATGAGACCTCAGTATTAGGGTAGCTGAAGGGAATATGCATGTGTGTGTGTGTATGTGTGTGTATATATGTGTTTATGTATATATATGTACATGTGAGTGTGTGTATGTGTGTGTGTGTGTGTGTGTGTGTGTGTGTGTGTATAGAGAGAGAGAGAGAGAGAGTGGGCGGGCACAGGGTGAGTTGAAGATGAATAAGGGAGGAGAGAGGAATATATTGAGAGAGGGAGATAGGGAGAGATAGAATGGGGTAAATTAGCCCACATAAAAGTGGCAAGAAAAAGCAGTTTTGTAGGAAGAGAAGGCAGGTGAGGGGGAGTGAGTGAATCTTGCCCTCATCAGATTTGACCTGAACAGGGAATACCATACACACTCAATTGGGTATCTTACCCCACAGGAAAGAAGGAGGAAGAAGATAAAAAAAGTGGGGATGATAGAAGGGAGGGCAGATGGGGGTGAAGGTAATCAAAAACAAACACTTTCGAAAAAGCGACAGGGTCAAGGGAGAAAATTGGATAAAGGGGGACAGGTTAGGAAGAAGCAAAATACAGTTAGTCTTTCACAACATGAGTATTGTGGAAGGGTTATACATAATGATACGCATGTGGCCCATGTTGAATTGCTTGACTTCTTAGGGAGGGTGGGTGGGAAGGAAAGAGAGGAGAGAATTTGGAACTCAAAGTTTTAAAAAATAGATGTTCAAAAACAAAAAAAGTTTTTGCATGCAGCTAGAAAATAAGATACATAGGCAATCGGGTGTAGAAATTTATCTTGCCCAAAAGAAAGGAAGGGAAAAGGGGATGGGAGGGCAGTGGGGTGACAGAAGGGAGGACTGACTGGGGAACAGGGCAACCAGAATATATGCCATCTTAGAGTGGGGGGGGGGAGAAATGGGGAGAAAATTTGTAATTCAAACTCTTGTGAAAATCAATGCTGAAAACTAAATATATTAAATAAAAAAAATTAAAAAAATATATACAAAAAAATAGAAAAAGTGTAAAGATAGTTTCTACTGTCCTTGGAAAATTATACTTCACACGATTGATCTATCTTAGTGGAAAGAAATTTCATTCCAAGTTTCCCTACTGTTTATCTGCCTATATACCCAGACTCATAAACAAAGTAGGATTTTGTTTTTTAACCTTTAATATGTCCATTTAGCACGTGAGAAAAATAAATTAAAACCATTGTAACTATTTTTTTTAGAATTCCCTTTAACATCTAAGTCAACCAAGCAATTTATTAAGTGCCCACTATGTACTAAGCTCTGCGAATATAAAAGATGAAACAATCCCAATGAAGGAACTTAGAAACAAAGGTCTTCCCCATCAGAATATAAGATCACGAATACAAAGTGAATAAACATAAAATATTCAAAGTAGTTAAATATTAAGAGTAAGTTTTAAGCCACACTTTCAACCCATGTACTTTTACTTTTTGTCCTAAATATCATTGGCCCAGAACTAAAGGAAGAGGCTGTTAAAAATTAACCTTATGCCTTCCCTTTATCTTTGAATTGATCTTTCATTAATTTTGTCTTTCACTACTGTTTATTGATGTCTCGTGGTTAGATGTAGCTACTGAGAAGGTAAGACATTAAAATTTATTATAGATTACATCAATTTTCATATGTTTATCTTATATAGCATAAACCTTGGCTTTGTTACCGAGTGACTGGTTTTAGTAGATACATTGGAGAATAGGATTTGGATTCTGGTCACAGAATCTTAATGAGAGCATTCAGAAATGCAAATAACGTTCACTAAAGGCTAGCATGGTTTAATTAAGAACTGGTCATTCCAGAGTAGATTGTACATTGGGAAAATTTTTTTTCACTTGTACTTTTCTCACCTGAAAGAGTAATTTCTTGACTAAATGATTATTTCATCCGTTACAGGGTTTTGTGGGAAACCAGGAATTACTATTCTGGACTTCATTCTGGGCACTCAGAATGGTTGCTTAGTTAAGTGGAGATGACCCAACCTTGGGAGGCAGTGACTGTGCTGACTCTAGAGGATAATACTGAGCATAGTCTCTGTGTCTCAGAGTAAACAAGAACAGATCAAGTTCAGAAAGATACAGAGGTAGGATTGCTAAGAGGGTAGTTGGATCCAAATGGATGGTTGAGGGAAAAATTCTGTTGAGATCACTATGACTGCACAGGGAGCTCATTACTGACCTCAGATTTTATATAAAATAATGGGAGGAAAGGAAACCAAGGAATTCAGAAGGTCATATAAGGATCATCTAAACAAACCTTGACATCAATATTAACTGAAACCTTGGAAAGACAAAATGCTTGAATGTGGTACACAAGTGTAATAGGCTGTCATCACTTTGTCAGAAATTATGCATATGTGGAATATAGGAAAATGTAGGAAAAGTAAGCAGAAGCAGGAAAATAGATTACCCAATAAATAAAACAATGTTAATAGACAGAAAAACTGCAAACTGAAGACTATATGAAATTTTGCTGACCAGTTTTGACCTCAAAAAAGAGATGAAAATGACATTTCCTTCCCTTCTTTGTAGAAGAAGGGGAGGGGATATGGGCACAGAACATTGTAACTAATGTCAGACTTTTTAAATTTGTTAGCTTTTAAAATGCCCTTTTCTATTTGTTATAGAATATAGATGATAGTTTTGTGTGTTGGTGTGTAGAGTTACATTGGGATGTAAATATGTAAAATGTATGTAAATAATGATGTAAAAATAAGATAAATTTTAAGGGCTATATGTTAGGGAAGAGGAAGTAATAGGAATAAAGATTGATGTTTTGCACATATAGAAAGATGATAAAGGGTAAAAGTCAGAACTGGTGAGTTTGTTTTTCTTTTCTCTGCTTTATCCTTGGACTAAAAAGCATAGAGTACCTGGCTGTTGCTTTCAGTGAATTAAAATAACTTTATGTAAGAACTACATCCTAATTTATTGAAATAACTTGAGAAAATTACTACTACTCACATTTATATAATGCTGCAAGTTTAGCGAAAGTGTTAACATACATCATCCTACTTGCTCCTTAAAATCGTCCTGGGAGGTATTTCAGATAGTCTTAATTTCCATTTTGCAGATGAGAAAACTAAAGCTGATAAGCGCTAATAAGTGTCACCAGATGGTGCTCTTTGAGAAATCAAAATGAGAGCAGAAGAATCATAGGACTAGGGGTTGGAAAATTTTTCTTGAAGGGTAAGAAGGTTAACACTTCTAACTTCCTCTGAGATTGTCAGTTCCTAGTAAAATTCCTGAACAGATTATTAAATAACCTGTAAGTACTTTAACAAAGGAAGCTGTGATTACTAAGGTAGGTTTGTTAAGAACCAAGTCATGCAAGATTAATTTCATTTCTCTCTCTCTCTTTTTTTTTTGGCTAGCTAGTGGATTCAGGGGAATGCACAGTGGAAATGGTGTATCTAGATTTTATCAATGTGTTTGAAAACTCCCTGGTTTTCTTTATTGAAAGATGTTGAGAAATAAATGAGACAAGTATACAGCTAGATGGGTTTAGAGCTGATTGGCTAAATCAACTTAGAAATGAAAAAGCAGCAGAGCACTGTCTGACTCTGTACAACATTTTGAACAGGGACTTGGAGTGAATGCTTTGATGGACACCTAAGCAGTGACTTGCCCAGAGTCACATAGGTGGTAATTGACTTGGTATTTGAACTCTGGTCTTCCTGAATCTAAGTCCAACACTCTATCCACTAAACCACCTGTGCACACTACAAGTATGTGTGTGGGGACTGGGATTGGGAGTGGGGGAGTCACTAAGGGTCCCATAATCATAGAGTTTAGAAAGCCGGAAGGCACTTTAGAGGCCATCAAAGTCCAGTCCCTCCATTTACTTGTTTCAAAGTATTTGAACTACCAGTTTCTGAATCCAAAGACAGTGAGTGCTGTTTCCTCTCTCAGAGGCTCTCTAGCCCAAGCCCTCCACAGAATGAATGTTATCACCATCATCCTTAACAAGTGCTCATCCAGCACGAAGAAGAATTCCAGTGCATGGGGAACTTGCTATATCCTGGAGCATATCATTCCGTTTTTGGGGCCATCTCTTATTGAATTGTGAGAACTGAACTTTCTCCCTGTAACTTCTGGTTCTGTCTTTTAAGGCCAGGCAGAGTAAGAGTAGTAACAACAATAATTTATATTTTCTTAGCCAGCTTGGCAACCTTTCCTTTCCCTTTTCCCAATATATCCTTAGCATAGTTTCATCTTTCTATTCTGAGCCATCTCCTCTAACAATAAAAAAAGAAAAGGAAGAAAAACAGTTTGGTAAGACAAACTGATACATTACCTGACCTGAGACTGACATATGCAGCCTCCCTTCTGTGCAAAAAAGGAAAGAGGATGGAACACCATATAATGTTCTGTGTGTTGTTTTTTCTTTCCATCTATATTGTTTAGGCATTGTGTTCTTTGTATATTATTTTTTTTGGTTTGGTTTGAATCTTCTCATGTTTCTCAGTATTTATATTCATCATTTCATCTATTACATTCATGTATCAGAATTTCTTTATCCATCCCTCAATTAGTGAGCATGTAATTTACATGTGTTTTTTTTTCCTTTGCTACTACAAAAAGTGCAGCTTCTGTGTATTGGGCCTGGGGGTGGGGGTGCAGTTTAAATCTTTGTGTGTTCTTTAATCTCCTTGGGATATATACCTAGCAATGAGATCTATTCTACTTTATATCTTTTTCTTAGCATTTTTCCAGATTGCTTTCTAGAATGCCAACTAAGTAATCATCATGATTTTATGACATGACTTGTCATAAACGAGGGTACTATGACATTAGTTCTAGTAGGTATGATTTGACTCAGTAATCTGAGTCTATATTAACAACTGCTTCGTTTTACATTTGAGTTCTGTATATTAAGTTTAATTTCAATTTTTGGTGGGAGTAGAAAATAAGATAGGTTTGTCTGTCAGAAATATCAATCAATAGCCAACTTACATTTGTGGTCAGCAAACAGCCTGGATATTTGAAAACTCATTGATCTTGAAGCTTCATCTTAGTGATTAATTTCAATCTTTTCCACATAGAAACCAAAATACCCAGAGATATTTAATAGAGGACCCATCAAGGAAGAAAGTCAATCTAGGTTTTTATCCCTTCTCCTTGAACTTCAGTTAATTCTGCATATAGCTGTGCAGAAACAGGGAAGTGACCTGGCACAACAGCCCTTTTTTTTGTAGAAGAAAAAACAAAAATATAAATTAGGAGAGAGGATTTATAGTAGAGTGATATAGAATGTCAGTTCCTCAGAGTTGGACTGTTAAAAGTAATGTAGAGTTAAGTGAGAAAAGTTAGCTTAAGTGTTCATATCCTTTATTCAGCTTTTCCATTAGAGAGCATTTTAAGTTAGCCCAAGGAGGTCAAAAGATTCAGATATACTAAAATATACATAGAAACATTTTATGTGAGTACCCATTGATTAGAAAAGGACTCATCAAATTAATCAATATAATGAACAATTATAAAAAATTAAACAAGTATCAATATAATGGAATAGTATATATACACCATATGTATTTTAAGAAATAACAAATAAAGAGGCGGAGCCAAGATGGCAGCTGGAAAGCAGGGACTTGCTTAAGCTGTCCCCTAGGTCCCTCCAAACACCTATAAAAAATGGCTCTGAACAAATTCTAGAGCTGCAGAACCCATGAAATAGCAGAGGGAAGCAGGGCTCCAGTCCAGGACAACCTGGATGGTCGCTGGAAAGGGTCTATCACAAGGAGCTGGGAGCGGAGCTGAGCTGAGCATAGCTGAATGTGGGCTGTGCCAGGACCAACCAGACCAGGAGGCGGGTGGAACAGACCGTAGGACCCTGAGTCATTGAGCTGTGGCAGTTACCAGTTTTTTCAACCCAGAAATGCCAAAGACAACAGAGTAGGTCAGTGGGAAAAGCTGGTACAACAGAGTGAAAGGAGTTTGCGGTTGGCCAGGGGCGGGGGGAGGGGGAGAGCACTGAGCTCTGAGGCTGCTTCCAGAGCTACAGCTCCCACCCAGTGGGAGGAATTTAACCTCAAGGGTCAAGTAGTTGGCTGGGAACATGAACAGGCAGCGAAAACAGACTCAGATTCACTCTTAGACTTTGGAATCTTTTTTTTGGTGACAAAGAAGACCAAAACATACAGCCAGAAGAAGTCAACAAAGTCAAAGAGCTTACATCAAAAGCCTCCAAGAAAAGTGTGAATTGGTCTCAGGCCATGGAAGAGCTCAAAAAAGATTTGGAAAAAGCAAGTAAGAGAAGTGGAGGAAAAATTGGGAAGAGAAGTGTGAGTGATGCAAGAAAACCATGAGAAACAAGTCAATGGCTTGCTAAAGAAGACCCACAAAAAATACTGAAGATAATAACGCCTTAAAAATTAGATTGGAGCTAGTGACTTTATGAGAAATCAAGATATTATAAAACAGAACCAAAGGAATGAAAAAATGAAAGGCAATGTGAAATATCTCATTGGAAAAACCACTGACCTGGAAAATAGATCCAGGAGAGATAAAATAAAAATTATTGGGACTACCTGAAAGCCATGATCAAACAAAGAGCCTAGACATCATCTTTCAAGAAATTATCAAGGAGAACTGCCCTGATATTCTAGAGCCACAGGGGAAAATAGAACTTGAAAGAATCCACTGATCACCTCCTCAAATAGATCCCAAAAAGAAATCTCCTAGGAATATTGTCACCAAATTCCAGAGCTCCCAAATCAAGGAGAAAATACTGCAAGCATCCAGAAAGAAACAAATAATTTGAGTATTGTGGAAACACAATCAGGATAACACAAGCTCTAGCAGCTTCTACATTAAGGGATCGAAGGGCTTGGAATATGATCTTCCAGAGGTCAATGGAGCTAGGATTAAAACCAAGAATCACTTACCCAGCAAAACTGAGTATCATGCTCCGAGGCAAAATACGGATTTTAAGTAAAACAGAGGACTTTTCAAGCTTTCTCAGTGAAAAGACCAGAGCTGAATAGAAAATTTGACTTTCAAACAATAGAATCAAGTGAAGCATGAAAAGGGGAACAAGAAAGAGAAATCATAAGGGACTTGGTAAGTTGGACTGTTTTGTTTACATTCCTACATGGAAAGATGATGTGCATGATTCATGAGACCTCAGTATTAGGGTAGCTGAAGGGAATATACAGATAAGTATATATTATAGACAGAGGGCACTCAGAATATATGCCATCTTGGAGGTGGGGGGGAGGGTAGAAATGGGGAAAACTGATGCTGAAATGCAGAAATGCTGAAAACTAAAAATATTAAATAATAAAATATTTTTAAAAAAATAACAAGGTGGATACAGACTTACTTAAACTGATGCAAAGGGATGTAAGCAGAACCTATGGAAGTACACAAGAACAAGAAGTACAAAGCAAATGCAAACAAAAAAACAGCAACCAAACATTGGTTAATAAAAGTTATAACCAATGATGATAGTCTCTTCACTTGTTAGAGAGGTGGTAAACTTATGCAGCTATATAGTATTACCTTTTCCTTAAAAGTAAAGGAATCAATAAAATGAAAAGCATAAGATATTCCTTTGGCAAGGACTGCCCCTCCTCCCTTTTCAAAAAATCGTGTCCCCACTTCTTTGCTCTGTACTTCAGAGTATATTGTTAATGAATATTTCAGTAGATTTGTTCATAAGAGATTTTAGCTCTGCCAGCTGTGTGACCTTGGGCAAATTGCAGTTCCTCTCTGGGCTTCAGCTTCCTTATCTATAAAATGTTGGGATTAGATTAGTCGTTGTAAGGTATCTTCTAGGTAAATCTATGATCCTAATTTACTAACTGGATTTATCAGTCTTGAGTGAAATGAAAGGTTGGTTTACCTAACAGCAGTGCCTTCTAGCACTGTCCTTGTGACTTCTAGACCAGGGCTATCCAACCTTAGGTTTTTGTTGAAACAATAGACAATATATTTTAATTTGCCATTTTAATGAGAGCTCTGGGGTATCTCAGCTTCTTTTACTAAAGCATTTATGTAAATTTCTATGCTTGTAGGTGGGCTGCATAAATCACGCTGCAGGCCACATTTTGAACAACCCTGTTCTAGACTACTTGCAAGAAACCATAGAGAAATAGGAAGAGTATTCTTGTGCTACTATGGTTTTTTTTTATTTTGGCATATGAAATTGGATTAAGTAATATTCAAGTATAAATAGAGCACAGTTTTATGATTCTTATCTTGTGAAAAACCTTCATACCTTGGCAACGTCCAGAGAAAGTGACTCCCTGGTTAAATGTTTGTTTAGCATGACTCAAACTTCATTTAAAGTTACTGAATATGAAAGATGGGAAATAGCAATATCATAGAACATCACAGAAAGTTTAATAAAACTTGCTTGAATCAAAGTTGCAAACTGTGATATAACATGCTCAGTATTGTTTGAAAAACTATTGAATTTTGAGGAATTTAGCTGTGGTATCTTTTCAGTACTAGATGAAATAGTATACTATTTTGTTATACTTAAAATAAAGAGGAACAAGTAACACAGAGCTTTCTTTGAATGTAAAATTGAATCAGGTGGATTGTTACTAATGAAACGTGTTGGTACACCTTTCTTGCCAGATTGGGTTTGTTTTGAATCTTCATTGTGTCTCAGCTTTAATAAATCTTGTTTTCAGGGTCTTAAAACACACTATTTGTTTTCATAAGTTTTTGCAACCTTTGTTGTTAAGACCTAGGTCCAAATTTCTCATAACTTATCTGTAAAATAGGGATAATAATCTCCTTCCCTTGAAGGTGGTTGTTAAGATCAAATGATATAATGAATCTTAAGTTCTATGTAAATGTCAGCCCTTTAGTTAGATCTTACAGAAGTAGATATTTAAGCTGGTGCTTGCCACCAGTTGGAGGTGTTTTTTCTATTCCAAAGTTTGAATGGGGTGCAGGATTATGGAAAGCACTTATATATATATATATATATGTACAGCTCCCTTTGAGTCAAGTCTTACAGTGTGATTTTATTACTAGATTTGAATTATTGTGGTTGGTTCTCCATGTATTTTGCATAGCTAATAAGTGTTATACTTTTTCAAATTTACATTGAGAGGAACCTGCATTATCAAGACGCCAGGGATCCAGGAACATTAAATACTACACATGGACTCCCATTTTGCTCTACTGCTGTCCTAAATTTTATAAAAATAATAACAGAAAAGTCTGTTTCGCTGAAGGTATGGTTCTTCCCTCAGCTGTTTTGTGGGACAAGTTATTTTAGAGCTTTTGTAACCTCAGTCATTACATGATTGATATAACATTTCTGGTTTACTGTACCTAAATTTATTATCTTAAATCTGAAAGTATCCAAATTAACTCAACAAGTATTTATCAAGTGCATTCAGGAAATATCACAGAATAAATATATCTTATTTGCTTATCTCTGCTTTTACCTGTCCATCTCCCTGTTTATCTACCTTTCTCCAAAAATAATTTTAAACCAATAGTTTTCACTGAAAAGTTTTCAAAGAAATTTTCTTCATCTTCTCTTAAGATTAGGAAGTAGAAGTATTATTATCTATTGTAGCCCAGTTTTGGACTTAGGTATATTAAGAACTAGGGGGAAAGCTATTCTCAAATATTTCCTATGTAATTTCTTTGTCATTCAAGTAAGGAATGGTTTGAAATTTGGTTTCCTTATATATTGTCAGCCTGCAGCTTCATTCAGCTTCTTTGTAAATTTTCTTTCATTAGCTTGAACTTTTTATTTGATTAGAGTTCTCCAAAATATGGAACTAGCTTTTCCCTTGACATGTGTTTCCAGTTCATCTACCTGCTTAAATATCCCTTAGTGTAGAATATGTTTGAGTATGTTTGTGATTTTTTTTAAAGTTGCCCATATGTTTTGCCTCCAAAGGCACTTTCTTTTTGCAAGGTTTCCTTTGTTTC
Source organism: Trichosurus vulpecula (assembly GCF_011100635.1). Taxonomy (NCBI): domain Eukaryota; kingdom Metazoa; phylum Chordata; class Mammalia; order Diprotodontia; family Phalangeridae; genus Trichosurus; species Trichosurus vulpecula. The sequence goes on from NC_050581.1 coordinate 169,382,087, forward strand.
TACTATAGTCTTACCATACTGATTATTCTACTTGATGACTTTGTAGATAATTATGTAGCACCTAGACCACTTTGGCAGGGCTGGAATGCTTTACCTGTTGTCATTATCCTTTCTGAAACTTACCTGACAAAGATGTACATTCACATGTGTGAGAAACAGCCTGTCTAATAGTGTGAAGTAGGTGGTTTTTTTTTTTTTTTTTTGGTTATTTGTCCTTCCTTTTCTTTTTTCTTATTTTTTTAAAATTTAATTTATTTAATATATTTAGTTTTCAGCATTGATTTTCACAAGAGTTTGAATTACAAATTTTCTCCCCATTTCTACCCTCCCCCCACTCCAAGATGGCATATATTCTGGTTGCCCTGTCCCCCAGTCAACCCTCCCTTCTGTCACCCCACTTCCCTCCCATCCCCTTTTCCCTTCCTTTCTTTTGGGCAAGATAAATTTGTACACCCGATTGCCTGTGTATCTTATTTTCTAATTGCATGCAAAATTTTTTTTTTTGTTTTTGAACATCTGTTTTTAAAAACTTTGAGTTCCAAATTCTCTCCCCTCTTCCCTTCCCACCCACCCTCCCTAAGAAGTCAAGCAATTCAACATGGGCCACATGCGTATCATTATGTATAACCCTTCCACAATACTCATGTTGTGAAAGACTAACTGTATTTTGCTTCTTCCTAACCTATCCCCCTTTATCCAATTTTCTCCCTGGACAATGTCCCTTTTCAAAAGTGTTTGTTTTTGATTACCTTCACCCCCATCTGCCCTCCCTTCTATCATCCCCCCTTTTTTATCTTCCTCCTTCTTTCCTGTGGGGTAAGATACCCAATTTAGTGTGTATGGTATTCCCTCCTCAGGTCAAATCTGATGAGAGCAAGATTCACTCATTCCCCCTCACCTGACTTCTCTTCTCTTCCTACAGAACTACTTTTTCTTGCCACTTTTATGCGAGATAATTCACCCCATTCTATCTCTCCCTATCTCCCTCTCTCAATATATTCCTCTCATCCCTTAATTTGATTTTATTTCTTTTAGATATCATCCCTTCATCTTCAACTCACCCTGTGCCCTCCCCCCCCATATATATATGTACACACACACATACACACACACACACATATATACACATTTTTGTATATACATATAAATATATATGTATATACATGCATATTCCCTTCAGCTACCCTAATACTGAGGTCTCATGAATCATACACATCATCTTTCCATGTGGGAATGTAAACAAAACAGTTCAACTTTATTAAGTCCCTTGAAATTTCTTTTTCTTGTAATTTTTTTTTGATTACCTTTTCATGCTTCTGTTGATTCTTGTGTTTGAAAGTCAAATTTTCTATTCAGCTCTAGTAGCTCTATTCAGGTAGTCCAATAATTTTTAAATTTTCTCCTGGATCTATTTTCCAGGTCAGTGGTTTTTCCAATGAGATATTTCACATTGTCTTCCACTTTTTCATTCCTTTGGTTCTGTTTGATAATATCTTGATTTCTCATCAAGTCACTAGCTTCCACTTGCTCCAATCTAATTTTTAAAGTAGTCTTTTCTTCAGTGGTCTTTTGGACCTCCTTTTCCATTTGGCTAATTCTGCATTCTTCTCCTCATTGGCTTTTTGGAGCTCTTTTGCCATTTGAGTTAGTCTGTTTTTTAAGGTGTTGTTTTCTTCAGTATATTTTTCAGTATTTTTTTGGGTCTCCTTTAGCAAGTCATTGACTTGTTTTTCATAGTTTTCTCGCATCCTTCTCATTTCTCTTCCCGATTTTTTCCTCTACTTCTCTAACTTGCTTTTCCAAATCCTTTTTGAGCTCTTCCATGGCCTGAGACCAGTTCATGTTTTTCTTGGAGGCTTTTGATGTAGGCTCTTTGACTTTGTTGACTTTCTCTGGCTGTATATTTTGGTCTTCTTTTTCATCAAAGAAAGCTTCTAGAGTCTGAGACTGAATCTGGGTGCATTTTCGCTGCCTGGCTATGTTCCCAGCCAACTTACTTGACGCTTAAGTTTTTCATGCGGGTATGACTGCTTGTAGAGTAAAGAGTACTATGTTCCAAGGTTGGGGGGATGCGCTGTTGATTTCAGAGCTATTACAGCCAGCTCTGCCACACCAGCACTCCTCCTTCCCCAAGAACCCTCAGCCTGGACCGGACTTAGATCTTCAGCAGGCTCTTCACTCCTGCTCTGATCAGCCACTTAATTCCTCTCACCAGGTGAACCTGGGTGCGGAAGCAATTGCAGCTGTAGTTCTGTAGCTGTACCACCTCTGCTGCCCCCCAGGGCTATGGCTGAACCCCGAACTCTATCACCCTGTCCCCAGCAGCTTTTCCCACTAACCTTCTCTGTTGTCTTTGGTGTTTGTGGGTTGAGAAGTCTGGTAACTGCTGCAGCTCACTGATTTCAGGGCGCTAGTGCATGCTCTGCCTCGCTCCTGGTCTGGTTGGTCCATGTGGCCCACGCTGGGCTCTTCTCTGCTCCCAGCTCTGTGGGCGAAAGACCTCACCTAGCAACCATCCAGACTGTCCTGGGCTGGATCCCTGCTTCCCTCTGTTATTTGTTTTGTGGGTTCTGCAGTTCTGGAATTGGTTCAGAGCCATTTTTTATAGGTTTTTGGAGGGACTTGGCAGGGAGTTCACGCTAGTCCCTGCTTTCCAGCCGCCACCTTGGCTCCCGGTGTTCTTATTTTTTAAAAATAGAGTTCAGATTTTGATAATCTTTAAATTTGAACCTAGTTATTTTATTGAATAAAAGAGATTCATTTTCATTTAGAAAATTTGAATCTACAATTTTTGAAAATTTTGAGTCAGAATTATAAAGTGATTTTTGCTTGGCCATTTAATTTAGATTAGGTAAAAGGGGGTACTAAAGCCTTTTGTTCCTGTTTTTTCTCTAGCTAAATAGTGTGATTACTCTTGTCATTTTTTTTCAGGGGGAAGGAAGGGCAATTGGGGTTAAGTGACTTGCCCAAGGTCACACAGCTAGTGTGTCAGGTGTCTGAGTCCGGATTTGAACTCAGGTCCTCCTGACTGCAGGGCTGGTGCTCTACTCACTGTGCCACCTAGCTGCCCCTGCTCTTGTCATTTTAATGGAAGTAAAGGACCTAAAAGAATTTTTTCCACCTTCACTTTTTCCCTGGAACCCATGTCCAATTTTGTTAGATTAGGGTTGCTGTAGGATTTGCAGGTTCCTTACTCTCTCCTCTTAATTTAAGAGATGGATAGGCAGCAAGAAATATAAATAATTTTCAGTCATTGAAGTATTTGGTCCCTACTATAGTACTTCAGAGTACTGGCAAGGGAGATTACAATCATCAAATTATGTAGAATTCTCCAATATCATAAACGTGAAGGAGAAACTACTTAAATTTGGAGGAATCAAGAGAATTCAAAACCTGTGTGCAAGAGAGATTCAGTATATAATTTATGGGGGGAGGGGGCAGTTTTCAAGCCAAAACCAGCTTGTACTAGCCTTAGTCAAATTTCCTTTTCTGTACCTGTGTCTTTTTGTCTGTATAATGGTCAGATGATGGCTTTCTTTTCTTTCTTTGATTTTGTGATTGTTTTGATCAATCACGGTTTAATATACAACTACATGTAAAAAGAAGGGAAATAGACTAGATGATTTTTTAAGTAGGATTGTCACATGCAGGAAAATCCACCTTGCTCTTATAGCATCAAATAATTTTTAATAGTAAAAGAAAAGGCACAGTGGAATTTTGTATTCTCTGCAGTTATGGCTATAAACAAATTGCCATAAAATATCGTTTGCGAATGCTTATGTTTGCTTCTGTGATGTTCACCAAGGATGCCTTCTGTAGAAGTTATATGAAAACACGAGAAAATTGGTTAGTTGTTGTTGATAATCTCTCAATGCCCCCATCCCCTTTAAGAAAAAATACCACCCCAAAGCTAAACTAATTCAGAATTGGGGAAAGAATACACTTGGTTCAGTGTGGAAAATTTTGAAATACTTTTAATTATACCAAGCGTTTCTCTGACCTAATTTTCATCTTTAATAGCAGTATCCTATGATATATCCAGGAGTCATGGACTATCACAAGGTTTGGTAAGAAAATCATGGGTGGGCACATTGGCAATGATACATTGTATGAAGTTGCATAAAAGAGATGATTGGAAAGAGAAGAGGGTCATAACTGGTGCTACATTGGTCCCCAAACACTCTTTAAGAGATAAGAGGAAGTCACAGGATGAGAACTTGTGGAAGTAATGTAATAACCACATTATTTCTTTGCTGTTTAGTAAGAAAAGAAGTTTATAAAGAAGAAAACAAATTAGAAAATATATGGAATGTTTAAGTGGGAGGAACATGAAACAGATTCATTCTTGTTTTGTGATTAATTCATGGTGACACAGTGGTTAGTTAGTGCCTCTTTTTTGAGACTTCTTTGTAAATATAGTTCTAGAAGACTTGCTGGGTTGTCTGGACCAAAGGTATCAAACTCAAATAGAAATAGATCCCCTCTGCAGGCCAAACATTGACCTAGAAATCCAGAAATCAACATTGTATTTCTGGTTCTGGTTTCCCCACAGTCAGCTTGACACCTCTGGTCTAGACTGAAGAGGTTTTGTTTAACCCTTCCTCTCCCCCAGCTGCCAGATGAGAGAGACACGACTCTTATTTTCTCACCTTTGGGGGATGAAAAAGGGGTCCCTGATCAATTAAAATGAAATGTGGATTTAATGATGTTCACCCCCGAGTGTGTGTGTGTGTGTGTGTGTGTGTGTGTGTGTGTGTGTATAAAAGAAGATATTTTGTTATGAAATAGAAAATAGTATAGAGTAATTGGATTTAAACTTAGTGTTCCTACAGAACTTCAACTTACTAAATGAAAATTTCCTTAAATTCTTTAAAAATTTACATTTTTGTTTTTCGTTGTCCTTGTGATAATTGACTTTGATTCGTTAGTATGAAACTTGAGGCTGGGTTATTTTATTATAGAGTTGGTACATGATAGAAGTTCAGTGTATGTGACTGTTAGGAACACTTGAGTTTACCACATCTTGACTCAGTTACAAACTGAGTGATTTGGCCTTGTGGGTACTTGACCACCTATGTGTTTCAGCCTGTACAAGAAAGGGGCTGGATAATCGAGATGGTTTCTAAAGCAATTCATTCCTATTAGTAAATTATCAAATAAACTACTACCTTAAAATTGGAAAGGTGGGTATTTCACCAGGCGTTAGCTCTTGAACCTTTGTCCTGACTAATGACAACTTCCTCCTGTGTGAATGAATAGCTACCAGGTACAGGACTACTGTGGATGGCATGCAGCAGCACCAAAAAAGCATCTGTATTCCCCATCCACACATGTAGATATGACTCATTGAGCATATTTTTCATATTTTAGAATATTAAAAAAATATTCTTATGTTGAAAAGTAATGGTGAAAGAGATGTAAAATTCAAAGGATGGGAGGGAGGTTAAGTCTTATGTGGTGAGAAGTTTTCTCCCCTTTGGTCCTCTTTTCATTATTTCCCTTTACATTCTAGAAAATTTTATAGAGTTCTTTAAAGTATCCCTTTGATAATTTGATTGGCATACATTAAAACTGTAAATTAACTTGAGTATGCCAGCCCAGCTCACCTTTTCAGTACTGAATATTCTTCCAGCTATTCAATTTGAAGGAATATTCAGTATTAATCAAATATATTTATGTAATTATATTTTATCATATTCTTTGTTTCTCATTAAGGAGCACTTAGTGACAGATTCTATACAATTATTTTGCGGCTTTGCTAAATCGATCTGCAGTATTTAATGTATTTTATCGTTATTTGGGGTTTTCTTTTTTGATGCTGCTTGTATTTTATTATATGGAATTATTATATGTTATCATAATGGAGGGGTGTTATAATTTCCAATATTGAAAAATAATGTGCAGAGTGAGTGTCTTTGCTTTGCTTTTGTATATATTGAGGGTGAGATATGTTCGTATGTGTATAAAACTTATTAAAATAAGTCTGTAATACTTTGATGTTAGTAGCCAAATTTCTGTGAAATGTAATTATCCAAAAATCAGTTGTATAATTCTGAAAAGCATCTTTTTACCTCCTTGTGCTTTCTCCTCTGAAAAGCAAAAAGAAAGGTGAAGAAAGTGGTTCATTTTAGAGACCATTCATGCAACTTTTCGTCCATATTTGATTTGTATGCATTAATTTTAAAATGGATGCATTATTTATAACTGTGTGAGAGTATCTGCAGCTGCTCACACAGAACACTATAACCTCTTTTTACTATATTTGAATTAGATAGAGGAAAAAAAATATTTTAATTACTAAAAGTAAACTTGGTGGTATGAAAGAATGGGAAGTAGATACTGAGTGATTGACAAATGGAGTAACAAATTATGATACATGAATAATGGAATATTACTTTGCTGTAAGAAGCAATGGACATCATAAATACAGAAAAAGCATGAAAAGACTTGTACTACTGATACAAAGTGAAGTAGTGAAATATGTTGGAGAGATAGTACAGTCAATGAATTAGACAATGTAAAGGCAAAGAATAATAACCACAAAGCATTTGGAAATGGATATTATGAAATTACATAGAAGCTTGGTCCCCTACCCGGCATGTCGGTCCCCCCCCCACCCCCCCAAGAGATGAGAAAGATAACTTCTCCTTTTCTCTCCATTGTGGAAGTCTGTATCCACAGAAAGGGAACGTGTCAGACACAGAAAATGTACAGTCCTAGTGATTAAAGGGTCACAACATACATATTCATTTGTAAAAATGTTGACATTAAAGATACCAGTATTAATTGGTCTTAGTGGTTACAGAATGAATTCAATCAAAGATAAAAACCAGGTCAGGAAGCATGATCTAATAAATAAAGCCTCTCTTATGCTAGTAACTAATAGCATACCTGACCATAATTTTCTATTTTATAATACAACTAATGAATTAAGATTCTAGCAACTTGTTTTCTAAAAAGTAATAAAAGTTTTGCTTAATCCTGAAATTTGTGAGTTTTACTGACTTTTCCATTTAGGAGAAATTTTTTGTTATTTGAAAGACATTTTAAAAAGCCCCTTTTTTGAAATAACCCTAAGATGTCACGTCTCCGTTTTGTAACAATCTAGTCGAAATTCCTTGCCTTTAGTAGTTTCTAGTGATACTCTACTGACAATTGTCACATCCTAAGTTATTTTAAGATGTAAAGTTTCAGATGGAACTTAATTATTAAGTGCCTGCACCCTTAAGGCACTGTGCTAAGCACTGGTGGCAGAAAGAGAGTTTCTGCTTTCAAGAAAGTCACAATTTAATGGGGAGATTACTATGCACAAACAAGTTAGATGCAAAATGAATTAGAGATAATCAGCATAGGAAAGGCACTAGCATAAAAGGGATCAGGAAAGGTTTTTTACACAAGCTGGCTCTGCCAGGATGCCAGGAGGCAGAAATGATGTGGGCAAAAATTTCTAGGTATGGGGGGACAGCCAGTAAAAATGTTCCCAGAGTACATGGAGGGGTTTTAAGGTGTGGGAAGAATGGATAAGTCGTTTGGGGGGGGCTTTGAATGCCAATCAATTTTATAGCTCATCAAATATAAGGGTCAGGGTACCATTGGAGTTTATTAAATGGCATATGTGTGTGTGTGTGTGTGTGTGTGTGTGTGCGCGCGCGTGCAAATGAGACAGATGGACATGGTCAGAACCGTTTCTTTTTTTAAATAGTATTTTTATATGCAAAGATAATTTTTGACATTCAATTTTAGAAAATTTTGAGTTCCAAATTTTTCTCCCTCTTCCCTCTTAAAGTGGTTAGCAATTAGATATAGGTTATATATACGTGTGTGTATATGTGTGCAATCATGTAAAACATTTCCATATTAGTCACATTGTTAAAGAAGAAACATCAAAAGAAAAAAAAACATGAAAAAATAAAGTGAAAAAAGTATACTTTGATCTGCATTCAGACTCCATCAGTTCTTTCTCTGGATGTGGGTAGCATTTTCCACAATGAGTCCTTTGTAATTGTCTTAAATCATTATATGGCTGAGAAGAGCTAAGTCATTCATAGTTGATCAAAATACAATGTTGCTGTTATTATGTACCATGTTTTCCTGGTCTGCTCATTTTACTTTGTATCAGTTCATAGAAATCTTTCCAGGTTTGTCTGAAATTTGCCTGCTCATCGTTTCTTAGTGCACAGTAGTATTCCATTACCGTAGTTTGTTCAGCTGTTCTTCATTGTTGGGCATCCTCTCAGTTTCCATTTTTTTTTTGCCACCATAAAAAGAGCTGCTATATTTTTATATATGTGGGTCCTTTTTCCTTTATGATCTCTTTGGGATGTAGATCTGGTAGTGGTATTGCTGAATCAAAAGGTATACACAGTTTTGTTGCCCTTTGGACATAGTGTCAGACCCTGTTCTTTATGAAGATCACCTAGGCAGCTGACTGGAATAGGGAAAGACTTTGGACAGGGAGACCAACCAGCAAGCTATACCAGTAGTTTGGGGAAAGGGTCAGTGAAGAGGTTAGGACTAGATGAGTAGATATGAGAAGCCTGAAAAAAAACATTAAGATCTACTATTTGCGATGCCTTGTGTGGTAAAGAGAAGGGAAAAACCATGTAAAAAAACCTTAAATTAATACCTGAAAATATTTTTAGAAAAATTATATTCATTGGGCAAGTTTAGTAACCTTTCTGGCAACAATCATCCATAAAGTGACTGCAACACAGCATAATAGATGGGATTTAGAGATTATCTAATCTAACCTCATTACCTTTCCTCTCATTTACATATGAAGATTGAGACTAATAATAATAACAGCAATAGTAGTTGGCATTTATACAGCACTTCAAGTGTTTTGCGAATAATATTTCATTTTATCTTTATAACAAGCCTGTTTGTGTGAAGTGGTTGCCATTATTGTGTTCAGCACCAAATACAAACTGGGTGCTTCATAAATGCTTGTTGATTTCTAACTCTTACCTTAAGGTACTAATGATATTTCCTACTGAGAGGTACAAAGTGCTTATAGTAAAGGGGCTTGAAGGGAATGAGTTAATTCTTTTCAGACCATGTTACAATTTGGAAACATTACATGGGAATAAACTGGAGAGTAAGCTTGAGGGCAAATTTTAGTATCATCTTTTATTTGGACAGCAATTGAATTTTAAGGGTGGATGACATTGCTCTAAACTAAGAATACCCATTTTTTAATGTTTCCTTATGATTTCTCAACAGGGTTCTTTAAGGCAAGTAAAAAAAATAACATGGATTTGTTGAGAAAGAATGCTTAATAGACCAAAGGAGTACATGGAATTGAGGAGTAGTTACCATAGATTTTTTGCATTGTACGTGATTGAAAATAGTGAATTATTTTAGTTTATATTTATTTAGTTTATTTTAGTTTATATTTATACTCAGGTCTAGCAGTAGAGTTGTAATTTATTCCTTCAGAAATGAGTAAGCTCTTATTTTTTGAAATTACCTATCTAGATCAATAAAGTGACTAAAATTATTTGGTGGGGGTGGGGGAGGGATGGTTGTGATATGATCTGTTTCAAAAATGTATATCTACTTGCTTCAAAATATACTTCTCCATCCTTATTTTACCTTACCTCCCATTAATGCATTTTCCATTGCAGCCAGACAGTTTGACCTGACACCTTTTTTGAAAAAAGTGTATCTAAAGCATTTTTATATCTGCATTTCAGAGTCCTCGAAGCTCTTTTCTATGCCACCTTATTCCAAGGAGCCTTCTTTGGGACCTCATCATTAGTGCTCCCTTCCTTCAGATATTCTTGAAGCATTTGGGCCTAATCTTTTCTTTTTCTTCACTCCCTGGTCATTTTAACAAGTACGAGGCACATACTGTGTTGTATGAATTTACTTGGAACAATCAATTTTGGTAGGGTTTCGTTTTGTAACAGCAATAGTTATTGGGTTACTCAACAATAGGATAATTTAATATGTGATTCATAAAACTAGGCTGAGTTGATTTTCCCACCTTTAGCAAGTTCTATCAGTTGAATGCAGGATTTCATGCCATAAATCGGGTTGTTTATAATTTTTCGGGTTTTTTAAGAATGCGTGTTACACCACGAAAAGGTGCAGACAGGTTTTAGGGTGCAGCCAAAAATTGTTTTGTTCTTTGACTGTTTAGCAACTTTTGGTGAGGGAGTTAAACATTTCAGGGATCATTCAAGAACACTAGGAGCAGGATCAGTCACCATGAAATACAAAGGAAAGCATGGTTGAAAGATTAAAAAACAACAAACCAAGAACTATATATCTATGATTGGAAATAACCCTAAATTAACTAACAGACATTCAGAGAGATCTGGCAGGTGGAAAGTATTTATTGCTGTATAGTGAGTTAGAAGCAGCAAGAAAAAAAGTTTTAACAGAAAAAAAGCCAGCTGATTTACCGTTAACACAATGACAAAAATGTTTGTTTTTGCCCAGACAGCATGAAGACTGGAATACTGTAGATTGGGAAAAGGTAATTTTCACTTAATGAAACCCACTTTTTCAATCAAGACCCAGCATCCCAGAACCCTTTAGGGCCAGCCACTACCATTCATTCAAGAAGCTTATTGTGTTGTTACTATGTGCCAGGGCACAGTGCTAAGTGCTGACAGTACAAAGATTGGCAAAAAAACCAGTCCGTGTTCTTAAAAGACTCGATGTTCTAATCAGAGAGATAGCATGTAAGTAACTAGGTACATACAAGATATATACGGAGTAGATGGTAAATAATGTGAAAGGGGAAGCAGCCAGAGGACTAGGAAAGGCCTCCTGTAGAAGGTAGGATTTGAACTCTTACCAGGAGATGAAAGACTGGAGGATTCCAGATATGAGAGGACAATCAGTGCAAAAGGCAGCGTCAAGAGATGCTGTTTAATGCTGTCAGGACTGTAAGTAGGACAGTGTAGCTGGTTTATAAGGCATTTGGAGGGGACAAGATAAGAAGACTGGAAAGGTAGGAAGTGGTGAGAATATGAAGAATTTTAAATGCCATAATACTTTGTATTTGATTGTAGAAGTAATAGGGAGTCACTGGGATTTATTTGATAAACCTCTTATATTGAGGACCTGGGTGATGCTGGGGCCATATACAGAATAAGAAAAACAGGGAGGAGAGAAATGTGAGTTTAGTGAACAGCCATGGATGTTTATTCTGTTTCGGATTTGTTGAGTTTGAGGAGGCTATGGAGCTTTGAAGTGGAGATGAGCCCAGGAGAGAAAGGAGGAACTGTGAGTATGTTGAATATTGGGAGCTGAATGTAGCCAGGGAAGGGAGAGAGAAGAGATAAAGGCCTAGGACTAAAGAATGGTCTTGGTTTTATCAGTATCTGGAATGTTCTCCTCCTATCCTCTTTTGTTTTTTGTACTTTTTAAAAATAGCTGTTTATTGCTTTTTTAAATTTTTACATTGCCTACATTTCTCTTGTATCCTTCTCCTCCTCTCCTTCTAGAGAGCTCTCTTTTATAACAAAGAATTAAAACAAACAAAAAGAAATAGAAGTATTAGTGGAAGAAGCAAAGAGGAAATCAGCAAAAACCCATCAACACATAGAAAAGAAATCTGACGTTATATGCTGAGTTCCACTGCCCTTAGCATTTATAGGTAGCCCTTGGCCTGCAGGGGATCTTGAAAGGCCACATTCAGGGAAGGGCCATTTTCAGGTGTTTTTGTCTTTTTTTTTTCCTGATAATTCTTTATTTAATATTTTTAGTTTTCAGCATTGATTTTCACAAGAGTTTGAATTACAAATTTTCTCCTCATTTCTACCCTCCCCCCACTCCAAGAAGGCATATATTCTGATTGCCCCGTTCCCCAGTCAGCCCTCCCTTCTGTCATCCCACTTCCCCCCTTCCCCCTCCCCGTCCCCTTTTCCCTTACTTTCTCATAGGGCAAGATAGATTGCTATGCCCCATTGCCTGTATATCTTATTTCCTAGTTGCATGCAAAAACTAATTTTTTTAGCATCTGCTTTCAAAATTCTCTCCCCTCTTCCCTCCCCACCCACCCTCCCTAAGAAGGCAAGCAATTCAACACAGGCCACATGCAAATCATTATGTAAAACCCTTCCACAATATTCATGTTGTGAAAGACTGTATTTTGCTCCTTCCTATCCTATCCCCCTTCATTCAATTTTCTCCCTTGACCCTGTCCCTTTTCAAAAGTGTTTGCTTTTGATTACCTCCTCCCCCTATCTGCCCTCTCTTCTATCATCCCCCCTTTTTTATCTCCTTCCTCCTTTCCTGTGGGGTAAGACATCCAATTGAGTGTGTATGTTATTCCCACCTCAGATCAAATCAGATGAGAGCAAGATTCAATCATTCCCCCTCACCTGCCCCTTCTTCCCTTCCAACACAACTGCTTTTTCTCGCCACTTTTATGCGAGATAATTTACCCCATTCTATCTCTCCCTTTCTCCCTCTCTCAATATATTCCTCTCTCATCCCTTAATTTGATTTTAGTTTTTTTAGATCTTACCCCTTCATATTCAGTTCACCCTGTGCCCTCTGTCTATGTATGTATACACACACACACAACATGTATATGTGTGTGTGTGTGTGTATATTTATATATATATATATAAAATGTGTGTGTGTGTGTGTGTGTGTGTGTGTGTATTCCCTTCAGCTACCCTAATACTGAGGTCTCTTGAATTACACACATCATCTTTCCATGTAGGAATGTAAACAAAACAGTTCAACTTTACTAAGTCCCTTATGATTTCTCTTTCTTGTTTACCTTTTCATGCTTCTCTTGATTCTTGTGCTTGAAAGTCATATTTTCTATTCAGCTCTGGTCTTTTCACTGAGAAAGCTTGAAAGTCCTCTATTTTATTGAAAGTCCATATTTTGCCTTGGAGCATGATACTCAGTTTTGCTGGGTAGGTGATTCTTGGTTTTAATCCTAGCTCCATTAACCTCCAGAATATCGTATTCCAAGCCCTTAATGTAGAAGCTTCTAGATCTTGTGTTTCTCTGATTATGTTTCTACAATACTCAAATTGTTTCTTTCTGGCTACTTGCAGTATTTTCTCCTTGATCTGGGAGCTCTGGAATTTGGCGACAATATTCCTAGGAGATTTCTTTTTGAGGAGGCGATCAGTGGATTCTTTCAATTTCTATTTTCCCCTCTGGCTCTAGAATATTAGGGCAGTTCTCCTTGATAATTTCTTAAAAGATGATATCTAGGCTCTTTTTTTGATCATGGCTTTCAGGTAGTCCAATAATTTTTAAATTATCTCTCCTGGATCTATTTTCCAGGTCAGTGGTTTTTCCAATGAGATATTTCACACTGTCTTCCACTTTTTCATTCCTTTGGTTCTGTTTGATAATATCTTGATTTCCCATCAAGTCACTAGCTTCCACTTGCTCCAATCTAATTTTTAAGGTAGTCTTTTCTTCAGTGGTCTTTTGGACCTCCTTTTCCATTTGGCTAATTCTGCTTTTCAAGGCATTCTTCTCCTAGTAGCTTTTTGGAGCTCTTTTGCCATTTGAGTTAGGCTATTTTTTAAGGTGTTGTTTTCTTCACTATTTTTTTGGGGGGGGTCTTCTTTAGCAAGTCATTGACTTATTTTTCATGGTTTTCTCGCATCACTCTCATTTCACGTTGGGCTCTGCTCCTAGCTCCATGCTGTTGACCTTGCCAGTGACCATCCAGGCTGTCCTGGGCTGGAGCCCTGCTTCGCTCTGTTATTCTGTGGGTTCTGCAGTTGTAGAATTTGTTCAGAGCCATTCTTTATGGGTGTTTGGAGGCTCCTGGGGGAGAGCCCTAGGCAAGTCCCTGCTTTCCAGCTGCCATCTTGGCTCTGCCCCCTCCTATCCTCTTTTAAGAATGTAATTTTCTTTGAGACTAACACTGGTGTTCTTTTTTTGTCTTTGTTTATTCCTAGTATCTACACACTTAGAGGACTTAGTTCCACATAGCTTGGTTCCTTGCAAATAATAGGCACTTGACTTGATAAATATTTGTTATCTAGAAGATGCATAGAAGTTTATGGTGTAGGATTTTTGTGTCCTCTTGGGGAATGAATGCCACTTGTATGTTTTGGAAAAGAAATAACTGCTTATTTGGTGCTTGAATTCTTTCCAGTATTGAATAGCCCATCATGGTAGATGATTTTAATTTATTACTGCCATATTCAAACAAGAAACCTTAGTTTCACATTTGTCTCATTACAGCTCTTAAAACTCCTCCACATGGTCATGGCAACATCATAGTCTTTATGGTATCATAATATTGTAAATGTATCAGAGCTAAGCCCTCATTCTTGGCCTTTTGTCCTTATTTGATTCTTCTTTCTTCTTTCTTTTTTTTTTTTTTTTTTGACTCTCCCTGCCTCTTTGCCAGTTTTCATCAGTTTTTTCTCTTCTGTAAATCTGTCACGTTGGAGCATGTTATTTCTGCCTGACAGTGCTTTCTTTTATGGTCATTGAAATATCCCTTAAAATGCAATTTTACAGTCCTTTCTCCCCTTTCTGAGAGCCTAAATTTCTATAGTTAAACATAAGTGCAAAGAATCTACCATTACTACCCTTCCCCCAATGTACATCTGTCCGTTAGATGTACTTATTTTTGATTGCACATAATAGAAACACTGTATATTTGTTTACTGTGCAAGTACTTATTTCTTGGCAAACTCCTGAGAGGATAAGGGCTATTTTTTTAGCTTGATCTATTTGATAATAAACATGGAGTAAACATATTTTAAATAGTTGAGGTAGCAGGGAAAAAAATTGAAAGCTGGCAAATTACTTGGATTATCGAAACTAGAAGGAATGGCTTAGCAAGTTTTCAATGCCCTGCATGGATGGTATGGTTAAAGACATGACAAAGTAGTAGTGTGATTTTCCTTGCCACTAAAGCAATTTTGTCTACTGCCCACAGTACATATTTGTAGTTTAGTTCCTATAAACCCTTTACACTAAAAACGCTAAAACGTTTTTAGTGCAATATACTGAAAACAAGTTTGGTTTTTTCCCTCTGATAAATTTTGCCCATAGGGAATAATTGCTTTACAAAGACATATTTAAGTAATGTGCTTTATTGAGTGTTAGTGTTTGAAGAAAGTAATAAACATGAATGGAATTTGTTTAAATGATATCCTCCACAAGATGTTCTTCTTGTTACCAATATTTTCATGGAACACACAAAAAGGAAAAAAAATTCCAAAGAAAATCTTGATGTTGTTTGAAACTATTAGCTGAAAGTTTTGGAAGCATAAGTCTGTTGCTAAATAGGTATTGTTTCCTTTAACGTATTTCTGAAACTCCATATGACACATTGTGTTAGGCCGACAATTCTACACGTGTTGTAAGTCAGGCATACTGCCAAGTGCTCAACATTTAGCCAGCAGGGGAAAAGCATTAGGAATCCCAATAATCCACACATCAATCTCAGTATACTCTGGTCAGTGAAGACTGAAGAAGTGAGCTGTGGAGAGATTGTGGGTATTAAGTGGGATGGGTAATGAAAGGCTCCTTTGGCATTGATGTCAGACTCTCTAAATGGAAAATGATTTAAATAATGGTGCCAGGATGGTTGGAGAGATTTACAGTTGGCACAGGTTTATACCTTAGGAGATAGAAATTCTTAGAACTAATTTTCCTCTTTTTGACATTGTAACAGTCAGATAAGAGCTAAGTCATAATTGGAGAAATGGTAAAATTACAAGGCACTTTGTTTTGAATTAGATAATAAACCTTTTTTTTTTTAGCATATAGACTTGCAAACTCAGTGATGTAATATCATTATGTACTAACCTGAGATATGCAGTAGAGGCAGCCTAGTAAATGGATACAGAACACTGCACTTGGAGTCTAGCAGACCTGATTCAAATTCCACCCTAGTATTTTAGTAGCTGTTTGACCCCGGGCACTTGATTCCTGTACCCTGTTCCTCCTGTATATAATAGAGATAGTATTTCCTGTCTTACAAGGTTATAGTGAGGGTCAAATGGGATACTAGTAAAGCCTGTATAAAGCTATTATTACCAGTAGAGATGAACAGAGGTATAGGTAATCCAGAATCTTTTATATAGGTATTTTAATTGACATTGAAACAATACACTAAGTATGCATCTCTGATCCTTTTTTTAAAATACATATTGCCATTCCTCCAAACCATTGAAATTTTGCAGGTCATTTAGTCTGATTATTATATGTAAATCATCAAAAGACCCAAAGTCCCATCCAGTAGCCTATTTCAAGCAATGCTTAATATTAATATTAATAATTAATAATAATTTAATAATTGAATTTATTATATATAGGATTTGATAATAATTTAATAATTGAATTTATTATATATAGGATTTGACTTCTTATGTTCTTATGAATTTGATTATTTCAATAGTGCACACACAATTGTAATGTTTTGAACCTTCCCTCGTATTTTTGAGATATGTGTAAAATTATGGGTGTGAGCTAGATGTTTTCTAAGTTTGACTTTTTAAGATCCTGTGCTCATAGACCTCTTATAAGAGGTAGGAAGTAGCAAATGAGGGAGTGAGGATCAAAATGATTTAAAAACCTGGTCTAGGTAAAATGTCTTAAAAATTAAGGCAGAGGCTTCTTTTATGTTTGCCCATTAAACTGCTTCTGAGGGAAATCCAACAGTTTGAGAAAAAGAAATGTAGGAAATGTGTGGATTATTCTCTGCAGTTCATTAATTTCTTTCAGCCTACTATCTATTGTAC
The DNA here is from genome assembly GCF_011100635.1 of Trichosurus vulpecula. Lineage (NCBI taxonomy): Eukaryota > Metazoa > Chordata > Mammalia > Diprotodontia > Phalangeridae > Trichosurus > Trichosurus vulpecula. The sequence continues at coordinate 169,398,787 of NC_050581.1, forward strand.
CCTAAGGTGTGTGGAGGTACAAAGAAGCAAAACCACTTGGCCTTTGCTTTCCAAGAGGGTTGTATCTGTTTGGGGGAAACGATACGTTAAAGGCATAATAAGCTAAATAAATGAAAGGTCAAGTGGCAGAAGACTGCAAGACAAAAAAAAGTGTCTCAAAGGCAGAAAATAGGCTTTATTGCCAAAGAAATGGTACAGTTAAGTGCCATAAGAGCTCAGTGGGAAGAGAAGTCATAGTAGCCAGCTTGCAGAGAATCCAAATTCAAGAACTGAAAAAGATTGTTAAATATTAGTTTAGTAACCTCATTTTGCAGAGGAGGAAACTCAACTTTACTCAGAAGTAAATTACTGATTCTCAGTTAAATTCAATAAACTTCTACTAAAAGTAGGGGAGGAGTTGGTGGATAGTCTGGGCCTGGAAAAAGCTCATAATCTGCTGGGAGGTAGAAATGCAAATAAATTTGTATTATCAAGTGCTAATAAATGCTTTGTGATTCATTCATACAAAAAAAGAGGGAAATAAAGACCCTATTACCAACTTTGGGGATAATTGAGATTATAAACATGAAAGCATTCTGAAGAGTGGAAGCCCTAGCCAAATGTAATAACCGCCTGAGGCACAGAACTCCAGCTCTGGGTTTACTTGAATCTGCTGTGTTAAGTTTTTGGGGTAGCCTACAAATCTCTTTGGTTCATGCTCCTAACAAAGGTTTCTCCTGGGGACAATCAGGATATGGCTTGACCCGGAGCCCATCACCAGTATTATTAGTAATGTCTGGGTAGGTTTGTTTTTCCAACGTCTATCTCACAGGGTGTGGGTAGAAGATCAAATGTAATATTGTAAAGCCAAAGCCTATATAAAGCTATTATCAGTGGAGATGAACAGAGGTATAAGTAATCCAAAATCTTTTGGTGATGTTTTAATTAATATTGCGAACACAGTAAGTTTTCATCTTTCTGGTCTGATTTCCCTTTCTTCCCCCCCAACCCCCCACCCCCTTTATTCCAGTGCTTTCCCTCTGCTAATTATTTTCTTCTTATCCTGTGTATAGATTGCTTTGAATTTGTAGCTTGTTTCCTCCATTCGATTGTAAGCTCTTTGAGGGCAGGGACTGTCTTTTACCTCTTTTTGTATCCCTAGTGCTTAGCACAGTGCCTGGCACTTAGTAAGTAGTCAAGAAATATTGATTGAATGATTGTTACTGCCATGCAACTGAAGTGATTGAGCTACTTGAGGATCAGTGCAATTGTCTTTTGCCTTTGCTGGTATCCCCAGGTAGTGCCCAGGTTCCCTCTCTCGTTTTACCTTGACTTAGTCCCTCTCCTATCTGTTTCTCTGTTTTAGTGTCTTTCTCTAAATTCATCTAATATTTCTTCAGTTCATAAATGAATTGGGACGTGAAAAATAGGAATCAATTTATAGCTGAGAAACAACACAAGCAAACCTTTTGAGGCGAAAAAGTCTGGGCTTTTTGTGGAGAATCATTAAAAGGAGAGGAAACTGTAGTCTTAAATTCCTGATTTAAGGAGTTTTGACTTAAGGTAAGGAGAAACCATTGAGTTTTTAAACAGGGGAGAGTGACTTGATCAATTTTCTTTTTTTCTTAATTAGCAGATTATTCTGTTCTACTGTTTGGAAAGTGGATTAGAGGTGCATAACGAAGGTCAGAGATCCCTATAAAAGTCTGTCATAGTAGTTAAATTAGGTTTAAGGTGAAAGGGTCTAGACTAGGGTATTGAGTGGGAATGGAAAAGAGTAAATGGATGGTTAGAAAAGATCGAAAAATTGACAGTAATTGATGAGTAATGTTTCAATATTGCAGTGGCCTTTTGATGCCTTACCTCTTTTCAGTGACTCCATATCCCTGTCTCAACATTGGTGCTCTCTGTAGCAAAAATAAGTAACCATGGCTGTCTTGGGAGTAATACATTTTACCTGGACTTTGGACGCTAAAGGACTAATTTAGCCAACTGCTGTTTAGTGACATAAATGCAGAGCCTTTAGTCATGGAGACCTGGAATTTGGGAGTAGGCTTAATTCTCTTAAGGCTGGCTTTGGAACAGAAACCAGTATGGAGATGTGTAGCTCTTCCTGACAGAAGTTTTATTCTTTGACCTGGCCACTCCCCACCCCATCCCCCACCTTCTGGAAGGGAGAAAAAAAAAAGGCTAGAGAGCTGCACCTGTCAATGCTGAGTGTTTGTATTTGGTAAAAAGAGTATTTTTATTATTTATACCATTGATTCAAGTTCTCCAGATCTTGATCAGCCCATTATCCATCAAACCATAGTTCGTTCACCACCTCTGCTGAGAGGTGAAAATCATATAAATTTTTTTATGAGAGCATTCATTGATAGGATTCTGAATGCATTTTCTTGAAAGAAGAAAATATTCTAAGGAAAATTAAGCATCAGTTCACTTCCTTGGACAACTTTTAAATATATCCTGTTTTTGTACTTAAGGGATCTGTGATTTCCTTTCTTTGGATTCTCCATTTCTCAACTTTTTTTTTTTTCAAATCATCTGGTTTAACAGGTGATATGTTCGGTTCTGGGATTGTTTATAAGGAATAGGCCTGTATGTGAGACATTTTCAGATTGGTAGGGCAATCTCCATTCCATCATAAGGCATTGCTTAAGACTTGACAGGGCCAGCTAGGTGGCACATTGGATAAAGTGCCGGGAAGACCATCTTACTGAGTTATCTGGCCTTAGACACTTACTGGCTGTCACTTAACCATTTCCTCAACTGTAAAATGAACTCTAGAAGGAAATGGCAGAGATTCTTGGGAAAGAGAGGAGAACCTGCAAACTGAAAATATTTCATGCACTCTTTAGTAAAAAGCTTACCTGCTCTATATGGCTTTATAGGATTAAGGACTGGAAGAGACATGATATCATTTAGTCTGGGCTTCTCAATTTACAAATAAGGAAATTGAGTCCCAGGGACCAGAGAGGTTGTGACTCAGTGTCACATATGGTAGTATAAATAGAAAAGTATAGATTTGAACTCCCCCATGTCTTTCCAGTTCTTTAGTATCCTTGGCACCATCCTTTTCTAGTATAGGTGTAAACGGTTAAGTGATTTTCTTTAAGTAAAAACATCTTTTTTTTTATGTTTACTAAACATTTTAAAGTCATATTACAAGTAAAGGGACCATAAACTGTGTCTAGTCTGCTAACTCTTTTATTTTATAGATCAAGAAACTGGATTATAGAATAGTTAGGTATGCCTATCAGTATAACCAAGACAAGCATAGATGATAGGAAGTAGAAGTAATAGTGTCTTTGGGATTTCTAATCCAGGAGTTCTTAATGTTTTTGTGTTATGGGCCCCTTTGGCAGTCTGGTGAAACCAAAAGAATCATGTTTTAAAATATATAAGATTACAAAGGAAACCAATTATATTGAAATAGCTATTGGAATATATACTTTTTTAAATTCATGGACTCTAAGGTTAAACCTGCTTGTAGTTCAACATTTCTTATTTTACAGAGGAAACAACTAAAGCCCAGAATCATAAAGGTAGTAACTAACAAGTAGCAATTGGATGAATAAGAGGCCTAGAACTTATGTATTAGTAACACTAAAATTATGTTAAGTGGCAATAATACAAATAGCTTACATTCATATGACAAGTTAAGATTTCCAAAGCATTTTGCATGTAATTCTCACTTGATCTTCAACCCTGTGAGACACTGTTAAAAGTATGGTTTCCCAATATATCATAGTTCTTCCTACTATTTCAAGGTTGGAAGGAAACTTGCAGAAACCCTTCTTTGACTGATAAGAAGTACTTCTCCAGCTTGATAGAAGTCAGTTCAATAAACAGCGTATAAAGGCATTATACTTCGCTCTGTTGATTACCAGTGGCTTCCCTCATTCAAAAAAAAATGTCCCTGCCCTTAAGGAGCTTGTATTCCACTAGAGAACCTTGGGGGTGAGGAGATTTTTTTGACTAAAATTTGTATTTCAGCCAATTTTTCTACTCTTTCCTCAGTGGTAAAGTATCTTATTTTGTCAGTGAGCCCATTCATTATCCCACCATGAGGCAGATTACACCCCATGTAAATCTCTCATCCCCTCCACTGCCCACCTCCATTTCTGCTCACCTTGATGTTTTTTATGTCATTTCTTGACCAGAAGTAATCATTAATAGAGAGTATGCTGCAGTCTCAACTATCTATATCTATCTGTAATATGGCCTGTATGACAAGATTGTTGGAAACACTGCAGAATTTCACATATACAGTTCATCTCCTTATATTCACTACTTAGTCCTGGTTCTCTTACCTGTCTGGACCACTGTTTTCTTTGCTGGCTTACATAGGTATCACAGCGTTCCTTAACTATGGGTTTCCCTAAGGTTCTGTCTTAGGCCCTTTTCCTCCTTCTGTACTTTCACAGTAACCTTATCAGTTCACATGGGTTTAATTGTCATCTCTATGAAGATGACTCCCACATCTACATATCCAGCCCCAGTCTTTAGCGCTACACCATCAGTTAGTCTTTTGCTTATTTCAAACTGGATGTTCCAGAGACATCTCAAACTGAACATGTCTAGCTCCTCCCTTCTTTCAAACTTCCATACTTAGGTCAGGGTCATCCTTCCATTCTCTCAGGTTCATAACCTAGGCATTATCCTCAACTTTTCACTCTCACCCCACATATCCAGTCCAGATTTACCTTTATAGCAGCTCTCATTTTGGATTCCTCTCCACTCAGATAGCTGCCACCTTTGTTCAGGTGTTGACACAGGGGTAGAAAGCTTGACTTGGAGTTGGGAAGATCTGGATTCGAATCCTGGCTCTGTTTATTTATCAGTAGTGTGACCCTGGGCAAGTCATTTAACCTCCCCTAACTTCAGTTTCCTCATCTGCAAAATTCGGTACTTCACAGTTGATGTGAGGATCAAATCAAACTAGGTAATGTATGTACTACACTTGGCATTCCTTAAAAGTCTATAAATGCTAGCCAAGTAAACTAAACTATTTAAATAACCTCTTAATTAGTCTTCTTGCTTCTCTCACCATTGTAGTCCATCCTAAACACTACTGTCAAAGTGATATTCCTTAAGCATAGATCTGGTGATGTGATTTTCCCTTCTCAGTCATCTCCAGGGGCCTCTGATTGCATCTAAGATAAAGTATAAACTCTTTTTAGCTTTGAAAGACCACATAACCTGTTTTATGTATATGTGTACATATATGTTTAACTATGTATGTGTAATATTATGTATTAACCTATTGTTGCTGTATATATTTTTATATGTACTTGTCTTTCCTGTTAGAATATAAACTCAATGTTAATTGCAATTGTTTCATTCTTTGAACTTAGTGTAATCCTTAGCGCATAGCATGCATTCAGCAAATATTGGTCAGTTGATTGATTGCTTGGCATAGCTTCTTGCTCATTGCAGTGCCTACTTATAGATGAACTAATACATCCATCCAAATGCCACAACCTAGGTAATATACATACTTCTGCTTGATTTTCCCCTGTGAATCTCCTTACCTTGTGGTAGTATCTTGATGCAGCTTGGTTTAGTGGATGGTGTGGCAGTCAGAAAGTTCCGAGATTCAATGCCATCTGAAGTGCATTACCTGGGAAAAGATTTCTGAGACTCAGTTTCCTCCTCTGTAAAGTGGGGGTAGTAACACCTACCCTCATAGGTTGATTGTGTAGATCAATGAAATAATGTATGTAAGCTTAGAGGGTAATTTCTTCGTTTTTCCTTGGATTGATGTTCACACTCGAGTTATCTCTCTGGTAGCATCTGTCCTGGAATCATTTCATCAAGGAGACCTTTCCATTCCATCATCCTTATAAAAGATTTCATAGAAATGAGAAAAGAGATGGAGGTTCCCATTTTTGATGTCACCTGTGTGTGTATATAGTGATGTTATCCTATTATTTACATTCTTTTGGCATCTTCTCTCTTTTGAGATACTTTTGAATTTCCTGAGTGTCATTAAAATTGAAATTGAAATCTTCAACATGGATTTCTTTCTTTTCATGTTCACATCCTGACACTTTTTTTACCTAACTCTTCTCACATGTCATTTCTACTTCCTCAAGTGGTATGAAGTATCCCAATTTGGTCTTCATTCAATCAAGTCACTCAGTTTCTTTGAGCCTTGGTTTTTTTTTAATCTTTAAAACATATATTACTTGTACTACCTCTACTTCACAGGGGTGAGAAGAAAAAGCCTCTTAAGCTTTACATACTATGCAAATTTGAGTTAACTATTACTATGTAATTGAAGTAGGTTTTAGTTTAAAGTAGGTTGAAGGATAGGTGGTAGGCAAGAGTGGGGGCAGAAAAATAGCTTGCCCAGCTTCTCCTCAGTTAGGAGTTCATAGGGTAGCTGTTACTATGACATCACTAACATATCACTAACATATCACTTATTCCATCTAAAAAGTTCAGCATTTATTAGTTTTTACTTAATCTATTTTTTGTAGTTCTTAAGTTATTTCATATCACTGTGCTGTGTGTTTTCAACTGGTTTGTGTATTACCTCCAGAGCAAGCACCATTTCTTCTATATGTTATGTATCTCCAGTTTGCTATTTGTTCTTCATATGAAGCCTCTGGTTAATGTTTGACAAATGTTTATGATACACTAGATATAAACATTAGGATGAATCATATTATTTGAATCTTTTCATAGCAGTGGATATGTGTTCTTGTTGATGAAAGTCTTTTTGTAAGTAAAAAATTACATTCCATTTCATCCATCCTTATCAGCCTTTTACAGGTTAAGAGTTTAGCTCTTGGCGTATTAGCTTTATAAGATCTGTTATCCTTAATTCTTGCCCATTTCCTTTTCTGTTCATTTATTTTCCCAATTATATGGCTTTAAGAATTAGAAAAAGGGTTTGAAAGACTTTGAATGTATAAAGGATTGTATAGTTACTCTTTTTGTAATTGAAAAATAATTTAATAAGTAAAAATGAAATTTTGAGGCATTTTGCAAAACACAGAACTTTGTCCTTGCCAACTTTATAAGTTTATAAGGAAATTGACTTTCTTAGTTATAAGTAGACTGGTTCAATTTGACTTATTACAGAAAGCATTTCCTTTATGATTTTGATGTTGAAGCTTCATATTGTCGAAATCATGACTCTTGGAGACAACTGGGTATATATATCATCCCTTTTGATCCAGATAATCTATTTTTTAAGCTACAAAGCAAATACATTAGTTCTTACATCTTATGTTAATAGGTATGATTTTGTAGGGAACCAGAATTCCCCCTTGATACCTAATCTTGTCATGCTTTTTTTTTCAAAGTTTAAGTATTCTTATTAATAGTACCACAGTTAGACTCTTTTCTCCTTTAGACCTTTTGACACTTGTATAGGTCATAAAGGAGTTCAATAACAGTTTCTTGTAGGACATAAAGTTTACAATTTCCAGTGATTGTGATCAAGTTCCTCATTTTCCTATTGCGTATAAAGCTTTCTGAACTAAATCCTTTTTTGAAATAATTGTTTTCTTTTGGGAATCCTTTTATGAAAAACCTTTGTTCAACCATTAGGTTTTAAATACATTCAGATTTAGACAGCACACAGTTAGAAATCACATTTCTATACTTCTAAATTAGGAAGAGGAACCAAACTCTGGTGAATTAGCGAACGGAAACAAATCTGTTCACCGCTTTCCTTTTCTAAGTCAGGTGTCAATCCTTTAAGAAGTCATTTTTGGAAGTATTCTTATAACTTCAACCAGAACCCCAATTGGTTCTTTGTTTTACAAGTCTAATGCACTTAAGTGCACTATGAATTGTTTTATCCTTGCCCTTTTACCCAAACTCAACTTTGCCACTTTTGAGAGTTAATGAAGGTAGCTACAATTCCTTGTCTTTTCAGCAAGCATTTGTTAGGTACCCACTGTGTGCAAGTCACTAGGGTAGGTCCTGAGGATAAAAAGACAAAATTGAAAAGCAGACCCTATTCCTTAGTTGTTTATTTTACTGGGAAGCTTACTTACCAATCTCTAACACAATCCTTTACACAGTAATCTCCTTAAATGTTTTTTGAATGAATAAATTTGCTTTTAGTAATATGAATTGGACAGATGAATTCTCCAAAGGGCACATGAAATATCTATCTATCTATCTGTCTATCTAATCAACCCTGTAAGAGTCCTAGGTACTGGACAGAAAAGCTTTTAAAATCTTCTGTTAGTTTATTAGATTATCTAATTGTCACCTTTTAGTCCTGAGAGAATGAGATTAAGGTAAAATACAAAGGAGTGTAGATGAAGATAAGATGAAGCTAGAGCCTTTTTTGGGCTTCTACCCAAGTGACCTTATAATGGTAGCAATGATTTGGAGCTGGGTAATTTAAGAGGGGGATGAGGTATTCCGTTAATTGTTTTGTGTTTGGGGAAAGGATTGAGGAGCATGAGATTGGACCTCCTTGACCCTAAATGATTTGTGAATTGATTAAATGATCAAGGAGTGAGAAAGAAAATGAATTTTTCCAAGATCACATAGATCACAGGTCTTCTGACTCCAAATGCAGTGCTCTTTCCATAATCGCATATCACTAAGTGGTGCAGTAGATAGAGTACCCACTGTCATTGGCCCCAAATAGCATCATGAAGAGTTGGACATGACTGAATGACAACAATACTAATATTATATTATCCTGATTCTCCTTCCCTTTATGGATTTAACCATCACTATGACTCTACTTCTGTCTCAGCCCCCTAAACACTTATGTTCCCTGGGGCTTAGCCCTTGGCTTTCTGATCTTCTCTGTTTCCTTGGAGATGTCAAGTCTAACCAGCCAAACTTCATGAGAATAGTGTGGGAGAGTGTTTGCCTAAAATCGAAGCAAAGCTATACATACAACATTCTCCTGATCTAACATTTCCCATAGTGGAAAAAAAGGGTAAGTGGAAATATATGGAAAAGTAAATAGACTGCTTTCTTGATGAAGTAAATAGGCAAGAATCCTTGTAAAGAGAACTGTTTCCCTTAATTTCTCTAGGATAGCTTCCTTTGTGTAGGTAAGTAAAAGTAAGCTCTGTAAATCTGTTAGACATGCAGACAATTCTTGCCGTACCAAACAAAACACCTTTAAAAAAAACAAAGGAGCCCTCCAAGTAAAAGCAGAACTGGACCAGGGAGAGAAGGGTCTTGGCTTGAGACCTCTGGCTGAGAGAGAGGAGACCTTTGTCCCACTTTTCCCATATATCCTAGCCCTTCATGTCTGTCTTTTGTCCTGTGGTTACCACTCATTGCCTTCCTCTCTTATCTGTGGCTGCCCTGTTCTCCCTTATCTATCCCTCTCTAACCTGTTCTGGGCCCCCATATCCTTTCAACCATGTGCTGAAACCTTCCCTCCACTAGCAAGCAGCCCCCCTCTTCCCCATGTCCCATGCAACTTATAAATGGACTGCTTAGCTAAATCAAGAATTTTCAGTCCTGGACAATCGTGGTGTCAGAGCTCTTGTTCAAGTTATTCTGCCAGACAGTACTGTTGATGGCATTGATATATATCAGTTTGCCAACAAGCATGTATTAGGTTCTGACTGTGTGTCAGTGTGTTAAGCCCTAGAGAAACAAAGACAGACAAAAATCCTTGTTATCAAGGAACCCACAATCTTATGATGTGGAGGCAACATGAAAATAACGGGCAAACAAGATATTTGGTAGATTGTAAAGGAAGACACTGGCGTTGAGAGATTGTGAAAAGCTGTTTACAGACGGTGGAATTTCAGGTAGGACTTGAAGGAAACCAAGAAGCTGAGATGAAGAGAATGGTCTGAGAGACAGCCAAACCAGGAAACTCAACGTATCCCTAAACACAGTTCCTTATCTTTTCCCCAACTCCACTACTCTTCCCTCTTTCTTTGAAAGGCATCCCCATCCTTCCAGTCACCCAAGTTCACAACCTGAATCTTGCTCTGCTCTCTCTCACCCCACATATCCAATCAATTGCCAGTCCTTTGTGAAAAGTTGAGATCTCTTAAGTTAAGATTTGTTTTCAGCTCAGATAACCACCACCCTGATTCAGGCCTTCTCACCTGGACTATTGCTGGGCCTCCTGCCATCGATATTAAAATTGTTTTCCTAAAGCACCAGGTAAACTCACTGGCTCCCTACTGCCTCCTTGGCTCGACTGCAAACTTCTCTGTTTGACATTTAAAGCTATCACACTCTGGCTCCCACTTAGCATTGCAACCTTAATTCTACATTGTTTCCCTTCTCACATCCTAGGGGCGGGAGACTGGAGGCCTTATGTGACCCTCTCAGCCCTCAAGTGTGGCCCTTTGGCTGAATCCAAACTTCACAGAACAAATCCCCATGATAAAAGGATTTGTTCTGTAAAACTTAAACTCAGTCAGAAGGCAGCACTTGAGGACCTAGAAGCCCACGGGTTGCCCACACCTGCTAGTATGGTATTACTGATTTGTTCTTTTCACACAACACTGCATATTTTCTCTCATGTCTGAACTGTGAATGTTCTTCCCTCTGCCACTTACCTAATTTCCATCAAAACTCAGATCAAATAGCACCATCTTTGTGAGGCCTTAACTGTTTTCCCTACGTACAAGTGTTAGGGGCCTGCACCCCCACCCCCTTACCCCTCCCTTGGATTTATTTTGCATACACTGGTTTGTCCATTAGAATTGTAAACGGGCCTTTAAGAGCAAGGACTGTTTCATATTTGCCAGCATCTAGCACGTATGCATAGGAGGCACTTAGCATAGCAATACTTTCTAACAGATTTCGTTCCTGGAAAACTCCAGATCTCAAATTCATTAAGATGTGTCATAAAACATGTTCTTTATTCCCAGAGTAAGCCAGGAGACTCAAATATCCAGGATCTCTACTCCCCAAAACAAAAACCACTGCTACAAAGGCACTTGTCCTATTGTTCCCATGATAATCCATGAATATGTTTTCTTTGGCATTTTTATGATGACAGAACATTATATATGTGGTATTGCACTTTATTTTGTTAAATGGTTCATTCGAAGGGCTGACTTTGACACCTCTTCTATAGACTAATCCCCACCCCCAATTTAGCTGTTTAATCATATACCTCTGGTTTTCCAAATTTTTTCCAAAAATTATTAATTGTGATTCTCTTTGCAACTGTCTGCTTTTGTCATGAACTGCAATGTAGAGACTGCTAAATACATTTTGATTGGGATTTTTGACAGCTATTAAACATTTTCAAAGCAGATTGGATAATTTTGGTATACTGTTTCTGGAGGGAAATAATTTATCTTGTTTACATGTGAAAATGTTTATTCTCTATGTAGCTTACATAAGAATAATCACAAAAATTATAATATTAAGCAATTAGAAAGGTCAACATTTTTCAAATAAGGATTCAAAAGGAGGCAGCAGCAGCTAGGTGCTAGAAGCTTTCAAGGGGTGCTGTGTCTGCCTGAGTTTAAATCAGGCCCCCTACGCTTACTAGCTGTGTGACCCCTGGGCAAGTCACTTAACCTTTGTTTGCCTTTTTCTACCAGAGAGATTTCCAAGAAAATCCTATGGAAGTATTGGGTGCTCTGTGATCCAGGGGGTCACTGAAGAATTGAACATGACTGAACAACGGCCATGCTCTAAAAGCTGGGGGATGCTGCTACTCATGTTCTTTTTGGACTTTGTGGTGAACATTATTTAAGCTTCATTTTTTTGGGAACTAGTTGTTGCGTTATACTTATGCTATTCTTGTGGTTTAGCGGCTTTACCGTCTGGAAGAGTGTAAGGGGGATGGCCATTGACAGACTTTTTCTTAAGATGCTGTGTCTTTGTTAGATCTCTGCAGAAAGGAAGTAACCATCTTATTGAGGTTTTCTTCAGTTGGTTTAGTCACCATACTTTTAGATGAGCATATACAAGTAACTAATCTTTGTCAAGATTCAGGTGTTGGAGGGAATCCTTCCCCCACCCCTCTTTTTTGCATTTAGTTTTTTTGGGGGGGCTGCCATTTTCTTAAGTTGACTTTTTAACTGAAGGAAAAGACTTTATGCATCCCTATTAAATTCTGTCTTACTAAATTTGCCTATCAAGTTGTTTTTAAATACTTTTATGCCATCTGCAAATTTTATAAGCATACCATATATGTCTTGTTTGAGAAACGGATAAAAATGTTAAAATATGTAGGGTCAAACACATATCCCTGGGGTTCTCCATCTTGAATCCAGCCATTCAATCAGTTCTAAATCCAGATCTACCTAATTGTTCTATGAGTTTGTAACTTTTCCAGAAGAATAAAATAAAATAAGACTGTATCTAACTCTTTGCCACACTTTCTTCTTCCACCACGTACAGCCTTCCCTATTCTTGATCAAGCCCTACAAGTGGATGGAGAGAAAGTGGAGGAAGCAAGTGTAGATAGTTGTATTCTTGTTTTGTTTTGGTTATTTTTAGTAGTGTAGGCAATGAAAGGGAGGAGAAATGTAAGAAGATGACTTGAGGGGACAGCCAGATCAAGCGAAGGGTTTTTGAGGATGTTTGGGAGACCTGGGCATATATAGGCAACAGAAAAGGAGTCTGAAATGGAAGATTTGGAGGAGGTAGGGAAATGACAAAGGGGACATGGAATGTTATTCAAAGGACTGGGCTCCAAGAGCATGGGAAGATGGGAGTGGATTGTCATTTAAATCTGCATAGTCTGGCCCTTTAACCATTTTTCCAAGCTTACTCTCTTCACAATCCAGCTGCCATACTGGCTCACTTGCCTAATTGCTGTTGCCCACTCAGGTCACATTTACTTTGGCTTCCTACCTGCTTGGAATACTCTCTTCCTGTTGCTAATGTCCTCCTCTCCAAGACTATCTTGTATTTGACTTGTATATATGTGTGAGGTCATCCCTCATTAGAATATATACTGCTGATGCCCTGGACTTCAACTCCACAAGCATTAATTAAGAGCCAGGCATTGTGCTAAGGGGCTGGGAATACAAAGAAAGACAGAAAGAGCCCCTGCCCTCTAGGATCTCATAATATAATAAGGAGAAGCCATACAAACAACTATGGATAGATATAATCTGAAATAAATTAGAGATAATCACAGAATGAAGATGGAAATGCCTTTTTGGACTACCCCCTCCCTCCTTTTTACATATCCCCAGTGTGGCACATAGCAAATTTCAATGATAGCTTATTGACTTTATCAATAAAGGGGAGCTTTTGGTGGTTCCAGAAAGCATAGTCAGAGGGTAGGGGCAAAGGAGAAGAAATGGGGGGGGGATAGGAAGGTCTTTTAAGTGGAAATGAGAATTTGGGGGGGTGTTGCAGCCTGGAGGCTTGCTGTTAAAGATGTGTAGTAGGAGCTTGTTAGCCATCAGAGGAAGTACCCTTTGGTGTATAGGAGAAGTGATGGTGATAATGGTCAGAGAGGACCATTTTGGTGTAGTCTAGGACTAAGTCTCTTTAAAAAAAAATACATTAAGCGAAACAACCTGAGGGAATTGAAAGGAGTAAATGGGACAGTTGCTTCTGGGATCTATATGAACTGTGTGTGAAGGGTAGAAAGGAAAAGGGAAATGGGAGAGCATCTTGAACTATAATATACGTTATGTGGGATATACTTAAAAACAACCTCTCTAAAAGTTTTAAAAAGGAGTAGATGCCATCCAGTTTTATGCTGCGCCTTTAAATTTACCATGACACATCCTGGAGAGAGGATGGTGACATCCCATTGCATTCATGTATTCCAGGTATCTAGAACAAGGATTGTCAATTTAGAATGGTTTAAAAAATTTTAAATATAATAAAACTTTCTTTTAAAAAGTGAAAACCGTTCTTAGCTCCCTGGCTGTACAAATACAGTATGGCACCCTGATCTAGAACATAAGGCACTTAATAAATGCATTGGATTGAAAATGATCATGCTGAAATCAGGTGTTATCTACCTTTCTTCCACCTTGTATTTCTACCTATATAAGTTGTTGAGGATTAGCTACAATTAAAGAAACTCGAAAGGTCATAGTCCTTATTTTTTAACTGGCCTACCCGTATAAAATCCTTAGCATGAAGCACTTCTCAGGGTACTTACCGTATTATGCCTTCCTAAGTTGACTACTTAAAGGTCACACAATTTGGCAAAGTTTGGGCAACTAAACTAACTCTACTCTGACCCCGCAAGACAAAGCATAGGGAATGTCATATGGGAAATCATGGTTCTCCTTGCCTGATGCATATAGATTGATGTATCTGTGTTCTCTGGTAACCAGTAATTCTTAATTCAGCTGAGCAAAGTATAGAAGGGCACACTCACTAGGTGGGAGATGTGATAAGACATGCTCTGGATGTCCCTGACCTCAGGAGCATATAATGAGATGGATGATAACAAATAAAAGGTTAGTAGGAATGAGTTGGTAACATGATGGGGAAGATTTTAAAAGTTAATAAAATTCTAGACTGTATTGAAGTATCACAGTATGTAGGACTAGGAGGACTGTATTTCATGCGTTTTATTTTTCATTTCAGTGGGGTTTTTGCTTTCAGTTCTGCCTTGATTTTCAGAATTTTTACTTTGGTATTGAAGTAGAGTTTTACATTTTCTTGCTTTTCCAGTTTAAAAAAATTTTAAAGCTTTTAAAAATTAAAATTTTAATTGCGTTTTAATGAAGCTCTCGGGAACTTTTTGTTAGATTTGGCTAAGTCTGGAAGGGGAACATTGAGAATCTCTTATAATTTTTTTTTTCTGTTTTTCCCTGTAATTGATTAACTTATAGAAACATGCCATATACCTTAAGGACAGTCAATTCTTATCAGTCACACTGGTTATGTTGTATGAAATTGATGTGAACACTGAATTTTTGAATACTAAACCATTGCTCCTAGGGGAAATATAAAAGGTTGTTAGGGTCCTGCCTAGCCTCTGGTCACAACATTTACTTTAGCATTTTTCTGAGTGGCCTCACGTGTAGTTTGAAGTAGTACTGAATTGTTAATTGACCAATTGTTATTGGCCAATAGCACTGTAACACATGCCTGAATGAAGCTTATCTAAGACATATTTTCTCAGTAAGGCACAACACAGCTTTCTTGTGCTTAGGAGAACTAGACAGAACTTTAGTATCATGCTTGAGGGTCATTTTTGATCAACGAAATCACTAACAAAAAGCATAAAAATGCAAAAAAAAAATGTGGCACTAAATAGACTCAGAAAAGGTTACTTGTTTATCAGAGCATTACCTTGTTACCTCACCTAGAAACACAGGAGTCAAAATTCTACTCATGTACACAAATGACCGCCAAAGTGCAGGGTGTATTTTAGAGTTACAAATACATTTTAATGCAATTTCTTTGCTTATTTCTTTTTATTGTTGTCTGAGGTTTCCAATTTCACCCTTGCTTTATTTCATCTGAAGCATAATCAGTCTCTTCCCTCCCCCACCCCCTTGCCCTACATTATGTGAATCTATAAATTTCAAGTGTTTATTTTAAACATCATATTGTTGGTTTCTACCTTTCTAATTCATGCTTTTTATTTTTCTTTTTGGGGGGCAAGTTCATCCAGTTCATGTTTACAGTTATGATTTAAGTATTTCCTTTCATCCTGTTTGCCTGTACTTTTTCTTATTTCCCCTTCCAATTTTTTTTAACATAAATAAAATGAAAGAGGAGTTTGCTGAAAACTAGTGTTTTCACTCACATGTTCCCTCTTCTCTTGCCTTTGCCCTGCCTCCATCATTTTTACTCTTTCAGGTGGGGCTCTCCTATGCCCCTTCCTTCCCGTCTCTTTCAATATTCTTAAGTTCTTTGTCTTGTGTGCCTTATGAGTTTCTTCCTTTCTCCTCAGTACAGTTTCTTTTCCTTTTCGTTTCGTTCTTAAGACCATTAAAGAACCAAAACCAAAACACCCCAGACCACCTCCAGACCATTTCTGCCTTATTTTATTTAACTTTCACCCTGAAGGGATTCTGGAAGGACACTTGTTTTTCTCTCATTAGACTGTAAGCAATTCTTCATCATAGATAATTTCTGTTGATAAAATGTATTATCTTGACTCCTAGATTTGTATTTCGAGATTTTTGTTTAATTCTGGCTCTCTGATTAGGAATGTTTGGAAGAAGTCTGTCATTCCCCACCTTACCCCTCATCCACTTGCAGTAAGATTATGACCAGTTTTGCCAGATCTTTGTTGTATAAGCCTGTTATCTTTTGCCTCTTGGAATATTATTCCAAGCTGCCCCTCTCTGCTTTAGCACGGCAGCTGAGAAGTCTTGTGTGATCTGTGGCTTTTTGATACTTGAACTCCCCTTGTGAGGTGGGAGAGCTTATGGAGTTTTTCTTTTTGACTTGACAATTTTGGATTTTGGCTGTGATGTTTTTGTGATTTTTCGTTTGGGAATTTCAGAAAGTGACCAGAGAACTCTTTGTTTTTTATTTGCTCTCTAATTCGAGTAGATTTGAGTAGTTTGCACTTTTAATTTCTTTATACTTATAGACAATATCCAGGACTTAAGGTTTTTATTATTATTATTATTTTTGTTTTCATCTTAATTTCTTCCAGGTACTTGCATAGCCCTTGTGGCTTTTCTCTGAGACTGGATGTCTTATTTGTATTTCTAGTGCTTAGCACAGTGCCTGGCAGTCAGTAGGTCCATAAATGTTTATTGACTATTGTTGTGGGTTTTGGGTGCTTGTTTGACCCTGTCCTGGGTCTAGTTCCCATCAGCTTTGTCTTCTTCCTACAATGGCTTGTCTTTACCCAGAGCTTCCTCAATATTTTGGCAGTGTGTAGATGATATGTGAAAGAAGCTGCCAGTGTAGTTAATGGTTGAACATAAAGAGAAGCAGCATTTTATAGGATTGTTGCTTGGGGCATGAGGAGGAGAAATAATAGAGAAAAGTTGGTTTTGTAGGGGTGTTACCATTGGTTTGTGATAGCTTTGTTACTATGTGAAGTAAAGGTGAAAGGAAATTTTACTTTTTGCATGCATGCATAGGTGCCATTTAGAATTCCTCTATTCTTCAAATACAGGGATTTTCTAAGAAAAGACTTTAGAAAGAAGATTTTCTAAGAAAAGGCTTTAGAAGTCATCTAGTTCAACCTGTTTTCATCTTACCAACAAGGAAGCTGAGGCCCAAAATTTCAATCGACTTGCTCAAAGTAATGAAATTAGTCAACAGGAGTCAGTATTAAAACGTAGGTCCTCTACAGTTATCCCTTCCACATTGCAAGTTTCCCCATTGCATTTCTTGAGTCAGCATAAGAAATTAAATGGAAATTTTGGGGGAGTTTTGTAGAAGCCACAGGCAACATAGAAATGCTTTAGAAACTCAGAAATGCATAAAATTTGTGTATACTATTGTATTAATACCAAAATATTTTATCTTTGAATACTGTAATAATTCAGTTTTCTTCTCTAGTACAAAGAGAGGGCCAAAAATTTTATGTGGACTTTCCAGATCACACGCTCAAACCCACCCCTCCATGTGATGTGGAAGGGATAACTGTACTGAATGTAACTCTAGATCTAGTGCCCTTTCCACACTCAAAACTTTGAGAGGAATGGATTTCTATAATCATAGGAGATCTTTGTGATTATCTGTTTTAACAACTCTAACATCAATGCGTATGTATATTTATTTTGCTGTTTGCATTGAGATGTTAATTCCAAACAGACTTTACTCTGCCATGTTGATGCATACTTTGAGGTAATACAAGTTGGTTTTATTATTAGCAAAGGTAAAAATAAGCCATTAACAACCTTCTGAGGGAAATAAGACAATTTTGGGATTCAGTGAGTTTTTTTTATTCTAATTTGTGAACTGTTGCTACTTTTTCTGATCTCCATGAAGGTGCATTATTGATAACTGAACAAATATGATTTTTGGAAGCATTTAAAGTCATTGATTGAAAAGGTGAAGTACCAAATGGAATTGTATTGGTATCTGTGATAGCAAAATAGGGTGGAGCAGGAGGCTGCATGTAGCACAAAGAAGACGACAGTTTGGCTTTCACTTTCTGAGCCACAATAATTATTTTATAACCCTAGCTTTTCCCACATACATAGTAGTCATTTAATAAATGTTTGGATTGAATTTTTGAAGTTGCAGTTGGCTGTACGTGATTCAGACACTAAATAGTAGCTCCCAAATAAAGAGGTAAATAAGAGATCAAGGCTGAGTACCAGGTTCTCTTGAATTGAGGTCTAAGCAGGGCAACTTATACGCATAACACATGAAGAACAAGGCATGCAACAAGAACTCTAAAGCACTCTACACTATACATGGGTTTAATTCATGTGAACTATAAGGAAATTTTTTTCTGGTGTGTTTCATCTTTACCTTTCTTTCCAGAATGAAGCAGGGGCCAGTAGGCTCAGCAGAGTTTACTATGTAAAGATACATTCTGTGATAACTTGTCTCCTGGCTTGATTCTCCTTTCTAGTTTCATTTTCCCTTCTGGCTTGATCCAACATTTGCTTTTCTACTCAGGCTCTATCTGACTAGTCCAACTTGAGATCCCACCTTCTTTTCACTTGCTTTGTAACCTCAGAAATAGTGTGGGTTCGGTTCCAGACCACTGCAATAAAGCAAATCACATGAATTTTTTGGTTTCCTAGTGCGTATAAAAGTTATATTTTACATTATATTGTAACATTAAGTGTGCAGTAGTATCATGTCTAGAAATACAATGAGCATACTTTAATTTAAAAAATAATTTATTGCTAAAAAGTGCCAACCATCAGCTGAGCCTTCATCCAGTCATATTCTTTTTTGCTGGTGAAGGGTCTTGCCCCTCAGTATTGATGATGGGCTGACTGATCAGAGTGGAAGTTGCTGAAGGTTGGGGTAACTGTGGCAATTTCTTAAAATAAGACAAAAGTTAAGGTTGCTGCATCAATTGACTCTTCCTTTCACTTAGAACACTTAGAAGCCATTGTAGGGTTAATTGGCCTAATTTTCAATATTGTTGTATCTCAGGGAATAGGGAAGCCAGAGGAGACTGGTTGGTCTGTGGAGCAGTCATAAAACACACAACATTTATCGATGATGTTTGACATCATATGGGCAGGGATCATGGTACCCCAAAACAATAGTAATATCAAAGGTCACAGATCATCACTACAACAGATATAATGATAATTAAAAACATTGAAATATCGCGAGTATTTCCAAAATGTGACACACAACACGATGTGAGCACATACTGTTGTAAAAATGGCATGGATTCACTTGCTTGATGCAGAGTTACCACAATTTGAAAAAAAAAAACCCACAGTATCTGTGAAGTACAATAAAGCAAGATACCTGTATACCTAGTTTGATTTCCCACTGTTTTCTTGTCTCCACTTGTGGTTCTGGTATCCACATACCTCTAAACTGCAGTAGCCCTGAGTACAAATCTTCCTTTACTTTAGGTGGACTAATTCACAGTAGTACAGATAAATCAAATTCCAGTTTTCTGTTAACTTCTGTCATAGAAATTTCACCCCAAATTTTTGGGTTCTAGACAATTTAAAAATGCACTTGAAGAAAAAGAAGTTTGACCAAAACCATAATATTTAAAAGGATAGTGCACCATTTCTTAATAATATAAATCCTTTATTTAGGTTTGGGGAGGCACTAGAATCTGGGGAGAGAGCATTCTGGCTCAGAAAAACCCTCATGTAGGAGGTGGTACTTGCATTAAATCTGGGGAGTCTACAATAAAGAGGTGTACATTTCAGGACAGAGAGGACAGCCAGTAAGAAGGCGGGAAAGATAAGTATGTGAGAGTCAGAAAGTGGTTAGGCCAGTTTGACAGGACCAAAGTCTAGACAATAAACCCAAAGGTGTAGAACAGATTCACAAAGGATTTTATGTGCCACGTAAGAGTTTGGCAAACAATAAGAAATAAGAATTATATAAGATACTGTTAAGAAACAATAAGTTTCTTAAATGATGTAGTCCAGGACAATGCTTTAGGAATATTTGACCAGGTGTATTGATTGGAGGGTGAAAACTGGAGTCAGTTTAGGAGATGATTGCCATAATATTCTAGGGAAGAAGTATTTATTGAGGGCTTGAATTGTAGAGTGGTGGCAGTGTGAGTAAGAGGATATCTTTAACCCATCGGATGAAGGCAGATGTGACACAGGAACTACCTTGTGACTAGTTGAAATAATCAGACATACCTCTGGACCTATCTGTTAAAATAGTCCATTGGTAAACCATTCTAGTGGTGGAGGACTCCAAGTTCAAAAGCTGAGAATTCCAGCTCAAAAGTTGGATTCTATCTTCTGAAAGTAGTTGGGGGGGGTAGAGTTTTTATTTTTCCTTCTTCTCCCTCCTTTCTCTCCTGCCCCTGAAGTTAACCCCATCTTTGGAGAAACTGGACCAGTAGGAGACAACACATACAGCCACGAGCAGAGTGCCATACTGAAGATAAACAGATGTAGAAGGATAGTCACCTGAGGAAGGAGGCAGCTTCAAGGAGATTCTTTGATCTCTTGTGCCAAAGAGGAATGCTGATTATAGACTCAAAAATGAGACTTCTGGGCCATAAAGCAACAGGAGTTGTGAGTTACATGCATACCCTTAAGTTGAACTACTCTTCCTGTGAGCATTTGTGGGAGAGTGTGCTTTAGACTTTTGGGGGAATGTTTTATACCAACTGTTCTTACTGTATCTTCTTAAAAAGCTTTTTCTAAAAGCTAAAAAAACCCAGAATCACCAAGAAGTTGATAACTTAAGAGTTTAAAAGGATTGTAGTATATTTGACAGATAAACTGGGAGGTTAGAAGGGATGTGATTTTTGAGGGAAAGACTGTTCTGTTTTACATTTGTGTAATTTGAGATGCCTTTGGGACGTGCAGTTGAAAATGTCCAGTAGGCAACTGGTGCTTTACTGGAGTTACAGGAGAGATAGCATTCAAATAGCATTCCAATTCTGAAATTCTCTGAGAAACCATTGTGGCATTTGGGGAATTGGTCTTAAATTATGCTCATTATCAACATTAGAAACCCTTGTTTTTGGAAATAAGCACTTCATAAATTGGAGTGTTTTTGGATCATATGCTTATGTGGAATGCAGAGGAAACTAAAGTCCCTGGCTGGCTGCCTTTTTTTTTTTTTTTTTTTTTTGAGGGAGAAAGGCAGAGCAATTGGGATTAAGTGACTTGCCCAAGGTGACACAGATAGTACATGTGTCAGGTGTCTGAACTCGGATTTGAACTCAGGTCCTCCTGACTCTTAGGGCCGGTTGCTCTACTCACTGCGCCACCTAGCTGCCCCTGCTAGCTGCCTTTTCTCTGGCTACAGGTATAAGTTAAATGGAGTAGTCAAAGGAAAAAGGAGGCACTCTTTCAGAAATGTTTTCTTGTAGGGTGTGGGAATAATGCTGTTAGTGGTTTTTAATTTTTTTTTTATTCTAACAGTCAGCCTTTATTTTCAAAAAATCATAAGCTCTCATTTATAGATGAGGAAACCGAAGCTCAGAGTGACTTGCCCAAGATCATAGAGGTGATAAGTGGCAGAGTTTTGAACAAAGTTCTCTGACCCTGAGTGGTGTAAACAAAGTTGAGGCTTTTAGGGAAGCCTCTTGGAAGAGGTTGTATTTAGGTTGATTTCTGTTGTTACAAAGGACAAATTTTCTTTCATTGGGGACAGGCTAGTTGGCTCCATACATAAAAGTTGTGACACAAATCTAAGAAAAGAAGTTGCAGCCAGATTTTTGAGATCCAGAAATGTTGAAACTGCTGAAATAGCTGTGGCTGAAAGGAGTGGGTGGGATGAAGAATGGGATAAACAGAAGAGATACTAATCAATGGGCAAGGAAATGATAAATCTTAGGCTACTCCAAGGACATAAAAAGAGTTATGACACTTACCTCTTTAACTAGGTTCTGCAAAATCACTCCCATGAAACTTGAGCATTTCACTAGTATAAAAAGCCATCGGTAACCAACAATTTGTTCTGCATTTCAGTTTGTTACCTAGAGAACAGAAGTGACCATAAACACAAATTTGTGTGCTAAAAATGCTAAACATTGTTGTTCCCCCTTCCCTAATAGTGGGGTAGTATAGTATAAAAGTGCCTGACACTTAATAGGTGTGTAATAAATGTTTGTTGAATTGAATTGGGTATTAGATTATCTCTTCTGTTTCAGAAGTAATTGTAAAACGCAGCTGGAATTTTGGTGGCTTTTTAACTCTGTAGCAGAAGATTTAAATTTATATGAATAGTTATTTTTCATGCCTAGATCTTCCCATCCATTGAACTCAAGAATTCTAACACTATGGATATGGTGTTTTAAAAAATGAATTTTAATGATTTTGAAAATTATGAGACAGATTAGCTTTTAAAGCCAACCTTTAACGTTTTTAAAATTTATTTTATGCTTAATTTTTTAAGGATAAATAAATGAAAAATCAAGCATTTCTATAACATAGTAGAATAGAAAAAAAGTTGATTGCACATGAAACTGTAAATCTATTATGTACAACTTGCTATTCTTTTTAAATAAAGTTACATAATAACTTTTCCTTTTTCTTCCCTCTCCCCTCTCACCTGACCTATCATTTTCATCAAACCAGTCTTGGTGTTTGCCAGTGTTCTGACCCAGTGCTAGTTTTAGCATAACAATTAACACCAACACAGGTGTTCCACCAGCCAGCGCCACACCATCCATGCCATAACCATCAGTTACAGCAATTGGAGAAGTTCTGAATGCTGTGGATAAGTTTGGGTGTATACATTGATAATGAGGTTAATGTGTGCATTGCCAGAGCTAACTTAGTGTTTGGGAGGCTCCAAAGGAAAGTATGGGAGAGCTGTGGTACTGACTTCAATGTTGTATGCCTGTAAACCCTGGATAGTGTACCAGCACCATGCCAGGAAACTAAATTGTTTCCATTTGAATTGTCTTAGGAAGATTCTGAAGATCACGCGGCAGGATAAGGTACCAGGCACCGAGGTCCTTACTTGAACTAAACTGCCAAGCATTCAAACTCTGCTTCAGAGAACACAATTCCGATGGGCTGGCCATGTTGTTCGAATGCAGAGCGTATGCTTGTCAAAAAAGACTTTTATGGAAGGCAAGCATTCACATAGTGGTCAGAAGAAGCAATACAAGGACACGCTCAAGGTCTCTCTCAGGAACTTTGGAATTGATTGTGTTACATGAGAGACACTGGCACAGGACCATGGGGTTCCCACATCAGAGAAGGTGCTATGCTCTATGAGCAAAGCAGAATTGAGACAGCTCAAAGGAAATACAGGATGCGCAGAGTATCCGCCCCAAATGTTCACATGGACTATTTGTGCCTGACCTGTGGCAGAACATTCTGAGCTTGTATTGGTCTAATCAGCCACAGTAGACAAATTAAACTTAACTCCAGCATAATGGTGTCATTTTGGTCCCTTCAAGAACGAAGGACAACAACCACTATCAACCTGTTTTTAGTAAGCATTTTTCGAACGTGGGTTCCTGATTCCAAGATCAAGATTCCTGGGGAGTATTAAAAATATTTTTCTCTTGGAAAATTCTGAGTTATGAAATCAAAGAATTAATAGTTCCTCCATTTTCGATGTTATATAGCTTGAGAAATTGCTTGGGGTAGCTGCTGTTATCCTGTTTTTATTTTGTTTTTAAAGACACAGGACCAAAACAGATCAGATTGTAAGTGCTACTGGTACTGGTGAAACAGGCTTCTCAGCAGATAAGATACCCAAATCTTATGTCTCATTAACCCAATAGAGATTTCAGTTTAGAACTTTGATTTTTGCTGACAAACAGGCCAATTAGACTGTAATAAAATGATTCTGGATGAATTGACTAAAATAAACATGCATCAATATTCAGCCAATGAGGACCTCACAGACATGCACGATATCTTTTCGTTTTTGTATTCCTAGCACCTTCCATATATTGTTGAGTTAAGTGCAAAAACACCTATTTGAGTATGCTGGGAAGATTGGTGGTATTGGTCTAGTTGTGTTTATATTTTATTGCATATGATTTGTTTATGTTAAGAAATTTGTTGTATATATTTAATGTAAGATGGGTGGTTATCCATGTGACCTTCAATAGCAACAGTAACTTTTACATTAACACTTCATGTATAGTAAAGTATGTCAGATTCCAGATGTGCTAACTGGTTGTGTCCCAAAAGTTCATTTGTAGCATACTTGACATAGTAAGACTGTTTGAGGGAAAAAAATTCTACCTACATTATAGCTTCTTGAAGGCCTGTCTTTGTATTTTCCTCATACTAATGCTTGTATGCATGCCTAAAACTTCTGTGGAATGAATTCCTCACCTCTGCCACAGTTGTTAAAAATGATTTTCCTAAAGTCTAAGTCTTGACCATGTCACTGAATAAATCCCAATGTCTAAACTCCTGTTTGGCTTTTAAAAAATAGTTATTTTTATTTTATTTCTATTTTATTTATTTTTAGTTTTCAGCATAAGATTTTGAGTTCTAAACTTTCTTCCCCTCCCTCCACTCTCCCCTCCCTAAAGACAGTGATAATACTTATTGCTCTCATTATGCACGTCATCTTTTCACCTCACTAAGATGTAGTAATAACATTCTAAGAATCTTTTAATATGGGATATACATATAAAATCATATTAAACATTTCCACATTAATCATAAGGATGACTAGAATTAGAACAAAAGGGAAAAAAAACTATGAGGAAGAAGAAAGAAAATAGTATGCTTTGCTCTGTATTCAGACTCTATACTTGTTTCTCTCTGGATATGGATAGCATTTTCCATCAAGTCTTTTGAAATTGTCATAGATCCTTGTATTGCTGAGAAGAGTTAAGTCTTTCAGAGTTGGTCGTCTCACAATGTAGCAGTTACTATGTACAACATTCTAGGTTCTGCTCAACTCACTCAGCATCAGTTCATGTAAATCTTTCAAGGTTTTTCTGAAGTCCTGCCTATTCATCATTTCTTATGGAACAGTAGTATTCTGTTAGTCATATGCCACAACTTGGTCAGCCATTCTCCAATTGATGAGCATCCCCCCAATTTCCAATTCTTGGCCACCACAAAAAGAGCTGTTATAAATATTTTTGTACATGTAGGTCCTTTTCCCATTCTTACGATCTTTTTAGGGTACAGACCTGGTAGTGGCATTGCTGGGTCAAAGGGCATGTATATTTTTTTAGCCCTTTGGACATAGTTCCAAATTGCGCTCCAGAGTGGTTGGGTCAGTTCACAACTCCGCCAATAATGCATTAGTGTTCCAATTTTTCCACATCTTCTCCAACATTTATCATTTTCCTGTGCTGTCATGTTAGCCAATCTGATAGGTATGAATGATATGGAGTTGTTTTAATTTGCATTTATCTAATCACTAGTGATTTAAGAGTCCTGTTTTGCTTTTGAAATCCTTCACAAACTGGCACCAACCTATCCCCCTGTGGATGCCCTCCCAATTTTTGTTTTCCACACGCATATATACGTATTGTTTCCCTTTATAGAAAGAACTCCACTTGAGGGCAGGAATTGTTTCATTGTTCTCTTTGTATCCCCAGTAACACTATGCCTGGCAGACTAAACCACTTTAATAATTGCTTGTTCAGTACTTGAATGATAATGAATGTGCTCACAGTGGATTTCATTAAAATGTTTAACTCATTGTACAACTAAATTGTATTTGTGTCATGATTTCCTTTGGGAGGCAGATTCTTAACATTTATCATGTTGGAACTACTGTGCAACTTTTTATCCTGTTCTAACTTGTATTTCATGCTAGAGGAAATAGTTAAAGATCCTTTGGATCTTCTCATTTACTACCAAACTTTCATCTTTTATTTTCTTCCGTTGTTGAAACCAGTTAGGTTATAGCCAAGGCTATTCCACTCTTCTTCTGTTCCTTCTTTTCTCTTGTCAGCGTTGTGGCAAAACTTTGGCCCTTGGGTAGAGAGATAAGGAGAGCTGCTGGCAGAAAGCCCATGAGCTACTATGTTATCAAAGGTGGTTAATTCCAAGGCCAGCATAACGAATTTACTTGATGTGTGCCCTTTTGAAGGGAGAGAAAAGGAAGATTTTCCCCATTAGCAAGAGCTTACAAATTGGCATGAATGGGCTTAGAAAGACATGGAAAATGGATGGAAGAAACAATTTTTCTTCAGTGTTCTACCTTTGGAAAATCCTATCAGAATACTTCTGGGTCATAGTTTTCTCATATAAAATAAGGAATTGGTTATTAAGCTTCTTTCAGTAGAATTTTGGTATTTTGATTGTATCTTTAAATTTTTCTTAGTTAATTTATTTACAGATTTTTACATTGTGGAAATAGGTTGTTTTCACATCTATGGTTCCATTATTTGCTAGTTGTGGCCCTGATTTCCTTTATTTTTAATATGTTGTTTCACGTAAGAATGTATGGATAATTCATTTTACATAGAATATAGTGTGGATATGCAGTGCCCAATTTGTTCTGAAGGAACACGCGTTGAGAAATGTGGTTGGCACTATTTAGAACGTGTAGACAATGCTTCTAAGAGACAGTGTCAGTTGGAGATTGGCACAGACATGACTGTTGATGGCCCTGTGAATATGCCATTTGTCTTAGGTTTGTTAAAGTGATTTTTTTGTATTCACCCCCTACTGGGAATGAATATAAACCTCAGTTACCTTTTCTTGATCAGATGTGTTACTCATGCACAAAACTGCAGGGGAGCATACTTGGGCTCAATACACTAGTTTGGGAGATTAATGGCTGACTCACTTATAATTTCATTTTTTAAGCGACTGTAAGAAAAGCTTATTTTAAGTCTGTAATCAATGCAATTTTGACACCTCTAAGAAAGTAGTTTTTAGTGTTCCTATACAAGAGGAAGCTTTCTTTCAGAATATTGGGAAATTTGCAAGAGCGTAGAATACTATTAAAACTGAAATGAAGAAAAGTTTTCTAGTTTGTATGTAGTGGGTTGTACTTTGGCAAATGTGAATTTTAAAATATTTATTCAGTTTATTCAAATTAACCAAGTAAGTGACAGTTGCTTTTTTTTCCTCCCTTTATAGAAAACCTAGAATAAACTCTCAGCTGGTGGCACAACAAGTGGCCCAGCAGTACGCCACTCCTCCGCCACCTAAAAAGGAAAAGAAGGAAAAAGTGGAAAAGCAGGAAAAAGAGAAACCGGATAAAGAGAAAGAAATTAGCCCTAGTGTTACAAAGAAAAACACCAACAAGAAGACAAAGTAAGTCCCAGAGCAAGCCAGAAATTTGTCGTTCTTAACTGACCTGATTAAATTGTAAATGAAGTCATAAATTAAAGCATATTTTTGTGTTAAAGCATACTTTTGCTCCTTCCTTTTAGACCAAAGTCAGATATTCTGAAAGATCCTCCTAGTGAAGCAAACAGTATACAGTCTGGGAATGCTACAACAAAGACCAGTGACTCAAATCACACTTCAAGGTAAGAAATTAGCACCAAATTCTCATGCTAATTCTATGATGTAGCCAATGAAAAATTTTATACCTGTTAAGCTGCAGAGGCGCAGACAAGGATGTTAAAATTTATTGTCCACAAATGACATTTGCTTCACTGGCCAAAATAGAAAAACAGAAGAACCAGGAAAATGTCATTAATAGAATTTTCTGGTGGCCCTTAAAGTTGTAAGGTACAGTTGATTTCACCATTTCACATCTGAAATTATTGGAGAATGTGTTTTCTGCAAATAAAAAACATATTTTTGCCTAGTATCCAAGATTGCACTCTGTTTGAATTGAAGCTTTTGCATTCCTTTATAAAGTATTTTTGTTTTCAGGCCTCCTTAGGCCTATTTGCAGACATAATTTCTCTCAATTTCTTCTATAACCGTAGTAGGGAAATTTAGAAAAAATTTAAGGTGTTTTATCAGTAATATTTGTGTTTTGAATTTGGAAATCTCTTTCTTGGTACTCTCATACAGTTATCATTGATTAAAGGATTCCTAGAATAATATTACTACATCTTAGTGAGGTGACAAGATGGCATGTATAATGAGAGCAATAAGTATATACTTAGGTGCCAAATGAAAACAGACAATTGCTCCAAAAGTTTAAAAGGAGAGATTGCAGTTGGGTGGGTCAGCTGGATAGGTTTCATGGAGAGTGTACAGGACTTTTAGGACTTCAGGTCGGTGAAGTCATCTTAGAGAAGAAGGCAGAAACAAGAATGTTGAGGAAATTACAGTAGCTCTGTTCATAGGATGGATTGTGGAGCAAGGGCAGACTAGAAGGTAAATGAATTGGCAGAGATGTAGTTTTTGGTGAATAGTAATGTCACTAGGAATGGGAAAAGAATGGTATGGCTTGGCATACCTTTGTGGAAGAAAATGGGATAGAAAGCTCTCAATGAGGAAACGACCTTTTCCTATGCAAGGTGGCACGTTTTCTGCAAGTCTCAGAGAGTTGCCTTGGGCATTGAGAGTTTCAGTTACTTGCCCAATATCACATAGCCAGGAGGGATCAGAGGTATAGGGTTTGAACACAGATCATCCTGACTTCAAGACCCTTCTCTCTAAGCATTAATAATGATAGCAATTATTAAATAAATAGCTGGCATTATTTTAAAGCATTTGTGTGTATAGATATGTAGTAGAAAATATAAATAGAGCTTCTTGAGGTTTGCACAGTACTTTAAATATATTATCTCATTTTATCCTTACCAGCTAGTCTGTGATAATAATTATCCTTAGTAGCTGTGTGACCCTGGGCAAGTCATTTCATCCCTGTTTGCCTCAGTTTCCTCATCTGTAAATCATCTGTAAAATGGAGATCATTAACCACACCTACCTCCCAAGGTGGTTGTGAAGATCAAATGAGATAATAATTGCAAAGCACTTAGCATAGTGCCTGGCACATTGTATACATAGTATTTATTAGGAGGAGACAATGAGCAACATTGCTAGTGGAGGAATGGTTTCCTCTATGCCTCAGGGGCAGAACAGTATAGTCCTAGACTAGAATGGAGTAAGTCCATTTTCTTTTGGTACCTACCAACTCACCTTTGTAACTACTAACTCTTTCTTGAACTGAGATGGTATTTTGATAGAAATGTTATGTATCTTGGTATCCTGCTTAATAGGGGTGAATTTCAGTTCCTGCAGAGCCCCCTGAGTTGAATGGAATTTGGGAAAATGGCCTGAATATCTTTCTTAGGTAAATTCTCAGCTGAATCAGGAACTTGTGTGTGAAGGACACTGAATATAATCTATCTCTTATGATGGTTCTTTTAGGCCCAGGCTGAAAAACGTGGACAGAAGCACTGCACAGCAATTGGCAGTAACAGTGGGAAATGTCACAGTCATTATCACAGACTTTAAAGAAAAGACTCGTTCTTCTTCGACGTCATCATCAACAGTGACCTCCAGTGCAGGATCAGAACAGCAGAACCAGAGCAGCTCTGGATCGGAGAGCACAGACAAGGGCTCCTCCCGTTCCTCAACGCCCAAGGGCGACATGTCAGCAGTAAATGATGAATCTTTCTGAAATTGCACATGGAATTGTGAAAACTATGAATCAGGGTATGAAATTCAAATCTTCCACCTGCCCATGCTGCTTGCATCCCTGGAGATTCTTCTGTGGACATCGACCTAGTGATGCTACCAGGATCATTTCTGCTTGCCATGGGCATCTGGCCAGCAAGGAATTTCGCACCCTGACGATTACTCTTGACACTTTTATGTATTCCATTGTTTTATATGATTTTCCTAACAATCATTTATAATTGGATGTGCTCCTGAATCTACTTTTTATAAAAATCTGCTGTGCACAATTTTCCATGTACATTACAACTGTTGGGCGTTTTTTTGGGGGGAAGGGGGGTGGGCAGAGCGAGGGGAGGGGGCTTTATTTATTGCATTCACAGACTCCATCCTTTTCAGCATATCCTTTATGTTTAGTTCTTTCTTCCAGTTATACTATGTACTATCAGTTTTGATATAACTATATATATAAATATAAAAATATATATATAAAGGGTTATTTGAAACCAATACATGGCAACGCTGGTGCTTTGATACACTGTGAAGTGAAAACAACATTGAACAGTTACAGATCTGGGACAGTCCCTTCTATAAAAGTGCTGAAACTAAATTGAAACCAGTCTTATATGAAGTGTGTTCCAACCTACGTGGGAACTTAAGTCCCTCGTCTGTCTAAAGAGTACTGGATGCTATAAATTTATATTTTTACGCAATGTGATCACAAATTACAAGACTGCTCCAGATATCCATCCTGCATTTGCAATAGAATAACAAGTCACAAGTTCTCTTGCCCAGTTGGAAGTGCTTGATCATTCAAAAGTAATTTAAACTGGCTTCAGAATGCCAAGTAAATTATGGTTACATGTTAGCATTGCTAATTCTTGCATAGCCATTCATAACAATATGGTATTCTGTAACTTGAATTCCATCCATTTTCCAGACCTGTGTTCATGACTGAGGTAATTATTTAAAAAAAAATCTATAAAGTGTCTGTTAGTTTTAGGATTTAAGACATTAAAATCAAAACTGTAATTGTAGGGCTGGAATGTTTTTCGGTCAATACAGTAAGCAGTTACTTGTTTCCATGTAACATTGCATAGTGATTTTTGTAATTAAATTTTGTCTTTCTTTTCCCTCTTCTCCCCATTCCCATTCTCTTCTCTCTCCGCCACCCTCTCACCACCCCCCTTCCCAACCCTAGATGTGCTTGTTTTCTGAAAGGGGATTATGAACTATATATGTTTAATGCCAACATGATGATTTTCAATGTTTGTAGAAATTTGTTGGTATTCTATCGTGGGAAGCTTCAGTTGTGAACGTTGTTCATGCTAGCATCTGAGACACAAGTGCAGCTCATACTGATGGGGCTAGTTTTTCCCTCTAGATAAAAGGATAATCTGACTTAAGGAAATTCTTCCAAGCCTCTTAGAGTTTACTTTGCAGTTTGGTTCCTGTTTATCGTCCCTTGAAAACACTAGTGTGACTTTTTTCCTATTTTTTTTTTCTTTTAGCCTTTTATCTATATCGCTTTTTATACATTTACTCATGTGGCCCAGAGTGCTTCTGAATCATTTCAAGCACAGAGCCAGTTCAATATATATGGTCATGCTTTAGGTACTCACATGTGAGAGCAGCCGATTTGTAATGATGCACCAGATTATGTTATGATAACTTGGTTTGGGAAAAAAATAACTTATGTATATGGAGGCAACTGAGTAAAAAGTAAAATTATCAGCTTGATTTTTGAGTAGCCAACAGGCAAGGTTCCTTTCACATTTACATTAAAACTATTCTGTAGTCACTAATGCGTCATAATTTAAATTATATTCTCAAAAGTATAGATTACAAAGCAGTGCCATTTGTTGCTATGGTCCTAGTCTAAAATGCATGGACAATGTTCCCCTCTTTTAAAATTATGCTTGTATCAAAGATGCAAGTTGTAATTACCTTTTTTAAATACGTTTTTAAAGTATTTATTAATGAACCAAAGGAAATCAGATGCTTTCCATAGCATCAGAATATATAATACATAGTGGTTTGACTGAATTTTAAATCCACATTTTAATGTTAGCGGGATATTGCAAAGACATTCCTTCTAAAGTTTTAATATTCCTTTTATTAAGGGTCTCAGGGAGGGTAAACTGGTCAGCCATATTTATTTTCCAGAGGTGTATGGAAATGCTAATTTTTTTATTTTACAAAAAAAATCTTAAAATACCACCAAACTAATGTGTATGTTGCACTGCTTTTACAAATCAGTAAGTGTTAGTTTGCACTTTGTTCAGAAACACTGTGTCTATTTTTTCGAAATTAGTTTCATGTAAAGTGAATGGACCCCTAGTTTAGTGGAAAAGCTGATTAACCAGCTACTCAGAGGCTGCTAATTCATTCATTGCTATAATGTCTTGGTTTTTCAGTTTTGCCTCCTTGATAAATTAACTTATTTTAGGGAGGGGAAAAGAAAGGGAGGAGGATTGCTTTGGAACAAATGGAATAAACCTCTGCATTGACTAGAAATTGCAGCTAAAAGTGGAAGTTGCTAGCTAAGCAGTCAAATTTCATTGTTGGGCCAGTCCTTTAGCTGCTGTTGTGTATTCTGTTAAGGTAGTCTAGGTACTTTTAGACTTTTAGTTTCTGAAATTGATTATCCCCCTCAGGCATGTATTCTGGAAATGGAATTCCCTTGATTTCCTGCTTTCGCAGCACGTAAAAACACTAGTGTAGATGATACGTATATGTGTGTATGTATGTGTGTATATTATACATATATACAGGTATATACATGTATGTGTGTATATGTGTGTGTACATACATACATACACACGCATATATTAAGGACCAGAAATACTTGGTATTCAGTGGCACAGAACGCAGGTTTAAAAAAAAGCACAGTGTTATGCTTGCAAGTTTGGGTTTTTCTTAATGCCACACAGTCTCTCACACGTGTGTGCGTGCACACACATAGACACACAGAGCTTGCTTGACTTGCTCTACCGGAGTCATGCAATGAAAAATGTAAACATTTAACAGACAAAAATATTTATTTTAATCAATACCTTTCAGTTTAAATTTGGCTAAGTATAAAAAGATTGGCAGACGCTTCTGTGAGTTTCGTTCCACTAAGATGTTCACCTGCCTTATCCAGACCATTCTCAGTCTACTTTTTTAAGCTACCATATCTTAAATTATTGAAAATTTATTAATTGCTGAATATATAATAACCTTTGCTTGTATGTAACCGAAAGTGGTTTAAGAGCCAACATTTAGAAATGTATGACAATGGAGCTGAACAGTTTTTAATGCGCAAGCAGTTCTGTTCTTGTGTATGACTTGTAACCTTAATTTACTGTGTAAAGATGGTTACATTATTTCCTTAGCTTTGTTTGTTGGAGACAAATAGAGAATGCTTGTTAAGTATGTCAAAACATAATCTTATCTTGTGAATTTTTGTTAATGTATTATACGAGCTATATTTTTCATTTGCCCAGAAAGACAGCTTGTATAACGCTTTGGAAAGTTTCTGCTCTGTAAAGTCTTTAGAGCTGACAGTCTGTTAGGTTTGTTTTTATCTTCATGCTAAAGTGTCAATTGGTGGTTTTGTGAACTGGTCAGAAATTCACAGGTCTTAAATGTTTTGGGAAAATTTATATCGGACACTGCTCTTTGTCTAGCAAATAAAAGATGTTAATATATTCCTGTTACTGGCATGTGCACGACTATGTTATTAGAAGCCACTTTATCATTTTCCTGCTTTAAATAGAAATGTCTATTTATGAATTCTGCTTGTAGTTTTTTCACAAATAAAATAGTAAAATTTAACTCTGGAAGCTTTAATTTTTTTATAGATTTTCATCTTCAAAAAAAGTGACTCCTCAGTTTTGTGGCAGTTTTTATCTATTTATGCTAAAGAGGCTTTTTTGCACAACTTTGAGGTGCACCAGTAATTCTCCCCCAGAGTCAGATTGAGCTTCCGAAGTGTGCAACCCTTCTGCCTTATCTCACTCTTCACTAAGTTGAGCTGAGTTCACTTAGGTTTTACTATAGCACATAAAGACCCTGGATTAGGAGCAAAGAAATTTCCCATTGACCAATAAACATGCCTGATATAAAAGTATGCAGAGTATCCCTTAGTCTAAAGAATTGAACACCATCAATAAGCAGAGAAGGGGAAATTGCCCTCATTTCAGGAAATAGCATTCAGAAATTCTAAATTAAAAGACAATCACATAAATAACTGCCTAATCTCAGGCAGTTATTTACTTGAAAAATAAATAATATAGAAATTGATTCACATACTTGCCCTGTATTTCTTAGAGCATCCAAGTGAATTGGAAACTGAAAAAGCAGACACATATTAGCGTGTAGGTAGTGCTTAACTGCTTTTTTTGGAAACCATCAGATATCAAGTATCAATGGACAGTTATCAAGTCCTATCCTTAAGGGGATGTCAGTATTACCAGGGCAGTCCTACTGGATGAGTATTGTTAATTAAGAGGAAGCAATTTCTTGGCTATATTTGATTTAGAAAGCTTTCAGAGAAAGGGCAGGGGGTAATTATTTTTAAGTACTTTGCACCCATAAAGGTAGATTAAATCTTCCATTAAGTCACCAAAAAAGTAATGTATTATTTTTTCCTTTATTGATTTTAATAGTCATTTCAACAAACTAAATAGTTCAACTCCCTACAACTTAAGAATTCCCCATAAAGAGCTATTTTCTATCTAACACCAATTATTACATAGAAATGCTAGTAAGGTTTCTTTCTAAACCATATAATCAGATGAAAGGATAACCTAGAAAAACTTAGCTATATGAGAGAAACTTTAAATTTAGATAGTTGCCACTATAATAAAAATTAAAAGTCACACTGAATTCTTCAACCAGGTAGTCTCAGATGTCCCTTCCGGTCCTCCTACTCTCCCTGATGTGTAATTGTTCCTTATCCATTCTTAAAACATTCCATATGTAGAAATATGCTAAACAGCTGGTTCAACCTTTCAAGTCAGTATTTGGAAACGAACTTGTACTACTTGAACAGAAAATTAGCCGGCATGATTTTGTTTTAGCAAGTGTATGCTTTTAGGTCATTGCTTCCTGCTCTTCAGGTGAAAGTCTAAGAGTTTTTGAGATCTACAACAGGGCTATGAAGGAAGCTGGGGAAGGGTGAGATCCAAGTATGTGTTAGGGCTCCTCCTGGGCCATTCATTATGTGGGTCACTTTGGCTTATCCTTCTCTAAGTTCATAGGGAACAGCGTATGAACATGGACATGGTGGCTGAAGTACCTAAGGTTCATCTTCCTCTTTTGGTTTCTTGACCTTGTAGGTAGTTAATGGAAAGATCCCTGAGGCCCAGGTCTAGTAGAAGAGAAGCAATGTTGCCCTTAGCCTTGACCCTAACAAAGCCAGTAAGTGCTGGGGGTGGGGAGGAAAGATGCTATTTTTAGTACTAATACTCTGAATGCTCAAAGTACTCCCCTGTGGCCTTCCCTACTACTTACACAGGGAGCAGCTGAGACGTAAGTGGAGCTGGATGTCGCTGGGCACAAAAGGCAACTTGGCTGGGGCAGGCAGTAGATGTCTTCTCCTTCAAACTAGACCCCAAGTTGGCACCTCACTGAAGTTTGGGGTGATGGAAAAGGGAGAATTCCATTGAGTTGGCTAGCTGAACACCCAGCAGGTTAGGAATGGGATAGAAGATATTCTTTCACTACCTTACCTGGGAAATTGAGGGGCTTGAATGAGATGTTTCCTGGTCTGGATCCAATGACCTTGGAACTTGGACACCAAGGTCATTGTGTCAGGACTGCAGGTTACCAGGCCAATGTCCCAAAATGTCTCTTCTACTATACACACTTGGTTGGTTCTTTAAAATGAAGATTTGCCCAGTCAGGAACTGGATATGTTTTAAGGGCCAAATTAGGGTCAAATAAAGCACCGAATCTTCTGCACAATAGGTGCTAAATAAATGCTTGTATCCTCCTTCCCTCCCAATTTATGGAAGAGCATATGTTTGTAAATCAGGAAAGGAATTGTTGGGTTCTGATTGAGAAGGTAAGTTAGAAACAAAACCATCAGGCAGATAATTAAAGCTTCTCAATAGTAATATATAATCTGAGGTCACACCAGTCACAATCCTATTCATTGATTCAAAACTAGACCTGCACACTGGGACCTTAAAACCAACCAGGCTCAAACACTTGCCTGGTTTTAACATCTCGTTATTTGTCCTTCATTTTTGAAGAAGCCCAATGATATCACAAGGTGATGACTTGCACAGGAATTGGATTAAGGTCAGTCAGGTGGAGTTGCACAAAGTCATCAGCCTCACTCTTTCTTCCAGTCATCCGAAGTCCAGTGGCAAGACAAACGTCAAGACGACCGGCGGTGGCCCAGGATGCAGTGGATGACTTTGGCGTCCTCTGACCAAACTCCGAGTGTCTGTTTCAGCTGCCTTCATTCAAAGTGTTCTCATCCCCACATTCTGCCAGGGGAAGCCTTCACATGCTGGAGTCAGACATCTCCCTAACTCACCCACAAATCTGTGCCCCATCAGTTACCCTCAACTTGATTTAGAGCATCTGCCATGATGGTTTTACCAGTGTGTGGCCACTGTGCGTGCTACAGCTTCTTGGAGCCACAGGTTAAGAGTTGGGTGAAGGTGCATGAACAACCCTGAAGAGGGCTTGGCAGGCCCTCACACCAGAGGTGTTGTTGGTCCTCTCTGAATATCATATACCTCCTCAAATCAGAGCTGTAGGGCTACAAGGGACCGTGGAGACCTTCCTTTCCAAGCCTCTCTCCAAAGAAAGGACTTCCCTAAGGTTGCCTAGTTAAATGGCAGATCTAGCATTCAAATCCCTTGGATTGTATGTGTCTACTTAACACATCACAGTTGGGCTTTTTAAGAGAGGGCCTACTAGTTCCCTTAGCCAGAGAATATCAAATGACAAGGCCATTTAAAAGATGTTGACTCTTTAAAAGATGTTGAAAGAATAGCAGAAAACAAACCAACAGCAGCTGAAGGTTGAATATGCTTCTTAAAAAAAAAAAGGAAAAAACAAACAAAACACTTCATCTAGCTGCAAAGAGAACTGCTAAACATGTCCTAGGTTTTGCAACCAGCAGATACAGCTACTAACCACTGGATTGGCTATTGAAATGCTGAGGGAGAAAGGGCCACAAATAATAGAGATCTTTTCAGCCACACTTAGTAACAGCAGCCCTGGGCAAGGGGAATAATATGTTACAGCCACTATGGGATAGAGAAATATAAATTGTATTCATTGCATCTTTCCTTTTAAAGGAATTTGTGGAGTTACTCAGAAGTCAACAGTGGACATAGATCATTGGCTCGGATTATAAAAATTTACCGGGGTGGAAAATATGTGAAATTGAGGGATTCCCACATGTTAAGACCTCCTTATAAATTATACTATAAAGTTTCTGCTTCTCTTGCTTGTAGAGATAATTTTGACAATGCAAACTAAGTCAGCAAACAAATAGGGTAATAAAGGCAAGAATCCAGAGCCTTCTTCCATTCATCTTGAAACAATAAGTGGTATGTTTGCTGTTAATCATTTTACTCTGGAGAGACAGATCCAATCCTCATGTGTGTGCCTAGGAGAGACTGAAATAACTCTTGTGGTCTAGTAAACACAGAATTGAGACTACAGATATCTGACCATTAGATATTTGTTCTTCTAAAAAAAACCCAACAACAACATAGGGATACACATAGGGATACACATAGGGAAATCCCTCTAATATCTAGATTATATTTGAAACAAAATAGAACAGAAACTGAAAACACAAAAGTGTGGAGAGCAATGAAACTCAACCAATCAAGCAAGCATTTATTAAGCGTTTACTGTGTACTAGGTACTGTGCTAAGCCCTCGGGGCACAAAGACCAAAGTGACAGTTCCTGACATCACATTTTAATTAAGTGATGAAACATTTTATCTTTTTGTCTCTTTCATCTCAACCCATATGTCACAAAAAACCACTAGCATCAGCAGCAGCATATCTGTTTTGAAGGACCAGAGCAGTTGGGGACCATGAACAAACTTAGGAGCCATGTCAGTTCTCCCCTTCAATTTTCCACCAGTTCACCCAAGTTAGATATAACTATGCCCTCATCCAGCTTCACAATGGGATATTTAAGTTTCATATGGGAGAAGCTACAGTAATAAAATGTGATATCTGTACTCCTAAGTACAATAGACACTTCACTGTGTTGTGTGAAGGCTGGTCTGGAAGAGAGGCATGATCTCTGCCTTCTGGGCTGCTAAGCCAGCATTTTTGCTAGAGATTTAAAATTATACATCTGATGGTCAGCCGTTGTCTTGAGTTTTCCTTCATCTATTCAAATTCCTACTTAAAATTAATTACTCTGGACTTCTTGGTCATATAAGTCTTTCTTCCAGGCAGCTGACAACTAGTGGTCACTGTCCATTTGTGCCTAGGAAATTTCCCATATTGTTCCCCCCTCTGACACATCTGGAACTTCTAACCTGGTGCTAGTCCCTAAAGTGAGATAAGAAGAGCTTACGTGTATACAGTGGGGAAAATAAATCTCTCTCTGCTGGGAAATAGAGATTGAAAGGTAATGTCCATATAAGTGATCTGGCTGGCTGGCTACTGTTGCAAAGGTTCATAAGCACAGGTGGTATCTTCTTGCCTGCTTAGAAGCAGGGGCTGGTCTGGCTCAACCCTATCGGACTAGATCTAAATTGGGACTAGGTCTAAAAAGGGTCTCAGGAGGTGTTAGGATTATCTGGGAGGTGTTACAACTTGCTAAAGATGTACTGAGCTTAAGTTGGAACCTTTATAACCCATCACTTAACCAACAAAAACTCATTGACTAACACATTGACTCATTCATTCATTCAATAATCATTTAATTGCCTGCTATGTGTTCAGGTTACTCTGCTAAACTCCAAGGATCCAAAGATAGAAAAGACAACGGTCCCTGCGTTCAAGTACTGGGCACAGTGGAAGCTGGGAGTGGACAGCTTAGTCAATACAAAATATATTCCAAGAGGGTATTATTCCTGGCTGTGTGGCCCTCGGCAAGTCCCTTGACCTCTGTTTGCCTCAGTTTCCTGTTGAAGAAAATGGAGATAGTAACAGCACTTACTTCCCATGGTTGTTGTGACAATCGAA
This sequence comes from Trichosurus vulpecula, assembly GCF_011100635.1. Lineage (NCBI taxonomy): Eukaryota > Metazoa > Chordata > Mammalia > Diprotodontia > Phalangeridae > Trichosurus > Trichosurus vulpecula. Next base: position 169,437,360 of record NC_050581.1, read on the forward strand.
TGAGTTATTCATAAAGCACTTAGCACGGTGCCTGATATATAGTAAGTGCTGTGTTAGCTATAAAGATAATTCATTATTAGCAACTTGTAGGGGAGGTGTCGGGAAAATCCTCAAATAAGAAACACATCTCTTGGCGGGGGGCGGAAGGAAGGAAAAAAATTTGCATGATAACTGTATTATATATTTAAAAGGAACAGCAAGTTGTACATAGTAGATTTGCAGTTTCATGTGCAATCATCTTTTTTTATCATACTGTGTTATAAAAATGCTTGTTTTATTCCATTAATTAAAAAAAATTAAAAAAAGAAACATATGGGGTTTGACCAGGCAGAGGGAGAATTCCAGATGATTGAGACAAAACTTCAGGGCTGTAAATGTGTAGGAGTCAATCTAGGGCAGATGGGGTTTTTTGGAGTATAATAATGGATAAGGTAGGTGAGAGAAATAAGGAGAGACCTCTCGATCTTTGAATCCCAAGTAAGGGAATTTGGACTTGGTCCCCAGGCCCTGGAGAGCTCTCTCAGATTTGTAAGTGAGGGTGTGTTGGTTCCTAGTAATGGGTATATTTCTAGGGCCATTGTCTTTTTTAGGCACAAGTGAATTGCAGGGTATTACTGGAAGAGGGGTACCCACTAAAATGGTAGATGGTAGTTGTTGTTGAAGTGTAATGGGTGGTTAGAGGTAGTGGGGAAGTCTTTCATCGAAAGAAGACAAAGGACAGACTGATCCAGGTGACTGGGGCCTCTCCTACACACTGTTGTTCACATAGCAACACCAGAAATTGGAGGAGTATTGCTTACTTCAGATGGCTTAAGGAATGCAGAGTTCTGACATGTGGCATGTATTAGTCTACTTGCATGATTTACTTTTCAAGAAGCAAAGAGCAAATATATAGAATTGGCAATCTTTTATATTTTCCTTTGGATCCCTAGGACTTTGAGGCACCCATCATTTGAAATGGGTGATACATGCTAAAAAAGAGAACTGTCCTTTTTTAAAAATTCAACGTGACAAAGGCCAATCTTTGAAAGAATGTAAGTAATCTTTGTTTCATACAAGTCTAACCAGGTCAACTCAGTAGCTTTCTTCATCCTGGGGGCTACAGGGATGAGAATATGCGGCGTTGGCCAGCCACTTTCATGCTGGCTTTCCACATAATGAGTTTTTAAAAAACATTCAGGTTAAAAAAAAGAAAAATAAGAACCAGAAATGCATGAGTAAAGAAGGTGAGTTCGTAATGAACCTTAATTGTAATGTGAGATTTCTCAAAGACACGAAGAATCAAGGCAAGTATTTAATGTCATCTTTCAAAAAGTAATCCCAAACAAGCTCTTAAAAGTTTGTAAGTCAAGTCAACAAGTACAAAATACGTCCTATGTGCCAGGCACTTGGCTAAGGCTGGGAATACAAACACAAGCAGAAAGACATTTCCTACCGTCAAGGCACAGCTGACATTCTAATGTGGGAAAAAGTGAAGGAGAAAAAAAACCTTTAATATTGCTCAAATTACATACCAGGCACTGTACAAATATTATTTTATTCAATCCTATGAGGTAGACACTGTTATCACACCCATTTTGCAAGTTTTTTATACTCCATTTTTGAGGGAACTGAGGCAAATGGAAGTTAAGTGACTTGCCCAGGGTGACACAGCTAGTATCTGAGGCCACATTTGAACTCAAGTCTTCCAATTCCAAGCCCATCTACTGTACCAGCTAACTGTCTAAATCATGGTAAGCTGAAAACTGGGAGGAGATGAGGGGGAGGAGAGAGAAGGAAGAGATTAAGGGACCCATGAGGGTCATTGTAGAGAAAGTCCAAGAGAACCAGGAGTGCATCTTAGAAAGGAATGATGATATACCTGGTTGCGGAGTCCTCCTTTTAAGGTGGGAGATTCTAGAAGAAACCAGCCAACAATAAACAGTAATTATCCAACTTCAGGGGCTTTTAGTCAAGTTCAACCTATAGAAACACCTGGTTTTATATAAAACGTCCAAGTGTTATCTAGTATTCACTTTGTAGATTGGCTCTCATCTTTCTCATTATTTTAGCTAACTTAGATCTTTCAAGAGTTTATGGCTTAAGCCACTGTTGATGAATAGAGATCACATGTTTTCTGCTCCACTCCCAAAATATTAATGGATTGATTGGAAAGATACTGAATGATGCCTGCATGGTTGGGAAAGAGCACTACCAAGTCTATATCCCAAAGAGATCATAAAAAAGGGGAAAAGGACCCACATGTACAGAAATATTTATAGCAGCCCTTTTTGTGGTAGAGAAGAATTGGAAATTGAGGGAATACCTATCAATTGGGGAATGGCTGAACAAGTTGTGCCATATGAATGTAATGCAATCCTATTCTTCTTTAAGAAATGATGAGCGGGTGGATTTCAGAAAAACCTGGAAAGACTTACATGAACTGATGCTGAGTGAAGTGAGCAGAACCAGGAAAACATTGTACACAGTAACAGCAAGATTGTGAGATGACCAACTTTGATAGACTTAGCTCTTCTCAGCAATGCAATGATCTAAGACAGTTTCAAAAGACTCACAATGAAAATACTATCCACATCTAGAGAAAGAACTATGGAGTCTGAATGCAAATGGTGAGGGCTATATAGAGGCACGGAACTGTGCACCCATTGTTAGATTTGGTTGATGTGTTGGTGAGTTTTGTTGAACTGTTTGCCTCCCCTTTACAACATGGCTCTGTCCCCAGTGGCAAGTTCCTTTAGATGAAGGACCGTTTTCCCTCTGTATTCCCAGTGCTTAGCCAAGTGTCTTAGTACTTAATAAATGATTGTTAATGAATTTATCAACAGCTTTGTAAGAGGTAGTCTATTACTTCATCATGAGGACCCTCCAGTGATCTGAAAAAGTAGAAGTAATTCTGAAGAGTTGGCAGAACAGATTTACAGAGCCAGCCTACAGCACCATTCCCCCCAATCTATTCCCCAGACAGGCATAGTGGATAGAATTCTGGATTTAAATTCAGGAATACTTAGGTTCAAATACAGCTGCTGTGGAAAGAGTGCTGGACATGAATTTGGGTAGCTGTACTATCCACCACCAGTGTGACATTAGGCAAACCACTTAACCTCTGTTGGTTGGAGTTCTCTTTACTGTATGAGTGAGGAGGTTGGACTACGTGACCTCAAAGGTCTGTTCTAGTTCTAAGTCTATATTCTGCCATCCTATGATAGTTACTAGCTGTGCTGACCTTGGGCAATTCACATCATCTTTCTGATTCTATTTCCTCACCTATAAAATGGGGATATTAATACCTGTAGCAAGCATCTGATTTACTTGCCAAACAAAGAGACCACTGCTAAAGGCAATATAAGGTTAGAACATAAATTTATTTATAAAATTTTACAGAGAATTTTACAGATGGATGATTATGAGCAGTGTCCTTGACTAAAGCAAAGCAAATCAATGGAGGATAAAACCAGTTTAATGATAACTATGCAAGACATCCAATTAAGCACTCATCCCAAGGGTATTCAAGGTTGAAAATGGGAAGAGGATTACAAACAAAAGAAAAATGGAAAAGATCTGGAAAAATCATTTTACCAAGCTATTTTCCACATCAAAAATGGTAGACTTATATGGGCTCACAATCCAAGGAAGTAGACATCGCATTAAAGAGAACAAACATAGGAAAACAGCCAGATTGAACTATGAATGGATAAAGGAAGCAATATAATTGTGAGGGCATTAAAAGACTGTTATAAAAGATGTCTAAAAGAAGGCAAGATGTCAAAGGAATGAAAAAAATCTGATTCCTTATAAATACAAAAAAAGTAACCTGGAGAATATCAATAACTGCCAACCTATATGCCTACTCTCTTGTCTTTATCAGTGTTATCTATACCTAAATCAAGGTTATCCTCCATGAAGGAATTAGAAGAAAACAAACTTTCTTCTTTTCTTTTTCTTTTTTTTTTTTTTGCAGGGGGGAAGGCAGGGCAATTGGGGTTAAGTGACTTGCCCAGGGTCACACAGCTGGTAAATATGCCAAGTGTCTGAGACCATATTTGAACTCAGGTCCTCTTGACTTCAGGGCTGGTGCTGTACTCACTGTGCCACCTAGCTACCCCTAGAAAACAAAATTTCAAAAGCAATATTCAACAAAGTGTAACATCTTAACCACTTTGTAATTAACAGATATAGAGAATATAAGATTTAATTGTACTTATTATTTATTAATTATGAAAAAGCATTTAATACTGTACAAAATGAGGCTTTATAGGCTTTTCACAAGGGGTCTCCCATCCATATATCCAGTTTATTTGAGGTTCTTTAGAAGATAATAACAATAGATATAGCCCTGTTCATTGACTATCTGCTAATAAATACCAGGCAAATCATAAATCAAAAAGATGGATGTTTGGCAATGTTATTTACCACCGTGAGGGAGGAGAGCTAGTGCAGAATCCATGACAAAGAGAGATGCTCTGTGTATGCTGAGAGTCTCCAAAATCTTCAAACATTCCTTTTTGTGGAGGACATTGTGTTTATTTCATCAAGTTCTAGAACATTGAAAAGCCTCCTGGAAGAGATCTATGATTGCTCAAAGGAGTTCAGCTTGTCCATCTACACAAAAAAGACCAAGTGGATAGACAATGTCTGCTGCCAAGATTTCAATATGCCTTTGCACATACTCCTATAGAGTTTGTGCAAAAGTTGATAAAACGGAGACAGATGATACAGAAAGACGAGATGTGATCAGAGTTGAATAGGAGGAGGAGAAAACATTGGACTGCTCCCAGAAAACGCCAAAGCTCTTTTACTGACCACAAGCTTTCCATGAAAGGATAGGCCAGTCTTTTCCATGCTAACATTGTTGCTGTTTGTCAGTGAGACCAGGAACACTACAAATGAGTTATCACACAGAGAACAATGGAGAAATACATCATACAGTTGTGCCGGCTATAACCCATAACCAAGAGGAAACTGAAGAACTGCAGGAAGGTGCCTTATGAATGGATTGGATCACAGGAAAAGAAGTTGGGCTGACCATGTGGCAAGAGTGAGGAGTAACAGGAGTACAGTCATAGTGTTTCCTGGCTACCCTCAAGATGTAAGGAGAGGAGGAGGACCTCTACATGTCCAATTTCAGTTGCACAGGGTGGGTAGTCATGGAAAAGTCAAGATTTGTATCGTTATAGGAAATTTCTAAAATGATGACATTACAGACCCCATCCCCCAGATTGTCATGAATTTTAAATGAATTAATAATGTATGTAAAGGCTTTGGGAACTACCAAGTGGTTCAGAGATGCCCCTTATCTACTATTATCATTGTCATTATCACCAGAATAAGCCTCAGAGTCTGTGCTTACAAAATGGATTGCCCCAGGGTCCCGGTTCTTGGGGGAGGGGTGAAAAGAACCAGAGATCTTTCCATGTCCCAGCACTGGTCCCTTAAGCCCTCTGCAATCCAAGTCAGCAGTTTCTTGTAACAAATCTTAACAGGTCTTGAAATAATCCATCTGGCACCAATTCTTCCTCCCCAAGATTCGGAACAGATTGCTTGGAGTACATTAAACAAGGGCGGGGGGCAGTGGTGGGGGGGAAGCACTTCTTAATAGTTGAACAAAACGAACCTGCTCCTTAAGGAAAACTGGAATAGAACACTGTTGTCAGAGCCAAGCTCCAATCAGCTTCAAGTGTTGATGGGGTGAGGAAGGTGAAGGATTAGGGAGAGGAAGGACCTGTGACATGGATGGAGAGGGTGTTTTGCCCCTCCCTGGAGTGGCATCTCTCTTGGCACCTTAAGTGATCAGGCAGGAGCCACCAGCCAATGGCTATGCACAGGATAAAGATACTCTGCCACCCAATCTGCTGGCGGCAGCTGCACAGAATTCCTTTGTAACAAGTCACTGGTCTTTGTTGAAAAGTGGGACTAGTGTGTTTTGGGGTTTCCAAACTGTATAGGATGGAATGTCTTCAGCCTGGGACTGCTTGCAGAGTTCTCATAGCTGTAGAAGCAAATGTTCATTTCAAAGAGAAACTTTTTTTTCTTTCTGTCACACACATAAGCCAGTCCCTGAATCTTTGTAGATGACCTGTTTCCTGGTCAGGAGCTCTAATTTGCCTGATGGAGACGGTTACTCTTTTTTAAACCAACTCAAAAGCCTCTCAGGCAAGAAAAAAAGAAAATATTGAGGTTGTTGTTGGTAACTAATCTTACCTCAGACACTTAGTAGCTGTGTGACCCTTGGCAAGTGACTTAACCCCATTTGCCTCAGTTTCTTCATCTGTAAAATGAGCTGGAGAAGGAAATGAGAAGTCACTCCAGTACCTTTGCCAAGAAAACCCCAAATAGGGTCATGAAAAGTTGGATACAACTGAAAAATGACTGAAATACCAATATATACAACATACTGAGGACCAGGAGAAGCAATGTGGTCTAGTGGTTAGAACACTGGCCTCAGAAGCCCAAGATCTGGCTGGGTTCATGTTCTGCTTTTGGCACATACATGCTGTGAGACTAACCCCTCCTCTCTCTTAGCTTTCCCACTATCTTCTCAATCACTCAGGCTTACAACCTGGGTGTCACCCTCAACCCTTCATTCTCTCTTTCCTCTTCTATTGAATCTGTTGCTAAGTCCTATCAATTTTACCTTCACACTCTCTCTCCTATGTGCCCTCTTCTCTCCTCTGACAGTGCAGCCATGCTGGTGCAGGGGCCACCATGCAGGTGCAGGCTCTCATCATCTTGTACTTGTCCTATTTCAATAGCATCTACTCTAATCCATCCTGCACTCAGCTCAGGTCTGACCATGTAACCCCTACCTTCTTATTCAATAAACTTCCACGGCTTCCTATTATCTCTAGGGTCTAATACAAAATCTCCTTTGCTGTTGGGGTCCTTTCATAGCCTGGCCCTTTCCTTGACATTTTCTGCCTTACTCCCCTTCACCTACTGTGTGATTCAGTGTCTGGCCTGGTAGCTGAATCTTGCATAAGAACTCCATCTCCCAATTCTGTGCATTTTCATCAGCTGTTCTCCAACCTACAAATCTCTCCCTCCTCTGTCTCCCTCCTGGCTTCCTTAAAGTCACAGCTAAAATCCCACCTTCTGACTTCCCTTAATGTTATTGCCTTCCCCCTCAGATTATCTTCTGTATGTATCTTGTTTGTATGTATTTGTTTACATGTTGTCTCCCCAACAGATCCTGAGGGGGGGCACAGCCTTTGCCTTTTTTTGTGTTCCAAGCACTTAGTACAGTGGCTGGCACTTAGTAGGTAATTAAGAAACACTTGTTGACTTGTTGAATAAAAGCCAAAGTAATTTGTGTTGGGAGGTAGCATTAATCATGGGGAAAATTGGGAAAGATGACCAACTGGGTCAGTTAACATCACAGAGAGTGTCTAAGCCAACAAGACTTGAGACGTAGTAGTAGTAGATATAGTCACATGTAGTAGTAGTGGTAGTGGTAGTGGTAGTAGTAGTAGACATAATCGCATTAAAAGACATTTAGAAGCAACTTCTCTGCTAAAGCTCAAATGCAATGGTCTTCATGGGGTTGAAGGAAGGGCAACTGATGATTTCATTATTTGAGGGAAACAGGAAAGCTAGGAGGTAGTGGAAACGAGAAGGGAGAAAAGTCAGGCATGGGGGACATCAGCAAAAATGCCCAGAGTGAGGAAATAGGGTTTTATGGGGTTGAACAAGGAGGAGGAGACTATAGCAAAGTGGGATAGCAAGCTGGGGAGTGGGGAAGCAGGGAAGCAGCCTCAAGGCCACATGTGGCCCTCTAGGTCATCAAGTGTGGCCAAATTTGGTCAAAGGGCCACACTCAAGGACCTAGAGGGCTACATGTGGCCTTGGGGCCACAGGTTCCCCACCCCTGGAAGGTATAAGAAAACTGGACAGGCAGGAAGGGGCTAGATTATGAAGGGCTTTAAAAGCCAAACAGGGTTTTCTTTTTGATCCTGGAGATCGTGGGGAGCCACTGGAGTTTATTGAATGGGAGGGGTGGCTGACTTGGTCAAACCTGTGCTTTAGGAAGATCAATCTCACAGCTAAGTAGAAGATAGATTACAGTGGGAGAGACTTGCAGCAAGTAGAAGTAGGTTATTACAATACTATGGTCAGTTAACAAGCATTTATTAAGCACCTACTGTGTACCAGGCACTGTGCTGAGTGCTGGGTCCAAGCATGAGGTGATAAGGGCCTGCACCAGGGCAGTATAGGCCCTCATCAGACAGGTGTTAAAGCAGAGAAAGAGGCATATAAGAGATGCTGCAAAGACAGAATGGGTAGGACTTGACAACATATTAGATCTGAGGCATGAGAGACAGAATGAGGAGTAGAGGATGCCACCAAGCTTGTGAACCTGAATTACTGAGAAGGTGGTGATGCTCTTGACAGTCTAGAAGAGGGTTTGGGGAGAAGATGAGTAGTTTTTGATATGTTGAGTTTAAGATGCCTGTGGGAAGTCCAGTTTAAATGTCCAATGGACAGTTGGAAATGCAAGACTAGAAGTCAGGAGAGAGGGTAGAGCTGGATAAATAGATCTGCTGGAGATTATAATTGAATCCATGAGAGCTAATGACATCACGATGAAACAGTATAGAGGGAGAAGAGAAGGCCTAGGCCAGAGCCTGGGGGACATGTACAGTTAGCGGCACAATGAAGATGCTACCAAGGAGATCTGAGGATTTGTCAGACAGGTAGGAGGAGAACTGGGAGAGAACAATGTCACGAAAACCTAAATAGAATGTGAAGAAGAGAGTGATTGACAATGTCAAGGGCTACATAGAGGTCAAGAAGGATGAAGATGGAGAAGATGCCATTAGATTAGGCAATTAAGAGGTCATTAATAACTTTGGGGAGAGGAGTTGAATGGTGAGGTTGGAAGTCAAACTGCAGAGTAAAGAAGAGAATGAGAGAAAAGTGGAAGCATCGATTTTTTATGACCTCAAGAATTTTACCTATAAAAGGGAAGAGAGATATAGGATGATAATTAGCTAGAATGGATGGATGGATGGATTTTTGAGGATGAAGATGTTATGGGCATGTTTACGGGCAGCAGGGAAGTTGTTGGGAAGAGGTGATGATTTGTGAGGGGGGTCAATCTGCTGGATGAGATAGGATGAAATGGGGTCACTTGTGCATGTAAAGGGGTTTGCCTTGCTAAGGAGAAGGTCCACCTTTTCATGTGAAGCAGGGAGAGGGAGGAAGTGGACAAAGGCATCTCATTGACATGAAATGAGGAGGATTGGGGAAGGAAGAACTCTCATTGAATGTCCTCAATTTTGTCAGTGAAATACGAGGCAAAATTCTTTGCTCACTCACTAAGGTGAGAGAGGAAGGGAAGGAGGAGGGGAGAGAGTTCTCAGGAGGGATGAAAAAGTTTGGAGAAGCCACTGTGGTGGTGGGATAGTGAATCAATTATGGAGATATAAAAGAATTGCCTTGCTACAGTGAGATTTTGCAACATATATTTATAGTGGACCCAGTTATCATGGTTTTGTCATTTTCTCTAGCTTCATTTAACAGCATGGGAATAGGAGCGAAGAGTGAGGTTGGCTGGAACAATTCTACTTGGGGTTTGGCAGGACAAGATGAGTGATAGGGAACAAAGGACTTGAGAGAAGAGGATAGGGTCCAGTTGAACAGTTGAACAGATAGGGAAGAGAAGGGAGTATAGCCAAACAAGGGTGATGGAAAAGAGCTGAGGAGCCAAGGGATTGGGTGTTATGATGAGGATGAAGAACAAGATTAGGGTTATGAGCCCAGAGAGAAGTAGAATGATAATAGATAATGATCAATAAAGGAATTTCCTGAATATGGAAGTAGTGTCTTTGTGGATGACAGCAAGATCAAGGGTATGGCCATCTTTGTGTGTGACTAAGGTGGCATGGAGGAGTAGGTTATGGGAAGTGAGGAAATTAAGGAATTGGGAAGTTAAGGTGTTTGAGGGTGCATCAATGTGTGTGTTGAAATTTCTTAGTATGAGGGCAGGAGGTAGGTAGGAGAGAAAGACTGTGAGTTGAGACTCTGAACTCACTGGAAAAGGCAGAATATCTCAGAGTTTCATAAATAACTACCAGAAGCTTGATTGGGTGAAAAATATGGCTTGAATGAACCTCAAAGGAGGTGAGGTTACTGAGTGAGGGAGATGGAGGACCTGAAAGTGGCGATAGGGAACAAGGAGTGTTCTAACTCCTCTATCATGACCTGTGACTCTGGGTATATCAGAGACAGTGTAGACAGTGCTGAAAAGACTAGCCAGGGAAGCTAGGTCATCAGGAGGGGGCAGGGCTCAGTGAGTGCCAGAAGAAGGAGGGGGAGAGAAAGGAAAACCTTAGGATGAAATCTAGTTTGTTACCCATAGAGCAGGCATTTCAGAGAGTACCGGGGAAGTGGTGGGTAGATCTTGAGTGGGATATTGCAAGGGTCATGTTCGAGGAGCATTTATTGTATTTCTTTTCTTTTCTTTTTTATTTACTTCTCTAGGTAGACCGCATTTCCCTCCAGTAGAATTGTAAAAGAGCAGTGACTGTCCTCAGTTTAGTATAACGACCGACACACAGAAGATGCTTGATGAAAGGAATTGAATTGAATTGGGGACAGACCCTGAGTCTCACCCATCATTTTGCCTATGAATTGCATTTTCTTCTCCTGTTTGTTTTTGTGTATTCTTTTTTTTTCCTATTTGTCTCCAGAGTGGCAAACCACCGTATTAGCAAATGGCCAGAGGGCTGTGTGGGTGAGCTCCTTCTTCCCACAGTCAAACCCTAATTGGCTGATTCAGCTTGGTAATTATCCCTGTGCCTGCCCCTGGAGCCTGGGTGTTGGTTGTCTTGGCTCTCTGGCTGATGGCATCTCAGGTATCTGGCAGCGGCAGCCTTCCAGCTGTTTGCTCCCCTGCTCAGCTCCTCGGAGAGCTTGGTAATTAATGCCAAATCCTTGGCATACACCCTCCTGTGCTGAGTTCCCATCATCTAATCTCTTATAGGATGCCTTTCCTCTCTTTAAAGTCTCTAGTCTTTGGATCTCGAGATCAGAGGTTCAGAGGATACTCCTGGAGCTGGAAGGGAGCTCTGAGCCCATCAAATCCAACCCCATTATTTTACAGATCAGGAAACCGAGTTTAAGGGGGAAAAAGAATATTGATGCTCAGAGGGATCAGGACCATCGGGGCGGGGGCAGGGGGGTGATAAAGCGCACAGCTGAAGATGACTTGGTTAACTCTGCAATGGACTGCAGTACCTGTCAAGTAAACTTGTGGGCACTTAAAAAACAAAATCATAAATAAGATTATTGTTTGTCCTTGAGAATAGAAGTACAAAAATATCCCTCTTACCTGCCTCTTATTCCCTCTCTAAAGCCATTGCTGGAGCAAGTAGGTTGCTCCTAAGGGCTACATTGGTGAACTGGATTCAGTTGCTGGTCAGCTCCGATAGAAACAACAGATCCTAGATCTTTGGTTGGTGGACCTTCTGACCTTTCAAAATTCAGTCTAGTCCATTAATCTGCTCCTAGAGCAGGAGAGAATAGATACAACAGAGACAGAAAAACAGCCCTGTTTTGCTCATGGCCATGTGTCAGCCTATATATGAGGAAGCAACTTGTCTATTGGCTAAACCAGGGGTGGGGAACCTTTGGCCTCCAGGCCACACGTGGCCCTCTAGGTCCTCAAGGGTGGCCCTTTGACTGAATCCAAACTTCACAGAACAAATCCCCTTAGTGAAAGGATCTGTTCTGTAAAACTTGGACTCAGTCAAAAGGCCGGACTCCAGGACTTTAAGGCCACGTGTGGTCTGGAGGCCACAGGTTCCCCACCCCTGGACCAAGTCATACCTAGAAGTGAATTTGCTGGGAGAAAGGGTTGGTAGTCACCACTTTAAGTATCAGTCCATTTTCCCTAGGGGCTGGGCTCCTGGTTTCAGAGGTATTTGCATTTTGGTTCCATGTCTTATAAAAATGACTATAATTTGCATAGCTCTTTAAGGTTTGCCAAACACAACATGAATACGATTACATGATGATATTTTTCCCTTTTCAGCAACACAGTGAGGCAGGTGCTATTATTATCCCCATTTTACAGATGAGACAGAGGCTGAACAGCTTTCCCAGGGCCACACAGGTAATAGATATTCAAGGCAAAATTTGAATTTAGGTCTTCCTGATTCTAAATCCTGAGCTCTAGCTGACCAGGAAATCATCATCTGCTGCTTTTGTTCTAAATAAATATCCCCAATAAAGCTAATCAACATTGATGGGTTAATTGATATTGAGGGAAGCTCAATTGATCAAAATGAAATTGGGGCAGCGAGCACTGGTTAGACGAAAGAGGAGCTAGGGACTAGTTGCTTGATATTTAGGGAGGGAGGAGAAATGCACGAGATGGGGGCTCATGAGCAATAGCCTTCGAAAGACACTTCTAGCCCCTCAGGATTACCCCTGGAACCAGGTAAAGAGATGTAGTTAGATAGGCTTGGGGGACCTGACCTGCTAGTGTGAATAAGAATTAGTAGAATGAGTCCAGGGCTTGTACACTACAACTTATTTATTCTTGCATTTCTATTTGTCCCTTCTTCCTCATAGAATGTAAACTCCTAAAGGGCAAGGATTATTTAAGAAAAAAAATTTGCCTTTTCTTTCCCCCATGGCTAAAACAGTACCTGACACAAGAATAGGCATTTAACAAATGTTTGCTGAAAAGAAATATATAACACAATGACTACAAAATATGAATGAAATACATACAAAATATATACAAAAATATAAATGAAAAGGAACTTGAACTTCAAGTAATGGAAAAATCAAATCTCCCTCTGTTTTTGTCATTTACTCAGTCATTTTTCAGTCATGTCTTCATGACCCCATTTGGGATTTTCTTGGCAAAGATACTGGAGTGGTTTGCCATTGCCTTCTCCAGTTCATTTTACACATGAGGAAACTGAGACAAACAGGGTTAAGTGACTTGCCTAGGGTCACGCAGCTAATAAAAGAGTCTGAGGACAGATATGAACTCAGGAAGATGAGTCTTCCTGACTCCAGACCCATGGCTCTATCTACCATGCTGCCTAGCTGCCCTCTTTCCTTACAGTAAAGGGGTGAGGGACTACGTTGCCAGACCATGCTTCTTTATTGAGTGTTTCTACTTAATTATCTTCATCACTAGATTAGGTTCAGTGGTTCAGTCTGGTGGAAGGTGGGAAATGATTGTAAGGTAAGCACAACATACATCAATAAAACAAATTTTAAAAGAAAGAAAAATGAAACCAAAAATGTTGAACCGGTGACCTCAGCTCTGAATGCTCTTGCTCCCCAGAGCTCATCTGTGTTATATCACCTTCTTCCAACTGCCAGAAACAGCTTCTTCCTCTTCCTCTTTTGAAGTTTATCGCTTTTGGACTGCATGCTAAGGTTTCATTTCCTGTCTCCTCTTTCTTCTCTTGGTGGTAATTATGTCCAAACAAAGAGAAGAGTTATTGCTGAAAAAATATCTCTCCATCCCGTCCTAAATACCTAGGAGGCTTCTGAGGGTTTCAGTGCATCCTTAGGGAAGAGTGTACAAAAGATCCATCTCCCTGAGGACTAGCGCCTCTGCTGTGAAGGCTTGCCAAGCTTTTTTCAGGGCTTCTCATCTACCTTTGGTGTCCATTTGTCAGCCGTCTCTCACACCTGACTCCAAGAAGCTGTAGCATGCACGGCAGCCACGCTCTGGTAAAACTGTCTTGGCAGATGGGTTAAACCAGATAACTGACAAGCCTCAAATCCATCACTGAGTTAGAGGGATCTTTACCCCAAGCATGTGAAGACTTTCCCTGGTTGGGTGGGTGGATGAGAAAAAATTTGTTCCAGTGGATACGAAGGGGACTGAAGCAGGCACTGTGGAATGCTTAGAGCTTGGTCAGACATCAAAGATCATCCACTGCATCCTGGGCCATTGCCAGTTGTCCTGACTTTTGTCTTTCCATTAAACTTCAATGACTCTGGAAGAGAGAGTGCGGCTGCCAACTTTGTGCAACTCTGTCTCACTTAAATCCAATTTATGAGCAAGTCAAGACACCACCCTGTGACGTCATTGGTTCTCTTTGAAAATAAAGGACAAATAACAACAAAAGATGCAAAGATCCAGCCCCAGACCTAGAACTCATTGGGACCAAAGGCAGCTCCCCAGAATACCAACTTTTCCTTTAGAAACCTCCTAAGAGTCTCTGGAGAAGTCTGTCCAAGGGAACTGATTTCACTTTGAGCCCTAGGGGCTTTCATTATTTACTCCTTAAGAAACTTTCACTGGATCGTAAATAGGACCATAAAATTCAGGTTGGAAAGGTTATAGAAGGCATCAAGCCCAATCCCCTCATTTTACAAATGAGGAAACCAAGGCCCAGAGAAGGGAGATGACTTGGCTCTTTCCACTAGATCAAGTTGCTTTACATACTTGCTGATTACCTGAATTCCAAGAACCAAGTCTCCTGCATTTCCTGGGACATTGAATTGGTTGGCTCCTTGGGTTCAGAGATATGATGTGCCCAAATCTTAATTCGTTGTTACCATATTCTACCTCTTCTATCATTGACACCATCTATAAGTTTTCTTTCTAAGACTCTACTTCTCTCTTTTATCTTCTCCTCTCCTGTCTCCATATACTCCAGGATCCAAGATTGAATTTTCTGGAGTTTTTTTTCTTCTATCCTTAATATTTTTCCCAAACTTTCCTTTTTTTAAGTTATGAATTTGAAAAACATTAACAAAATTTTCTGCATACAAAAACAGAGAAACAATATGATATGTGAAACTGTCACTATTATATATATTATTTCTTTCTAAAAAGTAAATATTAATGGTAGTAATACTCCTTTCCCACTTGTTTATGTCTCTCTTTTGTGCATTTTAAATTTTTTTCCTTAACTTGTTTTTTAAGTATCACTCTACACTTCCACTTTCCCCTTCTTTCCCATCTCCTTTCAGGATCATAGCTTTTATAGTTATAGAAAATCTTAGAGGTCATTAATTCAACTCATTCAAATTATCAGTGAGCAAACAGAGGAACCAACAAAATTAAAAGACTTGCCTAGGGTGATATGATTAGTAGGTGTCTGAGGCAGGATTAGAACTCATGTCTTCCACACCAAAGGTTAGTATGCTATTTGCTAAAGCCAGACATCCTTCATCACAACAAATAAGTACAATAAATCAGGGAAAAAACACACATATTGGTTGTGTCTGGAAATATATATCATAGTCTAGTCCAACCCCCTCCTAGTCCCTCTCTGCCAAGAGATGAGAAGCAGACTTCACCCCTGGTCTTTTGGAGTCAGGGCTGGTCATTGCTTTGATCAGAATTTTTAAGTCTTTAAAAAGTTGTTGTCTTTTACAATGTTGTAGTCATTGTATCAATTGTTCTCCTGGTTCTGCTCACTTTATTCTGCATCAGGTCACACAAGTCTTCTTAGGTTTCACAGAGTATCTTTTATTCTTTTGAAGTGGGGAGGGAGAATGGAAGAATCCAAAGAACAACAGGCATTTAGAAGTACATATAAAACAAATCTTCTTAGCCTTTGACTAGATAGCCCTACATTTCACAACCAATGCTATACTAAAGTTCCTCCTATCCTCGTGGTCTTTTATTTGCTCCATTCCCAGCAGTTGCCCTAGTGTCCCCAACAAGGAGAACATCTTCCCAAAAGTCTCCTCTCATCTACTTGTCTGTGTTTCTCAGTCTAAGGTCTTTGTCTCATTGTTTGCCATAAGGAAGCTTTCTAAGGAAATGGCAAGGTAATTTATGCTCCCCTGTCGTGACCAAATATTCACCTGCCTAGCAGGTAAAAAGAATCATTCCTAATTTCTCAAGTTCAGAAGAATCTGACTTGACACATGCCATCATCCTCTACTCTCCTACCTTCTGTATTACTATAGCAGGCAATACCATCCTCCTAGTCCTTCATGCTTGAAAACTAGGAGTCATCCTGAACTCCTCACTATTTTTCACCCTCCCCACCTGCCCCCCCCCCCATATCCAAGCTGTTGGCAAGACCTGTAGATTTCACCTTTGAAACACCTTGTGAATACGGCTCTTTCTTTCCTCTGACATGGCCACCACTATGGTGCAGACCCTCATTCCCTATTGCAATAGCGTGCTGTGGGGTTTGCCTGCCTCAAGTCTCCCCCCACTAATCCAGCCTCCCTTCAGCCACCAAAATAATTTTCGTAAAGCGCAGGTCTGAAGTCACTACCTACTTAAAAAACTCCAGTGGTTCCCTATCACCTGCAGGATCAAATACAAAAGGCTCCGTTCAGTCTTCAAAGTCCTTTATAACTCAGTCCCTTCCTGCCTTTCCAGTCTTCTTACACCTTACTCCCAAACTCTGGCTCCTGGCTGTACCTCAAATAAGAGATGCCATCTTTTGGCTCCAGGCATTTTCTTTGGTGACCCCCATGCCTGGTATGGTCTCCCTCCTCTGCTCTGACCTCTCTGACTTCCTTTTGAGTCCCAGCTAACTCTTACCATCTACAAGAAACCTTCCTTAAGCCTTCTTAATTCCAGTGCTTTCCCTCTCTTATTTCCTATTTATCCTATATATAGCTCGCTATTTGTTTGTATGTTGTCTCCCCCATTAGACTGCGAGCTCCTTGATGGCAGGGATTGTCTTTTGCTTCTTTTTGTGTCCCCAGCACTTAGCGCAGTACCTGGAACATAGTGGGTGCTTAATAAATGCTGATTTATTGATCATCTTTCAAAGTTCATAACATTCTCCATTGCATCATAGAAATACTAAGTTTTAGTGATAGTTTTGAACAGTTTTCAGTTAGCCATCTTCTGGTTCAAACTCAGAATCCTTGGCTTTTTGGCTAACCAATGAGGTCTTAGACTGAGAAATGAGAGATCTGGGGTAGGCTTGGATCTACTACCAACTAAATGTGTGGTCTTAGCTTCTTGGGTCTCAGTTTCCTCATCTGTAAAATGAGGGGGTTGGACCAAATGGCCTCTAAGGCTCTTTTCAGCTCTAAATCAATGGTTCTGTGATCCCTATCATCATCTCTTGTGCTGACCTCCAATGTATAAGTTCACACACCAATCCTCCATAAACTTTCTTTTCTGAAGCCAGTTATCTTTAGATAGTGATTGCAAGAGACATATAGAGCTACTCCTGGGAAGGTGTTGTTTCCTAGCTCCTGGGAATGCAGCTATTCCACTCCTTAAAGTGCTCAGCCAGTGCCTGGCACATAGTAGGTGCTTAGTAAATAAATACTTGTTGATTTGGTTTGACATGACTTAAAGTTGATAGGAGCATAAACTTTAGGGCTGGGAGGGATCATGGAGTCCAACTCTGTCATATTTGTAGTTGAGGAGAATGATTCCCAGATTGGTGATGTGGCTCGCAGAAGACCACAGTTTCCCCCCTAAGAATACGAAAGCTCCCATAGTTGTCCCCCCTTTCATTCAGCTCTTCTTGTCCCCACAGTCACACTGCGGATAACAATAAGGGGAGATATGGTAGGACGGCCATCATCAGTGAATGACTGCATTCAGAGGATGAAAGATGGTTAGAATGTCATCTTCAGCTTGGTTCTAGTCCTATGCTCTGTCAGCAAACTAATGGCATTATAATGGGCTAGTTTTTTAATATTTGCAATTTAAACCACCTTGTGCTTTATAGAATAATACAGGCTTGTCGAGGGCAGGAGCTGTCATTTTGTCTTTGTTTCACTCAGGACAGCGCACAAATTCCTTACCGTGGTGTGGAGGTAGCTCTGGGTGAAATTGGGTGACCTTTTACTGAATCCCAGGCAGTTATGATTCATAGATGGAGCACCCGTAGTCATCATAGATCCTTGAAATACAGAACTATAAGAACAGGCCGGCACACAGCAGATATTTAGCAAAAGCGCGCTGAAATTAACAACCTTGTGAAAAATTGTTCCGAATCACTAGTAACAAGAGAAGTCCAAATCGAAACAAACTTGAGGTTTCACTTCACACCGAACAAATAGACCAAGAGGACAAAAGATGGAATGATCTCTGTTGGTGAGGCTGTGGAAAGGCAGACACACCTATATATAGCTGGTGGGGCTATGAATTGGTCTAGAATTATTCTAAAATTTTCATATCGCTTAACCCAGAAACCCACTGCTAGGTATGTACCCTGTGGAGGTTAATGATAGAAAGAAAGGTCCTACATATGCCAAAATATCCGTAGTAACTTTTTTTGTGTGGCAAAGAACTTGAAGTCAAGTAGATGCCCATTGATTGGGAAATGACTAAACAAATTATGGTATATACATGTAGTAGAATATTACTGAGTGCTATGAAATGATGAATATAATTGGAAAACATATAAACTGATAGAGAGTGATGTAAACAGAACCAGGAAAATAATACACAGAATGACTACAGCAATATAAAGGAAAAGAGCAACAACAGAATGGAAACTGTATGCTGTATAATTATAATGGTCAAGCTTAGCCCAAAGAAATGAAGAGGGAGTTAATCTACCTACCCCCCCCCTTTTTTTCCACAGAGGTAGAGGATCATGGGACATCATATATGCCTTCAGATTCTGTTGATTTGTTGCTTAGTTTTCTTGAACTACTTTTTCTTTCATTTTTTGAAGGGACGCCTCTGAGTCAGGAAAGGAAGATGGATATATTCAGAAATGAAGGTGATGTGAAAGCAAAATATATCCATAATTTAAAAAAAAACCTCATGCACATTGAGCACATTGATGAATCAGAGGAAAAGACAAATTGGATTTAATTTAACTCATCAAAATTTAAGTACCTACTATGTGCAAGACACTATTTTGGGTGCTGAGGATACAAAACAAAAAAGAAACAGTTCCTGCACTCGAAGTGTTGACATTCTATTGAAGGAATGGGATACATATGCAGGTAACTAAGTATTGTATCAAGAAGCAGGGAGCTCTAACAACCTGGGCTGGGTAGCCAGGAAGTGCAGGGGAGAGAGTGCTAGACTCAGGAAGACCTGAGTTCAAATCTTGCCTCAGACACCAGCTGTGTGATCCTGGAAAAGTTACTTAATTTCTCAGCCTCAGTTTTCTCATCTGTAAAATGAGAATGCCTCAGACATATTCATGTACTTCACAGAGTTGTCAGGGTTAAATGAGATAACACATAATGTACTTTGTGAATTTTAAAGCATTATGTAAATGTTAACTATAATAATCATAATGACTGTTATTAATATTACCAGAAATGCCTCTGGAAGGAGGTGGCATTTGGTCCGTGCTTAGAAGGAAGCTGGAATATCAGGATGTGGAGGTGAGAGAGACTCGTGAAAATTCAGAAATGCAACCTTTAAAACAAATGTATTCCATGAATTCTAATTGCTAACAGTGTTGCCAAGCAAAAGCACTAACAGCCCCCCATTAAGGAATAGATGACTCATTATGTAAGTTTTCTTTTTTTTTCTTCCTGTATCCCTAGTTCCTCGAAGGATGCCTGGCACACAGTAGGCATTTAATAAATGCTCGTTGAAGGAATTAACGAATGCATGTTTGCGCACCAATTCTTCCTACCAGAAGAGAAAAACGCTTTTTGGAGAAGTTAAGCATTCCTTCTACAATCTTGGCCACACTGTTAATTTGTTTAGCGAATTCCTTCTTAGATTGTCCCCAAGAAGAGGCGGGGCAAGACAGACTGCGGCAGTGTGGGAGCCAGGATCATAATTTCTGCAGCTCCCCTGTACCTCGAGGCTGCCATTGGGTTTTAATTAAACCCGGTTTACTCCACTTCGATGACTTTATTGGCCTTCAGAGGTTTCAGGACTGCTCTTGCTGGCCCTCTGCCAGAGAAAAAACTTTGCAGAAGAAAATAAAACCTTGTATTTCTCAAACTTGGGAGGGAGGTGGAGAGAAGGCAACAGTAAGGGGAAGAATAAAAGGTGGGAAAACACATCAGGAGAGAGGACTTGACAAATTCCGAGATGCTCGTTTTACTCTTGTCGTTTGGCCCGATGCCAGGAAACTTAGATAGCAGACAGAGTTGCTGACCCTAAAGACTTTCTCTTGACTCTACAGGGTTTAACTTTTAGAGACTCAGAGGGGAATTCAACCTATCTGAGACACCAGGCAGACTCCTGAGGGAGCCCGGTCCTTAGCCCAGAGGGGATGCTGGGGGGAAGAAATAGAGAGGGAAGGGGGAAACCAGGAGGGATTATTCTCGCAGAAAACAATGGCTTCCTAAGCGTGCTCTTTTACCGCTTCAGGATGTCAAGTGAGAATTGGTTTCCCCAATCTCCAAACGTTTCCCCCACCAGCCAGTCACCAGAGCCTGAAATTTCCAGCCTAAGCTAAGCGTTTGTTTCCCCAGGAGGCGCCTATAAAAATGTAAATACCTCTCCCCAGAGGGGTAACACATTAACCTATGAATCCCTCTGGAGACAGTAAATCTGCAGAGACCAGGCACCCCGAGGGAATGATACAAAGGGACTGGTATGTCTGGTTGAGGAGGAGGGGAAAAGTTTGGGAGTCTGAGGGGCTTCCTCAAAAAAAGCGGCATTTTAGTCAGTTCCGGGAATCCTAAAACCTGAAAGGGACTAGCCTAGTGGTTAAAGTCAGGAAAATTCAAGTTCGAATCTTTCCGGAGATACTTGCTTAATGACTCTGGATAAGTCACTTAACCACAGCTTCCATTGCTTCACTTGGCTGTGAGAATCAATGAGATGATATATGTAAAGCCCTTGGCAAATCTTAAAGTGCTACAGAAATGTTAGTTACTATTGTTTAGTCCTGGGGTCCTCGACGTTGGTTATCCAGGGCGAAAAAAGTCACCCTTTTTTCTTCACTAACCTCTAGTTGAATTGAGCACTTCTTTCAATTAGGTAAAAAACTATTCGGAGAAGGGGTCCACAGGCTTCACCAACTCCCAAAGGCGTCCAGGACACACAAAAAGATGAAGAACCCCTTTCTAGTCTAACTCTCTCATTTTACGGAGGCCCAGAGGTCACAGGATCATAGATTTAGAGCTGAAAAGGACCGAGCCCCTCTTTTCACAAATGAGAATATGTGTACTTTCTACATAGTTGTTGGGTCATTTTCTCCCCATTAGACTGTGAGTTTCTTGAGAGTTGGATGGGGGTGGGGCTGGTTTTTGCCTTCCTTTGTATCCCCCCCCACAGTACCTGGCACACAGTGGGAGCTTAAATGTTTACTGTTTTTTGCCTTTGTATTTTGAGCGTTTAATACAGTGCCTGCTACATAGTAAGCGCTTAATGAATGTTTGTTCATTGAATGAAACCCAGAGAGGGGGAACATTATTTGCCAAGGGGCATGGTCTAGGTGTTGGACTTAGAGGTAGGTAAGAAAGAACGCAAGTAAGGGCTTTGGGAGAGCCTAGTGCTACCGCCCTCAATCAAGTAATCTTCCTTGAAGGTCCCAAGCGCAGCGTTTAACTGGCCACTCAATCGTTTCACACCTCTGGCTCACAGAGCCCTGAGCACAGCGAATGAATGAAGGAGTGAGTGAGTGAAACCACAGGCTTTGGCAGCTCCGCAGGTTCCCAGGATGGTGCCCAGGGGGCTTTCCCGTCTCTGCCAGGCCCTTTCTCCCGCCTCCTCCCTCCTTGAGACGGCCCGCGAGTCTTCCCCGCCTTTCTCTGGCTTTCTCTAGTGCTCAGTCCTGGCCTGTAGGCAGCTCTTCCTTCTGCTCCCCCTAGCTTGCAGCCCCCTGGATGGAAGGATGGGGGTGGGTGGGGGAGGGTCTACAGCTCCTCCCCCACCTCTCCCAAGCCCCAGGATCACCTTTCGGAAGCTGCTAAGCCTCAGGTTCTTGGCGGGGCTTCGGAAAAGCCCGGAGCTGGAGCCAGAGCCGGAGTCCGTAACCCTGGCCCGACTCCACCCGCCTCCACACCCGCCCCGGCCCCCGCCCCAGCCCCGGCTGAAGAACGGGCCATTGTTCCCCAGGCCTCCCGCTGCATTAATCTCCCGAGCCGTTGGTCCTCCGGGTTTTGGGCTTGGGCTCCGGGGAGTCCCGAGAGAGCCAGTGGCCCGGGATCCGCTCTTCTCGGCTGTGCCGGACTGGTTGAGCAGAACTGAGCTGGGCAGAGCTGAGCCCGCCCGCCAGGGCAATTACACCGTCTGTCCTCGGGACTCTTGGCGGGGATATGAAGAGGGGATGGGGGTGGGGGGCGGGCGGCTGGGACGGTTAACCCTTTCCTTAGCCAAATACTGGGGTAATCAGTCCGGTCGACGAGGAAAATCAGACAGTCATGCATTAAGCGCTTACTGTGTGCTAAGTGCCAGGCACCCAAAGAAAAACAAAACCCACCGACCCTGCCTTCAAGGAAGCCCCATTCAAAATGGGAGTGGAGTGGGGTGTCTAACATTCAAACAAGTTATGTACTGCACATTGGCTAAGTGGGAAATATACTAAGGGAGATCAGAAAGGCCTCTTGCAGAAAGTGGGACTTTAGGTGAGAGAAGAAAGTAAAGAGGGAGAGCATCCCAGGCGTGGGAGACAGTCAGGGAAAAGCTGGAGGGATGGGGCGGGGGGAGCGGGGAGTGTTTTCTGTAGGAGGAACCACAAGAAGGCCTGTTCCTGGGTTGAAAAGTAAATGGAAGGAGATTTGGGATTTGGGATTCAGAAGAAATCTGGATCCTAATCTAGATGTCACCACGTGGGCAAGCCCCGTAGTAAATTCTCGGTGTCTCACTTTTGTCTATAAAGTTGCGTTGGGAATAGCTGGTCTTCTGGCTCTGGCACTTACTAGCCGTAGGATCACGGGCGAGTCACTGAACCCCTCACCTTCAGTATCTCTATTGATAAAATGAGTATAATGATTGCCTTTTTGCCTCATGGGTTTGTGAGGAAGACATTTCGCGAACTTTGTGGTGAAATATGTTACCCAGGAAAGAATCCTGGCTCTGAAATCAAAGGACCTGGGTTCGAATCCTACTTTTGGTGCTAAGTACTTCTAGTCCATTAAACATTTTTCAGTTTCTTTGGAGTCTCCTGGTGTTATAGCACCCCTCCACAAAGGTAGTTCTTGTCTGAAGGCACATGTGCTAAGGGCATATTTAGTTCCATACTTTTGTGGCAGGTCATGTTTTATAAAATACACGTCAAGGCAATGCACGACCTGTGGCAAAAGGAGGATTTGGAGTTCAGCCTCCTAACACAAAGAAGCACCTTGTAACAAGAGTCGATAAAACCAACTCAAGACAAATTGGGAAATGGGCAAACTTTGTCTTCATTCTTCCTCCTTTCTCCTCTCTTTTTGGCCTCTTGTCACCATGCCCTGGATGCCCAGGGCCTCCCCCATCTATGCTCAGGCCACCCTCTGTCCTCTTTCCCTGAAATCAACCACCCCACCCATCAACAAGCATTTAGAAAGCATTAGATGGATTGAAATGCTCACTGATTATTCTGGAATTTAGGACTAAGCGCTGGGGAAGCAAAGTAAAAGCAAAACCAGCCCCTGCCCTCTGGGAGCTTTGTGGTGTCTCAGCAGATCAAGATCCGACTTGCTAGGCTTACCAAGGTAACATGGTGCTCCCACATGTTGTAGACCTCAGTTAACATAGATGCCTAGCTCATTAGCTTCTGCGCCTCCACCAAACACCACCAAACTCTATAGAGTTAAAGAGGAGGCCATTTAGAAGCTTTTCTCAGCTGCCACCTGCTTTCACCAAGTCAGGATTCTGAGGACCTTGGCCTCCTAGGATCATAAGTCTAGAATGGGAAGGGGCCTCAGGGACCATCTGGCCCATTCCCCTCCTTCTACTGATAAGGAAATAGAGTTTAAATGACATTCCAAGGTCACATAGATAGTAAGCGCCAGAGGCAGGATTATCCAAGAACCTGGGTTCAAGCCCCCTGACCTCCTTGGACCTCAGTTCCCTCACCTGAAAAATGATGGGCTTTGGCTACGGGATTTCTAAGCTCCCTTCTAATTCAAAATCTATGAAGCTAGACATGTCTGTGTGTTTGAATGGAAGGAAAGAGGTGGCTTTGTATTGGGGGCATGGGAGGATTAGGGATGTCTGAGTGACTTTTAGTGACTTGAGGACAGGGTGTAGTTGTCTGTCTAGCTAAAGAGAGACATTGTACAAAGATGTATGAAGATTCTGGCAGAATATTCTGATAGTCCAAGTGTTGAAGAAGTAGAGTGTTACCTCAGTGATATATTAACAATCACCAGAAAAAATCTCCCTTCTCCCTGGCTTGAAACATGTCTATTCCTTTGGAGATAAATAAGAAGAATGGATATTGTCTCCAGAAGAGGCCACTTTTAAATGTGTGTGTGTGTGTGTGTGTGTGTGTGTGTGTGTGTGTAAGAAATGTGTTAAATATATGTGTGTGTATATGTCTGCATATATATGTAGACATCTCTGCCACATGTTGAATTATCATAAGATCAGAGATTTGCAGCTGGAATCAATCTTAATCCAACTTCTTCATTTTACAGATTGGGAAACTGAGTCCAAAAAAGCTCAGTCAACTTGCCTAACACCAGTCAGGTGGTAAATGATAAGAGGTAGAATTTGAACTCAGGTCTTCTAATTCTAAATTCAGTGCTATTTTCATTTAACCCAATGTTCTTCTAGAGGCACATGTGCAAGAACATGAGACTTGTCCTTAAATTTCTTGGCTCTTCTTTCACATAAGTATCAAGTTCCAAAGTATAAGGAAAAAAAAATATAAACAAACTGTGAGTGTGCTCCAGCCAGCCTCCTGGGCCAGAGCTTGGCGCTTTGCTCCTCAGTGAGTCCCTCCTCCTTCTGGGCTGTGTTCTCCAGCTTGCTCAGCTGGGGAGGGGTTTTCTGTTGCGGCGCCTGCCCTCCAGTCCAGCTCCTCAGTGGGTTTAACATCCTTGAATTTCTCCCTTGAGATTGGTCCTCTATTCACATTTTTGGCCTGAAGCTCTGAGGTGGTGATGAAAAGTATCGGAGCAGAGCTGCCCAGGGAGGCAGGCAGTGCTTCCCAGAGGCTTGTCTGGGTCTTTTGATAGCTTGATTCCTGGGCCTCTGAGAGGACTTGGGCCTTCTGGGGTCAGTGCTGAAAGAGGCAGCTTCGGGGAGGCAGGAGGAAGAGAATGGGGCGTGTCTTGTCTCATCAATTACCTAGAGACCGGCTTGCATTGCATGAACTAAGTCAATTTCTGACTTTGGCCCAAAGGAGGAAGGGCTACTTTTCTAAACAAGCTAATCACAGAAAGTCTCAGGCCTCCTTTCAGTTTTAATTAGGGCTATATCTACATAACCCATGGCCCATCATCCTGAGGCTTGGGATTTACATACACCAGGTTAAGCTTGAGGGCGTCTCCAAAATTATGTCTGTTTGATTGATTTTCTCCCCTTTCCCAGATATTCCTCTGGGAACCTCAGAATAGAGTTCACGACTAGGTCTCCAAAGATGTGGGTAAAAGGGCCCCAGCTGCCACAAAAGCATCCAAGGTAACATAATTTTCATCATTATCCTTGTCAAATATTTACTAAGTGCCAACTATATAACAAGCACTCTGCTAAGGGGTGGGTGTGGGGGGTGGGCTACAAAGAAAGGCAAAATCACAGTCCCTGCCCTCAGGGAGCTCACTTTCTAACTGAGCAGACAACATGCAAACAACTGTGTCCATGCAAGATGCATACAGTGGAAGGGGGAGGTAATTTCAGAGGGAGGGCATGAGGGGAGCTGGAAAGGCCTCCTGCAGACCAATTAGGATTTGAGGTGTGTCTTAGAAGAAGCCAGAGAAGGAAGGAGGCAAGAGGGGAAGAGGGTGAGCATTCCCGGAAGCAACTACAGCACAACTTTTATTTCACTCCCCCCCCCCCAAGTCACATTGAAAATGCAAAACAGTATAAAATAGCCATAGATGGTAAAACTCTCATCCTGTTTCCAGTGGGTCTCACCTTCAACTCAGGGACCCATAGAAGCCTCTGTTTTTACAGAATTATATGGAGGGCTTGGACTCCTTCCAGAGGGAAAACGAATTTAGGATCACTAGAAATGAAACTCCTGATAGTCTGATGACTTTACCCCAGGGACCCAGATAGACCTCCAGCCTTATTGTACTACCCTGCAGTCTTGGTTTCTCCTTAGAAGAGAAAGAGCAAGGATGCTAGAGAGGCGTCCATTCCCCTTTTCACATTGGACCACTATAGTAGCAGAGCCAAAGTCCAGATTTAGGTTCCGCTGAATGGCAACACAGTCCCTTGCTTCAGCTCTGATGCCACACACTCTTCTTGAAGAGGGCGGTACTTGTTCACTTGAAATCTCACCACCCTGAAGATTGAATCAATTTTTGGTACTCAACACCTTAGCTTCCTCCGTTGCTCCCGTCACCCCCCCCCCCCCGCCCCCACCACTCTTCAGCTTCCTTTTGTGTATTTTTTTTCCCTCGTTAGATTGTAAGCCCTTTGAGGGCGGGGACTGTTTTTTTTTTATCCCAGCACTTAGCATAGTGAATAGCACTTAGCAAGCGCTTAATACATGTTTATTGAATTGAAATCAAATTAATAAATGCTTTTCATCCATTCATAGTTTCCTCTCTTAAATCTTATCTTCCCTAGACTAAATATCCCCAGGTCCTTTAACCAATGCTCAGCGTGGTGTGGTTTTCAGTTCCCTCCTCATCTGTTTCCCCTCCTCTGCCTTCACATCTAGCTTATTTATGGTCTTTCTTAAATGGGGCCCCCAGAAATGAAGAGAATATTCAAGATGTGGTCTCATTTGGGCAGAGTACTCTGGGACTATTGCCTCCTCATTCCAGACATGTCTTTGTCACTGCTGCCTAGGGATACATTCCTTTCTTTAGCTGCCCCATCCCACTGTTGACTTACTCATTTTGAATTTTCATTGCCGTAACAGTCCCAGAGCTTTCTCTTGTGAACTGTTGGCTTGTCATGCTTTATCCATCCTATACTTGTGAAATTGGTTTTTTTTGGACCCAAATGCAAGATTTTACATTAATCTCTATTTCATTTCATTTTATTAGATTCAACCAGAGGTTTGCTGGAGCCAGCTATTACCATCTCTTGAGAAACTATTATTAAATTTTTAGTGTGAGCATTTAGATCTCAGAAATTGTCAAACACTACAAAATCAGAGCTTGATTCTTGTTCTGTTGATTGTCTCAAGTGAACAAAGTTATGGAGAAAATATTAATAATGTAGATTAAAATTAAAAGTGGGTGTTGTGTACTTTTTTTTTTTTTGAGAGCTAGTTCAACATTTACCAGCACACTACTGGACTGAATCCATCATTCTCAAATTGTGTACTCAGAGTATTCAGAATATTTGCTAGGTGACTTTAACAGTAAACTCTTAAAGGTAAGTAGGTTTTTAAAAAATATTTCAAAGTATTTTTGCATATGTAACATGGTTGCCCCACTGTCTCATCTCTAGACTTCTTATATTTTACAAATGTAACATGCCACCTTCCCCCCACCCCCACCACTTTGAGGAATCTCTTTTCTCTGCTATGGCATAAGCCAGGGCTGTCCAAAATACAGCCTGAGGGCTGAATGCAACTTGCAGTGTGATTTCATGTGGCCTGCCTGTGGGTTTTAATTTTCATGAGCGAAAAAATAAAATAATAATTTGCATGGAATGCATATTAGATTTTTTAATTCCATTACTAATAAATAATCTCATTGATGTTAATTTCTTTGGTGTTTTTAAGCAGTATTATGGACAGAACATATCGCATGGAATTTTCAATCAATTTGTGGGATGTATTCTGTCTGTATGATGCCGACTAGTCAGTATGCACCTACCTTTATACTGTCGTGTTGTCGCTTTGTTGTTTTGTGTTTGCTTTCACACTTCACGCTTTTGCCTGTCGTATTAATGATGCGTGTTCCTCCACTTTCTATTAGTGTACTGCCCTCGAATAATTATTTTATTTTAATGTGGCCCTAAGATAACCTAAGGTTGGACAGCTCTGGCGTAAGCCATAGCTTGTGATTGTGTTCCCCTTATGCTTAGGGATTTCATTATTAGCACCCTAGTTCCATTAATCACAGCATAGGATTAACTTTTACAAAGAATTGTTCCTTCGGAGCTGTAGCAAGAACAAACACAAACAAATCTCAGGAGACCTCCAGAAGTATAATCCCCTTTTACACGACTTCAGTGTCAAGGAGGTGGGGATGGGGCTTATAGTTTAGCTCTACTTCTACCTAGCATTGGTCCTTCCAATCTAAAAGGAGCAAGGCTGGAGTATGGGACCCTAATTTGGGGTTTAATTTCATCTCTATGCTGATGATTCTCAAGTCTACATATCCTGCCCCAACTTCTCTGCTCACCTCTGATCTTGCATCTCCAACTGCCTTTCAGACATCTTGAACCGGGTGTAAACATATTTTTTTTTCTTCTGAATTTACTTATTTTTAGTTTACAATATTCAGTTCCATAAGTAAACATCTTAAACGAAGTATGTCCACTCATCATCTTCCCTAAAGCCTCCCACCTTCTTCCTTCCCTATGACTATACAGGACAATCCCATCTTCCCAGTCCCTCAGACTCACAAATTAGGCATTATCCTGGACTCCTCTCCCCCCACCCCCCATCCAAACTGTTGCCTGCTGATTTCACCTTTGCAAGATTTCTCAAATTCACCCCCTTCTCTTTTCCGATACTGCCACCACTCTAGTGCAGATCCTCATCACTTCACCCCCTGATTATTACAATAGCTGCTGGGGGGTGGGGAATCTGCTTGTCTCAGGTCTCTCCCCACTCCAGGACAACCTCTATTCAACCACCAAAGCAATCCTCCTAAAATGCAGGTCTGATCACATCACTCCTGGCTCCCTATTGCCTCCAGGAACAAATATAAAATGGTGATTGACATTCAAAGACCTTCATAAGTAGGCAATTAATAAATGTTTATTGAAAAGGACCCTAACTGTGACTATCAGTGCATTGCTGCTGGGATGCCTGTAACACCTGACTTGGATTCCTGGAACCCTGAATCCTGAGATCCCTGTGTCTTGAACTCCCAGGTTGCATCAGAGACTCCATTTCTTGCTCCTAGAACAGAAAAGAATGATAAAAAAGGCCAATGACCCAGGCTTGTTTCTTGGGGCCAGGGGAAGCAGAAGGAGGCCCTAGGGTCCTTCCCCCTTACCACCTGTGAGTATTACCTGTGAATGAAGAAGTCATTTTCATTCTCAGATGCCAATGCTACAAAAAGTCACTACCCCTGTTGAGTCAGACCATTTGAAATACAAGACCATTCTGAATACACAGTCAGTGGAAAGAGGCTGTTCCTGAACTGTGTCTGTTCTTATAACTTCTCTCCATTGGAAAGATGGGGAACCAGAAGTGAAGTGCTTAATCAAAGGTCACACTGCTAGCTACTTACTGAACAGTGGAGCAAAAACCTACTCCCATAATCTCCCTCTATAGAGGGCTCAAAATCCCAGCCTTCTCTTCATTTGCCACCCACTGCTCTGTTTGGTTTTGACTCCACCAATATCTTCATCATGTCCCCAGGCTGGTACCCTCTGGCGCTCCCCCTCCTTTCAGCTTCCTTTTTGTGTATTATCTTCTCCTCTTAGACTGTAAACTCCTTGAGGGCAGGAAACTGGCTTTTGTTTTCTCCTTTCTGTCTCCAGCTCTTGGCACATAATTAGTAATTAGTGATGGTAACAAAAGTGAAAAAAGCTTAATAAATGTTTATCCTATGGGATATCTGGTAGGTTTGCTCTCTTACCCCATATTTATGTCTCTCTATGTTTTCCCTAAACTGTTCTCTTAACTCTGGCCTCAACACAGGGAAGTCTTTCTGACTATAAGTCCTCCTCTTTTCAATAAGATTTCTCCTTTGCCTTGAGGAGATCTTATCTCTAGTATCCCTGGAGGCAGAACATCTGGCTCAGTACACTGTGTATCAACCCTCTCTGGATGGGGTGATGCTGACCTATGATAGGGAGCGTTGCTAAGGAAGGCTGGGCTGATGGGATCTTTTGGCCATGTTGGAGAAAACAAATGGTTTTGCAGATTTCCTTTTTCAAGAGCAAGGATGGGTTTCCTCATCTGTAAAATGAAGGTTTTGAGCTAGGTGACCTCATTCTAAGGTGACCCTTCTAAGTTCTAGGACCTGAGGAGGACTGGGAGGATGCCATTCACAATGTTGAGACTCAACATGTCCAAGTCACTGGGGAGATGAAATGCCCGTCACAGGAACAAATGAAATTTCCCCATCAGTGATAGAACTTTAAGCTGTCACCCCCTCAAGGAACATTTCCACAAGTATTCCTGATCCACTCTGTCCTGCCAGTCACCATCCCCAGGAAGATTTCCTGTGTGCAACAGCTTTGAAACCTACCTGACCATAACCTCTGTGGAGGTATAGGAACTTTCTGTTAGAGCACTGAAATTTAGAGGAGCTGACAACATTTATACTCCTTAGGCAAATAGGAGACATCTAGTTTGCGTGAATGATTAATTAAACTAAAGAATCAGTAGCATTACCTACCCAAGAGAAGGGACCTTCCTATTCTTTCGTATGGGAGCTCATGTATGTGGAGATTCCTTCCTTCTTCTGATTCTATGCCTTGCCTAGGTTATTGCTCAAGCCTAGGATCTTCTCCGTTTCACCTTGTTGTTGCTTGTCCTTTGTTCTTGAAGAGGATCAATGACATCACAAGGTCATGTCTTGACTCCTGTGTGTGAATAGGATTTCAGTGAGGCAGAGCTGCACACAGTCTGTCAGCCTCTCTCTCTCCTCCAGAGTTACCATTGCTCAGTGGCAAGACAAAAGTCGGGATGATTGGCCATGACCCGGCATGCAGAGTTTGACCTTGGAGTCTTCAGTGTCTGACCAAGCTCTAAACACTGCACAGTGCCTGCTTCAGCTGCCTACATGGCCATTAGTACAAATTGTTCTCATCTGCCTATTCCACTGGAGGAAGCCTTGACTTCAGGAAGCAGACACCCCTCTAACTCACCAATGCGTTTGTAGCCTGTTGGTTACCCTCAACCTGGTTTAACCTGCCTGCCTACATGGTTTACCTGGGTGTAGCCATTGTGCATGCTACAGTTTCTTGGAGCCATAGGTGGTAGTTGAATGCCAAATGGAGACAAAAGGTGAGTGAGCCCCTGAAAGGGGCTTGGCAAGCCCTTGCACCAGAGGTACTAGTTCTCCTTGAACCCCCATACACCCTCGCCTTGTGACTTCCTTCAAAGTATAGCTCAAAGGCCACTTCCTATAGGAGACTCTTCCTGGTCTCACCAGCTATTAATGCTCCCCATGATCCTACCTCTGAAATTACTGTGTGTTCACTTTTTATGTGTGGCACAGGTAGATCAGAATTATTCTTCCAACTCCCACTGTCTCTGATGAGTTCAGTCCTCAGAGTGTGGCTCCTAAGACAAGTCCCCTCTGTGCTCAAGGGGTCATCCAAGGGGTTGGGAGATGTTTGTTTAATGGATTCCTTCAGTTCCTAGCTAAAATCCCACCTCCCACAAGAAGCTTTCCCAATCTACCTTAAGGTTGATGCCTTCCCTTTACCTACTATCTCTAGCTTATCTTGTACGTGTCTAGTTTGTACATAGTTGTTTACATATTGTCTCACCCATTAGACTACAAGCCCCTTGAGACCAGGGACCGTCTTTTGCTTTTCTTAGCACAGTGCCTGGTACATAGTAGGTGCTTAATAAATGCTTGATGATTGATCTCTAGAGCTCAGAAGCCCCCATAGGAGGATTCCCTACTATGAGAAGCAATTGATGACAATTGGACAAACGTAATTAGGTTTTTTTAAAAGTATTTACTAAGGAGTCAATATAGTTGGTATGAAAACTTCACCCCAAATTCTGTGACACACTTTCCCACAAGTACATACAGAATTGAGGGAAAAGTAAGCTCAAGCTTAGCAAGCATATGTGGGAAAGGATTCATTCACAGCTCCTAGAAGTCTTTTTGCTAGAGTCCATAAAGATGTTCCCCTTAGATATAGCCCAGTTCCCCACCCCTTCCTCAGCCTTTTGTAGAGACTTGAATCTCATCCAGTTTGTCCTTGGCTCCAGATGCATAGGCCACTGCCAGCTCTTCTGGGGATGCTGCCGATGGGAAGGGGAAGGTTCAAAATGCTTTGAACACTTTGAAGTTCACAACGTCCTCCTCCAGTGAAGGGAGGTGGAAAGGAGGGTGAGGCCATCTCCCACTCACTCACTCCATCCCCACCCCCCTGCCCTGGGGAACTCCTCTTCAGAGGTTTAGCTGGAATACTCTCTCCTGGCTCACCTGGCTCACCTGGCTCACCTCTCACTGGAATCTCTAACTCCAACTAGCTCATGGGCACACCCAAGAGGGTGTGGCCAAGTCCCATAATGAATGTGAACTGACTTCCTGATGCACCTAGGGAGGTACCTGGTTCTTGTTCATACCTAGTGAATTAGAGAGAGGTAAATGATCTGGACATGAGACCACTAACTTTAGATGGGGTAGGGTGATCTGATTGATTTTTCAACTGATTTCCCCCTCCTTCCCCATATATACTTCATGGTTACTTATCTGTGTACATGTTGCTTTCCCACAACTGAATGTAAGCCCCTCAAGGACAGACATTGGTTTTATTCTTGCATCCCCAGTGTCTTCCAGTACTTGGCACATAGTAGGCACTCCATAAATACTTGTAAATGAATTCCCCACCCTCTGCCCCACACTGTGCCCACATGCCAGGTGAAACAGTCCCTGGCCACCTGCCCTGAAGTGACCTTCTTAGCAGTATCAATCAGTCAGTAAACACTTATTAAGTTTCTACTCTGTGCCAGGCACTGTGCTAAGCTCTGGAGACACAAAGAAAAGCAAAAGAAGACAGTTCTTGCTCTCAAGTGGCTTACAGTCTAATGTGGGAGATGACCCAAATACAAGGATGTATAGATGTATAGAAAGGATAAAGTGGATCTAATCTCAGAGGGAAGGAGCCAGTAATGGGGGATGATAGGGAAAGGCTTCCTGTTGAAGGTGGGATTTTTAGCTGGGACTTGGTGGAAGACATGGAAGCTGGAGATGCAGATGAGGAGGAAGAACA
Source organism: Trichosurus vulpecula (assembly GCF_011100635.1). NCBI lineage: Eukaryota > Metazoa > Chordata > Mammalia > Diprotodontia > Phalangeridae > Trichosurus > Trichosurus vulpecula. The sequence goes on from NC_050581.1 coordinate 169,470,334, forward strand.
TTCTAAGCACGGGAAGACAGACAGTGAAAATGCTGGGAGGGGTTCTGGAAGTTGAATGTTTTGTTCAAGGCACAGCAAGGAGGCCAGTGTCACCGGGGGAGGGGATGAGAAGGAACCAGGATCTGTATACCTCCCACTATATTCCAGGCCCTGAGCTAAACACTGTTTACAAATATTCCATTTGATCCTCAAAACAATTTGATCCTCATTCCCATTTTACAGTTGAGGAAAGTGACTTGCCAGAGATTAAGTGACTCACCTAGGGTCATATACAGTAGGTATCTGAGGCTGGAACTGAACTGAGGTCTTCCTGACTCACCCGCCCAGTGTTATATTCACTGTGCCATCAACTTTCTCTGGACGGCAGATTATGGTGGTGGTGGAATGTGTAAGCAAACTGAAAAGGTTGAAGGAGGGGCCAGGTTATGAAAGGCTTTGAATGCCAACCAGAGGATTTTATATCTGATCCTGGAGGTGATACAAGTATCCTAGCGATTCTTTCTGTGGGTGAATGGGGCAGTGTTTTGAGGTCTCACCCCTAGGTATCTCCACCCCTATCCCTCAGTCATTTCTCCTTGGTTTAAGAACTTCTGATTGGAGCTTCGTTGATCAATACATCCATCAGCCTGCCTCTTGTTAAAGATGCAAGCTTCTAGATATATGGTAAGGTGGAAATAAAACCAAATTAAAAGGCCTTTGGAAAGTGTTGTGTCCATAATAGAGCAGGCTTGACTCTCTTTGCTATGCCAGGGATACAGTGAACTCTGAATCTTGTGCCAGACCTACCTGCCCGGGACCCTCCTCCTTCTTGCCTCCTGCACCAGGTGCCTGGTTGATGGGCGTCATAAACAGGTTTGCCTTGGGGGCTAATGGCTCCCACTGAGACTTAATGGCTACAGCCTGAACAATCCAGACTGGCCTGAGTCAACCTGGGGAGATGCTTATCTTCCCTAACTGTTCCTCCTATGGCCTGGAGCTGCTTCCAGGGGAGCCAGGAAGAGTGAGTGGCTTCTCTAAGCCCAGAGAGACCCTCCCTGGCACACTGCCTGATGGTGCCCCAGGGGAGTCTCAGCTGTTGAATTGCTGGTTTGGTTCAGGAATTTGGTAGCTGAAAGGAACATGGGGAAAGATATTATCATAGAGGGGGAAGCCAATGTACTTTTGTAAGAAAAGATGGGGTGTTGGGTGGGGAAGAAGGGACTTCTGAGGATCTGAAATAAAATATGACAAGGCTTCAGTGTAAAACACCGCCAGCAGCTAGTTAGAACACTAATAGCAATGTTCTCTAAGGATTTAAGGTTTGCAAAACACTTTATCTATGTCACCTCATTTGATATTCATAACCTTGTGATGTAAGCAGAGCAGGTGCTATCTTTCCCAGTTGACTTGGGTTCAAACCCTACCTCAGACAATTACTAGCTGTGTGATCCTGGGTATCAAGGTTTTGGCTTCCTCATCTCCCAAATGATGGGGTTGGACTCTATGAGCTTTGAGGCTCTTTCTAGTCCTGGGCAAACACTCTAAGAATTAAAGCTGATGAGCTGGCCTCCCCTGCTCCCACTCCCCAACTCATTACACCCTTCAAATCCTAGACCCCCATTAATAACTATAACAGCAACATTAATGGATGAATGTGAGAAGGTTCTGAGGCTCCAGGACCTGCTTTGGTCACAGTCCATTAGGTGTTGGAACTCTGGTCTTATGGAACCTAAGTCCCATCATGTGGGTCATATTTTCTCGATCAAAATTCCAGACACATAGTTTGATCAAGACTATTCCTTTAGCTAGCTCTGTCCAAAGTCCATTTCTTCTCTTGGGATTGGGTCTGTCCTGGAAAATCCAGAAAGGAGGGTTACCATCTTGACATGGTACTGTCCATCCTGAGGAGGAGACAACAGCCCTGTAACCAAAGCCTTTTGGGGAGTTCAGTTACCACGCCCCCTAGGCTCTGGGTCCATCAAGGGACCCACTCTTGCTGAATTCTGTCAGTGAATTCTTATATATCAGGGTTTCATTCTTGGCATGCTTCCAATCTCAGCCTGTGACAGGGCATCAATCCATGAGAAAGCATGGATCACCACTCCTGCTGAGCCCCAACCTATCATTTCCCTCTGATAGGAGAATTTTCCCTCTCAGGCCCTGAAAAGTGTAGCCAAGGAGCAGAAGGAATCTAAGCTGAGGAGTCTTCTTTGTGTTAAGACTAAAAGGGAAAAAAAGGGCAGAGGTTTAACAGAATGATGGAATCTTGGAATGATACTCTGAGTCTCAGAGGCCACGTAATCCAGCCTATATCTGATGGAAACTCTGGTCTAACATCCCTAACAAGGGGTCATTGAGTCTTTGCTTGAAGATATCTATCCACTAAAAACAAGCTTACTTCTCCCAAAGCAGCTCATTGTAATATTGGGCAGCTTGAATTGTTAATTAATCTCTTATCATTGTAATTATTATTAGTAATAATTATGATAATAGTATACCATAATAGCATGTAATTACTACTTGTAGTAATAATACTAATAGTGAAAAACAGCTGACATTAACATAGCGCTTTAGGTTGGCAAAGCACTTTACATATATTTTGGTCTTCACAACAACTCTGTGAGGTAGGTGCTATTATCACCTCCATTTTGTGGAAGAGGAAAATGAGGCATGCCTGTTTCAGTGACTTGCCCAGGGTTAAATCACTAGTGAGTGTCTGGGACAGGGTATGACCCCAGGTCTTCCTGATCCCAGGTCCAGCCACTCTATCTAATACACCATTATGGTTAGGAAATTTGCCTTGACATGAAGCTTAAATCAATCTCTTCGAAGCTTTAACTCACTGTTGCTCAGTAAATGAATGAATGAAAATGCAATTATTATGTACTGCTTCAGTGTGAAGGACTGTGATAAGTCCTGGAAATACAATAGAAAAGTAGGATGGTCTCTTCTTTCAAGGAGCTCACATTCTATTAGTGAGGGACAATACATAGAAGGGGGCGTTGTTCAGCTGTGAATCAGATGGAAAGGCCCAGCGTTCCTTAGGGTGTAGCAGTCAGGCAGGTGTTAAGGCATCTTCTTCCACTGATGAAACCCTATTAGTTGAACCCTTTGGCAGTGCCAAGGACTATGGGGGTGAGAACCTGCCAGGATGCACCTCTGCAGGGTTGCTTCCTTTGGTGATAGAAGCAGGGTTTAGCTTGGAAGCAGGGCCAATAATCTGGAGGTGTGTGCAGCTGCCCCAGGGCAGGAACATTTGGTTGTCAGTGGGTATTGAGAGTGTCTTGGATGACTGCTCCCTTCTCCACAGGGGTGGCTAGTTCCAACCTCTGGGACCAAGTAGATCTAGTTAATGTCCTCTTTCACATGACCACCTGTAGAGGAGTATTTGAAGACAGCAATCATGTCCCTGCTAAGTCTTTTCTTCTCAAGGATAAACATACCTAGTTCTTTCAATGGATGTTCTCATGGCATGATGTCAATATCATCATCCTGGTTGCCCTTCTCTGGACTCTTTTTGGCTTGTTATCAGTTTTTCTAAAATGAAGAATGATGCCAGTCCAGTGCCTCAGATGTGGCCTGACCAGGGCAGGACATGATCATATCCCTTATTCTTGTCACTATTCTTAATGTAAGCTAAACCCATCATGGCTTGTTCGAAGGCTGCCATATCTCATTGAACTTGTAGTATACTAAGACCCCCAGATCCTTTTCAGACAAACTATATTGCTCCACCTAATAACTTGGAACATTAAAAAAAAGCAAACAAATATAAGAATCTACAATTCTTTACTTTTCTCATTAGATGTAGCCTAAAGGCTAGCTTGCTTAGATATTTTTAGATGCCAATTGTTATCTAGCAGTCAACTTTCCCTCCCTTGTTAGTACTTGTGATCACAGTGTCTTAGTTTATCTGATTAATTAGTCATTTTTCGGGGCCCTAAATGTATAGGACACAGGACAGGTAGAAGAGGCATCATGACACAGGGAAAAAGACCAATGGCTTAGAGTCAGTGGACGTGGGTGAAAATACTTTTTCTGTCATTCCCTGTGTGGTCTTGAGCAAATCACTTAGTTTCCCTAATCCTTAGTTTGCTCACGTCAAATGGGGAGCTTGGGCTGAATGGCCCCTGGGTGCCCATCCTGTCTCTTCCACCTCCAGATCTAAATAAATGATCTTAGGATGTGATGAAGCAAAAATGACCCAGAGAATGGGATGGTGTCTAGGAAAGGTAGGTCTTGGTAGGGGTGCTCCAATTAGGTATCCGAAAATTCGAGGAAATAGGAGGAGTAACTGAGAGATTAATTAGCTGGTTGTCCTAAATAACTCCAGGTCCAATGACTTGAAGATGGTCCAATGTACAAACTCACCTCTTTAGTGACAATTACTTCCTCTGTGACCTTGGAATTGCTCAACTCCAAACCTGGGCTACCCTTTCTTCATCTGTAAAGTGGGGAGGCTGACCTTGACAAGGTTTCTTTCAGCTCTAAACTCTATGATCTTATGAATGATGGCATAACGTCTTCAGCAAGGGAGGAACAATTAGCAAATCCCTGAATTATCCCCTACTTATATTTTTAAAACTCACATGGAGCTAATTGTTCCTTTTGCTAATGATTATGCCATAATTATAGACCATTAGGGGTCATTAGTAAATGAAACTATGTTAAGATTTCACAATTGTATTTGAATTTCACAAGTGATGAATTTCATAATAGGAATCCAGGCTCAGCCAATGCTTTCATATATAAGACCTGTGATCAAGATGTAAGCTTTGGCATAAGCAAACTAACATGGAATTGAATGATTGACATGAGACAATGCATGAATTTACTAATTGTTCTGTGCTACTCTGGACAGTAGGAAGGATTGCGCCAATGTATATACATGTACACACATGCATGTATATGAACATATATATGTTATATATTTGTATATCTACATATGTGTGTGTGTATATGTGTACATATGGAGAGAGAGACAGAGGACAGAAGGGGAGAAGAGGGGAAGAGAGAGATAGAGATGGGGGAGGAGAGAGAGAGGGAAAGAAAAAAGAGGGAAAGAGAGAGAAAGGGGAAGAAGGAGGGAGATGGAGAAAAAAAGTAAGAGAGAGAGGGAAGGAAAGAGGGAGACAGAGAAAGATAGACAGAGACAGATAGACACATAGAGACGGAGACAAAGAGACAGAGGCTGTCCCTACTTTCCAAATGCTCAATTTATGAATGATTTGCATATATGAATGGAAATCCTGAGAGTAAAAGTTCCCAGACTCTGCTCCAAGTGGAGCCAGCAGCTCCTTTTTCCTGATAGAACTCTCAAGGAGGGATTGGCAGTCTGTCTCTTAGGAGGCTGGAGAGGTGTAGTATGTAGTATATACAAGTACAAAGACTTTGGAAAATCAAGTCCTGGAATTTTCTGCCAGTTGGGACTTGAGTGATGGCTCATCTCATTTTAACTCCCTTGTTTTGCAGACAAGGAGGCACATTCTAATTTGACTTGCCCAAGAACGCAGAGTTAGTCAATGGTCCAGCCGGGTTTCCAGCACCTAGTCCAGTATTTTCTCCATTCTACCGCACTGCTTTCTGGACCTTCTCTTATATAAAGAGAGATGTAGAACAAGTGCCTTTTCCTGTTAAAGTGTAGAGAGTGAGTGTTACCAGTCCCTCAGAATTTTGACCCTCTGCCCTGCCTTAACTGACAATAGAACCCTTGTCCTTTGCTGCTGATGTTAATGGCTCTAACACTGCCACATGGGAGGAAATGTGGTCTTAGTGTCTTCTGGTTTCCACTCAGAATATACTTTCCCATAGAAATGATATAAATGGTGATGAGGTGTGATGGAAATTCAACTATTAGTATGGTGCTACCCTTCGCGTACATGATGGGTGAAAGAAGGCCTTTGTGTACTGCCTTGGGAGCCCAACTACTATTTATAATAATAACAATAATAGCTGGAAAATATTTATGTAACTCTTTAAGGTTTGCTTATGGGAAGCAATGTTGCCTAGTAGCTAGAGAACTGGCCTTGAAATTGAGAAGATTTGGGTTCAGTTCTCCCCCATCCTCCACCCCCTCCCAGTCTCTGACACATATAGGTCCTGGCAAGTTCACTTGTCATCTCAGTGCTCTAGGCCAGTGGCATCAAACTCAAAAAGAAGTGAGGAACCACTAAACCATAAATAAAGATCCATGCTGGCCTCATACTGACCTAGAAAACCACTTATTAATATTATCTATTTTTTATTGTATTTTTATTTATTTTAAAAATATTTTCCAATTACATTTTAATCTAGTCCAGGCCACAACCAAGAGTATTTTGGGCTGCAGGTGGTCTTTGGGCTGTGTGTTCAACTGCTCTGCTCTCTAGGCAATTCTCTAAGACCTTACGATGAACACCTGCATTGGTAGAGGTGCTTTTCTTACCTGGGAGTTCCCTGGACTGATGAAATCACAGATCAGTTCCTGTCTCAGTCTTTAAAGTTTTCAAAAGCACTTTCCAAGTTCAACAGCCCTGTGAAGCAGAGTCTAGAGGTGTTATCATGCCCATATTACAAAAGAAATAGCTGGAGGCCGAGAGCCACATAGCAAATGTGCCAGAGGTTAGATTTGAAACCAGATCCAGAACTCTATTCATTGTGCAACAGAGTTGAACACGTGTTGTTTCCGAGTCACCATTATCATTACTCTAGAAGTCTTAAGAACTGGCCATTCCCTTGTTTTTGATGCCCAGGGAGTGTTGTGGAAAGCTTGTGTTCCTTGGATTCAGAGGAGATGTGGGATCAGACCTATGCTTGCTACTTACATGACCTTGGAGACGTCTCGGAGTTAATCTCTCCTCTTCCATAAAGAGTGGAAGTTGGACCACATGGCCTCTAAGGACCCTTCCAGCTCCACACCATGTTGCTACTCCATAATTTTATATTTTATTTTAAAAATAAATTTTTACCAATGTATTTTGTTTTTACATAACATTCATTTCTGGATATACAACCCTCCTTCCCCCAACACTACTCTTGTAACACACACACACACACACACACACACACACACACACACATACACACAGAGACCCCAAACCATGGTTTAAAATGGTATAAAATACTATTCCATTTTTAACACTGATTATTCTGTGGGACAATCTTTCTTGATTACAAACAGCTGACTTGTCAATGAACTTTTGGAAAGTAATGCATTTATAAATTTGAGACTACTTGTACATGCATAAAATGTACATATATATATAATACACATATAATAAAAGCCTCATCAAGAAGTACCTTTATATGTACGTATAAATGGGTGTGTAGGGCAGCTAGGTAGTGCAGTGAATAGAACACTGGGCCTGGAGTCAGGAAGACCTGAATTTTACTAGCTGTGTGACCCTAAGCAAGTCACTTAACCCAGTTTGCCTCAGTTTTCTCATATATAAAATAATCTGGAGAAGGAAATGGCAAATCACTCCAGTGTCTTTGCCAAGAAAACCCCAAATGGGGTCATGGAGATGTCACTGAAATAATCCAAGAACAACAGCAGCAGCAGCAACGTGTGTATGTTTGGTGCGTGGTAGTGGATAAAAGCCAGCCTCAGGGTCAGGAAACATGGATTCGAATCTTGCTTCTGATGCATCTTGGCTGTATGATTCTGGGCAAATCACCTAACATCTCAGCGTCCTAGGAAATTTTCTAAGACAATTAACTGTAGAGCAATTGTTCATATGCATTGGTAGAGTGGGTTTCCTCACTGAGAGTTCCTCATATCTATGAAATCACAGGTCTGGCCAAAATAAATAACTAAATAAATAGCACTGCTCACCCTTAATCCCACACTTGTGGTTAATACTTGTAAATTGGTTAGCACAGTGCTTGGCACATAGTAGGCACTTAATAAATACTCATTCTTCTCTCCACCCCCACCCTCCAAGATTGGCTGCTACCTTGGATTCTAGGGAGAACCCTGTAACCCTATGGGTTTGTACTCTTAAAACAATATGTTGTGAGTCCCACCAGTGTGTTTCCTATTAACAATCAGCCATTAGATACAATCAGCTCTTAGCAAAGATATTTATTCAAATGGCATAGTCAGAAGAGGAGTTAGAAAACATCATTTCCATAAATTTGGGGCATATTCCCCCACAAATGCCTACATTGTCCATGGAAAGAGAGAGTTCAAACTTAAGGGTCCAATGGTAATGAGGAACACTTGTAGGATACCCGTGTAGCAAGGGCAACACGACTCTTGGTGTTTCAGAGGCTGTCTTTTTCTCTGTAGAATCCTTGTGCACCTTCTCTTCATTATTGCATCTCTGCTGGATGGGTTGCTTGGTTGGATCCCCAAGGTCTACTCTGTATAATATTTTAAGATAATCTATCTAGAAATGGAAGGCACCTTCGAAACCCAAGGGAGTGAACTTGCCCAAGGTCACACACATACAGCTAGTCAATGAACAGAACCATAATTTGAGTGCATGTACTTTGATACCAAATCTAGAGAGTAGGAGGAGCAATATATCCAGAATGCTGTTCTTGGAATCAGAAAGACGGAGTTTGAATCCTGCCTTGGATACTAGCTGTGGGACTCTAGGCAACTTGCTTTCCCTCCTTCAGTCCTAGATTCCTTATTTGTAAAGTGGGATTAATAATAACATCTACTTCTCAGGGCTGTATCAAAAGAGATAACATGTAAAGTACTTCACAAACCTTTAAGCACAACATAAATGCTAGCTATTATTATGATGATTATTTCCCTTCCCTCATTCTGCCTTGGCTCCTCCAGTCTCCTGTACCCTCCCTTTTCCCATTATCCTTGTGAAGCAGATGGGGGTAGGTATTGTGATTTCCCATTTTCTCAGGCCTGGAAAGCTGAATTGTATAAGATCACCCAGCCAACCAATGGCAGAAACAAGAACCCACACCCAGAGTTGGTGCCCCCTGTGCTCTCTGGGAGCCTGGAAGGCAGAATCTCCCTAGTGCCAAACAGCTTGCTGAGAACCGATCCTCTACTCCCAACCCACACAGCCCATGGGGGCCCACCCCAACCTGATCTTTTATGTGGCCAGGTGTGGGCATCGTTTTCCCCAAGGCCCCCTCCCCCTTCAGTGACGCTGTCCTCGGCTGCTGCAAGCAGACTACAGGCCCTCTTCTCTGAGCTGTTGTTGCTCGGTGAATACAACTGTTTGCTGGATTGTTTTTGTTCCTCCTGCTCAGGCTAGAACAGGAAGCTTAAAAAAAAAAAAGCCTCCGAAGAGGCTTAGCCATTTGGTCTGCAGAGCGGCAGCTGAGACCAGAGATCTCCAATCGCCTGGGCCACCTGGTCAGTGGCAGGCTTTTTTTGGGAGCAGATCGGGCTTTGGCTGGAATGATTAGGCAGGAAAATGCCAATTCCAAAATCCCCTTCCCCATTCCCCGCCCCCTTTCCTCCAGCCACCCCTCTTCCCCTGATTTCTACCTCCCCCAGCCCCCTTCCCTCCCAATGCCTGAATAATGAGTTTAGTATTTTGATGCAATCATTTTCTCTCCAGCAAGGGCTGGATGCTAAAAATAGCATCTGGAGACACAGGCTAGCTCCAAATGTGGGAGAATCTGAGGAAAGGTAGAGAAGCGTAAGGCCTTGTTTCCTAGCGAATGATGGCACTGGTGATTCTCGATGCTAGGGCTGCCACATAACTCTTGGATCTTTAGAAAAGAAAAAAAAAAGGGAGGCATTGTTCCCTGAACCATCGCTGGCTGACTGGTGCCAGGGCAGGAGGGAGCTGGGACTGCCCGGACTCATTTTCTGGGGATGGGGGAGGGGAAGGCATAGTCCCTTGGGATGGCAAACACAGCTCTGCCTGATTGGAAGGCCTTGCTCCTTTAGGGATGGCAAGAAATCCAGCTTGGTTAAGACCTGGATAAGAAAAGCACTGTGGGTGGGGGTAGAGGAGTGGAGGGGTGGGGGACGTGGCTAAGTCTGATTGCTCCTACTGGCAGGTGACAGTTAATAATGGAATCAGAAAATGATCCTAGCACTTGATTCTTAATCTGAGATCTGTGAACTGGCTTTTTAAAAAACTTTAATAACTGTATTTCAGCATAATCGACTTCCTTTGTAACCCTGTGTATTTTATTTTATGGATTTTAAAGCATCATTCTGAGAAAGGGTCCCTAGGTTTCATCAGACCTCCAAAGGAAGCCAGGACACAAAAAGGGTTAAGAAACCTTGCTTAGTGTCACAGGAACATAAATTTAAAGCTGGAATAAACTTTAAAGGCCATCTAATCCTTTTATGTTACAGATGGGAAACTGAGGCCCAAGGAAGAGGAAGAGAATGGATTAAGCATTTATATACTACTTACTATGTTCCAGGCACAGAGTGAAGCACTTTACAAATATTATCTCAAGTGATCCTCACAACAGCCCTGAGAGGTAGATGCTGTTATTTATTATGTGGACAAATAGAAACTAAGTGACTTGCCCAGGGTCACAGAGGCTAGTAAGGGTCTAGAGGCTCGATTTGAACTCAGATCTTCCTGTCTCCAGTGCTGTACCCACTGAGCCGCCTAACTGTCCAGGAAGTTAAGCAGTTTGCCCAAAGCCATTCTGGGACTAATTATCAGAGGCAGAATTTGAATCTAGTTTCCCTGACTCCAGAATCAGTGCTGCTGCCACCATGTTGCTTATGAAGATGTGCTTGAAATTGCTCTTCTAATAGGAGGGATGAGTTTGCTCTGGGCCGGACACCCTTTTCTGTTGACATCCTCAGGAACAGTGGTGTGCATCTATGGGATGCTAAACCACAGTCAAAGCTGTATAGATTGCTTTTGGGGAAGAGGCTGAAGCCAGTGTTCCCATACTGGGACCAAACCCATGACCTTGGTTTCATCAGCACTGCATTATCATCAACAAAGCTCTGGGGACATAAAGGCTAGGTAATTGGCAGGCCCAGAGGCCAACCAAGTCCATGGACTCTAGCCCCAAAGGCCAGCAAGCTAACTCTAGCCTGGTGCTATAGAAAGAGACCTGAATTCAGACTAGGGTCCAAATCCCAGCTATGTTATTTACTACCTGTGTGACTTGGGACAAGTCTCTTCCCTTCTGACCCTCAGATTTCTCATATTAAATTAGCGAGTCGTACTTGATAATTTCTAAGGGTCCTAACAGCTCTAACCCTAGGATCCCAAGGACAATATCTCTCCACCTTTTTCTGAATAACCAGAAGCAATACAGAAAGCCAGATAGACAAAGGATTCCAATAAACAAACAAATGAATGAATGAATAAATAAATAAATACAAAGAGAAATTGTTTGGGCATTTTAAATATCAGAATAGTTCCCAGACATTGCTGCTCCCCCTGGTTAGGGGCTCACCTTTTGTCATATAGTTGAAGCATTTGTTTTAATGGCTAATTATTTCAGCTCTTGTGAAATGGCTAAAAATAAGCTCATGGGAGATGAGCAAGGATATTGGCTAACAGCCTGAGAGCTGTACACTGCGATTGAATTCACTAACAAGCCAAAAGTGAATTAACTTTGAACTGGAAACCTTATAGCCATCATATCAACTTTGGTCAGGTATCTCATAATAGGGATGCCCTGCCCTGGGCTGTGTGGATACCCATTTCCAAGGCCTCCCAGCCAGGATTACTTGTCTGCTGGCTGCAGATTAATATTATTTTACCTTCCATTGATGATAGTAGTTTGTTCCAAATGGTTTTAATCCTCCAAATATGTCATGGTAGAAGGTATGCTGGACTGGGAGTTAGGAGACCTGAGTTATAAAATGATAAAATCCTGGAGTTGAACGGAATCATCTGTTCAAATCTGATTCAATGCATGAATCCCATCTAGAGTATGCTGGTCATCTGGAATAACTGAGCCGCTGCCTTCTTCTTGAAGACCTCTGGGAATAGAGAACACCCTATTCCCCTAAGGAAAGCTAATACATTTTTGGACAGCTCTAATCTTAAAGAAGCTATTCCTTATTTCAAGTTGAAATAGCTGTGATTTCTACCCATTTTTACTAGTTTAGCCTTTTGGGTCAAGTCTAATATATGTAACCTTTCAAATATTTGAAGACATGTCCCTGTTAAGTCATGGGAGGTTGAATATTTCCAATTCCTTCAAATGAAGGCTTGGTTTCTAATCCCTTCAACATTCTGATGATCCTTCTCTGGATAAAGTCCAACTTGCCAAATATCCTTTCTAAAATATGGTGCCAAGAACTGGACACAGTACTTTCCATGTAGTCTGGTCAGAGGAGAGTGACCCTGTTACACCTGGACCCTCAGAATATAGACATAGCAGTGGATCAGAAAAGCACTCAAGTGGAATCTGGAAAGTCTTCACATCACAAACTCAGCCCTTACCATATCATGGATCTGTTGCTATGTGAAGATAGTACAAGAACTCCTACCCAGGGAAGGTGACAGACATATACACTCTCCCCAGCTTCTTCCCCATAGTGCCCTGGGAAAGAGACATGAAGACACTTTTATCAGGGAAGTATCTGCTCAGGAAATCCAGACAATAGTGCAAAGTCCTTCCCAGACCTCGAAAGTCTGCCTGGTTTTTATTTCTGCCCTGTGGGCAGTCAAAAATCACCTAACTAAATCCACTGGCCCTAGCTTGAGTTTTTTCTACTCCTTAAATATCCTTGGTCATTTCACTTTTGCTTATTGCCACAAGGAAGGCACAATACTTCTCAGCTGTGAATGATTGAATGTGGCCTGCAGTTTCAGTCAGGAGCCAGGCATTGACTATGAGCTTTTCCATAATCACTCATTTCTTGAGTACCTGCTTGAGTACCTCCCCACCCCCAATCACTTTATACATTTTGCATATACTTATCTGGCTACATGCTATCTTTCCTTCAATCCTTCAGGGCATTTCTGGTCTCATTTTTGTTTTTGGATCTCTGGGGCTTAGCAATGCTGGGTAACTAGTAGATGCTTAATAAATGTTTGCCAAATTCAATTGAATTGAATGAGACTAATATTTTCCTTACTGAAACAGTAAGGCAATAAACACAACATCAACAATAATTGTGAATATGCCTATGTAGTTCTGTATCACAAAGTAAGAGAGACTCTCCATAAAGAAGGTAAAAGAAGTAAAACATTTATTCAGACACCGGAAAATTGTATCCCATAACCAAATGTTCAGCTCCCACAGCCAGTCAGCCCTCTTTATCATAACAGCAAGGAACTTAAAACATCATATAACAGCCTGGAAACTTGCCATCCCAAAACCTCTCTGACACCCTGCTGGGGTCTTCCCATAGACAAACTCACAGTACAGCTAAGTCAGCCTGTTCAGTTCTAACAATCAGGAGGGTGGCCATTAGCAGACATTAGTAGCCATAACATCTTCCTCTCTCTCAGTATTTCCTGTGACATAACTTCCTTTTCCTGTCAGGAAGCTCCTCCCACCACGTGTCTTAGACTTCCTGTGACATAAGTAGGTCACATGGCCTATTAATGGGTGGGAAAGATCTTCAAATATAATTGCTACTAGATTTGGCCCCAAGATCTTTCTTATCCATTATATAGGGCAATGGGAATTCTAGGATAACTGGTGTCAACAGAACTTTACGCAACAATATAACAGGGATAACACAAAATAAGTATATAAAACAATGTCATCATTCCCCCCTCAAATGAATGGGGCTCAAAATCTTGGGGTAAGGGGCGAAGGTCTTATCCTCCAAAGCTTCTTCCTGCTGAAATTGGATGTAGAGCTGTCCCAAGAGATTGAGTAAGTTATTTAGCAAGCTGGTATCTGGAACTCAGTTGACACCAGGTCCAGTGATGACACGTCATAGTTGTAGACAGGTCCAGAGATGACACATGACAGTTGTGGATAGGTCCAGAGGTGACATCCAAACACATCAGAGAGTGATATCTAGCTTAAGCAATCAGGCATCTGCAGGTGGATGGTACTAAGCCTGCAGGAAAAAATCGCACAAACAAATTTAATAGACAAAAGCCAAAAAGAAACAAAGACTACCATAGCCTCATTTATGATAGAACACATGAGTCAAAGATACAGTTTCATAACCATTTTCTCCTGGGTAGACTACTGTTACAGTATTGTCTTTACCATGTGCTATAATTTCTGCAGCCTTTGGAACATCATCCAGCTTCTGTTTTACCCATGCTTTAGCTCCTAATTTTATTCTATTAGTAGAACCAAATCCTTCCTTTCCTCTGATAGTTATTTTGGAAGGAGGGTCAGTTTTCACAAGGGATATTGTTTCACAAGGAATAATAATCAATTGAACTATTCTATCATTTTTACACAACTGTATAGGTTCTTCACCTAAATTCTGGAGTGTCACAATACTTTCTGCTTGATAACTTGATTTCTGCTAGAATCTATCACTCCAACCAATACGTGTATTCCCTGAGCAGCTAACCCCAGTTCAGGTAATATCTGTTCAAAAGTGATTCTTAGGGATTCTCATACATATTCCAGTAGAGATTTTTCTTATCTCTTTTCTATCCAACCAAAAGTTCTCTAAACAATGTAAATCATATCCTGCCGAACCAGGTATTCCTAGATATGGTGGTGGGACATCTTCCCTCACAGTCCAATACTCAATATTTCCGATTTTATATGTTTTCTGTTTTCTAATTTGCAGATTTGGGGTCATCATTCTGGCCAGAGGTGTTCTTCCTCCTAATGGTCTATTATTCAAATTATGTAAAGCAGTGAACAAATTATCTTTCCAATGTTGATATGAATTATTAGAACTTAACTTTAACTGTTCTTTCAACAATCCATTCATTCTTTCTATCAATCCAGATGCTTGTGGATAATATGGAATATGATATATACACTCTATATTGTTTAATACACAACATCTCTTCATCTCATTACCTTTGAAATGTGACCCATTGTCACTTTGAATCTGCATTGGGATTCCATAATATAGACATAATATCTAGAGTTTTACAGGTGTTTTTCTGGCTTGCATTCTTATAAGGACAAGCCACCAGTACACCTGAATAGGTATCAACACAAGTACATATAAATTTGCATCCTTTATCTTGGGGTAGTGGTCCAATATACTCTATATGCCAAATCTGGGCTGGAACTTTTCCCCTTGCTATTTCCCAGTTACTACCTGAGGAATAGTTCATTCCTTTTCTAATTGACATATATGACATTCCTCTGTTACTTGCTTTAACAATGAATAAGAGATACTAATACCTTGATCTTGTGCCCACTGCTGTGTGGCCTGGACCCCTAAATGCCCGGCTGTTTGCTGGACCCATTTTGCAAGTACAAGATCATCAGTTGGTGTCAGAGTAGGGACAATACGTTCAGTAGCAATCTTTGATCAACATATGCATTGTACTCATGTTCTGGCATAGTGAGGGGCATATGAGTGTCTATATGAAAAACTGATAAATTAGTAACCAAAGACATGTCCCATTTATCTTCCCATAGTTCTTTGTCCCATTGTTTACCATGAATTTCCCAATTTTGATTTTTCCACATTGGCATCCATGGAGCTAACCCATTAGCTACTGCCCATGAATCAGTGAATATATGACACTGTCCTCCTTTCTCTGTTTTAATAGCTTGATGTACTGCCATAAATTCAGCATATTGATTACTTCCACCTATCCCAGTACTTTCCAAAGTTCTCTTCTTCTTTTTTTTATTTGATATTTTTTAGTTTTCAGCATTGATTTCCACAAGATTTTGAGTTACAAATTTTCTCTCCATTTCTACCTTCCTCCCCACTCCAAGATGGCATATATTCTGATTGCCCCATTCCCCAGTCAGCCCTCCCTTCTATCAACCCCTTCCCCTCCCTCCGCTATCCCTTTCCCCCTTACTTTCTTGTAGGGCAAGACAGATTTCTATGGCCCATTGCCTGTATATCTTATTTTCCAGTTGCATGCAAAAACAACCTCTTTTTTTTTTTTTGAACATCTGCTTTTGAAACTTTGAGCTCAAAATTCTCTCCCCTCCTCCCTCCCCACCCACTCTCCCTAAGAAGGCAAGCAATTCAACACAGGCCACACATGTATCATTATGCAAAACACTCCCATAAATAGTCATGTTGTGAAAGACTAACTATATTTCCCTCCCTCCTACCCTGTCCCCCTTCATTCAATTTTCTCCCTTGACCCTGTCCCTTTTCAAAAGTGTTTGCTTTTGATTACTTCCTCCCCCTATCTGCCCTCCCTTCTATTGTCCCCATTTTTTATCCTCTTCCCCCTACTTTCATGTGGGGTAAGATACCCAGTTGAGTGTGTATGGTATTCCCTCCTCAAGTCAAATCTGATGAGAGCAAGATTCACTCATTCCTCCTCACCTGCCCCCTCTTCCCTTTCAACAGGACTGCTTTTTCTTGTCACTTTTATGTGAGATAATTTACTCCATTCTATCTCTCTCTTTCTCCCTCTCTCAATATATTCCTCTCTTATCCCTTAATTTGATTTTATTTTTTTAGATATCATCCCTTCATAGTCAACTCACCCTCTGCCCTCTGTCTGTATATATTTATATGTATATTCCCTTCAGCTACCCTAATACTGGGGTCTCATGAATCATACACATCATCTTTCCATGTAGGAATGTAAACAAAACCATTCAACTTTATTAAGTCCCTTATGATTTCTCTTTCTTGTTTACCTTTTCATGTTTCTCTTGATTCTTGTGTTTGAAATTCAAATTTTCTTTTCAGCTCTGGTCTTTTCACTGAGAAAACTTGAAAGTCCTCTATTTTATTGAAAATCCGCATTTTGCCTTGGAGCATGATACTCAGTTTTGCTGGGTAGGTGATTCTTGGTATTAATCCTAGCTCCATTGACCTTTGATCCCTTAAAGTTGAAGTTGCTAGATCTTGTGTTATCCTGATTGTGTTTGCACAATACTCAAATTGTTTCTTTCTGGCTGCTTGCATTATTTTCTCTTTGATCTGGGAGCTCTGGAATTTGGTGACAATATTCCTAGGAGTTTTCTTTTTGGGATCTTTTTCAGGAGTCGATCTGTGGATTCTTTCAATTTCTGTTTTACCCTCTGGCTCTAGAACATCAGGGCAGTTCTCCTTGACAATTTCTTGAAAGATGATATCTGGGCTCTTTTTTTGACCATGGCTTTCAGGTAGTCCAATAATTTTAAAATTATCTCTCCTGGATCTATTTTCCAGGTCAGTGGTTTTTTTAATGAGATATTTCACGTTGTCTTCCATTTTTCACTCCTTTGGTTCTGTTTTATAATATCTTGATTTCTCATAAAGTTACTAGCTTCCACTTGCTCTAATCTAATTTTTAAGGTAGTATTTTCTTCAGTGGTCTTTTGGATCTCCTTTTCCATTTGGCTAATTCTGCTTTTCAAGGCATTCTTTTCTTCATTGGCTTTTTAGAGCTCTTTTGCCATTTGAGTTAGTCTATTTTTTAAGGTGTTATTTTCTTCAGTATTTTTTGGGTGTCCTTTAGCAAGCCATTGACTTGTTTTTCATGATTTTCCCGCATCACTCTCATTTCTCTTCTCAATTTTTCCTCTACTTCTCTAACTTGCTTTTCTAAATCCTTTTTGAGCTCTTCCATGGCCTGGGACCAGTTCATGTTTTTCTTGGAGGCTTTTGATGTAGGCTGTTTGACTTTTTTGACTTCTTCTGGCTGTGTGTTTTGGTCTCCTTTGTCACCAAAAAAGATTCCAAAGTCTGATTCTGAATCTGGATCGATTTTCGCTGCCTGTTCGTTTTCCCAGCCAACTACTTGACCTTTGAGCTTTTTGTAAAGGTATGACTGCTTGTAGAGTAGAGAGTACTTTGTCCCAAGCTTTAGGGGCCTTGTGCTGCTGTTTTCAGAGCTACTTCTACACAGCAAGCTCTGCTACAGCAGTGCTCCTCCTCCCCTAAGAACTGCCAACCCAGACTGTCACTCTTGCTCTGATCCCGCTGCTTAATTCCTTCCACCTGGTAGGCCTGGGGCTGGAAGCAACTGCAGCTGGAAGCAGCCCCAGAGCCACACTACTTCTGTGCCTCTGGGGCTGGGGCTGAACGTGTGCTCCTTTCACTCCATTCTAGAAGTTCTACGCACTAACCTTCTCTGTTGTGTTTGGCATTTGTGGGTTGAGAAGTCTGGTAACTGCCACAGCTCAATGATTCAGGGCCCTGTGGCTTGTTCTGCCCAGCTCCCAGTCTGGTTGGTCCTGGTGCAGCCCACGCTGGGCTCTGCTCCACTCCGCTCCCAGCTCCATGTGATAGACCCTTCCCCACGACCATCCAGGCTTTCCTCGGCTGGAGTCCTTCTTCCCTCTGTTATTTTGTGGGTTCTGCAGCTCTAGAATTTGTTCAGAGCCATTTTTGTAGGTGTTTGGAGGGACCTGGGGGAGAGCCCTAGGCAAGTCCCTGCTTTCCAGCTGCCATCTTCCAAAATTCTCTTAGTACATGGGTTATAGGCTACTGCTTTCCAATGTGTTTTATGGCCTGAATATTTTGCTGTCCCATCAGTAAACCATGCATGTTTCTTCTGTTTTTCAGTCAGTCCATCATATCTGTCATTCCATTTTACCAAGGATTACACCAACTGTTGCCTTGGTTCAGGGGTTTTGTCATTTCCATCAATATCGATGCTTGCAATGGATTCATGTAGAGCAGTTTTCGATCTATTTTCAATCTATTCTGAATATACCATTTCCATTAAATTATGCTCGCCTCTTGTGCATGTCCAATTTTGTGAGATGCTGGGGTACTCATTACCCAAGTCATAATCAGGATGCCAGGCCTTAATATCACTTCATGGCCCAGAGTCAGTTGTTCAGTCTCTACTAAAGCCCAATATGCAGCTAACAACTGCTTTTCAAAATGTGTATATTGTAATCCAGATGAAGGTAGTTTCCTTGACCAAAATCCTAAGGGTACATTTTGGCTTTTTTGTTTCTGCCATAAACTCCAATTCACATAGTCATTTTGTACAGTTACTTGTATTTCCATCGGTCCACTTTGCATAGGCCATAAATCCAGAGCCAATTGTATAGCATCTTTAGTTTCTTCAAAAGTTTTACTTTGTTCAAGTCCTCAATCAAATTCATATTTTTTCCTGGTAACTTTATATGAGGGTTTCAAAATTTGTCCAAGATGTGGAATGTGATTCCTCCAATACCCAAACAGTCCTATGAACTTTTGGGCCTCTTTCTTATTGGTGGGGAATATGAAAATCTTGAATCTTTTGTCGAGTTGGTGGGAGAATTTCTCGCAGTCCATTGCATACCTAAAAACTTTACAGTTTGAGTGGGTCCTTGAATCTTTGCAGGGCTAATTTCCCATCCTTTGCTTTTCATGTGCTCAATTAAAAGTATCAAACTCTTCTCCATTTCTTTTACGGTTTCTCCCTGTATCAGAATATCATCTATGTAGTGGGTAAGCTGTACACCAGGTAACTTTAATTCATCAAAATGTTCAGCCACAATGCTATGACAAATAGTTGGGTCATGCAGATATCCTTGTGGCAATGGGGTAAAAGTATACTGTCAGCCCTGCCACGTGAAAGCAAACTGGTCCCATTGTTTGGATGGTATTGGGATTGTAAAGAAAGCATTGGCCAAATCAATAACTGCGTACCAAGTCCCATCATGTTTCTGGATCCTTTGTATTAAGGTAACAGTATCTGGAACAGCAGCATTCAAGAGAGAGGTCACTTTATTCAGCTGTCTATAATCCACTGTCATTCTCCACGTTCCATCTGACTTTCATGCTGGCTATACAGGATTACTCCATTGAGTGGTTGTAGGGACTAACACTCGTGCTTCTTCCTTTATAGTATTGGCAATTTCATCTTGCCGACTTGGCACACGATGCTACTTCAAAGTAATTACTTTAGAAGGTTCAGGTAAAGTGATTGGGTCCATCTTTATTTTTCCCACCAAAACTGTATTAATTCCTATCTTCCTTACTGCAAATTGATATCTCCCCTCAGGCAAATTCAGAGTCATGCCTTTCAATATATCTATTCCAATGATGTATTCAGGAATGGGTACGATGACAACAGTACATTCTTTCTTAGGCAATTGTCCAATTTTTCACTTGTTTGGCTGATATTTCAGCCCCTCCTAGTCCTGTGATGGTAATAGCAGTTCCAAGCTTAAATTTGTCAGGATTTCCATAAATTAAGCTGGCCTCTGCCCCCGGTTCTATCAATGCCCTAGTTACAGTATTTGATCCAGTCTTCCAATATATAGTCAGATTAATATGGGGTCTGTAATCCTGTCTGTGTGTTTCTTTAATCTGAGCTGGAGCTCAGCCTATTCCCTAGTCTCCTTGAAGGTGCGACTCACTTGGATACAAGGGTTCAAGATCTATAGGACTTGTAGGGGCAGTTCTTACTTCCCTATTCTGTTTGCTATTAAGCCCCTTATCTCAGTACATTTTGTATAGCTCATTAGTTGGAATACCATCTATTCTTCTAAAATCTACCCCTGCTTTCAACAGAGCAGTAAACATTTCTTTCCTTGTTATTCTATTCTGACGTTGAAACTGTTGGCCACGTACCCTTCTTTCCCAAGGAAATTTATCATTTTTTCCCCAGTCTCCTAAGTCACTTAACTGTGAAATATTATCCAGCACCTCTGAAAGAGGGTTCCCTACTTCCGCAATCAGCAGAGTCAGAATCACATATTTACAAGTGGGGGGTGCTGCCTTAATGATCAAATTCCTATGAGAGACTCCCAAGAGAGTTTCGTAATAAACTTCAGCATCCTCCAACATAATGGCAGTCTTCATCATCTTCTCCTTTAACTTTCTTGTACAGTCCCTAATTGAATAGCAGGGTCTATCTGCAGTAGGCCACATAGTGTCAGCAGGAAATTCCTCTTTACAACCTGTTGCAGCCAAAGCCAACAAATTGGTTGCTTGATTAGTTCTTTGCGAATGATAATCTCTAAAAGCTTGCTGTAAAAAAGAATTCTGACTAATACTTACAAATCTCATACAATCCACAGAATCTACAGACACTCCTGTGGCCCCTTCATCACTGATTCTCACTATCCAAGATATTAACTGTTCTCCCATTCTCTGGGTGAACCTACTCAAGATATCTGTGATTTCCTGCTGTGTAAAATCCTCTAAAGCCTCCCTAAATGGAACATGATGATCTTGTGTTTCCTGTCTCCTCTACTGTAAGGGATGCACTTCTCTTTTAGAAGTCTGGTGTGATACTGTCTCACTCTTTCTGTGAGAAGCACCATGCAACAAAGTATCACCTCCTGCCGGAGGTTCTGACCCTGTATCCTCCTGCCTAGATTCTCTGCCCCTGTTACCATGGTAACCAGACTAACTGCTAGGCTCTGTTGCACTCTTGACCTCCTTGGCTCTGTCTGTCTTCTAGCTGAATTTACAACAAGGCTGTTAGCTTCCTGCTGTTCTACCACCTGAGTTTTTCCATCTTGCTGTGGTACAGGAGAAGCACTTTGACTTGAATTATCAGACCTTTCAGCGACTGTCTGATCCTGAGCTCTCTCTCCTAATAGTTTGCCTCTGTGTTCACATGCAATATGATAGGCTGTGAGTAAAATCCAGCCTCATCTAGAGATTGCTCTTGGGATCCCCATTCCTGGCTCAACAGTAACTTCTCTGAGGCATCACTCCAAATCTCTAGGTCCTCCACGCTGTAGCTTCTGCTTCCAGTCCTCATAGAAACCAGTGCTCTTAAACCATTCTCTTGCTAGGGAGCAATAAGTTACTTCCTCCAATCCTGGGATAACCATTTCCTCTTCTAAAACCCTTCCACCTCTAAATAGAGATCTTATACCTTGAGATCCCATCCTCCTAGTTGCCAAATGAAAAAGGTAATAAATACAACATCAACAGTAATTGCGAATATGCCTAGGTAGTTCTGTATCGCAAGGTATGAGAGACTCTCCGTAAAGAAGGCAAAAGAAGTAAAATATTTATTCTGACACCAGAAAATCATATCCCATAACCAAATGTTCAGCTCCCACAGCCAGTCAGCCCACTTTATTATAACAGCAAGGAACTTAAAACATCATATAATAGCCAGGAGACTCACTGTCCCAAAACCTCTCTGACCCCCTTCTGGGTGTTCTTCCCAAAGACAAACTCACAGTACAGCTAAGTCAGCCTATTCAGTTTTAACAATCAGGAGGGTGGCCATTAGCAGCCATTAGTAGCCATAACATCTTTCTCTCTCTCAGCATTTCCTGTGATGTAACTTCTTTTTCCTGTCAGGAAGCTCCTCCCACCACGTGACTTAGGCTTCCTGTGACATAAGCAGGTCACATGTTCTATTAATGAGTGGGAAAGGTCTTCAAATCTAATTGCTACTACACTTTCTGTGACCTCTATACTGTTTTTAGTGGAGCCTAAGATTAGGTTAGTTTCTTTTGATGACTACATCACACTTACTGAATCATATTGACCTTGGAGTCCACTAAGACTCCCAGGTATTCTTCAAATGAACTATTGTACTGTCATATATTTTTAATCTAATATGAATGAAGCTGGTTTTTATCTATCTATCTGTCTATCCATCTATCTATCTATCTATCTATCTATCTATCTATCTATCTATCTTGTTACTTACTCCAAGAGTAGAACCTTACAGTTATCTCTGTTAAATTTCTTCTTGTTAACTTTATCTAACAATTGTAGCCTGTTAAGATCTTTTTAATGCTCATTCTGTCATCGGCTTCGTTGGTTATTAATCTCAGCTTCTTGAGCTCTGTGAATATGATAATTATACCATCTATGTCTTCATCCAGATTTTTGATGAGTTGCAGAACTCAAGTGGACCGAGGACTGGGAGACCTTTGCCAACTCAAAAGAGACCTCCTTCCAGGTTGACATCTACTCATTAAACAACACTCGTTGTGTACAATTCTGAATTTAACTAACTGTACTGGTCTACATTTCTTTATTGTTTGCACAAGATAGTTTTAGTGATAGGAACTGAATCTGTGATTTCACTGCTATAGGGAACTCCCAGGTGAGGAAATTATTTCTCCCAATGTAGGCTTATGTCTGTGGCTTATAGCAACTTATAGTTTTAAAGTGTTTCTGTTCTGAGCTGAGCCTGATTTAGGTCAGTACCCTGGTAGATTATGTTGGATACTGAGCTCATAGGTTATTCAACCATCAAGAAAAGGAGATTTACTTAGCCATAGCAGGGGAAGGATATTCAACAAAGATATTCATCAAGGACATTATGAGTTAGCAAAGCAAAGCTCTCTGACTTTTCATTTGCCCACTGTGGTCTTGCTAGCCAAGCATCAGAGATCACCTGGAGCCTGAGGTCTGTTTTGTACTCAGGCAACTAGAAAATGGTATAAATAGTCTGAGTTATTAGTCCCTTGAGATAATCAAGTCTCAAGGATGGTTCACTACCTCTTAAAGAAGAACTAGCTTAACTTCCATGCATGTGGGGAGTTAGGATATGGCTCCTACCACATTCTACTCCTTGTTGGCAAGGTTCTAAGGTCTTTTAGAGCAGAGGTGTCAGACATTTGGCTCATGGGCCACATGCAGCCCCAAACACTCCTGAATGTGATTCATACTGGATTAAATGTAACCAAGAAATATTTAACAAAATAAATAAAAATGCAATAAAACATAGATAATACTACATTTTAAAACTAAGTCAATATGTATACTACAAAGTTCCTTAGGTATGGATTAGTGCATTCCTTCCCCTCTCCCCCTGTCTGCCATTTCTGCTTAAGTTTCCACCTATTTTAAAGAATTTTCTAACACTTAAATGACTTAAGAGCTGTTGCTGGTCAACCTTGATCTCAGGAATGCAAAAAGTCTGTTATAGATAGCATTAAAGAAGGAAAATGAAATATAAAGCAGAAACAGCAAAACCAAAACAAAATGAACATTGTAACAGCTTCATGAAGGAGTAAATGGATATGGAAAAAAGAAATGAGAAATCTTAGTCTTTGTCAACTCTCCCCCTCCCCCACCTCTTGGGAGTACTCTGTTTCAGATCTAAAAATTTAGGTCCATGCAATGGGTGATGCCAAATCACTGCTTTTTACAGATGAGCAGGAACATTAGAACTACAGTAATGATGAAACTACCCACACAATCCTCCTCACATGCTAGGAAAAGTTGCTATCATCCACTTGGTGTTCCTTGCTGGGACCTCTCTCTCCCTCTAAGTTCAGTGGAAGAGGAGAGAGGAATACCAAATCTTTACCCCATCAGAGGTCTATGAGGGACTGTTACCCTTCGGTCAGGGCTGGGTGGATATTTTACTTCCTGCTTTTTTTTTTTTTTTTTTGCCAGAAAACTATCTACCTCTCAGAATGCAGCGAATTCTTCTTGCTGCCGGTTGGCCTCCACTGAGGGACCCAGGAGCTCCCTACAGCTCAAATTCAGAAGACTCTCCAAGGCTATGAACGTCCAGTTCAGGATTGCCTACAAAAGCTCAGCAAAAGAGGCCCAAAGCAAAAGCAAATGGGAGCAGCAGTAGCAACAAAATTCAGAGTTACTCTTCCAGGGCAGTATATGTGTTCTATCTGCAGTAGACATTTCTTCCAGGACAGGAGCAGGGTCCTGGGACCTGAGCTTTGCAGGAGAGGGGAAGGGGAGAGACATACAGATAGAGAGAGAGAGAGAGAGAAGGAGGGAGGGACAGAGAGACAGAGAGAGACAGAGAGAGGGAGGGAGGGAGGAAGGGACAGAGAGACAGAGAGGCAGAGAGGGACAGAGAGGGACAGAGAGACAAAGTGAGATGGGGGGGAGGGAGCTAAGGAGGGGGAGGGAGAGAAAGAGAGAGAGAAAGAGAGCGAGAGAGAGAGTGAGAGAGAGAGAGGGAAGGAGGGAGGGACAGAGAGAGAGAGAGAAAGAGAAAGAGAGGGAGGGAGGGACAGAGAGACAGAGAGGGACAGAGAGGGACAGAGAGACAAAGTGAGATGGGGGGGGAGGGAGCCAAAGAGGGGGAGGGAGAGAAAGAGAGAGAGAAAGAGAGCAAGAGAGAGAGAGAGAGAGAGAGAGAGTTCCCAGTTCACAATTCAAAGTTCAGGAGTGAAAGCGGAAGCTGTCTTTCTTTTTAACCTGATGCCACACCCCCTGTTCTCAGAATATTTGTTGGGATGTTATTGACGTTTGTCTATCTCTCCAATTCCAGGAAAGTTTCTGGGCTCTTGGGGAGAATCAAGCAATTTCCTTTCAAGTGTCTCTCAACTAAATCCACGTGGCACAGCTCCCAATGACTTCCCAAATGTCACATAAAGCACTTCCTTCAGATTATCCCAAGATTACTTTCTGGGGACTGATGAAGATGAGCTCAGGCCTAGGCCTATAAGCTAGCAGCCCTGAAGACCACTATTCCCCTCAAATACAAGAAATTATACAAATTCAACCATTAACAGTTTGCTTCTGTTTTCTCTAAGGTATAGTTCTTAACAACATAGCACATATTCACAGTGGCCTCTCCTTGCTGAGTGCCCAAAGAATGTTTATTCCCCAATATCCCAGGAGTGGAGGGCACCTCACGGTAAACAACTACCATCTTCACAGGTGTCTCCAAGAGCATCACAAGAAGCATGTGGCCTTCTGGGCTCCCCTTCCTCTGTATTGTCTATCTACCCCTTCAAATGAGATCACTGCCTTACTTTCCTGTACCTCTAGGACAGTTGTTCTGGACTAAGCCTGACTCAGGCTGGGCCTCTATGTTTGTTTGGTATTGGAATTAAATGATATACTCATTCATCATTCAATAGCTAACAAAAGGAGATTTATAGAGCCATAAAAAGGGAAGGATATTCAACAAGGACTTGAATTGAGGATACCATGAATGGATTCAGCTGAGCATGATTTGTCCATGGTGGTCAGCCAACTGAGCATGATTTGTCTGTGGTGGTCAGCCAATTGAGTAGAGAACACCTGGAGTTCTTCATGACTGAAGTGTAAAACTCAGGTAACCAGGAAGTGATGGAGCCATTAGTCCCCTGAGCCAATCAAATCTGAAGGACTTATCTATGGGTCTGAAAGGTCAGTTCTGTACATTACAATACCTTTTAAGGAAAAACTAGTCTATCTTGCCTGAGTGTGGGGAGTCAGGATATTAATCCCACCACAGTTGCTTAGAGCACTGGTATAAAGCTCAGCTAGAAAGAGGGGTTTCTCATCTGTCCATAAGGATCACTTCAGGCCACATATTGATTTAGTTTTAAAATGTAACATTATCTATGTTTTATTGTATTTTTTATTTATTTTGTTAACTATTTTCCCAATTACATTTTAATCTGGTATGGGCTGCTTGCAGCTCCCAGACGTTCAGACCTCTGGCCAAGGGCTCCAAGAGGTTAAGTCACTTGGCCAGGGTCACACAACTAATATGGACCAGAAATAGGACATGAACAAAGAAATTTTGTCAAACACTTTGCCTAAGTTCAGTTATGCTATAGCCATGGTATTCTCAGTTTGGATAACTTATTAAAGAAAAGGAAATGAAGTTAATCTGTGTGGTTCATTCTTGGTGAATCTATGTTAGATCTTAGTGATAACTTTCATTTTTCCTAAAGATTCATGGATCTATTTTAGAATTTTAGGAGGTGTAGACATCAAGTTTGGGACAGCTAGGTGGTACAGTGGATAAAATGCCAGGCCTAAAGTCAGGAAGACCTGAGTTTAAATCCAGTCTCAGACACTTATTAGCTGTGTGACTCTGGGTAAATTATTTAAACTCTCTGTGCCTCAGTATCCTTAACCATAAAATGAGGTTAATTATGCTACTTATCTACCAGTGTTGTCATGGAGGATCAAAGGAGAAAGTATTTGTGAAAAGCTTACTTAGCATGGTACCTGGCACATAGTAGGAGCTTAATAAATGTTTATTTCCTTCCTTCATCTTTCTAACTACTTCAAGCAGACATCCTTTTACTTCCTTGATCTTCCTCTCATCCCCAGTGGAGCTTTAAAAGGATCCATTTTATTGTTGTTTTTTAAGCATTTATTGAAAGCCTTGGCTCTCATCAGATATCATCCAGCATCATACTCTACTTACAGGGTCTTGTCAGTTTTTTGCTTTCTGCCTTAGCTACCAGAGAAGCACGTGGCTTAATGATTACAGAGAAGGCCTGGAAGCCAGTATATGAGTGGTCAAGTCCTGCCTTTGGCACATCCTCCTGGGTCAGCCCTGGGTGAGTCATTGAACTGTCTCTGGGTAATAGCCAACTCTCCAAGGCCAAGTTACTGAGATGGTGCAGACCTATACTGCTTGAAGGCATTTCTTTATCTAGGAGCTCCCCGTACTAAATGAAATTACAGAACCATTCCTAGCTCTATCCTTAACTTGTTCTCATTTCCCAGTCCTAAGATCTGTGTTGGTTGACAAGCTCTGTATAAAGCAATTTGGGTCTTTGTAAAGGCCATACTCTTATTCCTCAGCCTAATCAGTTCCAGGCTTTCCTTTCTGACCATTCTCCATCCTTCTTGAACTGACTTCCTTTTTAGTCTTAGACCACAAGGCCCTATTTATCCTGCACTGGGCTCTCTGAAGGCTACTTTGCTGAAGCCTAGGGAATACACCAGGACATGCCTGGCCCTTTGCTGCTTTATCCATCATGTGCTCTAATAAGTCATGGTGTGGTCGCTGGGCCCCTAGGTTCCCATCATTTCCACTTCACCACACAGAATCACAGAATGTCTGAGTCGGAAGGGACCTCAAAGGCCATCTTCCTTATTGGTTGGAATCAGGCCCAGAATGGTAATCCCTATCATAGCTTCCTTCACCTTTTGAAAGGTGAATGTATCAGCAGTTCTGCTTTTGAAAGAAAGAGAGAGACGAAGAGACAGAGAGGCAGAGAGACAGAAAGAGAGAGTTAGAGACAGTGATAGAACAAAGACAGAGAAAGACAGAAACAAAGAGACAGAGAGACAGAGAGAGAAACAGAGAGACAGAGACATCCAGCGAGAGAGAGACAGAGAGACAGTGACAGAACAAAGACAGAGATGGGGGACAGACAGAGACATAGAGATAAAGAAAGAAAGAGACACAGGTACACATAGAGACAGAGAATGAGAGAGAGAGAGAGACAGACAGATAGACAGACAGACAGACACATGCACACACACACAGAGCACACCCCAAATAGTTCAAGTTCCCCATCACAGCTCAAAGTCTATATATGACATGTGTATGGATAACAATGACATGAAAAATTACTTGTTAAAAAGATAAGAGGGACAAAGGACAATGGGGAGTCCAAGGGAGGTGGCAAATGGGGTGGGGCGGGAGGAGAATGTTCTATTTAGTGCTAGATCTATAATCCTTTGGTCCTCTAAGGATCCGGGAAGGCTTCTTAGAGGAAGTGAAATGTGGCTTGGCCTTTCAAAGAAGGGTGGGAATGAAAAAGTAGGGGTGGGAATGAGGGAGAGAATTTCAAGCACCTTGAGCCAAAGGTACAAACCAGCTAGGCTTAGTTGTCCATTGGGCTGGATTTGGCATATGTGAAGGGTAGGAATAGAGTGAAGGCTTGAAAGATGGTGGCCAGTGGGGAGTTAGGCTGGTGCATCACATCATGTTAGGCTTCTAATGGCAGGCACTTGATTCTGACTCCTAGGGAGCCAATGAAGATTTATGAGCAGAGGAGTGACATTATTGGATCTATGCATAACAAGGCTGTTCTGGTAGAGATAGGCAATGTGAAGTGGAAGGGGAAGAGCACCTGGGGCAGGTAGATTTGTTAGGAATCTATTGGAAGAGTCCAGGCAAGCTGGTAAAACAGATCTGTGCTTGGATAGTAGCAGCAGAAACCAGAGAGAAGGGGATGGATGGGAAAGTATTCCCCAAAACAGCCAGAATGGTCTATTGTATAGTGAGGGCTGAAATCGACTCCATCAAGACCCAAGTTAGAATTCTGTATGAGACACTTACTAGCTGTATGACCTTGGGCAAGTCATTGTATTCCTCTAGACCTCAGTTTCCTTAACTATAAGATGAAAGGTTTGGACTCCAGGACCTCAAAGGTCCCTCTAAATCAATGATCATATAATAAGAGTTGGTAAATGACTAGATATGAGAGGTGACAGAAAGGGAAAGCATCAAAGATAATATCAAAATCTGGACTGTGGAGGGCCAGGATGATGTTACCACTGCTAGGGATGGTGAAGGTCTTCGGGATAGGATACAAATAGGAGTTAGAGACAGAACCTGTGATTTCACTGGCATAGGGAACTCCCAGGTAGAAGCTCGCTCGACCAAGGCAGGTTGGCGTTTCTCTGCAACTTGGAGTCATTGAGAGGTGATGTGACTTGTCCAGGGTTAGACAGACACAATGTGTCAGGAATGGGAACTCAAGTCTTTGTGGCTTTGAGGACAGCCGTCTATTCACTAGCCAACACTTCCTCTCCAGGTTTTGGGGAAAGATAATAATCTTGGTTTTAGGCATGTTGAGTTTGAAGTGCCGTGGGTGATTGAGGCAGAGAAGTCCTATTGGCGTTCGGAGAGACACATCTAAAGCAAGGTCAGGACTGTGGAGTTCTGACTTTTCAAAGGGATTCAAAAAAGCAGCTTTGATTTCAAAAAGTCTCTCTGCTTGCTAGGAAAGGGTCAGATACCATCACATCTATTTGATAGTTGGAGACGTTCGGTAGCTGAACTGTTAGCAACTTCATGCTTCGCGTATAGTAGATCGGTAGCTCCAGAAATGGATCCCAGGTAGCCCTTCACCTCTAGGTTCTCTGGCCTGGGGCAGAGCTATGGGCAGCTGCCTTCTCAGTGGGGAAGCAAGCCACGGGAACGTACTTGGCCATATCTCCACTTCCCCATCTTAGGGTGGTTGTCCTGCTGCCCTGATCTAGCTCTTCATACCCTGAAAGTGCTTTGTAATGCTGCTGGGGCACAGATTTAGACCTAGTAGGGACTTTAGAGGTCACTGAATCCAATCCTATCATTTAACATTTAGGGAAACCAAGGCCCAGAAAGGCTTAAAATCACTTGTTCAAGATGCCACACAGGTAGTAAGTGGCAGATCTTAGATTTGGATTATGAGTCTAGCCCTGCTTTACACTATACCACATGACCCATATGTGGCTTTGAAGAAAACACATAAAGACCAGATGCCTGGAGCTCGAGTGAATTGGAAGGGTGGTATTTTGGACACACGTTCCAGCCAATTCTGGTCATCTTCTGACCTCAGAATTGCATTTTTTCATACTTTTTTGTTTGTTTCTGCACAGGCCACTGGATAAGATCAGCTCAAAACTATGTCACCAGCCAGAACGGGGTTCAGGGCCATCAAGGTCCTTTGGTAGTCTGACTTATTCTGTTCTGGTCTCAGTGGCAGAGAGAGGGCTGAGGAGAGATAGGCTTTCGGGGGCTAAGTAAGTGAAAAATGACTTTTGCAGACACCTTTTCCACTGAAATATTTTTTTTTGTGGGTGGTGGATGGGTAGGTAGATGTGGGGGGTGAGGTGGTGGTGGAGCCCAGATGGAATCCTTGCTTTAGAGACAGATCTGTTTGCCTTTGCTCCTGTAACCTTCTCTACTCATTTGTCACCGTTAATAGAGTTCTGATAATTTCACTGTGGCTGAAACTCTGCTGGGTTAGAGGAGAATTGAGTTGTCAGGAACATTTTTCCCTCAGCAAATACTTTCCACCTCAACAAATATTTGTGGAGGGGCATTGGGGCTGTTCTGGCCTTGGACTTCAGGAGAGCTCAGGGCTGAGATTTGGGCCCCACCTGGCTTTGTGTGTTTGAGTAACTGACATTGTACCAGATTGCTGGTAACTGTGTCTGAAGAGATGAGAGTGGAGGCAGCCACCCAGGTGATTAAGCCTACAATTTTTTCTTTTTCTCAAAATATTCAAATAATTGGAACAAAAGTGTTTCATGGGGCCTGACTCATCAGGATAATTACTACCCTTCTGGGTTTGGCTTGGGAAGGTACCTCTATCTAATCCCGCTCTGGGATTCCTCATGCCAGGCACAGTCATTAACACCAAAGCGCTCCACCATTCCTCCACAGAGGAATCAGAGGCTGTAATCACCGGTGTCTCAGAGAAGCACAAAATTGGCCTTTGGGTTTTGATGTTAATGTGCAGCGTGAGGTGATTGTGGGCGGAGGTGGGATGAGTGGTGCCTAGAGACCTCTCCTGTCCTAACATGACACTGGTGATTTGATGCAAATGGGTGACTGGTTGCCTTCCTAAGTCAGGTCACATGCTCGTACCCACACCCATACACACATGCTGTTACTTAGCGTTGGAGGATGCTCCTTTATTTCATTCTCAACATTTCTCTTCGTGGGCTAATATTTCTATATGAAAGGAGGGATGCATCTCTTGTGTTAATTGTGACCACCACCAGAAAGACAGCCAATGGCAAACACACACGGCAGGGAAGTCAAGGCAACAAACAATTATTAAGTGTCTACTATGTGCTAGACACTGTAACTCTGGAGTTACAAAGAAAGGCAGAAACAGTCTCTACTCTCAAGGAGCTCACAGTCCATGGGGGAGATTATGTCACCAGCTATGGACTAACAGGATACATTGAAGTTAATTTCAGAGGGAAGGCATTAGTACTAAGAGGGATAGGGAAAGGCTTCTTGAAGATGCTGAGATTTCAGCTGATATTGGAAGGTGGCCAGGAGAGGCAGGGGCGGAGGTAGGGAGAGACAGCATTCCAGGAATGGAGGACAGCCAGGACAAAATGACAGTCACGAGATAGGGTATCTTATGCAAGGAACAACATGGAGCCTGTAATAGCAAGAGGAGTCAGGGATAAGAAGATTGGAAAAGTAGGAGGGGGTCACATTAGCAAGGGCTTTAAAAGCCAAACAGGATTTTATATCTGATCCTGGAGGTAATAGGGAGCCTCTAGAGTTTACTGAATCAATCAATTAATAATGAATAAGAATTTATTATAAGTGCCTTCTGTGTACTAGGTACTATGCTAGGTTCTGGGCATACAAACGAAAGTGAGACAGTCTCTGCCTTCAAGAAGATTATATTCTATTGGGTGGAGTTGAGAAATAGGGTAAAACAGAGCAATGGGTGGCAAATGAAGAGTAGGCTGGGATTTTGAGCCTTCTATAGAGGGAGATTATGGAAGCAGGTTTTTGCTCCACTGTTCAGTAAGTAGCTAGCAGTGTGACCTTTGATTAAGCACTTCACTTCCGGTTCCCCATCTTTCCAATGGAGAGAATTTATAAGAACAGACACAGCTCAGGAACAGCCTCTTTTCATTGACTGTGTATCCAGAATGGTCTTGTATTTCAAATGGTCTGACTCAACAGGGGTAGTGACTTTTTGTAGCATTGGCATCTGAGAATGAAAATGACTTCTTCATTCACAGGTAATACTCACAGGTGGTAAGGGGAAAGGACCTGAGGGCCTGCTTCTGCCTCCCCTGGCCCCAAGAAACAAGCCTGGGTCATTGGCCTTTTTTATCATTCTTTTCTGTTCTAGGAGCAAGGGATGGAGTCTCTGATGCAACCTGGGAGTTCAAGACACAGGGATCTCAGGATTCAGGGTTCCAGGAATCCAAGTCAGGTGTTACAGGCATCCCAGCAGCAATGCACTGATAGTCACAGTTAGGGTCCTTTTCAATAAACATTTATTAATTGCCTACTTATGAAGGTCTTTGAATGTCAATTACCATTTTATGTTTGTTCCTGGAGGCAATAGGGGTGAAATAGTTTGTCTAAGGTTATACCAGTGGTTAGGGCCCTTTCTACTATGGCACATGGGAAGTGTACAGAGCTTCCCTGTCTGAATTCAGCCAAAAGCGCCACCTTCTTGATTGAATACTTTGAGGATGAATTCCCAGGGGCTTTCTGCCAGCCACAGGCTATTCTGAACTCTTGTGTCTTTGATATGACACTGTCTCTTTATTGGCCGAGGAGGAGTTGATGACTCAGTGGACTTTTAAGGAAATAAATGCCCCTGTCCCTGAGATCCTCTTCCTTTGACTCTCTTGGAGGTAGCAAGTTACTTCGTCTGTCACTAAATTTCCTATGAGAGTCGGGGGATGGGCAATGTGCTGTTGCCTCAGTCGGGGACTTGGTGACTGCTCTCAAGTGAGCAGAACAGGGCATGGGGGAGGGACTCGGTGAGGTCCTTTGGGTCCCGGCTGCCTTTTCTTCACTGTGTTTTCATTCCTCAGCAGGTGACCAAACATTGTTCTTGATATAGACATGTTCAGGCTTGCAAGTAACCACCTAAGTCCAAATGATCCCGCATTCTTCAGGTTGAGCTGTCTGAAGGAAAGAGGAATTTCTTTGGTGGAGAAAGTGATCACCAGTAAGAAGATGATGGGCCGAAGACACCAGCTGTGAATTGTTTGAACAGTGCAGAGTCGGAATCAAATGTGGAGCATCCATTCAGCAGCTGGATGAACAGCTTCTAGCTCTGGTGCTTATGACTCAGCTTTCCTGGCAGATTTTAGTAATGCTATGAGTTATAAGTTATTGATTATTTAAGCCATTACTAAATGCTGTGAGTCTTTTGTGACCTTTAACTCGCTCTCTCTCTCTTTCTCTCTGTCTCTCTGTCTGTCTGTCTGTCTCTCTCTCTGTTCAGGAAATAAATACCTGTCCCATACCAGATTCATATTGTTCATTGAGTACATTTAGTACAAAGAAGTACCTTTCTGTTCCTGTCTGATCAATGTCAGTCTGGAGGGAGGTTACCAGGAGAACATGGCAGGGCATACTCCTTGTTCATAGTCTTTTCCACTTTTTTAGTGATGACTTGGCTGATGGAACAGATGGTTGCTTATCAAGTTTGTAGGACTTGACCTGGGAATGGAAACATAGATTGAATTTCAATGGTCAAGAGGATGTGGTAGGCCACGTCCAACAAGAGCATTAGTAAAAGCAAAAGCTAGCAGTATGAAGGGATTGTAGATTTTGAGCTGGAAGGCACTTCACACACCATCTGCTAGTCCAACCCCTTCACTTACAGACAAGCAAACCAGAGAGTCTTAGAGCTTGTAAATGTCTGAGGCGAGATTTGAATCTCCAAATTCTATCTTTGTCATTTATTAGTTGTGTGACCTTGGGTAAGTCATTGAGGTAAGGTACTTTCTGTGTCTCAGTTTTCTCATTTGTAGGATGAGAGGGGTTGGATCAGATGACCTCTAAGATCCTTCTGGCTTTAAACACATGATCGTATCACCAGTCTAGCCAAATGTGGAGAGACTTGTCATTACCAGATGATCTGGTGATGAATTTTATGTACACAATTAATGAAATATGGGCAGATTATGATCATTGAAGGAGGGATTACATCTGCTGATAAAATAACAGATCTTTTGAACAACAGCATAATAGATTTTTTTGTCTGTACCTGTGATTCCATAGGTGCAGAAAATTCTCGATGAAGAAAAACCAGTTTATCAATGTAGCACTGCAATTTTTTCTGTAACTTAGGTGCTTGGAGAGTTGCTTGTGAAACTGAGAGGTTAAGTAACTTGCCCAGGATCACTTGGCCAATTTTTGATGTGAGCCTAGAAGGGAGATCTTTCTGACTCTGAGGCCCAACTCCCAATCTCCTACTTCCCCCTGCATCACCCCATGATGGCGATGCTGCTAGTGCTGATGGGTGGTAAAAAGGATGGTGTGGGAGAAAGAAGAATGAGACATGAATCAGAAGACATAGCTGTGAATCTTGGACATGGCATTTACAACCTGTGACCTTGGAGAGGTGGATAGATAGATAGGTAGGAAGATAGAGCATTTATTAAGTGCTTACTGTGTACCAAGCAGTCTTTTTACCTCTCTGGGGCCTTAGTTTTCTTATTTGTAAAATGAGGAAGTTACATTACATCACTGGTGCCCAACCTGTGGGCCAAGGTGCCCTGGGGGAGCTCATTGTTATTGCAAGGGGCCTGAAAAATTAACATGCTCACCAAGCAAGTTACAATTTTCATCTTTATATAGCTTCAACCACATAGTGTCTGGCCTTCGTCCAGGCCCTCATCACCTCTCTAATGGATGATTTCGACAGTTTCCTAATTGGTCTCCATGCTTCTAGTCTCTACACGATTCACTCTGATAAATAAGCAAATATACCTTCTTTGGACTGAATAAATGTGCCTGCATATCTTTCAAATGCATATAGATATTGTTGTGATTAATCAAATACAAATCCAGTTAACAGCCTTACTGAATACATAGTAGCCTTTTGTTATGAGAGGTTTACTTAGCCAACAGAGGTCAATGGTACAAATGCTGTGAGATTTTTGCTATTAAAAAGGGGGTCCTCATGTTGGGAAACCCCTAGACTTAATATATCAAATGAAATATTTTCTGCAAGGCTCTCTGTAACCTTCAAATGCTTTATAACCAGGGGAGTACTGGTAAATGTTTAACAACTGACTTTCTGGAAAAAAAGTACCCATGACATATTTTTCAGTTTAATCTGTATTATCAACCATTTCTCTGTCATTTTCTTAAGTCTAGACAATAAGCAAACAATAAATCAAGCCCTGATTTGTAGCTTTTGTTGATTCCTGAGATGAAAATGCTCCCACTAAACATTTAACAATTGGCTCTCATTAGCACACTCCTGCAATATAATGGTCCATTATTACTATTACTATTGTCTTAGGTCCTATCCAGTACTAACATAAGGAGGGCAGCACAATGCAGTGGAAAGAATATTGAACTTGGAACCCCAGGATTGGAATTTGAGTCTCAGGTCTATTATTTATTACCTGTATGATCTTAGTCAAGTCTCTTCACTCTCTAGGTCTCAGTTTCCTCATCTGTAAAATGCAGGAGACTTCCAAGGCCCCTTGCAGCTCTAAATCTGTAATCTTACAACTCTAGAGAAGGGTCATTGCATAGCTTCAGGTCATGGAATACTGATGTCTCTGAAGAAATATGAAGGAGTCTTGCTCAATGGGCAGTGAAGAAGTGTATACTGGGTATAAGTGGGCTGTAACACAAAACAAAGAAGGAACCATAAATGAAGAAGAGGCAGGGCAAAGGATGCCATCAAAGAAACGTGTGATTGAGAAAGAAAGGAGTGATGGACAGATAGCCTATGTGCTCTGCTGTTTTCTTGTGATATCAGGGGAGAAGGAGAAAGACCCCCACCACATTGGGTAGATATTTGATGGTGAACTTACGGGAAGATGTGGACAAGGGTTGCATGGGATGGTTGGGTATGGATGGGTCATCATCTGCATCAATAAAGGGGCTATCCACATTGATGAGATCGTAAGAGCATTTGAGTATGAGTTGATAAAGTGGAATAGATTTGTCTCCAGATAATGGTGGAATCCCAGTCATCTTGATAATAAGATTTCCTTATGTCTTCTCAACCTTTCACACACATTGCAAAGGCTCATGTGGACTTTTAAATTGGGGGGGGGGGTGGGGAGTTGAAATGAAATAAACTGCCTTCTAGCTGTGGACTTGGAATTGCTTTCCAATTTAGGAAGAGATACTTTACTTTTCAAATTAGGCATCAAGCATGCTTCTTAATTCTAAGATGTAAACCTTTCTGTTCTTTTGGTTTTATGGATCTGTTCATCCACTTTGGCCAATTTGCATTAGGGTGGGACTATCCACCCAACATGGGAAGAAGAATGGCTTTTCCTAATAACCAGTTGGTGAATGTTTCCAAAGTCACTGGGGCTGTTTCCAAAATCTGTTTTACTGTAACAGATGGAGCTGTTAAGGTATATTGGGTAAATAATGCTCACATTCAAAATAAGCACTGGCACCAAGTATACCTAATTACCCTGCAGACTGTGCCACCCTTCAACAACTCTGTTAGGGAATAATAGAAAGACTTAGAAATATTCAAATGTTTCCTTGTGAAGAGACTCAGGTCACTATTCTGACTTTTAGGAAAGAGAATGTCCAAGGGAACCTAGTCTCCTTTGGGTACTTGGGAGAAGAAGGACAGGAAGGAATAAAATTAGGAAGAGTCTGAAAGTTTGGATACATGCTCCTCTTAGGGAGAAAACTCAATGACTATATTTGTTTACTCATTCATTTTGTTGGCACCCCAAAGGCTTTGGGCTCACATGGAACAGTCCAAAACAGGTCCTGAATCAGTCTTCAAAGGGTCAATATCTCTTTGTTTGCTTGCTGCTCCCACTTCAATTTGCTTCAAGAAAATCTAATATACTTCTAGTATAGCTTATGTCTAGGTTTTTCCAAATGTGGGGTTAAAGGATCCCCAGCTCCTATGCAATATGGATATCAGGTCTGTTGTTATTCAATTGTTAAGTCATGTATGACTCTTTGTGATCCCATGGACCATAACATGCCAGGCTCTCCTATCCTCCACTGTATCCTGATGTGTGTCCAAGCATATGTTCGTTGCTTCCATGACACTATCTCTCCATCTCATCCTCTGCCTTCAATCTTTCTCAACGTCAGGGTCTTTTCAATGAGTTCTGTATTCTCGTTATGTGGCCAAAGTATTTAAGCTTTAGTATTTGTCCTTTGAATGAATAGTCTGAATTAACTTCTTTAAGTAGTGACTGATTTGATCTTGCTGTCCAAAGGACTCTAAAAAATCTTCTCCACAATTCAAAATCATTGATTCTGTGGCACTCAGCTTTCCTTATAGTCTAACTTTGACGGCCATACATTGCTACTGGAAAAATCATAGCTTTGATTATATAGACTTTTGTTGGGAAGGTGATATC
This sequence comes from Trichosurus vulpecula, assembly GCF_011100635.1. Classification (NCBI taxonomy): domain Eukaryota; kingdom Metazoa; phylum Chordata; class Mammalia; order Diprotodontia; family Phalangeridae; genus Trichosurus; species Trichosurus vulpecula. Next base: position 169,507,889 of record NC_050581.1, read on the forward strand.
TCTACCATCCAGATTTGTCATAGCTTTCCTTTCAAGGAGCAAGTATCTTTTGATCTCATGGCTGATGTCATTGTCTATAGTGATCTTTGAGCCCAAGAATATAAAATCTGACACTGCTCCCATTTCTTCTCCCTCTGTTTGCCAGGAAGTGATGGGACCAGTTGCCATGATTTTAGCTTTTTTTTTTTGGTAAACGTTAAGCCAGCTTTTATATTCCCCTCTTTTACCTTCATCAAGAGGCTTCTTAATTCTTCTTCACTTTCTTCTGAGTAGTATCATCTACATATCTGAGATTGTTGATATTTTCCCCAGTAACCTTAATTCCAGCTTTTGATTTGTCCAGCCCGGCATTTTGCATGATATACTCTGCAGATAAGTCAAATAAATAAGGTGACAACATACAGTCTTGTAGTATTCCTTTTCCAATATCAAACCAATTAATAGTTCCATATTTGATCCTAACAATTGCTTCTTGACTCACATACAGGTTCCTCAGGAGACAAGTGAGATGATCTGGTACTCCCATCTTTTTTGAGGACTTGCCATATTTTGTTGTCATCCACACAGTCATGGGCTCTAGTGTAGTCCATGAGGCAGAAGTAGATGTTTTCCTGGAACTAGCATGTGTTCTCCATAACCGAGAGAACATTGGCAATTTGGTCTTTAGTTCCTCTGCCTCTTTGAAAGCCAGACTGCTCTTCTGGTAATTCTCAGTTCTCATATTGCTAAAGCCTAACTTGCAGAATCTTAAATGTGATTTTGCTGATGTGTGAAATGAGTGAAAAATTGAGTGAAAATTGTTCGGTAATTTGAACATTCTTTGATGTTGCCCTTCTTTAGGATTGGGACGTAAACTTATCTTTTCCAATTCAGTGGCCACATTTGAGTTTTCCAGATATGCTGGCATATTGAGTGCAGCACTTTAACAGCATCATTTTTAGGATTTTACATAGATCAGCTGGAATTCCATCACTTCCACTAGCCTTATGGTTAATGAGGCTGCTTAAGGCCCACTTGACTTCATTTTCTAGTATGTCTGGCTCTAGATCAATAACCACACCATCATGGTTATCAGTGATGTTAAGATCTTTCTTGTATAGTTCTTTTATGCATTCTTGCTGCCTCCTTATCTTGTTTATTTCTTTTAGGTCCCTACCATTTTTGTTTTTTATTATGTCCACTTTTGTGGGTATGAGATAACCTTTATTTCACCCAATAGAAAATGCATAAGGATCACAGGAACCTGCAAACAGAGAAAACACATTAAGCACCCAGATTAACTCAATTGGGAACAAAACCGAATTTGAGATTCTGGCTGGAGCCACAATGGTGAGTTTGTCTTTCCCATAGAGTCCTACACATTTCTTCCAAGACTTGTAGTATCATCTTGTAGGTTAATTTCCCCCCAGAAAGTAAATGTACTTTGGGGGCTTCTGAACAATCTATGGTTTCCCATTGGAATTGCACTAAGTGTTTTATTGACTTTGCTCTTTAAGCAGGAAGCTGCAGGAGAACAATGGAGATTATCCCCATTAGCTAGGGAGCATGCTGTACCAGGAAATCTTTCTCCACACCAGATCCTGTGATTATCCAAATCTCAAACTGGGGAACTCTTGAATTAGAAATTACCTGAAAAATACTTTCTAGAAGATCTCCCTTCTTGGGCTGGAGGGTTGGAGTCTGATCTGATGTTGCCTAGGAAATTTAACATCCCCTTTCCTCCATGTAGGTGTTAGGGTTCCCAAATATTATCCATGAACTATTTTCTTAGGTTAAGTGGGTACAAATATGGCTGCCTCCTTTATGTGTTTTTGTAGGCTATATATCAGTATTTAGCTACTACTAACTCTTGCCACTAGTGGAAAGTAGGATTACTTGACACTGTGTACCTCCTCAAGGGGCAGAGTTGGTAAGAGCTTGGAAGAAGACAGACCTTTTTCTTCTGGCTTCAAGAGAGGACACACAAGTTCTAGACTGTCTTCAGAAAGAATCCTGGAGAGAGAGAAGCTCAGAAGCCAGTGCCTTGACATGTTCCTGATTTCCAGCTTGCCGACCTGTAGACTTTGGGGAATTTCTCTCTGCGTAAGACTGGGGGACTCATTCCCGGTAGGAAAGTTCATAGACTCTATGTAGTGTCTGATATATTCTAGATAAATTCTTCGATTTCTCTTTGCTCTCTGCTTGGATAAAGGGCTTTATTCTCTATTCCCTATTTGTGATGGTCTTTTTTGTAACCAGCATTTTGTGGGAAGGGAGTCAAGCTTTTGGCTCTAGCTTGTGGCACTCCTTCCCTGAGCCACTAGGAAAATAGTTTAAACCTAAGAACAAAATCATTTCCCCTAGACAAGTAATATTGAGGGTGGGGGGTGGGGTGGGCAAACAGACACAGTTTTAATCAAGAATTCCTCTCTGCGAGCTGAGTAGGCCAACCTCATTGGCCCAGTCTCCTGTACCTCTCTATATAGGAATCAACATTTCTTTTGGAGAAGGGGGCGAGATATCTATTTATGCCTTCCTGAATGTCAAATTTAGACAAACCTATGTGGATATACATATAATTTGCATGGATAACAACTCCCTTCTCTCATCAGTATATATGGAAGAAATACAAAATAAAAATAAGCTTTCGTAAGGAGAATAGTTAGTAGGATTCTGGGGAGAGGTATTCATTGAAAGATTTTGTGTGAAAGGTGATAAAGTTGGTGTTTGAGCGGAGTCTTGAAAGAAGTAAAAGATTCTATGATGTTAATTGTTCAGTTGTGTCAGCTCTTTGGGATCTCATTTGGGGTTTTCTTGTCAAAGATGCTGAAACAGTTTTCCATTTCCTTCACCAGATCATTTTACAGATGAGCAAACTGAAACTAACAGGGTTATGTGACTTGCCCAGGGTCACAGAGCTAGTAAGTTTCTCAGGTTGGATTTGAACTCAGATCTTCCTGTTTCCAGGCTTGGCACTTTATATACTGCCCTACAGAGCTGCTTCCTAGGTACAGAATTCTGATTTCTGATCTGCACCCAGAAGCTGCGGGCAAGCCCAGGTAACGCTTGAGTGCTCACAGCCCGAGGTGGCCATTGCAGGTCCTCAGGACAGGGGATGCTCCATGGACGTGTCTCATCCCCCTGCCCCAACTCGAGATACGTGTTTGCTCTGCTGTATTCTGATTTGTCTTGAGAATGTGATGGTGGAGAGGAAGAGAGGGCGAGGGAGAGTGAGGGAGAGAGGGTAAGAGAATGCAGGAGGGAGAGTAAGGGAGAGGGAGAGGGAGAATCGGGGGAGGGAGCTAAGGAGGGGAGGGAGAGAAAGAAAGAGAGAGAGAGACAGAGAGACAGAGAGACAGAGAGAGAGAGAGCGAGGAGGAGGAGAGAGACGAGAGGAGAGGAGGGAG